>NC_066618.1:246405519-247050523 GCF_025201925.1 Gopherus flavomarginatus | reverse complement strand
AATATTTATTTAATAGCTATTAAAGCAAAGGCATAGCTTCTAACTACCCCCACTGTTACAAATGATGGTGTTCAATCACAGAGATGCAGATGAGGGTGTCTGTGAAGAAACTGGAAAGGATCAATATGGTTCCCTAGCAACACACCTGCGTGCTTGGGGTTCCTGCATCCACAGGGACCATTCATTACCTGACCTGACCCACTAAATCGAGGCAGCATTTTTTTCATCTGTATCTCTATAGTGCTAACTAAGAGCAAACATTTGCACTGAACAAGTGTTTCATGTTTATCAAATAAATCCATAGATGAGATAAATGAATAATGCGGGAGTGAGGGGAGGCTAATGAAATGTTATCTTTTAAAAGATGATTATTTTCTCTGTCAGGATACCACTCTGAAGGGGAAAAAATACTGCTGCTATTACTTTCTAACATCAAGTCATGGATCTAAAGTTAGATTTATTATAGAGTAATCACAGTCTGTGGCCATAGTACAATTTGTAGAGAAAAGGTTAAATTAACAATATTCACATGGCTGCACAATTATTGCTGCCTGATAGAATATATGATCTTTTAAAAGATATAATTTTTGCCATTATTTTATGTTTTTATAACCTGATTGAACTTTATCATTTTAATTCAGAGGACTGAAGAATCATTTTACTGCATGTTGCAGGCTCATGCAAAAGAGGACAGGTCCAACAATGGCTATTAGCCAAGATGGTCAGGGATGCAACCCCATTCTCTAGGTGTCCCTAAGCCTCTGACAGCCAGATGCAAAGACTGGACAGCAGGAGATGGATCATTTGATGATTGCCGTGTTCTCTTCATTCACTTTGAAACAGCTGTCAGAAGCTAGGATATTGGGCTAGATGGACCATTGGTCTGACCCAGAATGGCCTTCTTAGTATGCTCTAGGGCCTTTCCATTTTCCAAGAGAAATCAGTGACTCCATATGTACATCTCTGTCTATTTTTTTTTAGAGTCTCTATAAATTAGTTCTTAAGACCAGCTGGAGTTTCTGGCCTAACTGGACACAACCGTCTTTAGTATTTAACCAAAGGAATATATTGCGAGAAGAGAAGAAAGTAAAGTTTAAACTTGGATTATAATTAGGATGACCAAATAGCAAGTGTGAAAAATCAGGACAGGAAGGAGGATAATGGGGAGTAATAGGTGCCTATTTAAGACAAAGCCCCTAATATTAAGATGGGCCTGATAATATTGGGATATCTGGTCACCCTAACTACACTGGTTACTGATACTGTTTCCTCTTTTGAATTCTCACCATTGGAAAAGGATCTGACAAATTATGGGAGTTACAAACCAGTCAGGGACTTCCATTTCACTTGTGCACCCTGAAAAGATGTAACGATAGCAGTCAGACAAGTAATGGACGAAGGAATGTGAAAAGATACATTCTCTCTTTCATTTTATCACTCATTTCCTAACGTGCATTTCCCTTTTATTCTGTTTCTTTCTTTCTTGCAGACTAAAGTAAAAAATGCAGGAAGACATTCTAATCAATAATTTATCCTGAGTGTTTATGAAAGCTACCTCCCATTTCCAGTATAGTCCATAGCTCAACTGCAACTTCAGAATTCTGCTCAGGGGAGCATCACACAGGCAAATCTTTCCATGCATTCCGGAAATCTATGACAGAAAAGAATGAAAAAAAATTACATGCTTTATGTACAGTACAGAATACATTCAGAGCATTACTCCACTTCAAAAGATATAGTGGGTATTTACACTGGTGGAGTCTACACAAGTTAATTCCTTTTTTTTTTCTGCACACACAAGTCTTTGAATAGAGGATGTTTAGATCAAAGTGAATGTCGGTTACGGACCTGGGGCTAAATTCTGCTATCCACCATACGCATGTCAATGGAATTGCATGAGTGTAACTACAAGCAAAATTTGATCTCAAGTCACAGATCAGATATAGGGCCCAGTCCTGCTTCTGCTGATGTCTATTGCCAAACTCAACTGACTTCACAGGGAACAGAATTGGGCTAATAATGCTGAGAGACTAAGTGAAGTCAACAGCAATTCAAATGAAGACAAAATCTAGTGAATGCTGTAATCCTTAACAGCTTCTTTTATTACCATGTATTATTCATACTATCAACATCCTTGTTATTATTTATATTATTTATTGAAGTGCAAAGTCATTATTTATTAAGGGAGCTGCATGGATTCAAAATGAATTTTGTATGCTTTGGGTTTAATGGGCTGTTTTTTTTTAAGTATGAACAAGCAGTCTAGTCTCTTTGCTTTTGGTCTTCAGGCATCTATCTCAGTGTAACTCCTTTCCCTTCCTAGTCAGTACTGCCCTCTAGTAGCCATGCAGTAATTACGGGCAATGCTCACGTGGAGAATATGAAGTAAAAGCAGGACGATAGGCAACTATGCAGCAGACATGCCAAACCTGTGGGAAAAAATGCAGAAATGGGGCTTGGTTTGGGCTTAATTGGCATGTAAGTTGCTTGTTTGCTAGTTTTTGGCTTGTAGCTTCTTGCTCATTTGGCTTATAGCTTGTTGCTTGTTGTAGCTTCTTTTTTTTTGTCTGCTCCCAGCAAGCAGGGGCAAGTGGGGGAGAGAGTCAGGGCTGCACTGAGGGTCCCAGACTGCATGCCGGGGGGAACTAGTCACATATAGTGTTGGGATTCTTAGGGATTGGCTTGTTTTGGTCTTGTTTTGAAATGGGATTAGCTTGACTTTTGGCTGATTGTGAAAGTCGAGGTGCTTATTTACCCCATGAAAGTTGGCAACTGTGCTATGCAGGTGTAATAGAATGTGCTGTTATACACAGTTCCAAAATATTGTAATTATTGGGGCTGCTCAGTGCTGAAGTGTCCCAAACCCCCAGGGTGCCAGATGCAGCTCTCATGCCAGCACATAGGCGCTAGCCCTGGTGGGTCCCAGTAACCACTCAGACACATGGCTGAGTGAAAGGGTATTTTACTATGGCTGGCAGGAAAGGGAATAGTTGCAAACAGCCTAGGTTGAGAGGGTTAAACAGGTACAGTGAGCAATGGTGGTTCTTGTTTGGGCCCCTGGGGCTGTGTAATCCAGGCCTGGGGCTCAGGGTGCCCTCTTCAGTCCAGTCTCTGTTCCAGGCAAATAGGTGCTTGCAGGTTTTGAGGGCAGGTTCAGTTAGTCTCTCTCATTGGGGGAGTGCACTGATCCCTGCCCAGCCACTGCTGTTCCCTCATAAGCCACACACAGACCTTTGCCCAGCTGTAATGTGTAGCATGTTACACACATGGCTCTGTCTCCAATCTGTGGGGTCCCCTCTTTGCATCCAGCTTCTCTGCAGCTCCTGGTTCGCCCAGCAGCTGCTGTTTCCCCAACAAAACCTGGCCGCTTCCTGGTTCAGGACCTTTCCCCTTACTTGGCCAGGGGAAAGGGAAGGAAGGTGGGGGCTGAAAGCCCTGTCTAGCAGATCCATCACAATGTTCAAAAAACTGAAACACGCAAAAAAGCAAAAGCCAATTAAAAAGGAAAGAAAATACCATTTTTCTTGCCTTCTAAAAGCTACTTTGTGGCATGTAGATACAGGCCCAAGTAAGGGGCATTGAGGAGTCGCAATGACACAAGGGGAACACTGGGAGGCTCCCTGAATTCCCCAGGGTAGAGAGGGCATGTGTGCTTATATAGTCACCTCTTGGTAGAGTGCAGTTTACTCCTCCCTATCCCTTCCCCCACTAGTAACACACTGCCGGCCACCATCGAGGGATGGGCCTGGTGCCTGCACTGCCATGCTCCCTTTAGGACGCGTGCACATCTGGGGAAGTTGGGACTGAGCAGCACCTGCGCTCCTCTGAGCCCATAGACAGAAACTCTGTCCCTTACATGCGCCTGCAATGGTGATAGGGGAGATGGGGAAAGCACAGCTCAGCACTACGGGCCAGACAGGCACTGCTGGAGTCACACAGTTCCTATATGGCCGCCGTCACTGGAAACCAGTTCTGCGAATGAGACAGTGTTATCTATTTATTTTTTAACGTGGAACAAAATGGTAAACACACAAGCACCGAGTAATGCTTGCGGGAACCTGAGTTAGTGCTGGGGATGAGAACTGCAGATCTCTGACCTGGAATATACAGGCTATAAACAATACAGGGAAGACCCATAAATCTCACGCCATTTTCTAGCCCATGCCATGGCTTATTTGTGCCACTCCAGCAGTACAAAGGGACCATAAAGCTGCTTTAAATGGGCAGTAGAGGTTTCCCCTGCTCTGGGAGGATCCCTGGCTACATTCAGCTCCACGTCATCTCTCGCTGGTATAAAGGTATGGTCAGAGTGTGCTACACTCTGGCCATCATACCTGCCTTTGGGAACCATTGCCAGCTGATTAGATCAACCCTGTGGTTGCTGTAATATATATTATGGCCAAGCTAGTTCCCCAGCATCTTATAGAGACTGTGGGAGAGGAAAAGTGGCATAAGATCACCTTTGCCTCTACTTGGGTCCTGCAGCACGTGAGCTCTGCCAGACCTGAGCATCGGGTTCTTATATATAAAAAGAAGCAAAGTGAATTTCATTCGATTACGAGACTTTCAAATCCGAGTTGCTTTTTTTCTGATCTATGCATTAGGTTGTAGTGCTGGGGGTTCACTGCACTATTTCAAACTCAGAAGGTAATCTCTGACACCCACACAGTCATTAAGTAGTGCTGATAGGAAGCCCACTAATATATACTGTCAACAGCTGTGACCCAAATGCAAAAGAAGACCATTTCTTTGAAAAAGTATTCAAGGCATTATACCCCTACCTGGAGAAAATGTTTTCAGGGATGAGAGAGGCAGACTAGTTGTTTGACAGACAAACAGCTTGACAGATCCACTGCTAAACATAACCCACCCCGCCATGCCTCCAAAAAGCTGCAAGAAATAATTGAACAATTTGGGCTCAATGAGGTGTGGAGGGCACAGCAAGGGAGCTCTGGTACTATTCCTCAGTGCTTGACAGCTTCTTGGGACGAGGCTATTTTTTTAGTGGGCTGCTCATTAATCAGTATTCTTTGTAACACCAGTATAGCCCCAGGAACCTATTTCATTATCCATTCTTGATAGGAAGTTGACTAACTTAGCAAAATGGAACTTCTACAAGTATTGGAGATTTGAATTTGGTATTATCAAGGGATGAAAGGGGCCTCTTGGCTGGTACTAGGCAATCATGATAAATGCTTGTTTGAGGATAACATGCAATCCATGATAGCAATCAAATACTATGGCCTCTCCTAATGTTTATGTGACAGGAATATGCATAGTTCATGAGAATGCACTACCCTACCACCAATTTTATTTGCATTGTTACTCATTGATTATACTGGCAGTTATAGTCTGTAGGGAATCCCTGGGCTGTGGGATAATGATCCCTAATGTAGTTTTGCTAAATGTAGATAGTATTTTACTCTCTGTGCTCAACCCTAAAATAAATGCTCCCCAAAATGCTTGGTACCATCCAAAATAGATGCAGCTGTCTGCTCTGTACATTGATGAGACCAAATCACAGGTATAACTTGAACATCAAGCCAAGTTACATTTTATCTTTTTGTTTCTACAGTTTAAGTGCTTAGGAATTCAAATCTACCAAGGTATGCTGGGGGCTGGAGTACATGATTTATGAGGCGAGGCTGAGAGAACTGGGATTATTTAGTCTATAGAAAAAAAGAATGAGGGGGGATTTGATAGCTGCTTTCAACTATCTGAAAGGGGGTTCCAAAGAGGATGGATCTAGGCTGTTCTTGGTGGTATCAGATGACAGAACAAGGAGTAATGGTCTCAAGTTGCAGTGGGGGAAATTTAGGTTGGATATTAGGAAAAACTTTTTCATTTGGAGCGTGGTGAAGCAATGGAATGGGTTATCTAAGGAGGTGGTGGAATCTCCTTCCTTAGAGCTTTTTAAGGTCAGGCTTGACAAAGCCCTGGCTGGGATGATTTAGTTGGGGATTGGTCCTGCTTCAAGCAGGGGGTTGGACTAAATGACCTCCTGAGGTCCCTTCCAACCCTGATATTCTATGATTCTATGAATGATGTAAAAGCCAACTCAATTTGCTGACTCCACCTAAAACTCTGGAGAGTACAAATCAGAATTTGTCCTAGAACAAAACTGAAAATAAAACAAAGCTAGTACTGAAAAATGTCAGCATGAGACATTTTTGTATAATCTATACATGTTAGTATTTGCCTTTTAATTCCCCTAATGGGAATAGGTAGTCTAAAGTCTCTTCGAGAGTATTCCACTAAGGGCATGTCTATGTTGCAATTAGACACCGATAGCTGGCCTGTGCCGGCTGACTCAGAATTGCAGGGCTCTGGCTAAAGTGCTGTTTCATTGCAGTGTAGAGATTCAGGCTCAGGCTGCAGCCCAAGCTCTGGCACCCTCCCACCTCAAGGAGGAGTCTGTAGGAAGTACGGTAGTATCTGTTCCATATAAATCCTCCAGGAACTTGCACCTGGTAAAAGTTCACTGAAGTAAGTGAGGGAGACTTTGACCCTATGTGTTTCAGGTCTGCATTCCCTCAGAGCCATATGCTATGCTAGCTATATAAACAGGTGTTATTACTGGGACTAAATGGTCCTAACAACAATTAATAATCAGAATAAATCATACAGAGAATGTAATGGTGGTAACTGTTGCACTTAGCAGAGGAAGATATTAGAGGAAAATAACAAAGACATTTCAGGACCACTAAGTCCAGGGTTTTTTTCAAATGCATCTATAATGGAGAAAAACACACACATTCTCAGGTTTGAACCTATCTTTTGTATGTTCCATTTGTGCAAGATATTGTGAGTCTGATCCTTCAGGATGCAGAACATCTTGTGTGGGGCTTATAGGACATCAGCTTCTACTAAAGTCAATAGAAGCTGAGGATAGTTAGAGCTGGGGCCTGCATTTGTTGCTGTTTTGTTTTGCATTCGATGAACAAATATTCTCGTGCTTTGAAATCTCATGTTGTGTATGGAAAGGCTGTGAACATTTTTCATACTGAAGGAAATATTGCCCTCAGTTACACAGGTTAAGAATTTGACAAACTTGGGCAGATGTAATTCAAAGCAGTTTTTGGCCCATTAGGACCTGATTATCAGAGATGCTGAGCTCTTACAACTGCATCTGAATTAATGGCAGCTGTAGATACTCAACACCTCCAAAAATCATGTTTATTATTATTATTTGCTTTGAAAAAATAAACAGGGCAGGAAATTCAATGTTTTGCAAATAAGGTGCTTTTTCTTTTAATTGAGATAGACTTATCAACTTTTGAGTAAAGTAAATCCACATAAATTCCCCATTCCTCAAGTGACTGAGGCATTTTTCATTTTTACAGTAAAGTGCAATTGAATAATCTGGATAAGAATCAACCTCTGAAGAAATGCAGAGAATATGATGATGCTCCTGTCATAAACAGATAGCTAAGGGTTAATATGTCTTTCACCTGGAAAAAAAGTAACCTGAAGCACCTGACCAGAGGACCAATCAGGAAACAAGACTTTTTCAAATCTGGATGGAGGGTTTTTTGTGTGTGAGTCCTTTGTTCTTGGTCTTCTGCCTGACTCTGTCTCGGCTATGAGGGGATTTCTATTTCCTGCTTTCTAATCTTCTGTTTCCAAGTTGTGAGTACAGAGATCATAAAAACAATAGGGGTTATTGTTTTTTTCTTTTGTATTTACATGTCTATAGTTGCTGGAGTGCTTTGAATTGTATTCTTTTTGAATAAGGCTGTTTATTCATATTTCTTTTAAGCAATTGACCCTGTATTTGTCACCTTAATACAGAGAGACCATTTTTATGTATTTTTCTTTCTTTTTATAAAAGCTTTCTTTTTAAGACCTGTTGGAGTTTTTCTTTAGTGGGGAACTCCAGGGAATTGAGTCTGCAGCTCACCAGGGAATTGGTGGGAGGAAGAAGTCAGGGGGAAATCTGTGTGTGTTAGATTTACTAGCCTGACTTTGCATTCCCTCTGGGTGAAGAGGGAAGTGCTTGTGTTTCCAGGACTGGAAATAGAGAGGGTGGACTCCCTCTGTTTAGATTCACGGAGTTTGCTTCTGTGTATCTCTCCAGGAATCCCTGGAGGGGGGAAGGGAAAAGGTTTATTTCCCTTTGTTGTGAGACTCAAGGGATTTGGGTCTTGGGGTCCTCAGGGAAGGTTTTGTGGGGACCAGAGTGCCCCAAAACACTCTAATTTTTTGGGTGGTGGCAGCTTTACCAGGTCCAAGCTGGTAACTAAGCTTGGAGGTTTTCATGCTAACCCCCATATTTTGGACGCTAAGGTCCAAATCTGGGACTAGGTTTATGACAGCTCCACTAGTGATCTTGCAGGTCATTATTTTCTAGAAATGGAGGTTTATTTGCATTGATTTGTTCTAAGGGTTATGACCCTGTGCAATCAAACTAAAAAATTTAACAACTGTGGTGCTCAGAAAGGCACGTGGTAGAATAGGACTACATATAGTGTAGCCAGATTTGAGATTTTAAATGAGGAAAGAATTGATGACTCTGCAGTACACACTTCCATTAGCAATTTATTTCTCAACACCACTGATAGCGTTGCATGACATTTGAGCAGGATTTTTTGCCACGATAGGGAAAGCAACCTGTTATATGTTCTTGAGACTATTTTTTCTGGTTTATTTTTCAAACTGAAATTTAGATGCTGTTTACCTCAATTCGACCTGTGACAGGGATGCTCAATGCCCCAGATCAGCTCCACTAATCTGAGATTGGTGCAAGGAGAATCCAGTCTGGCAACTACTTCAGTGGGACCATTACTCCCCTATCAGAGAATTTACAGAAATTGCTTTGTGGGTCCAGAGTGCATGTTATGGAGAAGCATAGGAGTAGAGACTGGGTGGGTTCAGGGAGTGACATATTATCTCCCTCTGCAGTGTTACAATCTAGGCTGATTTCCTCCCACCCGCTACTAAGCTGGTGTGAGTCCCCAGTAGACTGGCTCCAGTAAAGCTATCGTGAAGTGAATAAGGGAAGGACATTGTGGGAGCCAGAGCTAATACAGAAACACAGGACCTATACAATTGACATATTGCAGAAATCCACCAGATTTGAAGGTGGGTCCTACTTCTAGTCTATGTGCGAAGCAAACCATGCAGCCCTGTGAGAACTATATTGGAGGAGCTCTACAAAAGATAATTCTTGCTGTATTCTCCTAAATCAGCACTTGGGTTGCTAAAACAGGTATTTAAGTTCAAAAAATACAGATTTGGATACCTAAATTTAGGTAACAAAATTGGAAAAGGGAACCCATCAACATGAACGATTCCATACCCCATCACCACCAATCCTTACAATGAGCCATCTCATACTTTCATCACGCAGTTCTAAAATTCTCTTTTAAAAACCATGGCAGATCATTTTTAATTGAACAGACTCAATGGAATCCAACCCAACATAGTAGGTTACATCTAGAATTTCTAACCAGTAAGGCTTAAATTGATTTGAAATTTTCCTCAGAGTGATGGAAACAAGCAACCAAATGATAATCCTTAAGGTCTCCCTTTTGGAGACTTCACTTTTTTTACATTTTACTACACTTATTTACCACATTAGTTTTAAATCTGTACAGATCTAATTACTTTTTTCTCCTTTCCAGCTGTGATTATCCAAATGTGACAGGTGAACTAAAAATCAGCTTTATCATTTTTAAACTGGGTTGCTCAGTGTCTGCTCATTAAAAGTTAAAACTGCATTAATTTCCTTTCATTCCTATGAATTGAAAACATAAACAGGATTTACAGATAGAAATCAAGTTTATTTTAGCTTTTATGAATGTGGCTGCTCCATCTGTCATCATTTTTCCTTTATGTCTCAAGTCTTTCTTTATCTTCTGTTGATAGCTGCTGGGAGAGAAAACACAATGTTTCCATTGGCAAGTGACTAGCAATACCTGCATGGATAAGCATGGTATTCCCCTCTCGCTGCCTAAAGGCAACTATTTTGTGCATCACTGGCTGGATTTTCCTCTTGGCTTGCATAATATAGAATAATGTCATGAAATTTCTCCTAGTTTGAACCCTCACATGTGATTTGAACTTGGAACACCAGAGATCAAAAAGGGTCAGTATATTAATATGGGAATACAATAACCTGATATAGTATGACCCTCAAAGCATGAAAAAGAAAATGATTAACATGCAATTTTTGATTTAATATGGGGACTAGTGATATATTTTTGAGAAATAAGGCACTTGGGCACTTCAGCTGGGTTGTGAAGGGTAATAGGTGGAGAATCTAACCCAATGGTTTTCATGGGACAAGTCAACATAGTCCTTCCCTTAGACCTTCTAGGAATGACCTCATTGTGTGTGTGTGTGTGTGTGTGTGTGTGTGTGTGTGTATGCCACATTGGCTTACATATTAAACTAAAAACATCCTTTAGCTTCTTTCTGTCCTTTTCCTGTGCTCTATAACAGGGATCGGCAACCTTTGGCACGTGGCTTGCCAGGGTAAGCCCCTTGGTGGCCGAGCTGGTTTGTTTACCTGCCGCGTCTGCAGGTTCGGCCGATCGTGGCTCCCACTGGCCAATGGGGGCTGTGGGAAGTGGCGCAGGCTGAGGGACGTGCTGGCCCTCGCTTCTCGCAGCCCCCATTGGCCTGAAGCGGCGAACCGCGGCCAGTGGAGCTGCGATTGGCTGAACCTGTGGCTGTGGCAGGTAAACAAACCACCCAGGGCTGCCAGGGTGCTTACCCTGACGGGCTGCGTGCCAAAGATTGCCGATCCCATATCTATCAATAAAGGCAGAGGCCAGTACTACTGCATTATGAAGATATCTTCTTGTATTCATTGAAATCGGACTGAAAAATTCCTTCCAAATATTTTTAAATTGGAATTTGCCGATTTGTCAGAATCTAAATGTTTTGCAGGAATGTTTTCATTTTAATGAATTTCTGATGGCTTCAAGACAAGGCTGTTGACAGCAAGAGTCTGGTCAGTTTCATGACTGCTATTCAATGGTGGGCAGACATGCAACTGACAAGAATCATGTCAATTTTAGTCCACAGCTGCCAGGGCTGTTATATTAGTTTGGATGGACTAAATGAGCCAAAGGTGTTAATGTAACCCTGACAATGGCCAACATTAAACAGGGTTAAATGAGGTTTGGTAAACAGAGACCTGAGCTGCTTAGTAGCATGGCAAACCCAGTATTAAAAATCCTTTTAACCTTTCATTAAAGATAAAGAAAAGAAGGGGAAACAGTTAAAGCATTTGAAATGCAAAGTATTAAATAAGGCTTTAATTTTAACAACATTACTTGTTTCCATTCCCTTTAACTGGACAGAGTTTTTAGAGGAAAAAAACCCTTTTCTGACAGTCTTTTAGATGATATCAAAGATTACAATAATTGTTCTTTTTGGGGAAAAGAGAAGAAGTTAGTTGAGATGGGATGGAATTGTAATCATGACTTTTGTTGTTACAGTCTAATCCCATTTCATCCCAGATAGCGTCTGGGATTCAGCTGGAGCCAGTAGAGGTGACAATGTCATGTGGGTTCCTCTCTCTGGCCTGGTCTGGAGAGGACATCTTTCAGGATCAAAGTGACAAAAGCCCAGGGCCCCAGGAGACGGCAGGGTTGTCAGCCAAGCTTGCTTCAGTAGCCAATTTTTCTCCTCCAAGTCTGTTTCTTTTCTTTAAGGACCCACGAAGGGAGCAGTGGGTGGAATATTCATCTTCTCATTATTTTGTCCACCAGTTAGGTCTAGTTTCTAACAAACCATTTTGGATCACTGATTTCACACAGTCCTTGAGCTATATCAGTGGGCTGGAGCTCTTTCTCTAGTTCTATGTCCTCCTGATATAAGAACGGAAATAAAAATAATATCCCACCACCTTCTTAGCAATTAATCGATATCTCTCTAGTTCACGTAGCCTGCTCTGACGTAGAGATATTCCATTTAACAAATATTATTATTAATTATTTCAATTACAATAGTACTTAGAGGCCCGAACCAGGACAGTAGTCCCACTGTGCCATTCGCCTCGTAAGAGAGCTCCACCCCCAAAGTGCTGATAATCCGGGACCTCAGTAACGATCTGCCCATGCAGTTCTCACTGCAAGATTAGGGCCTAAATTAACACAACAGGCAAAGGGTGGGAGAAAGGAAGCAGTATCATCATCTCCATTGCACAGGAACACAGAGATTAATGGCCTTGCCCAAGTTATCACTGGCAGAGACTTGTTTCTGATCACACAAGAGAGTTGCCATAACTTTAATCATTCTCTCCTAGTGACTGAACACTTTAATTCTCTGTAGGAATGAGTCAGTAGATGTTAAAAAATACATATTTTAAAATTGTTTTTAGCAACATTGTCTGCACAAATTATCTTCTCATTTTGATTGTCAAATGACTGAAAGCTGTTGTAGTAACTTCTCCTCTTCAGCAATCTTCAGAAAGAGGCAGAATCTTAAAAAGCTATTTATCAATGGCCTGATTGGAAAAATAATTTAAAAGGCCAAAGAGTTAAGAACTATAAAACTCTGTTTTGAGCCATAAAAGGAAACTAAAAATATAAACCACCACAAACAACAAAAAGTTTGGTTTTACTTGATGTGTTTATTTTTAAGTGACCTAATTCATAGTGAGGTCTGAATTCTTCCATGCTGAATAAAGTTAACTGAGGCTTCAGCAAAATTCCCACCTCACCACCTCCAGTAAGATAAATATATTTTTCACACTTTATTGTAACATCAAGTGAATATGCCTTGGTAACTCACAGCAAAATCAAATGTTAATCATTTACAACACTGTCAGTCTGAAGACAAACCTCCTGCTGTGATATTAAAAAGACAGAATAAAAAATCAAGAGCCAATAGAACGTGCTTTCCATGTCATTAGTCTATTAAAAATCCTTGCTATTCCTGATTTTTCTTTGCTAGAGTCTGCATAATAAACTATTTCAATTTCACTTTTGCTTTCTTATGCA
The DNA here is from genome assembly GCF_025201925.1 of Gopherus flavomarginatus. NCBI lineage: Eukaryota > Metazoa > Chordata > Testudines > Testudinidae > Gopherus > Gopherus flavomarginatus. The sequence continues at coordinate 247,037,570 of NC_066618.1, read as the reverse complement.
GGATGCAAGATGAAAGTTTAAATCTGAGCATGTACAAGCTGATGCCAATGAAATGGACGACAATGCCACAAATACATGTAATGCCTTTACTTAAAAGGCATTAGCCATGAGCAAGCAGTTAAATACAATTAAGGAACGGCTGAATACTGGCTATTTTCATCTTGTTGATATGGAGACAAATCCATACTTTAATCTCTGGTTTCAAGGAACTAGGTCAGGCAAAAAGGGCATATTTTTGCATTATAATGATAGGCATTATTTTAAAAATAGCTACTACCATTTGCTGACACAAGAGCAATGCCATCTATCAGTGCCCTGCAAAAATCGTGTTGTGTAAGCATCCAACTTGCAACATCAGAATGGAATATAATTAGCCACACATGAGGGTTCAAATGTAAGGCTCCTTATTTCCCTATTCATTTGAATAATCTCGATTTAATCTGAAATATGATCAGAGAAGTCCTTTTTTGTTCTCCAGGCATTATCTCACCATCATTTTACATCTGAAAACATCATTTGTCCACTTTCTAAATGCACCTTACCACATATTTCCCAAGACCCATATTAGAACTACATCTAGTGTCTTTTTTTACTCAAAATGGGATCTGACCTAAACAATTTATCCCACTTTTGACCTTTACAATTGGAAGATTGGAATATTTCTGGCTATTACTCTCTAGGGTTTAGTCATTATCACTTTTAATGGTAATAAATCACATTAATCTTTATTTTTTTAAGGGAGAAGTTGTGTTTTTTTTCTGGTGTTTTATATATATTTTACAGAGTATCCACACCATTGTGTTATTATTAATTTAAATGACTGGTGTAGGAAGAGGCTATTTGGAAGATTGTATCTAAAACTTGGATGATCTATTATTTTGCGAGTGATCTAATAGCTGCTGTTTCATAAGCCTTTTGAAAACAAATAGCAGAAGGTTTTTCAGATTTCTGTAAAACTGGCATGGAATGATATATATTATTCCTAGTAATCATATCATTTTTAGAGACTTTCATAGCCATTTGATCTTGTAAACATAAGAACAGATTTTAAATTTTTCTCATTCTATTTGGATAGTTGGCAGTAGCAACTAATTTCATCCCATCTTTTGGTTCTGCTGGTATCAGGAACTTCACAATGGCAGGCAGTCATTCTTCTTCTCAGTTGTAGTACATATACACAAATTCTCTCTTTTTCCAGAAAGTGCTCTTTTATCATTTGCTTTGAAAGGTGTAGGTACATCCTAGAACTCCTAACGGTGACAGTGATATCTGAGAGATTGTCCAGTCCCCGATTCAGGAAGATGCATATTTTGACATCAAGGAGATGGCTTCATCTTTTCACTCATTGATTACTGCACTGCTTTGTCATCAGCCATCCGAAGAGGAAACTAGAAATATGTAGAAAGTAATGTACAGGAAGAAGCCTAGTAAAATTAACACTGTCTGGTGTCTCATCAGCAGATTATCCTGACAGGCCACAGGCAGCCAGCAGGCCACAGATTGCCCACCACTGCTATAAGTCATGTCAGAGAAGATAGTAGCATAGGACCTGGATAGTTTTAAAAAATGAATCAACGCTTGATTTCATTTTGGCCTTTCCTCGCATGCATGATATTCAGGTCTAGAACTGGTCAAAAGCTGGAATTTCTGTTCCTCAGGAAATTCTGAAAAAAAAATCATTCCATTTCCAAATGAAATGTGGAATTTTTAAAATTCCCCACTGAAGAGAAAATAAAAAAAAATAATTAAAAAAAATTGAAATTAAATTTGTTGGGACTGGGAGCCCCAGTTCTAAGACTTCCTCTTGAGCCATGGCTCCTAGAGCTTTTAGGCTCCCAGCTCCCCATCAGCCCTAGTGGATTGATGGGAAACACAGATTGATGGGGAAGCCATCAGTGCCACAGCTGACCTGGGAGCTTGGGCCAGCATTCTCAGGTCTTCCAGGCTCCCTGCTGTCTTCCAGGGCTGCCAGGATCCTGGCTCTGCAGTAGGGAACCTGGAAGCCCTGGGATCCCAAATCAATATGTTTTTGTGAAATGTTTTGGTTTTGATGAATCAGCATTTCCTAGTGACAATATGTTTGGTCAGAAAATCCACAACCAGATGCACTCAGGACTCTACTGCACATCATTAGTGCACTTGGCACATTCAAATTGCAGTGGTACTGGGAGAAATTCCCTGATGCCCGCTCTGTAAAGAAGATGACAATTATATGTTGTGGACTCTGCCAGCTCATACATCTCTGAGAATTCCAATGCTAAAGAATTGGCGTTCTAAGAGTAAAGAAATGATGAAGATTAAATATCCCTGACAGAGAAACAGCACAATGTAATGTACATAAGAGTAATTTCTCAGCTTTTTTTTAAAGAAACAGTATGTTCAGGATGAAACAATCATTTTCTATTTACATAGGAAAGCACTTACATATTTGCCTATTCCTTTGCTGAATTGGGACCATACTGGTGTATATCCCACATTGTTTAATCGGGACACACAGGTAAATGAAAGACAGACACATAGATGGATTTAAGCAACAGACTATAACTTCATATATGCCACCCACTCTCACATGTCAGACATTTAACTGGGTCCAGTGCAGGGTTACAAGGATCCCACCATGTAAGCAAAAAGTAGGAGTAGATCCTCTTCCACCTGCTCCTAGGATTCAGCTCAGTCCTCCTGAATCCTCTTGCCTTTCGCCTCATGAGGGTGGTAGAGAGTATCAAGGGGAATTTCAGCCTGTGAGGACTTCAGGGCTCCTCTTCTCAAAGGCAGAAGGTCCATCAGCAAAATCCCAGTTCTCATTTACCTCTAGGAACTGGTTCATTTAGCTTTTATCTTCACTAGGTACTGACTTCAAGTTGCGATGAGCTAAAACATTCTTGTATTCTCCTAATGTTAGATTTCCCATTCTTATTGCCTTTAACCTAACAGTGCCTCCACAAAGCTTCCAGGTAGGTTAACATCCCGCCATATCTCAGCCAATTTGGTCCAGAGGGGAAAATACCTTCCTAATCCCAATTACAGACCCACAGCATCCTGGGAATGCAGCTCACTATACCTCGAGTACAGGAAGGGAGGGCAGGACAGCAATAAACTGAGGCAAAATTGCCCATCAAAGCTCCAGGAGAAGGATGGGGGAGTGACAGGGCAAATCAGTTCATTTATTTCCCCTGTCTGGCCAATGAAAGGAGAGAACCCTTGCCTGACCCCACAGGTATATTTTTTACCTCTTCAGGTATGCAAAGAGGGCACAGATCCATTACCTCCTTGCCTATGCCACTCCACTCTCTCCCTTCCCCCTTTTCAGGGGTTTGGATTCCATTGTTGCTGGTCCAAGCAAATGCTTTCTTTCACTGAGCCAGGGTGTGCACAGGGTGAATTGTGTCACTCAATGACAAAATGTAGCTGGCTCTGAGGGAATGTGACCTCTGCTTAACAGTTCACAGACACATTGAAGTGCAGGGGAACTCTAAACAGGAAACGTGTAATTACTGTACCCCTATTTGAATGTAGTCAAGACATAGAGATGTATACCCTTAGTCTTGTAAAAAGTGCTACTGGATCTCTGTTTACCATAAGTAAGCAGGATGTCAGTTTAACATATAAATTCAACGTCAGCAGTCCTACCACCCTTACCCCCCCCCACTTACTGGGGGAGTAGTTATTGAATACCAGTTGCTGGAAAACTGTTTTGCTTGGAGTTTTCCCTCCACTCACTAACTACACCTGACTTTTTAGGCTTCTGAGAACTGATAAAAAAAACAGCCTGAGGTGCTCTGTTTACAGGCAGAGATTACTTTAAATTGATCAGATGAGAGGCAAACTTGAAACCTGGTAACCAGCATTCCCAAGAGAGCCTTATTACTATGCTTGGTCCAAATATTCTCTTTTGTACAGTATTAGAGATTGTAGAGAGCACAAATAAATGTTTCCCTTCATTTTTACACCAACTCAGTAGCACATGTATGTTGTATAGGGAAATCTCATAGATACCATGGCTATTAGCTAATGGATTGTCCTTTGTCATGTGTGCTCTTATTTCTTGTCATAAATCATCTTAAGGAAAACCAAGATGCATTAACAATACAAAGGACAATAGCTGAGATAAATAAAACATGAAATTTATGTATGAGAAGGAAGCTGAGGAATGGGATAACACTACAAAATAATGTGACTAATTGGCTGTAATTCTCTCCTGTGTTACTTGACACTACCCACTGTTGCTCATATTGAGATCAATACAAGGCTTTTGTGGGACAAAATACATTTCCATTTAACTATTTGTGTCCATTTGAAGAGCTGACAGATTATTAGGTTGTTTTCTATCAGCAGGTAGAAATCAGAATCCCTTTTTTTTTTGTAAAAACAAGTCAATGCATCACAATATTTAATACTTTTACTGCAGGTTTCATTTGCAGTTCAAAAATAACAATGCCCAATTTTTGTATCAGACTGTCAAATAAGCATGGTTTGTAGGCTCTGCAAAAATAAATAGTTCATAAGAATGGAGGAACACCCTTTCTTGTCAGTGGAATCACATGGAACAAATCTGCAATTTAAGTGTCAATCAAGGGGCAAAGATGACTTCCATTTTCTATTTTTTTTTCCTTAGCCTAGTAGGAATTAATCTAATGCATTAAAATATTTAATAAGGGCCAAATTGTGACCTCATTTATAACAGTTTGATGAGGAATAACTTCATTGACTTCAGTGGCATTACTCTAAAGTTACACTGGTAAAAGAGAGATCAGAATCTGGCCATATATATTTCACTGCCTTCTACTTGTTGAAGGTTTGATATGCAAAATAGCTCCATATTAAACAATAGACTGTTAAACACACACATATTATTACACACAAAACTATGTTAAAATAACATTAAGTTGTAAAGTCAAGCAATCAAAAGTTAGCAAATGGCAGAATTCAGGTTGGTTGTACAACTTTAATTCTGCCCCCTTGAGTGTAAGCATTATGATACAGTCTTTAATTACATGATCACCAACTATATTTTCTATAGGAGCCCCCATATCATTCAGTGTACAGTTGCTTAATATTTTGTTTTCTTGTTATTGCTCAGTGTATGGCCTTATGCATCATTTACTGCACACTATTCAAACCCTTCTCTGAAGATAGAATTATTAGTTTCCTCATGGGCTTTTCTCTGGCCCTCATCACTACAATTTGAGTGTAAGCCTGTGCCCTTAAACCAGAGAGAGTCAGGAGCTCATTATCGACATCTGTTGGTAAACAGGTAGAAGAGTGGTCCGTAGCTGCCTGTGAACTCCAAATGGACAGAAGTTCCATAAAGAGAAGGAGCTGTTTTCAGCCATCTCATTGGTGAGGAAGGAGAGAAGACTGAATGATCCAGGCTTCATTTGCATTGCATGTAGGTGTCAGTGGGGGTATTTTGGTTGAAATGCAGTTAAGGTTTGATGTAATACAATTCTCTTATTCCCATTGGGAAATGAAAGGACAAGAGAGCTGTACCAAATATGCCTGGGATAAGGAGTCACCTCAAGTAACCCCTCATTTGGAGGTAGGACACAAGCCAGAGAGAATGAAAATTAGTTTTTATTTTCTGGTAAGTGTCTTCCAGATGGTAAGGACTCTCTTCAAGGTCCTATATACTATTGGCCCTTCTCTGAACTCAGTCCTCCACTCCTAATGTGAGTATCTATTAACACAAAGAGGGGATGCAGAGATTGCTTTTAGAAAAGATAGGTGGATTTGCAACCTCTGGTGGCACTGAGGAAGTATTTGCTGAAACTGTTGAGGGCAGCAGCATAGCTGAGGAAATCTGGTGAGGGCCTTCTTACCCAGCAAGCATTAAAGCTGTAATCATTACAGCTGGGATAGATGGTAGAGGCCCTAGAGCAGACCAGGCAGCACTTTCCCTTAGTGGCTGGAGATGGACCTGCCCAAACTCTGTTCTTGACCAACCCCAGAAAACAAACAGCACATAGGAGTACAGAAGTGGAGGAGGGAAGTGGTTTTTGCAGGAACACATTTTCCTTATTGGATGCTCACGTTATGAGTAGAAGATTGAGTGTAAGACTATTGCCATGACCCATGGGGGGCAGGGTATTTTATTTAATATATTCCAGGTATTGTTGATTTATTACTATTTCCCAAGCTGATTCTGGTGTCTCCATTCCCTCTAATACAGTCATCCATGTTTTATCCAGTGCTTGCACACCAGGATGCATTGCCTATTAATGGCATCCAGGCCAGTATTTAGTTTTCCAAAGTTATCTGGGTGGGAGCTTGAACTGGTGGTGTGTGTTATTTTTTAAAGGAACTTGTTGACATTTGAAACCAGCGCTTGTTGCTGCCAACACCATTTGACAAGAGGGTTACATGAGTGCTTCATAAATGATAATGAATTTATTCTCATAATACACCTGTGAAGTAAGAGGGAGGCATTACCCCCTTTTTTAAGGTGGGAAACTGAGGCACAGAGCGATTAAGATGAAAAATATCCACACATTTTGGGTGCCCAGTTGGACCTACTTTTTCAGCGTTCTTAGAGTTATATAGCATATGCTCAAAGCACAACTCCCATTGACTTCAGCTGCAGCACTGAGCACTCACCATTTCTGCAAATCAGACACTAGGGTGTCGTCAGGCACCCCGAAAATGAGGAACACAGAATTAGTGACCACTTGTGAAAAGCTTAGTTTAGGTGACTTGCCAAGGCTCACATAGGAACTCTGTGGCACAGGGGGGAATAGAATCCCATTCCCTAGGGCAGAATTCAACTGCCTTAAGCACAAGACCAGCCTTTCTTTTTCTGCAGTCCCTTGCCTCATTCATCACATACCTTCCAATGGCTGCAATGCATTAGGCAGGGGTCCTACAGCTAACATAACATCCCCCGATCAGGTCCATCCTGTGAAGGAGGCAGGGATCCTGTGGGGAAAGCATTATATGATCATGTAAATAAGACAGTATCATAATCATGCCTATGCACAAGGGGTCAAATTAAGGTTTCACAGGCGACTTTAATTCTGGCAGTTCCTAACTTGAGTGTTTCACGTTGTCACCTTAATAGTGTTCTTCTAACATTGTGTGTGTAATTTTCTACATTTTTAGAAAAGCTAACTGAAAAAAAGTCATGTGACATCATACTGACACTCATATGTTTCATCAGCAGAGTTGGAACCCTTAGATCCACCACATATATCTCTGGAGGGGTAGCCATGTTAGTCTGTATCCACAAAAACAAAAAGGAGTCTGGTGGCACCTTAAAGACTAACAGATTTATGTGGCCATAAGCTTTTGTGGGGAAAAAATACACTTCTTCAAATGCATGGAGTGAAAATTACAGATACAGGCATAAATATACTGGCACATGAAGAGAAGGGAGTTATCTTAAAGTGGAGAACCAGTGCTGACAAGGCCAGTTCAGTCAGGGTAGATGTAGTCCACTCCCAATAACTGATGAAGCGGTGTCAATACCAAGAGAGGGAAAATTGATTTTGTAATGAGCCAGCCTCTCCCAGTCTCTATTCAAGCCCAAATTAATGGTGTTAAGTTTGCAAAATTGAAGCTCTGCGGTATCTCTTTGAAACTGTTTTTAAGTTTTTTTGTTGAAGGATGGCTACTTGTAAATCTGTTGTTGAACAAATAGCTCTGTTACTTGAGCAAATAATGGTGGACATGAGCACTAAAGGGGGATGGGATACCTGCCTGGAGCATACCCCACGTAGATGGATTTAACATGTGTTTGCTACCATCCCATTGTTCACTCACCTTGCATGTTCTACCCTTTCCCCCACCCTTTGTCAGTCGAGTTTATTTAGACTATAAGCTTTTCAGGGGAGGGACTGTCTGATGATGGGCGGCTCTAGACATTTCGCTGCCCCAAGCAAGGCGGCATGCCACGGGGGGCTCTCTGCCTGTCACCGGTTCCGTGGCTCCAGTGGACCTCGGGACCAGCGGATCCTCCGCAGGCATGCCTGCAGGAGGTCCACCGGAGCCGCAGGACCAGCAGACTCTCCACAGGCATGCCGTCGAAGTCACCCTGCCTGCTGCCCTCCTGGCGACCGGCAGAGCGCCCCCCGTGGCATGCCGCCCCAAGCATGCGCTTGGCGTGCTGGGGCCTGGAGCCACCCCTGTGTCTGATACTCTGTGTCAGTACAGTGACTACCACAGTGGGGTCCCATTCTTGGTTATTTCTTAGGCACTATCATAATAATCAGGATTAATGCAAAGATTCTAATGTATTCACATGACTCCAGGTGCTGGAGCTTTAAGAAAAATATTAAATACTTCATGACTCACAATAAAATTGCAAGAGTTAGAAACTAAGAGAGAGCACACATGCAAACATAGTTTTTTGAATCACTCCAACTTGACTCTTGGTCTGTGAAATATAAGGAAGTATTGTGACAACTTCTGTTGTCTGTTTAAAAAACAGATGCTACATGAAAGAGTGCAGCGTTCCTTGCAATACTGAGAAAAAAACCAGACATCTGCAGTGGACTGTATGGAGTTTAGTAGGTCAATATACTTTTAAATGTGGAGCAAGCACTGTATTATGATCTGTTTCCAAATGTTGAGTAAATATTTGTCATGAAGTTTATTAGAATGGTGTTGTTTTGTCTGCTGACAGGCAAGAGCCTAAATTGATTTCCTTGACTGATTACAGGATTAGATTGGTTTGTATTAAATCTCTGCTTTGAGAAAAATGTGAAGCTGGCTTCAAAATGGTATTTCTGAAGGTCATTTACTTGCCTTTGCTTATGCAATGCAAACTAATGGCTCACTTGCTGTTCATGAAAGTCAGAGTGGGCTAGGCAGGCTTCAGTTGTGAGTTGGGTTCTGGTTGTGATGAATTGCAAGAACTTCCAGAACCTGAAGCAAAATTTGTTCAACTAGTGAGAAAGGAAAAAAACCAAAACAATTTCATTTGCTTTTCTATACACCATCTATGTTCAGTGTGAAAGACCTATATTTTATATTAAGAAAATAACAAAATGAGAAAGTCAGCTGTCACTGGAAAAGCACAGTGTGTCTCTCTCTTCAGTAGAAGACTGAGGTTTCGCTTCAGTAATGGCCTCTACAGCCTGCCAGTGGAATTCCCTACTCTTCAAAGTGCAGCACACAGAAAAAGGATTTCAATCCTGTTTGGCCCTACAAAGGGGCCCTGCAAAACTTTGACCATACTATTTTACTCCTTATATTACTATTCTTGTCTTAATTACTTTACTGTCAAAGAAAGCTGACACAACTAACAAATGTTACTTTTCCATTTATATATACATATATAAATCCTTTGGCCAGGTGCTGTCAACAGCAACAAGGGCCAGGTTCAATATCAAGGTTCAATAACATTACAAAACAAAACTGTCTCCAGCCCTCACCCAGAAATCTGGCAAAATGAACACCAGCCTTGGGCACCTCTAAGATGCAATATTTCCCCACTGGCAAGCAGAGAGTCTGCATATAACAAAAGAAAACTTGTATTAAGAGGAGAGGGGACACAGCATACATTTGGGAAACACTATAACTATGCTTCAAAGGTATGCAAACAATAAGTAAACACCTTTTCCAGAGTATCTTGGGCAGTAATCCTTTCCCTCAGTTTCCCCCCTTGCAGTGTGAAAGTCCAAAGGATGACTCTCCCTTTAACATGCCACTCCCCCACTCACTACACTGCACCCCACTCACAATTTATTGTCCAAGGTCAGCAAAGTCCCTGAAGGTTGGCAGGAGGGGAGGAGTTGAGTAATGCCACCACCTCTGCTACAGCTTAGTTATCCCTGCCATTGCTTTTAACTGCTGTGCCATGTTCTGAGGATCCACCACCTAGCCCAGTCCTTAATGATTTCAGCTCTTAATTATCTAAAAGAGTAGCAGGGAACTTCACTGATGCTGCCTTCTTTGCATTTTCACCACAACATCATCCCCACACCAGTCCCTTAGACCATCTACTCAGTGATTTCTGCTGGAGTGATCACAAACAAGAAATAATACTCAACTGAGTCTCGTCAGTTCTGTTTTTGAACGCTGCAGAGAGAGAGTCAAATAGCATCTCAGAGCCTTTAAATAAAAACCATAGCATTACACAAAAACATCTACCCCCTGTCCCTTGCATTTGGCATTACTACCCCGTGCTTAGCAAGTGAGGTTAAGTTAGGGTGACTGCCCAATTAAGGCATATTAAGAACAGTTCTGCTGACCTCAGTCATGCAATGAAGATAACAATGTTTCATCACCCTGCATCCAAGACTTGAGTGAATTTTAACCTAAAACAGCCAAAATTGAGCATTTTAGCAAAGCAGCTATGTCTATGTAAATACAGTTTACTCCTGAAAGCTCATTCAGACCACTCTCTTAAATCTATTATATAAATGGGCCAGTCTGAATTCTCAGGTAAACTGGTATGAATCCAAAATAAAAAAGTAACTCCAGGCACTTTAAAAGTGCCTAAAATAAACACACTGAAACTGAGAGCACAATCTTGCCCAGTATAGGTCTGAGTAATGTTGAGTCTTTTGTGTCTTCTGCCGTATAGTCAAGAACCTAGAAATGAGGAAATGATTCCATTCTCTCTCTCCCTCTGTTTTTCTCTCTGCGTACACAAATGGGTGTGATTAATCACAGCATCTGACTGGCTAGTTGAGGGTCAGAGTTTTTGAGCATATAATAAAAACACAGAGATCAGAATTATTCTGTCTGTTGGCTGAAAACTCCATAGATTAATTCTAATTTTCAATCAAGAGCTTCTCTAGCATAGCTGGGCCTGACCTACAAAGTATTAATTTTTGTAATTCCCAGATCTCATTTTAAGGAAACAGTTATGTATGCAAATGCTATGCAATGCCCTCATGGGAGAAAGATGGCTACAGCAGGAAAATATTCTGGTTTACACAGGCATTCACTGCATAATACGCTCCTGTATTTAATGAACAAATGTGTTAGTTACCACAGTAATGATCACATTGATGGACTTATAGCCATAGAATCACTCCTTAAGGAGATATGCTAACAACACTTCCTGAAAACAAGAACCTTAATACTTGTGAATATATCCAACGTCAGTTTCTTTTTCCTAACTTGCTGTACTAATATAACATTTGGTGAATAATTAGTGTGAAAAGCAATATATGGTAGAGTGTAATCAGTCATGTCATTCCGCTGAAGGTTTTTCACAGCAGTACGCTTCTCTACATTCTGTCCTTCTATACATAGTGCTGTATCTCCACATTTTGAATGTTGTCTTTTTGTCACAGCTACACAGCCATATTGTGGTGTAATTCCATGGAATTGGATTATTTTTGCATATGGTTGAATTCTAGAAATGAAATTGGAAGAGGAAAGCATTTTATACTTTCGCTTTGTGAAATTTGATCGTCTCTTTGGTTTAATTTCCTGTATCTTATTGTAGATTTAAAAGTAAAGATAAAAAAAGTAAAAAAAAAATCATCACCACATTTTCTCTTTCCATGTCCAATCTCAGACTACACAATACTGCTTGCATCTATCAAAGGGCAAGATTTTAGAAGCTATCAATTATTATTAAATTTTCAGATCTCTATTTCATAACAGTTAATTAGACTGTGAAATATACTAACAAGCAAAACAATAATTAACCCAGGCCTGTGGGAACAATATTAGTATCCTCCACTGAAGAAATAATAAAAGTATAACTGGCTTAAATGGGATGACTCTTGTCTTGTTATTTTGTGATATTTGGCATGGATTTCTCTTATTTTAATAATGCAGCTTTTGATTTACAGCTACTCATTCTTCTCTGATCATTAATTTTTATGAGTTATCAACACATGGTATATTACAGCCACTTTCCCCTGCCATTGTTCTGTTTAAACATATAAATGGGACACAGGCTTGTATTGTCCCCAGGGACATATTAAAATATCATATAATAAAAATGTTTAATATGCACTTGTTCTTTAGGGGCTTTTATATACAGCAACAATGTGTTCTATTCCCTACTGGGCCTGTCATGGAACCACAACTGACCTCTATATCACTGTAATTTAATTTGTTGTTCATTTTTCTCTGGTCTTTGCTTTTGCTTCATCATAAACAATGCTAGTATACAAGGAAAATAAACAGACTATTGGAAGCACTGCCTTAGTCAGCTGAGTAAAACAAGGGCTTGCAATGAAATCAACAGTATAGTGTGGAGGATAGTTATTTTGCAGCTCCAGTACTTACAAACCATTTACAGAGCAGTTCCAATCTGTAAAGGTGTCATTCTCAAAAACAGATTCAAGTATGTGGCAAAATACAATACATATCAGAACTGAGGGTGAGCTTTCAGGAGACATTCCTGCAGGATGTGTGAAAATCACAATTTGAAATGCTGAATAAAGTTGACATAGTTCACTTTATAGGACTGAAGGAGATGACAAAACCCATCTCTATCAATACACCTTGATCTCTCTCTGTTTTCCCTTGCTTTATCTTCAGTTTTACCAGTGACCTTCAATTTCAGTAATTCTACATTTATTCCATGGGAAACTTTTTGATTTGGCATGTTTCTTCTACTCTTCTTGGTGAGTGCTTAGACAAAGATGATCATTTTGCATTTATCATTTAAGGTGCTAAGCACCTTGGTCCTGACCCAGCAAAGCTCTTAAGAATGTGCTTAACTTTAAGCAAGTGAGTATTCTCATTGAGTTGTAAATTAAACTACTCACAGGCTTAAAATTAAGTACATGCTTAAGAGAAAGTCACTGGCTTTCAGTAGAAAATGGATTCCTAAGTGACTTAGGCACTTTTGAAAATCTTATCCTTAGTGCTTTACGCTCACAGTGCACAACACTTTGTAGGCTGGAAACTTGACTCAGTAATATATAATATTGCTGTATATACTCATTCCTTAGCCCGTTCATTTATAAGCCAGCCCCTAAAGATGGTTAGGTAAAAATAGCAAAAACTGTATGACCCTTTCATAAGCCAACCCTATATTTCAGGGGCTGGCAAACTTTGGCTCCTGGCCCATTAGGGTAAGCTGCTAGCAGGCCTGAATGTTTTGTTTACCTGGAGCATTCACAGGCAAGGAGCCCCTCAGCTCCCAGTGTCTGCAGTTTGCCATTCCCAGCCAATGGGAGCTGCTGGAAGTGGCACCACTTCCCAGGTATTCCAGCCAAAATAGTTTTCATATTTTTGGCCACATTTTTGACCTCATCCATCTTGTGTGCCCTGAACATGTCCCAAACGAGCATAGCAGGTTTCTTGAAAAGTGCTCCTTGTCTCTTATTCCACACTTTTTCCAGCCATTCAATAGTCCCACTTTCATCCATCCATCCCTTTTCATATGCACGTACGATGACCAGCAGGAAATTTCATGTTTTTAGGCAAGGTTTTTCTTTTAAAAATAATGACAGGAGAGAGCTTTGATCCATTTGCCAAACATGATAAAACCACTGTAAAATGGATTTTTTCATGGCCAGTGGTTTTAATTAAAACTGTTTTTTCACCAACACCGGTTACCATTCTGTTGCTCGGGAGATCGAATGTCATTGGTGTTTCATTCATATTTCCTCTTTGTGACAATTCAAATGCATATTCCTTTTGATATTTTATAATAGACTTTTGGAAAGATTCAATTTTGTTCTTCCAGATCTCTCTGCAGCTTTTGCACTATCTTTGTTCACTGATGAAAACAGAGACCATGACGGTTCATGAAGAGACTACACCAACCTGCTGATGCGACAAATATTGATGGCTTTATTAACTTGTATTTGTCATCTTTCGACATTTGCAGAGCACGCAGATGAATTCCAGTTCTAGTGACAATGTACCCATTTTGTCGACATTCAACAACCCAATTATTGAGATATTTCTCCAGCTCAGGAAATGAAGAGCACCTTGTTGGACATTTTTTCTTGCTTCTTGGCATGTCTTTTAGTGTTTTATTTTTTCACCATTCTCTTACTTGCTTCTCATTGATGCAGAACTCACGAGCAGCGGCGCAATTAGTGTTTGCTTCTGCATATTCAACAACTTTAAGTTTGAACGCTGCGTGATAAGCAGACCTTTTTCTTTTGATTTCACTGTTGTTCATTTTAAATACTAGTATGAAAATAGATTATTATTATTGTAGTTATAGATTTTGTAGGACTTTATATAGGAATGTCACCTGCTTTATCACTGTCAAATTATTATTGTTCTTTGTTTATTTCAAAGCAGCCCTGTAGATTGGCATGTCCGTGGGGATAACAGGTTATTTCAATTTTATTAGAGATTGCATCGATTCTGCATGTTATATTTTCATATTGGCTTGAGACTTATGAGGTCCATTGGTAGAAATGCATGAAGAGATCAAATTACACAGTAGCAGCCTGACACCAGTGCTATAGTACTATCATTTGTTGTATTTTTCTGATTGGCTTGTAAGGCATAGCATTTTGTGAAATGCATGGGTCAAATGTCATGCAGATCTGCAGCACTGCTCTTTTAGTATTCCTTTCAAGCCAATCTAGTCCACTAAACAAAGCCTTTGCAACTTTAAAAGGCTGCAGTATTGACATCAATAAATGGTTCAGCAAACTTTGGCTCCTGGCCTGTTAGGGTAAGCTGCTGGCAGGACATTTTGTTTACTTGGAGCGTCTGCAGGCATGGAGCCCGTCAGCTCTCTGTGGCTGCGGGTTGTCATTCCCAGCCAATAGGAGCTGTGGGAAGTGGCACGGGTAACCAAAACAACAATGTATTAGATATTCAATTCAGCGCTTCCATAGAGTTTAAAATCATCAAATTTTGATGTAGACCCATTTATAAGCCGAGCCCCACTCTTTGATGCGTCACTTTTTAACCAAAAATATTTGGCTTATGAATGAGTATATACAGTATATACATTTGTTGCCAATTGCCCCTACGCTCTGAAACAGACCTACTTTATGTGCTGTTATAAGGGATCTTCATTATCTCTCTCACACATTTTGTTCTCTCTTTTTATATGTATGGTCATATTCTTGGGTATTTGTTTATTTCTTCAGGGCTTCTGTACTCTTAGCTTCCTGCTTATTCTGAGAATGGATTAATCTTTGTTTCCCTTATTCGTACCATTGGATAAAAGGAACAAATAACATGAGTGAAAGAGATAACATTCCTGGAGTGGTGAAACCTAGGGAAGAGTCTTATCACTGAAGCATAAAATAAAGATTTGCATTTCCCTGTCATAGTAATGTCATATCCAGTTAAATAAAAAGAATTACTCTCTTGGAAAATATGCATAATAATAACATCTAGTTAGTATGTGAGATTTATAATCGATCTTTAGGTAAAATGTAATTTTTAAGACAAAACTATCATTTTTTTGCCACTTTAACTGCTTTCCCCCATATGCAGAAATTAATTCAGGTTTTGTAAGCATTTATGCACATTCAGATCATTTTCCCACCCCGCCCCACAACTTAGTATTAAATTGCTATGCAGATATTTGTTCCCCGTCCTATAGCAGTGCCCTCTCCTTAAGTCCTCCTCTATAACCGATTAAAGCAATGTATGTGGCGTGGCTACAATTCAATGGCTTAACCCTACAAATGGTCCTTGTCTTTAAAAAAAAAAAAGTCCAATTGGCAAATAGAATTGTTTTTGAAATCAAGGTCCATGTTTCAGGTTAGGTCGTTTATACTCAACACTGAGCACTGGCTGTTGTAGTATTGTTTGGAACCAGCAAGAGTGGTCTTGCTGGAACAGCACTTTCATAGAAGATAGCCATCGTGCCTGTAAGTTACCTATCAAAATTAAAAACAGGCAAACATTTTCATCAAAAATTTAAACTCTGGAAGATATTTAACCAACTCTAATGATGATGTTCTACTGCAGGAACACAATCCAGTGCTGTAAAAAACACAGCCATAAACTCCAGTGATGGGAGATTTGTAGCTAGCAATCATTTTGAAGAAACATACAAGAGTTCTAATGGATACCTCAACACAAGGAGGCCTCTACCACACAATTGCTGCTCCACCCAAAAAACCTTAGGATGGAAGCTATTTCTGTTTTCTTCATGCACAGAAAAACTGGTACTGCTACTGCTTTGGTGGGAAGGAGGAGTTTGCCATTCCTTCCTCTTTCCCTCTCTCTCAGTGCAGCATGGGAGGAAATGGGGCTCAGTTGGGGGACAGAATACAGTGTACTAAGCAGCCCTAAGTGAGAGGAGCAGCATAATAGGTCATAGAATCTTTGTGTTCTATGGGAATTATGGGGAGGGACACAACATTTAGGGCACAAGTGCCAGAAAAAAACATGACTTAACATCAATACCTGCCATCATGGGAAAACAAGTGTAGAAAAGAAGAGAAAGAAACCTCTTTAAACTTCATTGAAATACAATGAACACAAGAGTGCTATCATTTTCACAGGGCAGACTGGCATGTCTCAGAACTCCTTTCTGGTTGTCTTGCTCTCTGCTGCTATTGAGATTCCGAGTCAGTTACTATTTTTAATTAAGGGTGAATATGTCATGAGAAAGGGGAAAAGTAATAAACCAAAGACCTTTTTCTCACCAAGCAGACGTTATACACTCTGCTGTAGCAGGAGCTTCCAATTATTCCTCTGCCAGAATGAACTGTGATGTAGAGGTTACCATCTCTCAGAGTCAGAGGTAATTTCGTTTCTCTGGTTCTTCAGTCAGTTCTCACCAACGGCAGAAGTACTGAAGACATTTTCCACCAAACTAGCTTACTGGGTTATATACACTGTGATTCCAGTGGATTAAGCAGGGAAGTAGATAATTATGCTCATGTAAGTGGACTGATTTAATAACTTACTTATGATTCAATTCTATCATCAGAAGTTTTCATTTTCATAAGAAGTGATGTATCTTCCATGTAGACTTCCACTTGAGAAACCAGTAGCACAGAGTTCAGTTCATTCATTTAATAAAATGACCATCTTCCATATTTTTATTACTGGGATAGTTGCTAGAATGGTCTTTCAACACATGTTATTTGCCAGCAGTCCAAAGCTGCTGCTCATTTCAGATGGATTGAAAATGTATATAAAGCCATTATGGGCCACATGCATTTTCTACGTTTCCAAACATTTCAGATCCAAGCATGGCTGGTTCAATAACAGCTGAGGTATGCTCATAATCAATCATTATTCTCCAAACACTCCTAGAGTTAGAGTTATATGTTTTATATGTTAATATAGGTTGACTTAGCAGCAGGGATGAGCATACAGGGCAGGTTGGTAGTGGGGAGGGAAGACAAGCATTGGAACAGGCTGGCCAGAGATGAGGAGGTATGTGGGGTAGGAACAAGCAGCAAGAGAAGCAGTAGATGAGGAACCTGGTAGAAGCCTCTAATTAGGAGCAGCTGGGAGGTCAAGAGCCAAAGGCAGTTTCCATGTGGAGTCAGTGACCCTAGTCAGAAGGGGAGGGAGGCCTTGCAGAAGTAGCTTGAAGTAACCAGAGGGGACCAGAAGAAATGGCAGGGCCCAAAGAAAGCCATTATTTAGGAGCAGGAGGTAAGAAAACTGGGACCAAGGAAGAACATTGACCCTCTCCCACCACTACTTCAAAACAAAACAATAAATATCCCATTCTCCACTAGCACTTCCTTTCATGCTTGCCATATCTCACTAACTGGGTGCAGGGAGGTTTTGTCACCGCTGACTAGATCTTAAGTCTTGGTGGGGCCTGGGAGGCAAGAAGACTTCAGATCTATGAGATGCAGTACAGGCAAGAGTTTACTTTACCACCTCTCTCCTAGTATTTAAACACAACTCCTGTCCAAAAGCACATGGAGATCCAGAGTTTAGTCACTGAGGATTTTCAGCAAGGATTGCACAGCATTAAGCAAGGCCAAGAAGAACAATAGGAATGAATTTAATTCTTAAATAACAAATTTATAAAATCGTATGATGATAAAGAAATATAATATTAATAACAATTTCTACTACATAACAAGGCGACTTGATAATCCACATGCATTATCTTCACAGTTATACATAAATATAAATAAAAGAAAAACTAAATCTAAACAGATTAGTCCCCATAGAAACACAGTGAGAAGTAATTCAGAGTTTTCCAAAAGTTTAGACTGAGTTCACCTGAGTCTCAGCTAGAGACTTTGTTCATCAACTCTATACCATCTACTCAGTCAAAAGCACTGCAACAATATCTTTCCTCCTCTTACTTGCAGAAATCTCCAATTCGTACCCACACAGATTTTTTCTCTTCCTCTACTGGAAAGGAAATTGTGGAATCACTCAGGTAACTAAGCAGCTAATGAATTAGCCAACCAATCAGCATTAGTCATATAAATGAAAAACCCCGTTACAAGAAAGTAGAAAACTGAGAATAGCAAAATATGGATGACTCTTTCTCCATCATCACATTTAAATAAGAGAAGAGCTGGCAAACGAGACTGGTTAAGGCAATTTGACTAAAACAGTTAAGCTAAAATAAAATAACATTCAAGATATACAATTAAAATGAAAGAAATTAGCTTTCCATCCCAATTTCCCTTACCTATAACTAGCACTGCCAGGGCTTCCTGTGTTGGAAAGTTACTCCCTGCAACAAAATTCTTCAGAGTTAGGGGA
Source organism: Gopherus flavomarginatus (assembly GCF_025201925.1). NCBI lineage: Eukaryota > Metazoa > Chordata > Testudines > Testudinidae > Gopherus > Gopherus flavomarginatus. Next base: position 247,019,036 of record NC_066618.1, on the reverse strand, counting down.
AAGCAGCCTGCTTTCTGCTCACGGGGCTCAGCTTCTCCCAACTCATGTAGGTCACAGTCCTTTTGTTAAGCAACTGCCCTGACTACTTGCCCTCAGTGGAGTCTGAGTCCAGCTATAGGGAATCTATTGAATACACCCAAAAATACCCCTCCCCCCATACCCTTAATTCAAGAAAATTCTGGATGTGGAATGCTAATTGTGCATCTGCCTAGCAATAATGACCCAAACACAACTCACTCCTTCCCCCTTCTCTCTAGACCTCAGGAAGAGTTCTCCCTCTCTCTTAGGCATATGGGTTACACAGGCATGCACAGAACTTTGCCTCTGTGTTAAAACCCACTCCTAACTCAGATTCATCTGTGACTACAGGTTTTGCAGCCTGTCAGAACTGCCCTGGGAACCAAGAGTATAAAGGATTGAAAAGACCCCACCCCATAACCTTCTCTCACTTTCTGTCCAGTATGCAGTATGTGGCTCTTGCTTCTCCCACCAGATGGGTTCTGTTCCCTGTGTTACCTCTAGCTTGGCTAATGATATTGATTGTTCATTTTTTATTGTTAATTTTACTTATTTTGATTTATAAAATATATTTTAAAAGTCTCTCTCTTAGTCTCTAGGGGCCAGATGTGTAAAGATACTTTGGTGCCTAAAGATGCAGATAGGCACCTAAATACCTTAAAATTCTGGCCCTATAAGTTTTTGCCATAATTTATTAATACAATCACCTAACTGGATTCCATGCAGATAAAGAGCAGTGAGAAGGGTAGAGTCTTTTTTACCCAGGTTTGTGAAATTCTTGCAAGTAAGAAATGCAGGGGCATTCCCTACTATTTTTCACTATTGTCAGTGCTTGCCTGGCTTGTGAGGCAGGTGCATTACCTGTATCCAACAGCGGTGAATGGGACACTTCAGAGGTAAGCAAAAAAACAAACAAAAAACCCTGTACCTGTTCAGTTATAGAATATTGTATCATAGGGACAGATGCAAACTGTTATTCGTGTTCTGTTAAAATAAATATTCCAAAACTAGAATGTTAGAATGCATATTAAGAGCTTTCATAATAAAATTATCAGCCCTGTCCCCTGATAAGGGAAAAATATAAAATATTTCAATAAAATAATCTGCTGTGATTGAAATAAAAGATAATACACCATTTTCCATTAATATACAAATATAAAATTATAGAAAAATGCTCTCAAAATATTATCCATAGGTTAATATATGTTTATTCTATTTCTATAATAGCCAATACTTTAAAAAATGTAGACCTCATATTTCAGAATTTCAACCAATCTCTAAATGGGGGCAGATCATTCCACATCTGCCTCCTGTCGTGTTTTGTGCAGCTTCCTGGAAAATATCTGCTGTAAGATCTGATGTGAAAAGCAGTTAGAGGAAACATGTGCAATGCATACTATGTTTGGTTGGTCCTACAAAACCTAGGAACAATGCTCCATATACTTGAGTGCCATCCATTGGCACTCAATCTATCAACTAACTATTTTCAGATCATCTGTGTACAATCTGGTGCTGATCAGTCGGAAACAGGATACAGGACTAGACGGATCACAGATCTGGCAATTCCTGTGTTTCTATCTTCTACCTTCATGAAAAGTGTAGGAAAAATAATCTCCTATGTATCTTAAAATGAAATAGAGAACAAAAATCAATAAATTTATAGTGTAAAAGAACTAGTGAGAAATTTGGTGTATTTTACCCTCAAGACCAAACACTCTCTTAGGAAACAATATGTGTTCCTCACATATGTATTTGTCTGCGGCAATACTCTGCATAGGATTATCTCTTAGAAGAGTTCAGAACCAAAACTTGTATGTCCAAAAGTAAATTGCCCAAAGCTAGACACTCTGGTCCAAAATTAGACAGGTAAGGGTCATTAGCATCTAATGAGAACTAGAATGTTGGCTGTTACTTCAGCTTCACTAAGCATAATCATTACAAATGATTTGACCACCTGGTTGTGCAAATGGTTATTGAGCCAAATTTTCAGCCCTAGTATTGAATTTGCCATGTCTTGTGTATCCAGATCATTGCACATATTACTTATAAATCTGTCAATTCAAAGTCCAGTGCCCATTTAGTGCACAAAACATTTTCCTTGAAAAAATAAAGGCACATTTCTTTTTAATGAGTCAGAGGCTGAGTGAGGTATCAGAAAATCTGATCTATGAAGTCCAATGCTCAGTGTTTCTGAATAAGATTGTTTACAGATGATCTGAATTTGTATATATGGAAATTGTTAGTGAGACTTAATGTAATGGGAAAAAACAAATATGTTCACTTAAAATTAAGATTAGCTTTTGCTAAGAACTAGCCTCTTTTTACAAGTGAACTGATTGTGTGGGTGGGTGAGAGAAGGAGACAGATGCTTTTTTTTTTACCATTTATATCCATTTTTCCTGTTGTTGCTTTTTAACAGTCTATCCCCAAGATCTCTAAAGTCTTCAGGCTGAAATCTGAGTAACAGGACTGGTTCCCTACTGATACAAGACCAGAGCAGAGAATGGAGTATACTAGAAAGGTAATATATGCTATTTGCTTACTGGCATGATAGCTGCCTGGTGCTTAGAAAAAAATTATTGAATGTAGTATTTCTAAAAAGTGCAAAATCTTGTATGTCTTGTACACCCACCATACAGGCAGTAGCAAGCTTCCACACATTGCCCCATTGATATGCCTTCATTCTGCTCTGGAGAGCTTACTTCAAAATATGAGAGGGACATCCAGTTCTGTGCCCATTCAGAAAGACACAATCTCTTCTGGAACTTGTACGGGTGCATAGGAATCCTGAATGATGCTACATACTTTCTGTGGTAGCATCATGCTCCTGTGTCTGTGGCCTGCCATTTCTGTTAGCTAATGCAGAGGTGGGTGGAGCTATGGCCCTGCTCCTACTTATCCTCTTTGTAGTTATTATATAATGGCTACAGGGTAACCTGCGCCTCTTGAGTGCACCCTACAGGTGACAGGTTTTGCTCCTTTGACTTCTCTCAAAGGTAGAACCTACCAGTTCAACCACTGTGAGATAAGGTTGCCAACCCTCCAGTTTTGGCCTGGAGTCTCCAGGAATTAAAGATTATCATGTGATAAAATCTCCAGGAATACACCCAAGCAAAATTGGCAACCTTTTCCTGAGACTGGATCTTTGTGTTTCAGTCCCTGTTTTCCGTGGCAGGCCCAACTGTATTTATCACCTGGAAGAAACTTCCCTCCAGGGGCCTGAACAGCAGCTGATTAAAGTGAATCAAAATAGCTTCTTCAAAACAAAAGTATTGCTTTTTCACACAATGATATATAGCAATCAAAGAAAAGGGCTAACCCAACAAAAGGACTACATTCCTGGCTCTTTTGGAGTTTCCTTCAAAGCTTGAGCCAGCCTAGCTGCCCCAGACCGAGCCTGCAGTGCCTATGCCTCTGTCAGTCTGTCTCCACAAGCAGCTGCCGTACAACTGAACCCCCTTCTCCCTCTACAGAATGAGTTTTTAGCTGTTCAGGGATCTTTTGATCTTAGGCCTTCAGCTTTGATAAATCAGCTGTGTAACTCTACCTGACACGTGGAAATAGCATTTCCCCAGTCAACGGCCCAGACATTATTCTCTTAACTCCCTTGAAGTAGTTTACCCAGGTTATTATTTATTATTCTTTATTTTTATTATCATCATACCTCAGAGTATGGGCCAGAACCCTGGTGTCTTATGTCTTGCCACTGTGTCATTTCCTGCTTGTTCTTCATAACAGTTCCTTTTGATTGAATTCTTGTTGTCAAAATAATGTCAAGAAGGTAAAGTGAGGTACACATAACATTATTGCAGTTGACCCCCACATTCTTCACGTGCTATCGTCTCAGAGGATGCTGAGGAGGGGACTGCAAACGTACCTGGTTCCTGCACAGAGGGTGCACTGGTAGGGTTGGGGGAAGTCCTGTGCCCTGTTTATCTCTTGCACACTGGTTCAGTGGCTAGGCACAATCCAATCTTATGAGGAGAAATTTTGTGATGGGGGACACTTGGGGCCAGATATTCAGCTGGTGCAAATTGATGTAGTCAATAGATTTATGCTAGTTTATGCTAGCTGAGGATCTGGCCCCTGTCTCTAGGAATGGTGTGGGATAGGCATATAACTCATTTCATTTAGTGAATGGAACTTTTGTGAGGTGGAAATAACTTTGTAGTCACTACTGACCTGTACCATATTCAGACAACCAGCCTATGGCTGGAAGGGTGTGTGCCCTATTACCATGCCCCCAAGTTATTCCATCCGACTTGTTAGTTCATTACTTTCTGGAACTCTCTACACAGTTATCCTCATGGTGCCCAATTTGGTTTCTTTTTTACAATTTATTATACTTTGCAGATATTGAGATATTCTGCTGCTACATCTTTGTCTGATAATCTCATGCTGAAAGCAGTTGAGCTATTTTTGCATGAGCAACATTTTCCTTTTGTAGCTTTAAACATGCTCAGGCTCAGAGTAAACATCTATAGCTATTTAAATATCTTTCTCAGTCTTTTACAAACCTAATTGTTAAGCTGCATTTTGCTGATAGAGAAAGATTTGTTTTGTTCTAACATGCTTTGCTGGGAAGCATACATTTGGTTTAGTTTTGAAACAATGTTTGATACACTATATTTTGCTGATACAGGAGGTTTTGTTTGTTCTAACATGCTTGGAAGGAAGCATAGATTTAGTGTTAAATTTTTTTAGCTTTAGTAATGTTACTTCAAGCCAATAGGTGCCTCACTTAAGTTAGCAGTATATAGATGCTATGATATAGGCAAATACTGTATCTCTCTTTTTTGGGGGGGAGGGGGGCACAGCTGTCGGTTTCTACTTTGAAATTCCCAAAGGCCTGGAGCCTGATCTTGCATCCATTAAATTCAGTCAGAGTGTTGCTATTCACTTAAATCAGAGTAGAATTCATTCCCATTTCCAACAAATCTCAGTTCCAACATCAGTGACTAGCATTCCACATTTCAACTAACAAGACGTTGATTGCATAGCAAATATTCCAAGATGATCATGAATACATGAAACACCCACAAATCATGAGAAGACCCAATATGGTGAGTGGCATGCTGGGACATCTTTGTGCCTCAAATGCACTGCAAGGCATGTAACCTTAATTCTTTTGTGTTCAAAAAATAAAAATTCAGTTTAGTTTATGGCATAAGTTAAGTCATTTGGTAATTTCTTATTCATAGCCAAGACTCAACCAATTGTGCTGCTACCACTGCAGACTGATCTTCTGAGATATGCAAATAATGTTGCGAAATCAATTCTAGGAACAGGTATCACCTTTCCAAAAATTCAAACCAAGTCCTATTCTGTTCCCATAAGCTTTCCTCACAGATATGCCAGCTTTCTGCCACTAAAATAAAATGGTTTCTGTAAAGATTTATTTAAACAACAGATGTAAATTAAATTATGCATACTGTACTCTCAGTTCCCCTCTCCCAGCAGGTACATTATCAGTGACTTCAGAAATGGCTCAAGTAATCTCATTAATTAGATGTTGTATGAGAACTTTGAGGATTTGCTGACTATTCTGTACATAAAGCAGTTAAGTACAGCAAATAAGTTTTCGAGTACATAAACAATCCCATTTAACATGTTTTAGCAGGCTGGCTGAATTTATCCTGTGAAACTTACAACTTCAGGATCTCGATAAAAGGATGACTTATCATTATAGGTCCTGTAACATGAAATCAGTCCCAGGTCTTTTTCTGCTGAAACTGCATTTAAAAAAGTAGTAGATTCCCCTCAGTTCTCATAAAGCACCACGCATTACCAGAATGCAGAGCCCCGGAAGGTGGGTCATTTCAAGGCAACCTTTGGCATTGACTTATTGCTGTTGTGAAATGCCTGTAGTGCTTTTCTAAAGATGCACCTATATTCTGCATTTGATTGCTTACCCTCCCTGATTAAAACAAATAATGTATCCCGCAGAGTGTCAAGGGACCAATTAGAGCTACCAGTCAGCTTTTCCAGTTATGAAGTCTGAAAAAAGCAGTAAATCCATTGGTTATTACTTGGATATTTTTTAAATATGCCATATTGCCACTGAAGGCAAATTGACAAAAAATACTAAATCCTACTTTCATTCCTAGTCTTCCTATCACATGTCATCATTGCAGCGTCTCTAAGGCAATGACTTCACCTGGAGCTAAGAGTATTATTCCCAGCTTGTATAGACATATTCCCACTAGCTCTCATTAGGTTAGCGCTAAAAATAGCAGTGTGGCACTGGTAGCACTAGTACAGGCTAGCTGCCCCAAATATGTACTCTTGGGGTCTAGGTGGGTTCATATTCAGAATAGCTGGACCATGCTGCTGTAACGCTGACAGACCCCAGCTATCGGGAATCCCAGGATCAAACCAGGGACCTCTAGAGCTTAGTGCCCAAGCCTCTACCACATAAGCTAAAAGCCAACTGGCTGTTAGCTAAGGCTGTAGAGCAGAATCTTTTTATTTCTTTCTCTCGAAGTGGGCTTGGTGCCACTAGATGGGACAGAACACCACACTCAGAAGGTGTGTGAGTTACACTGCCACATGCTACCACAGCTATGCTGCTATTTTTAGTGTACTAGCTTGGTAAAAGCTAGCGTGAGTATGTCTACACAGGCTGGGAATCACGCCCGCAGCTCCAAGTGAAGACATAGCCTCTTTGTAAACAGGATGGAGATATCATCTTAATTGGGAGCTGTTGCTTTGTCTAATGCATGCAAATCTTTTGTAAAATTCAGTTTTGGTTTTATGTTGATGACATTTCAACATCTAATTTTCTGAATCCTGCACTTCAATTTTTCCTTCATAGGCCTATAAACATCACCTAAATGATTGTTGAGCAGCATAATGTATTATAATGACTTCATTGTGACTAACTAAGTACCTCTTCAGATAACCTTACATCTATGTTCCAGTGAAACTGAAGCTTCTTTGTCAGTGAAGGTTATTTAAAAAAATAGCAAGGTGAGAAAAGCATGTATGCATGAATTCTCATTTGTTTATACTGCATTACATGGTTTTTAACTATATTTATAGTTCAGATGGGTATGTATTAAAATTACTTAGTTATCTACAGAAATATCCATTGAGAGTATCCATACCCCCAAGTACAAGCTCCTAACACTTAAATAATACGGTGACTGGTGCCCTAAATATACCTATAATAGATATGATATTTATAACTAATTAAATTGTAAGTGCTTTGGAGCAGGAACTGTATCTTTGTTCCACCTAGCACAATGGGTTTATGGTCCATGAGTAGGCACTACCACAATACAAATAATATTAATAATTGCAGGATCATCAAATAAATTCTGACCAAGATGGACAAATCCTGCAAAGTGTTCCATGAATAGTTGCTTGAATTGTTGAATGAATCTGCTTTGGGCATGGCCATGGCCTTTTTGGATTTGCTTTCCATGAACATAAGTGCAATAGTTTTATTGACACCAATGTTTGTGGAAGTTCAATGTCATTCATGGGTGCGAAATTGCTGGAAAATAAACTCTGAATTTGCATATGTCAGTATTTGCGCCAAAAGAGTGTATGCGCTCATTTATGGCCATATTCTATCCCCTTATTCACAATGACTAGAACCTTACTTTCACCAGTCATATTGATTTAATTGATGTCAGGGGGGCTACTCAAAGAGAAAGATATTTTTCAATGTAAGAGTGGCAGATTCTAGCCCTGTGTGATTATCTGAACAGCTAACCCGCAGAACTGGAATGTCAAATATTAAATACTCTCTTTGTGATCAATACATGGAGTTAAAAATTGCAAATAAAATTTCATGAATAACTTTAAATAATGAATAGATTAAAAGAAATCATAATCTGCTCATGGATATTCCATGAGCAGAAAGATCCTCAATTCAACAGATTAATAATTCATTGTGAATTATTTGCTCAGCTCTAGATCCTTATTAAAAATGATTGCAGTATTCTACATTAATGACCCAAAGCACTAGAGTAAGACTATTACAAAATATACTTTTATAAAGGCACTAAAGCAGGGATGCAGGACTGCCCTCTTCGTGTGACTCCTAGAACTCATGCATAGCTCTACTGCAGCTACACACACTGCTGTTTCCATCAGAAATTATAAAGTTCAGGATCCATGCTACTATTAGTTTAATGTTAGGTTGGGCAAGGAAAATAATGAACCAGTGTTTGGGCCTATGAGTATATATATCTGATGTTGACCAGACTGATTAGGTCCAATTCAAATCTTTCCAACTGCAGTATGTCAGAAAAGGAATTCCTGTAACATTCATTGATATTTGTAAAGAGGTAACTCTGAACTGTGGTATCTGACAATAGTCAGTAGGGTAACAGGACACTGTATGGCCACAGCCAATATGCAGGTTAACTCGTTGGAAATTTCAACTCATTAACAGCACCAGTAAGCGGTAGTGTGGTGCTAGTATACTGTAGCTTTAAGAAACACACAGCTGCTTCTTTTTCAAATAAGTAGAATGTCTTTCACTTCATCATAAATGATAACATATGTGAGACATTGCCTTTTGGTTAAATTACATTTCACAAGATTATAATGGTGCTATGTGGTACAATGATGATGAAATGCCGGTAAGTTCAGTACATAACCAGAGGTGAGCCAGGGCTGAATTTTCCTGCTAACCTGCCTGTATACCTGTATACCTATATGTTTCTTCAATATCTATCTTACCCACAAGTAAACAATCTGGGAGATAAAATTAGGCAAAATTATGAGGTGGCTGTTGAAAACCTGTCAGTCAACTTTTGAAATAGCCAAAGGAAAACAGATCTTTTTTTGAACCTTCAAAGTGTAAGTGCAATTGTTAAATATAATGGTTTGGGCCTGTCTCTATGTCTGTTTTCGAAAGATGTAAGCAAAATCTAGGAATGGTTTAGGTTTTACAGTTTCATCAAATGTATTTTTAATTTTTTAATCTAGACTGCAGGTGTGATGGATCAAGTTCCCAGTGTGTCAGAATCTCTGAATTTATAAATGGAGGTGAGGGAGTAAAATTGCATTCTATTTTGTCCCATGCTGAATGGTTTGCTGTGTTTTCACATCAAACCTGCAATAAAAAGTCTATAGTTATTAATACTTCCTCATTTCCTCCAAAAGATATCCTTTAAATGCCACCTTTTAGATTAGGGGTAGGCAACCTATCGCACATGTGCCAAAAGGGGCACGCGAGCTGATTTTCAGTGGCACTTACACTGCCCGGGCCCTGGCCACCAGTCCGGGGATCTCTGCATTTTAATTTAATTTTAAATGAAGCTTCTTAAACATTTTAAAAACCTTATTTACTTTATACACAACAATTGTTTAGTTATATATTATAGACTTATAGAAAGAGACCTTCTAAAACCGTTAAAATGTATCACTGGCATGCAAAACCTTAAATTAGAGTGAATAAATGAAGACTTGGCACAACACTTCTGAAACGTTGCTGACCCCTGTTTTAGATGAAGTAATGTCACAGGAACAGCCAATAAAGCTAATCCTGTTATGTGCTGGGTTGGGGCTGGGGATGAAGGGTTTGGAGTGTAGGAAGGTGCTCCAGGCTGGGACAGAGGGGTTCAAAGGGTGGGAGCGGGATCAGGACTGAGGCAGAGGTTGGGGCACAGGAGGGGATCGGGGTGCAGGCTCCGGGTGGTGCTTACCTCAAGTAGCTCCTGAAAACAGCATCGTATCCCCACTCCGGCTCCTATGCAGAGGCATGGCCAGGCAGCTCTGCATGCTGCCCCATCTGCAGGCACCACCTCCACAGCTTCCATTGGCCAATGGTTCCCAGCCAATGGGAGCTGGCACTGGTGGAGGGGGAGTGCATGGAGCCCCCTGGCTGCCCCATGCCTGGGAACCATATTGGGGGCATGCTGCTGCTTTGGGGAGCCATGTGGAGCCACGGCAAGTAGGGAGCCTATCTTAGCCCCGCTGCGCTGCCAAATGGACTTTTAACAGCCCAATCAGCAGTGCTGACCAGAGCTGCCAGGGTCCCATTTTGACCAGGTGTTCCAGTCGAAAACCGGACACCTGGCAACCCTAGATAGCATTAGGACCACATGGGCCAAAGCTAGTTTCCAAAAACCATAGCCATAGAGTAGTTTTGATGTTTTCTTATGTTTCTGTTAGTGTTTATTTAGTCAGATGGCCAGATAGCCATTTACTTTACAAAGCACATTGTTGGTGCTTAACTAATAATAAGAAAGAAAGAAAGAAAGAAAGAAAGAGCTAGTAGACGATATCCTCATGGACCTGTGATGTGCAGGCTTCATAATAGCTAGGGCCCTACCAAATTCACGTCTATTTTGGTCAATTTCACAGTGATAGGATTTTAAAAGTCGTACATTTCATGATTTCAGTTGTTTCAATCTGAAATTTCATGGTGTTCTAATCGTAGGGGTCCTGACCCAAAAAGGAGTTGTTGGATGGTTACAAGGTTATTGTAAGGAGGGTTGCAGCCTGTTACTCTTACTTCCGTGCTGCTGCTGGCAGCGGCGCTGCTTCAGAGCTGGGCAGCTGGAGAGCAGTGGCTGCTGGTTGGGAGTCCAACTCTTAAGGCAGAGCCACCACCAGCATCAGTGAAGAAGTAAGGATGACATGGTCTGGTATTGCCACCCTTACTTCTGCGCTGCTGCTAGTGGGGTGCTGCCTTCAGTGCTGGGCACCTGGCCAACAGCCATCATTCTCCTCCCAAGCAGCTTTGAAGGTAGCACAGAAGTAAGGGTGGCAATACCATGAATCCCTCTATTATAACTTTGTGACCCCCCTGCAACTCCCTTTTGGGTCAGGACCCCCAATTTGAGAAATGCTGTTCTCTCTGTGAAATCTGTATGGCATAGGGAAAAAGCACACAAAAGACCAGATTTAATAGGGGGAGACCAGATTTCATGGTCCATGACATGTTTTTCATGGCCATGAATTTGGTAGGGCCCTGATAATAGCTTTTCCCTAAGACTAACTTTGCATACATTATAGAAATCCTGTATATTTGTATTCTAACTAGTTAAGCTTTGAACCGATTGGACAGAAGAGTGCCTGTTGAATACAAATTGAACTTTTGCAAACCTGATATTCTCATATGGATGAGTTTGGGGTTTTTTGTGCAAATTGTTCACCTAGCCATGGCTTATCTCAGTGCATCTCCTCTCAAGCATTAAATCTATCTGCTTCTTTGATGTATGGCTGTTAGTTGTTGAACTTAAATGTCTCTTTAATGAAGCCTGAAGTTCTGTATATCATTTTCATCCAGATAGACATATCTAACTCACAGATAAAACAATGAGTGTGAGTCAGGGGTGCATGGCTGAACACCAGCTGATTTAAAATGAATACAAGGAAGTCTTGAGTAATGACAGATAGAGGAGGTAAATATCTTGAGAAGCTCCCCACACCTTACCCAAAAGGTCTATGCACCCCAGACATTAAGATGTTACATAGCTTTGGTGACAGGCTGGACTCAGCAATAACTCTGGAAAATCAAATACCAGTGTCACTAAAAGCATCCTATTCCTTTTGTGACTAGCAAGAAGACTGCAGCCTCCTCTCTCAGACAAAACCAGGTCACAAAAGTTCAAGCATTCATCATCTCCAGACTGAACTATTGCAATGCTCTGTACCTTGGTTCAAACCTGTGGGTAAAAGGGGCGGGGGGTGTGGTGGCACTGTACATTAAAGACACACTTACCTGCTTTGGAGTTGTTAGTAAGCACAGGCTCTTGAATGAATATGAATGTATTAACCAACAAAGCCAAGGAGCAGATATTGGTGGGGGCATATTACAGACTACCAAATCAAACCAGAAACAGGATGAGTTATTCATTTAGCACTTATCTGTAATGTGTTTGGAAAGAAAAACTGTATTGTTATGGGAGACTTCAATTTCCAATACATATGCTAGAGGTCTCCTGCTGTCACTAGTAAAATATCATTAGCATCTTTAAAATTATAGATGATGATTTTCTAACACAAAAGGTATTGTACCCCATATGAAGTAACTATTTTGAACCTTGTTATAATGGATAAAGATGAATTAATCACTGAACTGGAAGCTGGTGGTAGCCTAAGGACCGGTGATCATGACCTGAATACATTGAAGACTGGATTCTTTCCAAAAGTTATTCTTTAGCCAAACACAAGTTATGCTTAATTGAAAGACAAGTTATTGGGCACAAAACAGGGTTACTTGGTGAAAGTTAATGGCCTGTGGCATACAGGAGGTCAACCTATATGATCTATTGGTCCCTTCTGGCCATAAACTCTATGCAATTTGTGAAGAAGCGAAAATTAGGCAACTCCTTTCCTACTAAATGGTATATGCCAAAGAACATATCACACCAATGTTCCACAACCTGCGCTCATTGCTGTTCACACTCACCGCTGTATATATTTTAAGGTTTTGGCACTAATATATATAAAGCTCTTAATGTTACCTCAAAGACTACCTGTCATTCAGGGATTCCCCACAGTGGTGACCATCATAAAAACCAAGATACAAACTCAAGGGAGCAGGAGGCAGAACATTTCCAGCAGTAAGTTTCAGGCCCAAAACTCAGAACAGTGGCGGGCTTGTATGATAGAGTTACCTGTGATGGTGCGGGGAGCCTGGTTTTGGCAGCCCTCAGGGTCCCTTCCTCATTATGTCTTAGGATCCCTTCCTGCTTCCAGTAATCTGTGGGGATTGAGGGAGGGAACAGTTTTCCCCCTGATATTTTCTGTTGTTTTTAGGTTGTTTTTTGGGTGCAGGGGGATAGGTTTTTTGTATCCTTCCTTAAGAATCATAGAATCATAGGACTGGAAGGGAGCTCAAGAGGTCATCTAGTCCAGTTCCCTGCACTCATGGCAGGACTAAGTATTACCTAGACCATCCCTGACAGGTGTTTGTCTAACCTGCTCTTAAAAATCTCCAATGATGGAGATTCCACAACCTCCCTAGGCAATTTATTCCAGTGCTCAACCACTCTGGCAGTTAGGAATTTTTTTCTAATGTCCAACCTATACCCCCCTTACTGCAATTTAAGCCCATTGCTTCCTGTCCTATCCTCAGAGGTTAAGAACAACTATTTTTCTCTTTCCTCCTTGTAATAACCTTTTATATACTTGAAAACTATTATGTCCCCTCTCAGTCTTCTCTTCTCCAGATTAACAAACCCAATGTTTTCAATCTTTCCTCATAGGTCATGTTTTCTAGACCTTTAATCATTTTTGTTGCTCTTCTCTGGACTTTCTCCAATATGTCCACATCTTTCCTGAAATGTGGTGCCCTGAACTGGACACCGTACTCCAGTTAATGCCTAATTAGCACAGAGTAGAGTGGAATAATTACTTCTTGTGTCTTGCTTACAACACTCCTGCTAATAAATCCCAGAATGTTTGCTTGTTTTGTACTAGTGTTACACCATTGACTCATATTTAGCTTGTGAGCCACTCTGACCCCCAAATCCCTTTCTGCAGTATTCCTAGATCAGGTATGGGCAAACATTTTGTCCTGAGGGCCACATTGGGTTTTGGAAATTGTATGGAGGGCTGGTTAGGGCAGGAACGGCGCTAGGGTTTCTGACGCCCTAGGTGGATGGCCATTTCGCCGCCCCCCGCGGGTCCGGTGGACCTACTGCAGTCATGCCGGCGGATGGTCCGCTGCTGGAAAGGCTCCGGTGGAGCTGCCGCAGTGATGCCGGCGGGCGGTCCGCTGGTCTAAAGGCTCTGGTGGAGCTGCCGCAGGCATGACTGCAGTAGGTCCGCCGGAGCCTTTAGACCAGCGCACCGTTCGCCGAAATGACTGCGGCAGCTCCACCGGAGCCTTTCCAGCAGTGGACCATCCGCCGGCATGACTGCGGTAGGTTCACCGGACCCGCGTGCCACCCCCCTGGCAAAATAGCGCCCCCCAAAAATTCTGGCGCCCTAGGCCATTGCCTAGGTCGCCTAAATGGTAGTGCCGGCCCTGGGTTAGGGGAGTCTGCCTCCCCAAACAGCCAGGCGTGGCCCAGCACCACCCCCTTTCCCCCCTACACTTCTCACCCCCTGAAGCCCCCCACCCCAGGACTCCTGATCCATCCAACCCCCCATTCCCTGTCCCCTGACCTCCCCCTGAACCCCCACCCCTGACTGTGCCCCCCACCCCATCCAACCCCCCCTCCTTCCTGACTGCCCCCGGGACCCCTGCACGCATTCAATCCCCCTGTTCCCTGCCCTCTGACCATCCTGCCCCCTATCCATACCCCAAACTCCCCTGCCCTCTATTCAACTCCCCCTGCTCCCTGCCCCCTTACCGCACTGCCTGGAGCACCGGTGGCTGGCGGTAAGGCTGGAGCCAGCCATGCCACAGAGCAGCACAGAGCACCAGGTCAGGCCGGGCTCTGCAGCTGCGCTCCCAGCCACCCAGAGCATTGTGTGGCGCACTGAGGCTGTGAGGGAGAGGGAAGAGTAGGGGAGCTGCTGGGGGCTAGCCTCCCGTGCTAAGAGCTCAAGCGCCAGGCAGGAGGGTCCTGCGGGCCGGAGGTGGCCCGTGGGCCATAGTTTGCCCACCTCTGTCCAAAACAGTCATTTCCCATTGTGTGCAATTGATTGTTCCTTCCTAAATGGAGTACTTTACATTTGTCCTTTTTGAATTTCATCTTATTAACTTCATACCATTTCTCCAGTTTTTCCAGATCATTTTGAATTTTAATGCTATTCTCCAAGGCACTTGTAACCCATCCCAGCTTGGTATGGTCTGAAAACTTACTCTGTATGTAGCTAAATCATTGATAAAGATATTGAACAGAACTGGACCCAGAATTGATTCCTGTAGGACCCTATTCAATATGCCCTTCCAGCTTGACCGTGAACCACTGATAATTGGACTCTGGGAACGGTTTTCCAGCTAGTTATGTACCCACCTTATAGTAGCTCCATCTAGGTTGTATTTCCCTAGTTTGTTTATGAGGAGGTCATGTGAGACAATATTAAAAGTCAAGATATATCACATCTACTGCTTTCGCCCTATCCATAAGACTTGTTACTCTGTTGAACGCTGTTAGGATTTGACATGATTTGTTCTTGACAAATCCATGTTAACTATTACTTATCCCCTTATTATCTTCTAGGTGTTTGCAAATTATTTGCTCCATTATCTTTCTGGGTACTGAATTAAAGCTGATTGGTCTGTAATTCCCCAGGTTGTCCTTATTTTCTGTTTTTTTGGTTTTTTGTTTTTTTTTTAAGATAGGCACTATATTTTCCCTTTTCGAGTCCTCTGGAATCTCTCCTGTCTTCCATGACTTTTCAAAGATAATCACTAATGGCTCAGATATCTCCTCAGTCAGCTCCTTGAGTATTCTAGGATGTATTTCATCAGGCCCTGGTGACTTGAAGACATCTAAATGTCTAAGTAACTTTTAACTTGTTCTTTCCCTATTTTAGCCTCTGCTCCTACCTCATTTTCACTGGCATTCACTATATTAGACATCCAATCACCACTAACCTTCTTGGTGAAAACTGAAACAAAAAGTCATTTAGTACTTCTGCCTTTTCCACATTTTCTATTAGTGTTTTCCCCCCGCATTGAGTAACAGGCCTACCCTGTCCTTGGTCGTCCTCTTGCTTCTAATGTGTTTGTAGAATGTTTTTTGTTATCCTTTATGTCTCTAGTTAGTTTAATCTCATTTAGTACCTTGGCCTTTCTAATTTTGTTCCTACATACTTGTGGGGGGGCGTTATATTAATCCTTTGTAATTTGACATTTCCCTACTGTTTGTAGGACTCTTTTCTGAGTTTCAGATAACTGAAGAGCTTCTGGTTAAGCCAGTCTGGTCTCTTGCCATGCTTCCTATCTTTCCTACACAATGGGATAGTTTGCTCTTTGTTTTTAATAATGTCTCTTTGAAAACCTACCAGCTCTCTTGAACTGTTTTTCCCCTTAGAGTTGCTTTCCATAGGATCTTACCTACCAACTCCCTGAGTTTGCTAAAATCTGCCTTCTTGAAATCCATTGTCTTTGAAGCATTAGAGACGTCCAAGGCTAGAGATTAGACACTGGAGACAGCAGGCCAGAATCCTGAAGTGGTACAGAGAATTGTCTCAGGTGTTTGGCTGGCTGTTTCTTGATCACGCGCTTAGGGTCTAACTGATTGCCATATGTGGTGTTGGGAAGGGATTTCCCCCCAGCTCAGATTGGCAGTGACCTTGGGGGTGTTTCGTCTTCCTCTGCAGAGTGGGGTACAGGTCATTTGCCAGAATCTCCTCCAATCTGTAATAATTTGATTGTTGGGCTTGATGTGGGGGTGACTGAGTGGTGTTTAGTGGCCAGTGATATGCAGGAGGTTAGAGTAGTTGATCTGGTGGTTTCCTCTGGCCTTAAATTCTCAGACTCTGTGACAACTGTCCCACACACACACACACGAATCAGAAAAAGTCCTTCCCTCAACAGCTTTAAGACATACTATCAGACTCATTTCTGTTTTACAGCATCCCAAAAGTATTAGGAAGGGAAAATGTCAGCACCAAGTTAAAAAATAACAGCCCTTGACCAGTCCTGGACTGAGAAAGAGAACAGGAGAGGCTTTGATTATTATGTTTAGAAGTAGGACTGTGAATTGACAGTCTTATACAAAGACCTCACTGGTGGTTTTGAATCCAGGAGCAGGATTTAGATTGCACAGTAATAAACCCTCTTCAAGTGACTACATAGATGGATTAGAATGACTCTAAATCATGTATTTTGTCCTGAGGTTATGACATCCAGCTGAGGAGTCAGGCCTACAGAAGAGAACAGAGACCTGAGGCATCTGAACTGCAACTATGAGGCACACTGGAATTGCAAAGTGACATATATGAATTCAATTATAATGGATTTTGGCCAAAAAAAAAAATTTTAACAAAAAAGTCTCCAATTTTTGGGCTCTTTTTTGGGCCCAAAATCAGCATTTTCCATGGAAAGCAGACATTTTTCATGAAAAATGTTATTTAGTCAAAAATCCAATTTTTCATCAAAACAGCTTTCATGGAAAAATGACCATTCCTATCAATAATGGCTTATATAACTCTAAGTACCCAAATTGTCTTGAATGCCTGTATGGCACTGAAATGGTCAAAACAACAGTCTCCTAATGGACAGCACTGTACCACAATATGTTACCTTCTGTAACATACTGTGCATCTGCAGGACTGCATTGCAATGACTTGATTATTATCAAGAAATTGCCATACTCAGCCTTGGCCCTAGAGCAGAAGTCTATGAATCTTCAGTATTTTAGATTTCCACTTATGAGTATCAGTTCATTTTTACTCATTTTCTTTATTGTACTGTATGAAATATATTTTTAAAACTGCTTTTCCTGAGAGAATATCAAACTCGTATGGGTTTGAAGATTATTATTATTACTATGGCTGGCATTGCTGCTCACCTAACCATTCCTAATCCAGATTTTTCCTGCCTTGCAAGAGAAAATAACAATATAGTTAAGATGATAATATTTAGTGACTGGACCCCTCTGAATTACTTCAACAAGAGCTAGCCTATAACTGAGAAGCCAGGCCTCATGGATTTTAGGGGCTGACATTTGCTGCCTCATCTGATTATGGATCTCAGCTCCAGAGAGTTTTGAATTTGTACTGAGTGGTGCACCTCTGTTTCTCATTATTTGTGTGCAAATCATTTAAGTTTTTTCTTCAGAGGACTGGGACAAATGCATGCGGTTTCAATTGAAGCAGTCAAATTTCCACTTGCAAGATTATCCTCTATCAGAATCTCGTGAAGATGAGCAGCAGTTTCATTCACAATCCAGATGCTAGATTGGCATGTAGATAGACTCCAAATGTGCAAGACCTGAGAGGGAGCAACTGATCAGTGATAGGCTAACTGGTCAATTTTATGCTGTCGGGGTAATTAATCTGTGACTTGGGCATGCAGTTTTCTTGTATTTTGTTGCATTATTGTTTGGCAGTTGGAGATTATCATCTGCACATAATGTCAATTTAATATAAATTGTATTGTTAGAGTATCAATATTCACCCATCAGTGTAAGGCCTATGCAAATCCCTCTTTACTGCATAACCCCTGCCTCCCTTTCCCCCTGGTGGAATGGCTACTCAAGGTAGCAACCTTGGTATGCCAAGGAGGTAAACTTGGCACCTAAATTCCTGCTGCACAGCAGCCTATTAAACGCCATGCAGGCACTCAGGTGACAGTGGTGAGAGATGCTCCTCCCCCCGGCCCCAACCCAGCCCCAGCCCAGATGCTGCTGCTGGGAGAGAGAGATGGGGGGGAGTCCTCTCTCCCCACTGTAGCCCCAGGGCAGCATGCACTCCAAACCCCTCATCCCCAGCCCCACCTCAGAGCCCACACCCCCAGCCAGAGCCCTCACCCTCCATACCCTAACCCTCTGCTCCAACCCATAGCCGCCTCCCACACTCCGAACCCCTAAGCCCCACCTCCAGCACATGAATTTTGTTATGTGCACCAATATGGAGGTGAGGTGTCACACATCACCTCCATATTGATGCACATGACAAAATTTATTCTGCACATGTGTGGGGAAAATTAGAAGGAACATGGCTCGGTACTGAGTATATCAGCAAGCAGTGAAGCACTGGAGTAAGGTGAAGTATTGTCCATGTGTGCACAACCGTAGTAATTACCCTTGCACATTAGTCACCAAAGGTATGTGTATTTTTGCATGCACATGAACTCACGCAGTTTGGAAAATCTGGCACAGATTGTCTAAAGCTATGTCCAGATTGACTGTTTGGGTCTTTTTGATAAAGCTCATCTATGTACTAACTCATAACAGTGCACAACTGTGATCTCACCATTAAAAAAAAATACTATCAAACCGTAAATGAATATGTACTGGGGAAAAAAATCCAATTGACAATGCCAGCGTTCGCACGTTTTTGGGGTTTGCTTCCTGTGAAGATTCTTGAGAGCACTCTCACAAGCAGGAATTTTTATCAAGCCAGTGAATGTTAAACAAAAATCTATAAGTATTTATGGAAAGCAAATGGTGAACCCAATGTTCAAGTATTCACAGTGCAAACCTGGTCCAATAACTTTTATATAGTCTGGAACCAGACACGTCCAACTAACTGACATGATCAAAACACACCTTTTTCATTTCTAATATTAAAATTAAGTTATTCACTATAAATTACTATGACAAACCAACAGTACTGCCCCCTCCCCCGCGCACATCTATATCTATTATTTCAAACAGACGAGGGTAGTGGTCTCCCAGCAGCTCTCTTAAACCTTTTGCCTTTGTGGTCCTCAGTGGTTCTGTAAGAGGGCTTCTCCCTTCCCTGAGCCTCCTGTGATAGTGGAGAGCCATTCCTACTGCTACCGGGTCTTTTAAAGCTCACCAGGGAAATGGGCACAGGAGCAGCAAAAGAAGCTCTTTCCCCCACCCCCTGAAGTAGCTGATGCTCAAATGGACACTGCTGAGCCACTACAGCCAAGGAGAGACTGAGCAACCTCTAAACAAGCTCTTCCCCCATGAAAGGTGGCTGCAGAGTGCAACTGAGTTTCAGCGTAGGCAACGGGGAGGTGAGAGACAGGGCTTTTCTCTCAAGGTTCTTCCAGGGAACACAAAACTGAGGGAAATGCTCACATTTCACATCTATCTTGGAAACTTTATTTTCACAACAAATGGGCCATTTAACATTTCCCCTCCAATGATGGAGATAAGCCATACACCTTTTCATGACATTTCAGACACTAAAAACATGTGTAGCGATTTACTCTTCCTGGCGATTAGTGTGTCGTTTACATCCCATGGCAGTTTTCCTTTCCAGTTCAATAATTTCATCAAAAAAATTACTCTGAATAGTAATGAAATACCAAAACAAATGCAGTCAAATTACTTGAGAACTTGCTCATAAAGACGAATTGTCAACATTTCATCCATTTTCTGTTCTCTACAAAGCAGAAAGAACCACTAGAATTTGCTTAACAGAAAAAACAAACAACAACAATATTCTGCTTGATCAATAGCCTCAGTGTGTGGAAAATCTTCCGACAGAAAGAAGATTCTATAATTATATTCTCTAATTGTGTTAGTCTCCCAAATTAAACTCCACCTCTGCCCAACTGTCTTGCCCCCTTGAGCACCATTTATCACAATAAGCATGAAATGATAAGTTCAGTGAGAACAAGACCACAAATTGAACTGCCTATTAGATAGTTTGTTCTGTTGGTTATGCCTGCTCACAGTCCTGCCTTTAATTGCTAAAATGCAGCCTTTGAAAATGTAGCTAAAGTTATATGCATGTTTGTGCTTGATGTAGGTAATACTCTGGAAATAAATTAACTGCATTTTGATTTCAGAAAATCCTCAATCAGTTGTCTCTATTTAAAATATACATAGAATGTTTATGCATTATACATTTCCCCCCTAGCCTTTGTAGCATATACCTGTATCTCAACTGTATATAGCAGGAGAATCTTTTTAGGGCTAAATTCTGCCAGCCTTACTCACTTTGAATATTTCCTTACTCCACCACTAGTTCCAGTGAAATTGTTTCCACTGAGTACAGCTTACTGTGAAACACTTATTGTGGTGTTAATGGAACTACTGCCCAGTGTAAGGCTGCAAGAACTGGGCCTTATTAGTCAGCACATCCCTATGCAGACAAACACACAAGATTATAGTATTTGTAATTAATGATGCTGACTGGGGTTTTCAAAGGAGCCGGAGGGAGTTAGGTACAGATTTTTAAGTGTATTTAGATGCCTAAAGATGCAAACAGGCCCCTACTGCTAGGTGCCTATCTGAATACTGAGGCACCTAAATACCTTTAAGGGCTGGATTTTTAGTCACC
The DNA here is from genome assembly GCF_025201925.1 of Gopherus flavomarginatus. Classification (NCBI taxonomy): domain Eukaryota; kingdom Metazoa; phylum Chordata; order Testudines; family Testudinidae; genus Gopherus; species Gopherus flavomarginatus. Next base: position 246,998,225 of record NC_066618.1, on the reverse strand, counting down.
CAAATTGCATTGCAATTCAGTGGCATTTTGGCACCTAATTAATTACAGATAATTAGAGGCAATGTGATCTAATGCATTGCACATGAGGCTGGAAGCTCTAATTCCTAACCCTGGGCCTGGCTTTGCTGCAGATATTTTGGGTGTCCTTGGGCAAGCCACTTAACAGCTTCCCAACCTGTGAACTGTGGCTAACATGTGGCTATATTGCAGGGTATTTTGAGGTTTAATAAGATAATATCTTCACAGCACTTTGCAAATATAACACACTTTATAAGAGCTGGATTATAATAATTTTATTGTGAAAAGGTCTCAATTATCAGGGAGTCCTATGACTATTCTAGGCTGGTGGTGCCCTTTTATATCATGAGCTGGTTTAAAGTTAAGCATTATACTTCAGCAGGGTGTGAATAATAGATTCAGTGCTAATTGGAGAGCCTGTTAAATACTAATTCCATGCACTCTCTGTATAAGAACAAGGCCCATCTTGATATTAAGTGCACTAATGGGCAAAACCATCTCTCCTCTGCAGTCAAGGGGGCCCCTTATCTGCAGGACTGGTGTAGTCCTACTGTTTGAGGTGGGGCATGCTGCAGGGTGTTGCACAGGGCCTCAAGTGCTGTGAAACCCAGCTCTTCATGAGCCTCCTGTATGGCAGCATGCAGGGAGAGGAGCAAAGGCAGGTGACATAGGACCAGGATGGGTGGATCTATTGCTATAGCAATTGTTTCAGTCTCCTATTCTTCCTGACCCCTTTTGTAGGGGGAGAAAGGATGCATGAGGAGACTGCAGACCGTTGTCATTCAGTGGGAGTTGAGTAGCCTTCTGAAGGATGGTTCCACAGCTATGCCATGGGCTTAGAGGGAAGATACTTTCTACCCTTCCCACCCCCCACCCAGTGCCCCAACCCAGTGCTCAAACTGAGTGCTGGGTTAAGGTTCAGCCTCTAAGATGCCTGACTCTGAGAAGAGATGTGCACTCACAATCACAAGCCTACATGAAAGGATAAGGCTTATAGATAAGTAATGTGGAGCCAGGAAAAAAATGGATGTATGTTGGACAGTGTGCATATTTTTTATTTCTTCTTCTTCCTGTTGTGTCCAAAACTAAGGCTCTCTGATCAGTTCTGTGGTAATGGAATGTTGTTCCCATCTGGCCTTTTTGAAATGAGCAGAATGGCCAGGCATTGATTGGGCCTGGAGGCTAACCTATACTCCTGCCTCAGGAGGCGGTCCTGCTATCCATATCATGATTATGATACTTTGGGGAAATTTTACTGTTATCACCCATTCCGTTAATTGTCTGTAGATAAATACAGGACTTCTGGCTCCAGGGCTGTCAATCAGGTACTAAATTCATACAAAAAGTGTAATGAAAAAGGAAAATCGAGAAGGCCCAATCCTATGCACCCTTCAAAGGGAGATCAGCATAGACCCTGTCAACTTTCATTCATATTTTTTCCCTGGAACTACTTCACCCCAGTAATCCACCAATTGGTAACACCCCCTATATTCACCACAGAGAAGCAAACAATCTTACACTAAGCTGGATATAAAATGCAAAGAAAGCATTAAAGAAAGCCTTTAGGGCCAAATAGTGTGTTGATTTATGCCCTGCACAATCCCACTAATTAATTGCATTTGGCCCTGAACATTAAGAGAATCTAAATTTTAAAAAATACATCAGTGATAAAATGTCAGTTATTCAACATATTATTTTGATTCTTTGATCATATTAACAGTTTTGTTTCATAGTTTGATGTTTTTATAAGCTTGCATAGGTAATTTTTCATAGGTACAGTATAACATGAAGTGTTTTGACATAAATAGCACATAATGTGATTAATATACATTATATAATTATAATTACAAATGGTAGTTTAATATCCCCAGTAAGATTTGATGAGTGTAAGTGCAGTGATTTTGCAATATATAATATGCCGTGAGCTGTATTTTCTGATACTTAAATTTCCTTTGTGTACAACTTCGTACATCTAATTCTAAATACACTACTTTTAGTTTAAATTAACAGCTCTCACCTTGGGTTAAGTTAACAAAACCTAGATAGGCAGCCAAGTCAAAAAAAGAAAATATAACCCCAAAGCAACTTTGGAGTTATTGCAGCGTAGTGTATTCATGCACATTTTATATAAAGTGTGGGAGTTTCAAAAGCCCTCAGCATTGGCTTAACTCTGCTTCCACAGAACTCAGTGTTAAAACTTCAGATTTGGCCTAAATCTATTTCCACTGAAGTGGAGTAAAGTGAAATTTTAGCACTTTGTTCTGTGGAAACAGAGTTAAGCGAATGCTGAGGACTTCTGATAAATGCACTCTCAATTTATATTGATTTGATCCTATTGATAATATTTTAATAGCTGTTTGGATTGGGAAAATGTAGCTGAACAACTTGTAAGGTTTTTGTTAGGCACAAATCCCTAACAAAAACCAGCTTCAAAAGTGTGGCTGCTACACTCAGGTCCCTTAAAGTAATGCATGCCAGCCTTTTCTTTCACAATAGCTTGAAATGAGGAGGAAGTAACTTATATTCAAAAATTTTTGCATTTCACAACATTTCAAATAAGTTACATTTAAACATGAACAAGTAAGCAAAGGAAGCTGTCATGGAGTAAAAGGGAAGGTCCTCTCATAGATCAGTAACTGGTTAAAAGATAGGAGACAAAGGGTAGGAATAAATGGTCAGTTTTCAGAATGGAGAGATGTAAATAGTGATGTCCCCTAGGACTCTGTACTGGGATCAGTGCTGTTCAACATATTCACAAATTATCTGTAAACAGTGAGGTGGCAAAATTTACAGATAATACAAAACAACTCAAGATAGTTAAGTCCAAAGTAGACTGCAGAGAGTTACAAAGGGATCTCACAAAACTGAGTGTCTGGGCATCAAAATAGCAGATGAAATTCAATGTTGATAAATGCAAAGTAATGCACATTAGAAAACATAATCCCAACTATACAGATAAAATGATGGGGTCTAAAATAGCTGTTATCACTCAAGAAAGAGATTTTGGAGTCATTGTGGATAGTTCTCTGAAAACATCCATTCAATGTGCAGCAGCAGTCAAAAAAGCTAACAGAATGAAATAAAGGGATAGCTAATAAGAAAATATCATATTGCCTCTATATCAGGGATCGGCAACCTTTGGCATGCGGCACGCCAGGGTAAACACCCTGATGGGCCGGGCCGGTTTGTTTACCTGCTGCGTCCGCAGGTTCAGCCGATCGCAGCTCCCACTGGCCGCAGTTTGCCGCTCCAGGCCAATGGGGGCAAAATGAAGCTCATTCCCTCTGAAATTCAGTTTCTTAGGCTCAAAGAACATTGTTGTTTAATTGTGAAAAGAGTTCATTTGTTAAACCCCAAACTGATTTTACGTGTGACAGACATTGTTGCACCTTGTCAGTGAATGTCCACCAGAGGCAACTTTAGTCAAAAGAACAATTCACATACCCCCCTTATGAGATACCCTCAAAACCCAGCATGAAAAATGTGGTATACATTTCTATTCTGAGTACGATAGTGCCTTGTGGAGACATTAGACTAAGCTTTAAATTGATGTATTTTCAGTGTTAATGCTGTACGATATGAGGATTGTGTGAAAATAAGTTTACTGTTCTAATAATTTCTTTTGTTGGCTTTCCAAAAGATTATACTGGCAATAAATTTGAATGCAGCAATGGATCAATCTTAGCTGTGTTTTATGCTGACCCTTCCTGATACCCTAGCTTCAGCAACATTGAAAACTGACATTATTAGTTGTTTGGCTCTATCAAACTGAAATTTTCATCTTATTAAAATGTAGTTGCCATGGAAACAACATACTTCTGTGATTTTGTTTGCAGGTGGTATCGAAAAGCTCAGCACCAATCTACAAATCAGAGCACGTTGTCTTAAAATGCCTTTTGGTGCTCTGATGCTTTTAAAATGGAAAAATGCAACTAGGAAATGTAATCTGTAGTTCTTTAGCTTAATTTACTAGAATAGCCTGTTTTCAAAAGTAATCCAAGATGTATGCCATGGAGAAGTAACACCAAGACTGCTACATGTAGTAGTGACAGACTCTGAAAATACATCTTTTATACAACTTAAGGTTGTTGGCACTTTTCTTCTGAAGTGGTTTTCCTCTTACTAATTTATTTTGATCAGGTAGCTACTGGTTTGAAAGCACCTTCCTAAGGTAGTTAAAAAGTCAGCTGAACAGCTCACTGTCTTTAATGTATTTATTCTTATAACATCCTGTGGTAATAGGGAAGTTCTATTACCCCCTTTTTGCAGATGGGGAATTGAGCCACAGAGATGGGTAAGACACTCACCCAAGGTCACACAAGAAGTCTGTAGAAGAGCAGGAACTGGAACCTGGTTCCCCTGCCTACCAGGCTAGGCCTCCCTCCCCCCAACCACTGGACAATACTTCCATTAAAAAAAACCCTGTTATCTGTTTTTTGTCATCCTGCTTGTCCACCTGCCATTTGAGCTAGAAGCATTTATTTACTTATAATATTTTTCTACAATCATTACAGACACAAGAACAACAGACTGCAGAGTATGGGGGAGGCAGCATGGGCCAGAGGATAGGGAACTGGACTGAGAGTCAGGACCCTAAGGTTTTGTCCTCCATTCTGCTGCTGGGCTGCTGTGTGACCTTGGGCAAGTTACTTTTCTTCAGGGTGCGCCAGTGGCCCCTCTGTGGTACGGAGATAATCTTACTTATTGTCCTTTGTGAAACCCTTTGAAGATAGTGCTAAAAACACCATATAAGGGCTACAAATGCCGTCTAGGTGAAAACACACCACCTAAGAACTAAATAATACTATTAAATCAAATAAAAAAGAGCAGAGAGGCTCATGTTCCACTGTGATTGGTGTGATAGAACCCCAGCCAAGCCCCTCCGCTGGACCTCTCCACGGTGGGGTTTTGAGACTGGGGACAGCTGGAGCGGAGCAGATGCCCAGCCATTTTCCATGGCACAATCCCCTGCTCAGCCCTCTGACTTCTGTATGGAAACCTGAGCTGGTTTTCAAGGTTTTAAACCTTATGTTGAAGGTTATGCACCCTCCCTCATGAACTGCAGCGACAGAATAGTTGTAGTGGGGGAGCTCAGGCATGGACTGCAATCCCAACCGTTCCTTTGGCTTTGCAATTGTGTATAAGCAGTACAATGGTTCTGGGCCACAGTAAATTTAGGGCCCAGAACCAGCATAAGGCATTTAATGAATTGTCTGTGTACATTTATGAAATAGAACATGCTTTATGTGGGGTTGCTTTTTTATCTTAAGATTAAAATTTATTGGCAGTATCAGATGTGCCCAAGGCAACAAACAAAAACAGCAGCTGCCGCAAACTCGGCGCAGAGGAGGTACAGTACAGTAAGAGTAATTCCAGGTGCCTCAGGGGCTCTTGTGCAGTAAAATCCGCTCATGGCCATCGACCAGTAGGGGGTCAGAAGAAGCTCAATCATGGGAAGAGACACTAATAGAAGCCAGTTGTACACTCAGGCAGGTAGAGGTAATTGGGAAGGCTCAAGTCAATAATGCAGCTAAGAAGTTCAAAATAATTATTTTAACTCTTTCATTGTAACCTGGAAATGGGTGGCTGAAAAACGTGCTGCCATCCAGCTACCTTTGTGCTAACATTTGGAGAAACAGCCTTTTAGAAAGCATGACAAGGAACCTAGTAGTACCTAATGTCTGTGTACTGTGCTAATAGTGAAATGCCCCATTTAAATAGGATTGATGGGCGCACCCATATTTGGTGGCATCAGAATCCTTATGGGTATATATAGTTTCCCTAATAGAGCTAATGACACTGACCTCCTTTGTACAGAGCTTTGAGATGCACTGATGAAAAGCACTATATAGCAGGGCAAGATTTGTTACTAAGAGAGCGATGAATGGGATAGTTCATATCTATGTGTTATTAACACTGACAGGTCATGAAGATAAATAAAATAACTTTTTAATTACTTCACTGCTGAATGTGCACAAGGTGGAAGAGAAGCCAAGTCTCTCTTATTTCTGATGGCTCTGCAGAGCTGAAAACAAAGTAGCAACAAATTCTTTAGTCACTAATGAGAGCCTATATAGCTCAATACACAGAAAAAGCAAGACTGTTAAATATGAAGTTGCCATTTATCCCTATTTTCAGCACTTTAACTTAAACTGCCCTTTAATATTTAAGGACATAGAAAAAATAATCCATTTTGGGCATTTTAAGACTTTTTCAAAGGGAAAAATTAATTCTATATCACTTTTGAAGAGGATGGAGGATCAAGTCTACTATCATTATCTCAAGCATGTTCTCAAGATTTTGTTCCTTAGAGGTCTATGCTGACTTTAACGTTCTTGCAGTACTCTCATTAATACAATATTACTTAATATTAACAGGAGTTCTGTAAGTGCATTAAAGAGAAAATAGGCCCATTAAAATGTATGAGTTACACGTTAATAAGACACATTGCGGTTTACTAGTTTCCTTCCCTCCTCAACTAAAATCTCTTTGCTGAATCAAATAGAACATATGCAGGAAAAATAGGCTGCTCTTCCAAAAACACTTCTAACACTTAGTTGTGAGGTGTTATGAAAGAACATTGTCCAGCTAGCCCATTGCCAGCTACATATCCTTCTCCGTTGAGAGTGCCAATCCACCAACCTGCACTAGAAAAATATTGGCAATTTCTCTTTGTTTTCCCCTTCCTTCTGGGTGTGGCTCTCTGTTAAGCATGTCTGCAGCTGTTCAGTGCTTACTAAAGGCTTTATCTGTCACCTCTTTAATCTGTCTCACTCACTCACAGTGAGCTGGTTTTCTGATTAGTTCTTCCCCTTCCTGTCTGTGATGAAAGTGTGAGGAATAATGTCAGTCAGTCTCTCTCTCAACAAGAATTTATGATATTCTCCTTATTCTGCTATTGTCATATGCTCAGATACCAGTCCAGTGTGCCTCTAGTCTCCTCTCCTTGAACACATTTACACTCTCAGACACAGTATACCTGGCTGTTTGTTCATGTATTTCTTTATTTGGGCATTTTTTCCCCACCAGAATATTTCCTTCTCAATATCAATGTGACTTTTAATTCAGTCTTGTTTTCCTCTTTACCCACAGTACATAATGACTTTTCTTTAGCTTGGTGTTTACGTGATCCCTTTTGAGTGCCTTCATTTTGCCACTCTTACAGCTTCCCACTCTCAAATCCCCACATAATTATAACATTCCCTCTAATAAGAGGGCTGGATGTGGCTTCATCTACAGCAAGCTAATATTGTTCCAACAGCTGACCAGACCAGAGGCAGGGATACAGCACCTGCATCCTCAGTAATCTTCACATTTAATTTTAGTACTCAATGAAAAATCACTATATGAGTCTTCAGAATCCTCTATGGAGCTTGGACATTCATCTCCCAGATCCAGCAGGATCCTTATCTCCCAGACTCAGTGTCTATTTCTCAGCCCCTTCATTATATATCTCAAATATCTGACTTTTATTTGTCTCTTTCCACAGTGGTTATTATATTCTTCTATGTTACCGTTCATTCACACTACTTGGAACAGCCTCTGTCTCTGCATTTTCCTCTCTTTAAATCTCTTCTCAACACCCATTTCTTCTTGGCCTTTGATGCTTATTGATCTCAATCAGACCTTATTCCCTAAGCTTTCCAGTCCACTCTATCCTTGCTTTATCCCTGCTCAAAAATAGTACCCAGTCATAGTGAGTAGATCTATGTATGGATGTCCTTCTCTAGCAAGGGTGGTAACAGTGATGATGGTGGTAAGACCACTTAGAAGCAATGACACAATCTTCCTTCAAAATCCTCAAAATGATGCACTTCAGGGGTCTTTGGATCTGTGCAAGGACAGTTGGGGACAACTGGAGAGTGTGGAAAACAAACTGTCTCCCACCAACTTTGTAAATCTTTGGACAACAACTCACTCCTGCCATAGGGTGCATTACCTTTTTGTAGCACACTTACCCTCAGTGGGGATCCCCATTAAAAGTGGGATAGCCATTGGCTGCAGGACCCTTCTGTACAGAAAGGACATCAAAGACCGAGAGTTAGCATGGAGTCATGGGGCCTCTAATCGGATACCCCTAGTGTCACCTTGCTTGCATTTTGGAAGATCCATAAGATTTGGAAGCTGTCCTTCTTCATTAAGGGACAAGAACAAAGCCTGTCCAACCAATAGAACTGTAAGGGGGAAAAATTGCATAGAGAGTTCATGGAGATTTCATTCCCTTTGATCTCCACCCAGAGTGATTCTCCTGGACAGGGAGCAATTGGGCCTCTGTGTATTTTAGATGTACAAATGGGTGCAATATCAACTTGTCTTGGATGCTATTTGTTGAGTGTAGCATTACACCACTGGGAAGCACTTTGTAGTCAAGAAGCATTTTGATATTTGCTTGATGATAATGCTAAATAAAACATGCAATACATAAAATATAAAGCTTGGTAAGGACAATATTGCAACACGTATGTGCACACAATAATTTCAGAATAAATTGTGTTTATCTCTGGTTTTCTGAAGGCAAATGAACTCAGCAGTGATGTAAAAATCTCTTGTTTGCTTTAAAGCTTTATAACAAACACTGTTATTCTATACAGAATAACATAAAACTATTCTATGAAATGGAAAAAAAATCATCTAACCAGTGGAAAGAGATCATATTCCTTCCTATAACTGGATGCTTTAAACACATGACACTCTAAATGCAGTGAAGCTTAAAGAATCGCATTAGGTGAAATATGGTATAGTAATTAGTTAATACCTTTTGTAATATATGGTTGAATTAATAAATATAATTGACAAATGTGTTCTGAGCATGGGGGATTTTGAGAGTGGGTCACAAGGGCTCGGCAGAATGACATTCTGGCTTTTCACCCTATTTACTATCCCAGGGGTCGGCAACCTTTCAGAAGTGGTGTGCCGAGTCTTCATTTATTCACTCTGATTTAAGGTTTCGAGTGCCAGTAATACATTTTAACGTTTTTAGAAGGTCTCTTTCTATAAGTCTATAATATGTAACTAAACTATTGTTGTATGTAAAGTAAATAAGGTTTTTAAAATGCTTAAGGAGCTTCATTTAAAATTAAGTTAAAATGCAGAGCCCCCCGGACCGGTGGCCAGGACCCGGGCAGTGTGAGTGCCACTGAAAATAAACTTGTGTGCTGCCTTTGGCATGCATGCCATAGGTTGCCTACTCCTGTACTATACTTTGGACAAATAACTGCAAAAGCTTTAATTTGGATGTAAATTCTGCTGTCCATTGCATGTTATAGAAATTACAAAAATAAGAAGTTTCAGGCTGGTATGAAAGCAATTTAAATAGCCAAAATGAAACCATTCAAAGGCAGAATTCTGGCATGCAGGTTTTCTTAGCTCTTTTTGTGGAATCAAACTGTTTAAGGTCTGACACCATAGCTGATTGCAGGCGGGAGAATGCTGCACCTATATCAATGGGGCAATTCACTTGTATGCTAATTGTAAAATCAGACTCTACCTCTCAACATTTTGCATGCATCTAGAGAGCAGAGTATGATCTGTTATAATTTTTTGTGAGACCTCCAAAGTTTATTAAAACACAAAAATTGCAGTAAGTGTTTCTGAGAGAACAAACCAGCAATACTCAACCTTAAACAGCCAATTAAAACTAGCTAGAAATGGCGGCCAATAAACTCACTCCAATAGTCTGGTTTCCAGAAGGCAATTTATACAAACCTTTCATGAATTAGAGGCAAAATGAACGGGATACATTATTTCAAACAAGAATAACCGGGGACATATGTGAGGAAAGATATTTGAGTATAGAAAAGCTGAGTATTATCTATTTTAGCATAGATAACACTGGTCTACAATTTTTGAGAAGTCGTCTGCTTTAGAGATAAAATGAGATATTTATTATGTATTTTGATGTGCTGAATTCAAATATGACAATTAAAACAACTGATTGGCTACTGTTTCTAAGATATTTAAGTTTTTACATTTTATGTCTATGTATATTGTGTAGATAGTAAAGTTTTAATCATAAATTGTAAACCTAGGTCTTTTCATGTGTTTATGGTTGCTTTACATGATAATATTTCACCTGTCCTGTTTATGTAACACTTTAAAAATCAGCAAAAAGATTATATAAATAAAATTTATTATGAAACAAAAGGCAAAAATCTATTTTGTACATAGTTTAGTCCTAGTCAGTGTCTACTCGGCACTTCTTGGCTTGTCTCTTGTATTCATTAAATGGAGCATCTCTTATCACTGTCCAGCAATAATCTGCAAGCATTGATGGGCTCCATGTGCCCTGATAGCCTGCCAGGAGATTCCACTGCTGTAGTCTGGAGCCCAACAGCTCTGCCTTACTCTTGGGTAGTTTCAAATCCCTGACAAGGTCATTCAGTTCACCTTGTGTTATGAGGTGTGGTTCAGTGGAGGAGGATGGGTGAAAATGTGGGTCCTGTGACATTGATGGTTCAGGACCAGAAGTTTCATCCTCTTCCTCTTCCTCGTCTGACTCAAGTGAGAATGATTCTGGTGCATCAGGAACCGGCAGTCCTTCTCCGTGGGGTACTGGGCGTATAGCTGATGGAATGTTTGGATAATGCACAGTCCACTTTTTCTTCTTTGACACACCTTTCCCAACTGGAGGCACCATGCAGAAGTAACAATTGCTTGTATGATCTGTTGGCTCTCTCCAAATCATTGGCACTGCAAAAGGCATAGATTTCCTTTTCCTATTCAACCACTGGCCAAGATTTGTTGCACAAGTGTTGCAGCATATGTGTGGGGCCCACCTCTTGTCCTGATCTCCAATTTTGCAGCCAAAATAAAGGTGATAGGCTTTCTTAACCATAGTGCTTATACTGCGCTTTTGTGATGCAAAAGTCACTTCACCACAAACATAGCAGAAGTTATCTGCACTGTTCACACAAGTACGAGGCATCTCTGCTCACTTCGGCTAAACAGAAATGTGTCCCTTTGCAAAATCAAACACTGACAAAGAAGAGAGCACGACACTGTATGATTTCTAGAGCTGATATAGGGCAATTTGTTCAGCAGAGTGATGTAAGCTTTGTTATGATTGCATCATCCATGACTTCTAGGAATAACATGAAGCAATTCATATCATGTATGATGTAATACCAGCTTCAGATTGCATCGTTCATTGTTTTGCCTAAAAAGCAAGTACTGTCCAAACCCAGTCATAGATTTATTCATAGATCCAGTCAAAGATGTATTTTAGTCATTTCTGGTTTAAATTGAGATCCCTTCCCTTTATAACTCACTTATCCTCCGCCATTCCCAAGTCAAGTGTCGTATATACTGACCCAACAGCATATCTTGAAAACTAGAGCCAATCAACAATTTTAAGCATCATTTTCGTTCTCAGTGACACAGAATTAGTAAAGTTGGACTACATTTATTTCAGAAGTATTTTGGCTGTAGAGCAGTGTAACGTGCATAGTGTCAATTTAGTTTTTTCTGAATACATCCAAACTACTGGCTTAATTGTTTTTATTGTATCTTTGTAATTACATATTATTTCTGCTTCTGAATATTTAAAACACAAAAATACATGTAACTGTCTTGGTGGGAGAACGTAACATCAGTGCTTTGTGATCTGCACTGCCTGTCTTTTGGTTTCTGAGTGGCATTTCAGGTATTGTTTTTGACCTTGAGTAACTTGGAAGTTGCCTACTTGAGCAACTGTTTCTCTCGCCATTCTGTACTACCACATGGGAGTGGGACAAGGATCAGCATTCACATTGCACTACTCTTTAGTACCCGGCTGTGATCTAACTAGTAGACCAAATTCGGTGATGAATCCTGGTCACGTGCACTTGAGGCACATTGTGCAAACACTAAGAGAACTGACATATTTGCAAACTTGAGCCCCTAAAGAATGAAAGACCCTTTTCCCTATAAAAATACCCCAAATACTGTCCTTCAGGGCAAATTGCCAGCCTGTTTACCCAGGCTTTCAGAGTGGCACGGTGTTTGTGAAAAGGTAGTGTCGACTGCATTTGATTTTATCTTTGTTTAATTGGTTTCTCAGTTGGAGCTGAGAGCAACTGTGGTTTCACGTTTTATCCCTCATTGTGAATGACTAAATAGAGTGGGGTTGGAAACAGTTTTCCCTTATTTGGAAAATAGCCAAGCTTTTAAAATTTTTCCCATCCCAAATTAAGTCAGAAAATTGAAATTTCAAATTTTCACAAGTGAAACAGATATTGGTTCAGGTCAAATAAAACTTTTTGTTCTGGTTATTTAGAAACATTTCTATTTCAACCATGTTAAAAGTATTTTACTATAATTAGCTTATATTTTGAACTGAAAAGTCATTTTGAACTGTGAAATCAACATTTTTCATTCTGAAAAAATGTCATTTTTGAAAAAAAATTCCAACATTGTTTTAAGTTCAGAAATTCCTCCAAACTGACTTTTTCCCATGAACAGTTTTGGCTTCTACAAATCAACATTTTTCAATAGGAAAATGTCTCATCAAAAAATTCCCAACCAGCCCTATAAATAATGGTCCAGATCCTGGACTGCAATTGAGTTGAGCTCAATATCCAAAAGCATATAATGAAACTGAGCAGAACTGCATGCAGACTGCATAGACTCCTTTCTGTTTCCCTGAAACTGGAGGGGCAAGGAACTGGAGTGACCCGACTACAGCAAGCCCCCTAAGAACACTATTGCTGTTGCTGCCTGCAACATGCCTGTGGAGCCATCCAACAGCACAAAATATCTGGCATGATTGTGCTCTGACCATGCCTCCTCCATACTCTAGCCATGCCCTTAGCATTGCCTGTGCCAAGGGCTGTGAGGGCAGCACAGGCCATTCAACTGACCCTTGGGTGGAGGTATTCCTTGAAAAAGGGAAGATTCACCAGCTTTGCTGCCCTGATATGCCTGCAGCAGTGATGCACAGGGGCCACATGAGAGCCCAGATCTGCGACCAGTAACTTGGAATAAATAACAAATAAATAACATTTGTTATGAAGTTTGTAGAGATTTGTCAGGTTAGTTCCAAGAAGCCTACGCCTGTAGAGTGTGTCATCAGGATGATGTTTTCACTTAGGGAACTGGCTACCAGTACAAATCTAGATTAACTGCACTGCCTGCTTTTAGTGCTTTTATAGTGTCAAAGCCCTGTAGAAACATTCCTTCGTTCATCGGTTCATTCCCACAATAGCCCTGTGAGTAGGTAAATATTATTATACCCATTCAGCCGCTGATGAGACTGAGACACAGATGTCAGTTCCTGCCCAGTGCCATACAGCAAGTCTGGGACAAAACCAGGATTAGAACTCAGCCATTCTTCAGGCATCTAGGTCACGGTGCATTTATAAAAAGCCACAAGAGTCATACATGGAGATTCACTATCACAGAATCAGCTCCCCCTTGTGGAAATGGACGTGCAATCCCTTATTGACGAAATACTATGTTATTAGGCCCACTGCTGTAATATCAATTTAATCTAAATTGTGATGTTTGAAGTCATTAGTGTAGAATTCTATCATTGTTCTTTAGGGCATAACTACTAGATTCTCTTTCTACAAACTGTCCTTACCTCCACAGAAACTGTTCTGTAGATTTACAGGAAGAAATATATGTTTAGGGATCAATTTACTCACAGCCCTGAGTTAGGGGCTGTCCAGCATAATCCCTCCTGGAAGCTTTCTGGCTCCCAGAGGGAGTGAGCATATGGCACCTTCTCTATTACTGATAACTAAGTTCCTTGACATGGATGGAGGAATGGAGGATCCCAATCTTCTTCTGCCTTCTTCAATCCTTTGGGAATATAATGTGCCATAGAGGTGCTAGGAAATACCCTCTGCACTGTCTCAAATGCTGAGACTGTGATTGTGCTCAGCCTTTGCATAAGGCATGCCAGCGAGGCGGCAGGCTCATTGTAACCCTTCCAACCCTCACAAGAGTAAAGCACAATTCATAGATTCTGAGGAAAGAAGGACCATTAGATCATCTCATCTCAATCCGGCATTTAGTAGGAGTAGCTTGTAGAGAAAGGATCCAAACTTTGGTAGTTTACATGGCTGTGAGAGAAATGAGCTTTGTTTGCCTATGCAGGACTCCTTCCCAGGTGTTTTCTCCACATCTACTTTAACTGGAAGTGAAATTTCCTGCTCTATTTACTTTTGTGACAATGGTGATTACGTATTTTTTTAATTAATGGTGCTCAATTATTATATCTCTTTTAGCTTCAGAATACAGAAATGAATCAATACACATATGTGTTAAATGAAAATGAAAAATTGAGAAGCCATCTCTCATTTAGACTTATAGGCTTTAGGGAGTGACCATCATGATCATCTAGTCTGACTTCCTGCATATTTCAGGCTACAGAACCTCACCTACCCACTCCTGTTATAGACCCCTAACCTCTGGCTGAGTTACCGAAGTCCTCAAGTCATGATTTAAAGATTTCAAGTTACAGAGAATTCATCATTTACTCTAGTTTAAACCTGCAAGTGACCCATGCCCCATGCTGCGGAGGAAGGCGGAAAACCCCCCAGGGTCTCTGCCAATGTGACTCAGGGAAAAATTCCTTCCTGACCCTAAATATGGCAATCAGTTAGACCCTGACCCTGTGGGCAAGGCACATCAGGGCAGATACCTCAGAAATAATTCTCTATAGTAACTCAGAGCCTTCCCCATCTAGTATCTCATCTCCAGCTGCTGGGGATATTTGCCCATAGCAGTCACAGATGGCCACGTGCCTTGTAGGCAGTCTCATCATACCAGCCCTTCCGTAAATGTATCACACTCAGTCTTGAAACCAGTTAAGTTATTTGCCCTCACTGCTCCCCTTGGGAGGCTGTTCCAGAACGTCACTCCACTGATGGTTAGAAACCTTCATCTAATTTCAATCCTGAACTTGTTGATGACCGGTTTATATCTACTTGCTCTTGTGTCCACATTGGTGCTTAACTTAAATAACTCCTCCCTTTCCTTGATATTTATCCCTCTGATGTATTTATTGAGAACAATCATATCTGCCCTCAGCCATTGTTTGGTTAGGCTAAACAAGCCACGCTCTTTGAATCTCCTCTCATAAAGTAGGTCTTCCATTCCTCAGATCATCCTAATAGCCCTTCTCTGCACCTGTTCCAGTTTGAAACCATCTTTCTTAAACATGGAGATGAAAACTGCACATAGTATTCCAGATGAGGTCTCACTAGTGCCTTGTATAATTGTACTAAGGGTATGTCTACATGTACAGCTCTGCAGCAGCACAACTGTACCAATACAGCTGTATCACTGCAGCGCATCTTGTGAAGATGCTCTATGCCTACAGGAAAGAGTTCTCCATTGGCATAAAAACTCACCACTTGGAGCAGCAGAAGCTACGTCTGCAGGAGAAGCTCTCCTGCCAACGTAGCGCTGTTTACATGAGTGCTTATGGCAGTGTAACTTCTGTCACTCAGGGAGATGGAATATTCACACCCCCGAGTGACATAAGTTTTGCTAATATAGGCTGTAGTGTAGACATAGCCTAGCGCTTACCTATTTCTACTATGCATGCTAGGACTGCATTAGCCTTTTTCATGGCTGCAACACAGTGGCTCATATTCACCTGGCAATCAACCAACAGACCTTGGTCTTTTCCCTTCTCTGTCACTTTCCATTGATAAATCCTCAGCTTATAGCAAACATTCTTGATAGTCCCGAAGTGCATGACTTTGAACTATTAAATTTCATCACATTTCTATTATTCCAGTTTTCAAGGCCATTCAGGTCTTCTTGTACAATATTGTGAGCCTCCTCCATATTGGCAATATCTCCCAACTTTGTGTCCTCCACAAATTTTATTAGCACACTTCTACTTTTTATGCCATCATTACTGGAAATGTTAAATAAGATTGGTCCCTTGACTGATCCTTGAGGAATTGCACTAGTAACGTCCCTGTAGCCTGATAGTCCCCCTTTCAGTAAGACCCGTTGTGGTCTCCCCTTATCCACCTTTCAATTCTCATATTAATGCCTTTCTTCTCCAATTTTACTAATAATTTCCCATATGGAACTGTATCAAATGTCTTACTGAAATCCAGGTAGATTTGATCTACTGCATTTCCTTTGTCTAGAAAATCAGTTATCTTCTCAAAGAAAGAGATCAAGTTGGTCTGGAACAACTTACCTTTTGTAAAACCATGTTGTATTTTATCCCAGTTACAGTTTACCTCTATGTCCTTAACTACTTTCCCTTTCAAAATTTGTTCCAAGACCTTACATACAATTGAGGTCAAACTAACTGACCGGTAGCTTCCCGAATCACTTTTTCCCCCTTTCTTAAAAATAGCAATTCTTAAAAATATTAGCAATTCTCCAGTCATAGGGTATGACCCCCAAGTTTATGGGGTCATTAAAAATTCTTGCTATCAGCCTTACCGTTTCAAGACCAGGAGGCAACCCATGAAGAAATACAGCAAAAAAATAGATACTAGTCCCCTGCACTCTGTATTGTTCATATACTTCAAAAACAAACAAGCCAATAAATAAAGAAATAAATATTTTAAAAAAGAGGGGAAGCTGGGAAAGGCTTGCAAATAACATGGTCTGAAAAGCAAAAATTTGGAAAGGAGTTGGTTTTGGACTGCTTACCCCTAGGCTACACAATATGTTTGCAGTCTGTAAGTAGTTACTAGATATTTGGCTCAAAGTTAATAGTCATTGAACTTTTACATCCAGAGTTTTGCTCACTATAGTGATTTTTTAAAACAAATTTATTTAAGAAATGAAGAGAATACATGCAATTATAAACTATAAATACATTCAGGTGCATACACAAAATTCAATACCTCTCAGAGTCCTGTCCAGCCCTATATTTCTATGATGCTATATAATGAGTGAAAACATCACAGGCAACTCAGAAGAGAAAATAGCATAAGCATGAGAACAATTATACACAACACTGCAAAGGGACCAGCTGGAGCAAGCAAGGAAGCTCAATTAACAGTATAAATGTATCACTCCATAAATCACCATCACGAACAATATTTCACAGATTACAGCCCTGTGGACTAGTTGCAATGCAATTAAAGTGATTCTGGCAGAAGCAAACAGTTAGGTCTTTACTAGCTGTTGCCATAAACTGGGGACACAAAACTAAAGTCATCTAGCCGGACAACAGCACAGGGATTGTATTGTTGTCCTTTAGTTTTCATTATGCTTTAGACCTAGGTGCACACAGTTATCTCAAAGAATAAGCAGAGATGCTTTTCAAACCCTACAAAAATTGGAGATCTGCAAGAACCTTTTCATTATGTTGAACTGGTGAGTTGTTAAATAACATAAGTTAGAAAGAAACAAAGGCCAAATTCTGACCTCAGTATTGCTGGTGTAAATACAAAGTAACTCAGTTGATTTTGGTGGATAAATTACAGATTCTCATTGGTGTGAATGACCTGTAGATTTCTGGTAAACATGGGTAAGAAAGAAAAAATTGAGCAGCCTCTTTTTGGGTGAAACATAATCTATTCGTTTAGACTGGCATTTTCAAACCACTCAGGGAATTTAGGTGCATAATTCCCATTGAAACTAATGGAAATTATGTATCTAAATCCTATAGATATCTTTGAAATTCTCAGCCTTAAATATTATGGGTCTAACTTCAGCTGCTAAAGAAGTAACCATGGCAACCTCATAATTTCCTTCAAAATCTTCTATTAGGATAGAATGATTTGTTGCCAACCAGCAAAAAAAGCACGGCTGGGTCTCAAACTCTCAGGCTTCCTTAAGGTCTGCACAAGCATTGGAACAACGAGGAGTTTTTGTTGCACCATAGAGACTAACAAATTTATTTGGGCTTGGAGTATCTCCTGGACGCCCATGGTCATTTGTGCAACTCTAGAGCCGTCTGCTCCCCATCAGAGCCCCACAGCAAGGGCTTCCTTATCTGGCTCTGTCCACAGGAGTCCCATTAAGGATAAAATCCAAGCACAGATGGGGGCTGCATTAAAAAGTAGCATGTTCTCCCTTCCCCCATCACCTTCTTCACAGGAAGGGCAAGTTTCACACACAGAAAGGGCCCTCTGAACACAGATCTGTGAGAACTATTGGGCCCAATGTTAACTGTAAAGTAACAAGCAACATAGGGCGTTTTTTCAACTCTCAGCCCCATGTTGTGTATATTTGATTCTTTATTAAAATACTGATTTCAAATATTAGAGCCATAAACACAGGAGAATATGGCTGACCACGGTTTTGTTTGGGCTGCTGCTTTACCATCTAACAGTACTTAATTTACACATAGGATTTACTTTAATTTGATATGGTGTTCCAATAGAGGCCTCATGAGAACTGATTAAATAGGAGTTCTGTCGCACAGAAAATGAACCTAATCACAAAGCTTTGGTTGCAGCTTCAGTGCAAACAGCTATGCATAATTGATAAGAAAATTGAGTATTGCAGTGCAACATCCCTCCCCCCGCAATATTATTTTAAATGATATGGATTATTTTATTAAAAATCGAGCTCTCTGGCAAGGATTTTTAAAGGTAAAATCAGATTCAGACCACTGGGCTTTTGGTGAACCCACACTGTTTTTGTCTGATTATACAGCAGATTTTGGCTGTGGGTACACAAACAAGAGGAGAGGGTACAAGTAGCCCATTTTCCTTACCTCCCTTTTGCATACCTGCCCCAGGAGCCACTAGCCATACTAGACTTCCCAAAGGTCAAGGGCTCATAGTCCTGCTACCTCTTAAGCCCACAAATTATCCTGCCTGAAGGCAACCTGCACCAGTGAGAGATTTAAGGTCTGATGTCTTGCAGTCCTTGGAAGCTAGATAGGGAGCATTAGGTCATTGCAAATGGGAGACTCCCAGTTTCCCCGTAGTACGCCCATCACTTGCTTCTAGCCCCAGAAAGCCACAAGATAGCAGCCTTTGAAATTATGATATTTTTATGTGCAGAACTTTAAATTGACACTATTTCTGTTTAAGGCCCTCGAGTGTGTTTGCAAGACCTATTGGTTCTTTTGCCTAATGCTGGATAGTCTCCCAGTTTCCACAGTCATGTCTGAAGTCAGCCCGTAATCTCACTATTGAACTGGTAAATCCTAATTTAAGAGTTACTTGACCCCTGAAATCTTCTCATTTTTTTCTTTCCCCCTTTTAAATAAGACATTTTTAAAATGAACACACTTGATCCTATGTTTATTGCCTTCCTATTCAATCTCTTTTCCCCCTTTTTAAAAAGAATTGCCCCTTTATCTGTTCACCTGTTAAGAGTGTAGATCTTATTACGTTTTTATTATAGTTCTCTGTGCTATTTTATGTTATTTTTAAGTGTCTATATCACTTTGGCAAAGATTGGGCTCTATACAAATAACATTATCGAAAATACGGAACCACAATCCATTACAGCATTTTTCAGCAGAGGTTGCAGCATCTGATGAATCCTAGTTATCTCTGGTGAAGTGAAAGGAATGCGACCAAGTAGCTTTTTGGTGGGGATGTGTCTCTCATTTCACTAAGACTTGCCACAAAAGGCTACAAACCCCATTTATATTTTGCAGAAACAATTTCTGTTGGGTTCTGTTCTCTTATTTGAGACGTCCTGAGACAGTAAAAGGAAGAGTATTTTCAATTTTTAGCTACTACAGATGATAAAGCTGCATTTATGGGTCCAGGAAGTTCATTAATTGATTTCTGGATCCAAAATCCTCCCTAATCACAGATTCACATGATAAATCCCAGTGGTAATTTTTGCACACATATTGGGTGTGTAGATGAAAATGGAAGGAAAAGTGTGTTATTCAATGCAGACAACTGAAAAGTAATATGCATTGCACAGAACACTTTAAACTACCCCTTTTGGGTTCCAAATTAATTATAACTTGTAATTCAATTAAACATCAGTATAAACATAAGTATGTTCAATAAAACATTCAATATAACATCAGCAGCACAATAAATGGAGTAGATATCAAAAGGTTTTTTTCCTCTTTTACGTTTTCACCACCTTGAATCTGGAAGAAGGTTCACCTAACTAAAAGAATGACATTATTCGAGATCTTTTGGAATCCTTTACCCATCAAGAGACCTTGTTTTGTCCAGATATATCACAGCCCGTTGTATGTGTGAGGGTGCGGGGTCACATCCCCTACATGACTTGTATCCTGCATCCCCATCCTTCCCTGCCACACAAGGAATATGTTAGGGCTACAATAGCTTCTACAGTCTCAGAGCCACAGTAGGTCAGCAGCTGATCTGAGACATGGCAGGGAGGATTACTTTTTATTTGCCCTCTTGTGGAGCTGCTCAATGCCCTGCCTGAATAAATTGTCTAAGACTATGTTGCCCAACTGGGGATCACTGTTCCATTATGGTACCCTCTTTCTCTAGAACTCTCTCCTCCACTCTGAGAAAATAAATCCATTCTCTTTTAAATCTGGCCTTAAAAACCATTTTTTTCTCACCAGCTTAAATCTGACCCTCTGTAGAGCATTTTGAGATACCAGGTATGAAGGATGCTGTATAAGACAAATAAGGGTGTATTTGCATTATATTTGATGTGTGTGCTACAGCTTTCTCATTTCAGGTGAAAAAAGTAGAAGACCTTATCTCACGGCCAACAGCTGATGTTTTCTAAGGTGACCTTCTCCCTGATCTTTGTAGGAAGTGATAGACATTATTGATTTTTAGTATGATGATTATTATTGTGAAAGTGGCCTTGCAGAAAAGAGAGCAGAATGTGTGGAAAAGAGGGGAGGAAAGAAATAATATTTCATATGATCCCCAGGGCTCACTTGATGACTTGTCACTACCCCTGGCTTGGAAATTCCTTTTCATAATCCTGTCCATTAAGGTGCCACAGGACTCTTTGCTGCTTTTATTGAAAATAAAGTATGTGCCATGATTCCTAGCCTGGGAAACTAATGGAAAACCATCACCCCAGGTTTGAAGTTCAATACAATGACAAAACAGTCCTGTAAAATTCCAGTTGCCTCCACGCCAAGCAATCATATTACCCTATCGTCATACTCTGCATTATAAAATGTTTCTATGCCTGGGCTGATAGATTTTCGGGACAACTTTGCAAAGCCGCAGAATCTGCGCTGATATAAAATGATAAGTCATATTTTGCTCTTTCAGGCAAAACTTTCAAAACTTTCATGGATGAAGCAAATTCCCAATTCCTGTTCCTTTGGTATCAGATATTTTCTTGCCTTTTCTATGAGCACTGTAATATTTTGATGACTACATATAAGAGCTTGTAATAAGAAAACAAAAACCACTGGTTCCGTAGGGATGGCAGGCAAACCCAACAATTAAGATCCTCGGTTGAGATACTCATCCATGCTTCAGTCCCTTTACATTCAGTTAAATGAGGTTGCCCACAATGTCTGCCTGGTGGGTCTTGACCACATGCTCAGGGTCTAACTGATCGCCATATATGGGGTCAGGAAGGAATTTTCCCCTGGGTCAGATTGGCAGAGACCCTGGTAGTTTTCCACCTTCCTCTGCAGTGTGGGGGCATGGGTCACTTGCTGCTTTGAACTAGAGTAAATGGTGGATTTTCTGTAACTTTGAAGTCTAAATCATGATGTAAGGACTTCAGTAACTCAGCCAGAGGTTGTGGGCCTATTATAGGAGTGGGTGGGTGACGTCGTGTAGCCTGTGCTGTGCAGGAGGTCAGACTAGATGATCATGATAATTCCTTCCAGTCCTTAAAGTCTATAAGTGTCATAAAGGCAGGGCCGGATTAAGGCAGGGGCTTTAGGGGCTGCAGCCCAGGGCCCCGGCTCAAGGGAGGCCCCGCAAAAATAAATCACAGGCTGCAATCTCCAATTCCAAGCCTCTAAAAGTCCCGCGGTGCAGTGGGACACTCAGGCAGGCTGCCTGCATGCCATGGCGCCACGCATCTCCCAGAAGCAGCCGGTTGCTAGCACGTTTCTGCAGGCCCTGGTGGGGGGAAGAAGGTGGCTCTGCATGCTGCCCCTGCCCCCAGCACATCCAGCCAATGGGAGCTACAGAGATGTGGGCCACAGAGATGTGATAGCCAGGGGTGGCTCTAGGTATTTTGCCACCCCAAGCACAGCAGGCAGGCTACCTTCGGTGGCTTGCCTGCGGGAGGTCCCCGGTCCCGCAAATTCAGCGGCAGCCTGCAGGAGGTCTGTCAAAGCCGTGGGACCAGCGGGCCCTCCACAGGCATGCTGCCGAAGACAACCTGCCTGCCGCCCTCATGGCGACCGGCAGAGCACCCTCTGTGGCTTGCCGCCCCAGACACGCGCTTGGTGTGTTGGTGCCTGGAGCTGCCCCTGGTGACAGCAGCCAAATGCTTCCAGGAGCAGCGTGGGGCCAAGGCATGCAGGCAGCCTACCTGAGCCCTGCTGAGCAGCCAACTGGAAGCCACCTGTGGTAAGCGCCTCCCGGATGGAGCCTGCATCTCGCACCCCCCCTCCTCCACCCCAACCCCCTGCCCCAGATCAGAATCCCACTCCTGCACCCAAACTCCCTCTCAGACCCCGCACCCCAGACCCCTGCCCCAACCTCCTCCTGCACCAGACTCCCTCTGAGGAAAAAGACTTGTATACAGGGCCCCCACAAAATCTAATTGCCCCAGGCCCACAGGAGAGTTAATCCGGCCATGCATAAAAGATCCCTGAAAGTCCCAGTTGTGGCCTGGGAAGGGTCCTGTTGTTCAGACACTACAGAATACAGCAAACAGGCTGCATTCCAATGACCCCATTATAAGTTTCAGCACAGGGGGCATGCAGCATCAGGGTCATGGTATGCAGAACTGGTGAGATTCCAGATGGGCAGCCCATTGTTCCGGGTGGGCAGCCATTGACAGTGCTAGGAGGCTGCAGTAACTTAGGCCTACATGGGGATCTCCAATAACCAGAGCAGTCCAGGACCAGGAGGCCACAAAAGTGGCTTAAAGCACCCCATTCCCACTGAGCTGCAAATTCTATGTTCTAGAAGCTCTTAGAAGTGCAGCACAGAATCGCACCCTAGTCTGTTCACTCCACTCAGAACAATTCAAAATACAAACTAGAGCACGTGCACCACATGGATTTAACAAATTAATTCAGCTTCCCTCGTCTAGACCTCCAGTGAACTGAAAAGCAATATCCCCAGCAGCAGTCCTTCATGCACGAGCACTGTCCTCTCTAGAGGCTCTTGATAATCAAATTCAGCAGCCATGTCCCAACCACCTGAGCCTTCTTTCTTCTATAATGTTTTCTAATATGTCCTGCTCTGCCAGCTCCCTTACTCTTGCATTTGTTATTTTAGCTTTCCATGAAATGTGCAGGATCTTTCTCAGCCACCTGTGTTGGGTAGCCTCCAATCTCTTGCTGTAACCCAGGGGTTCTCAAACGAGGGGTCAGGACCC
The DNA here is from genome assembly GCF_025201925.1 of Gopherus flavomarginatus. Lineage (NCBI taxonomy): Eukaryota > Metazoa > Chordata > Testudines > Testudinidae > Gopherus > Gopherus flavomarginatus. Next base: position 246,974,858 of record NC_066618.1, on the reverse strand, counting down.
CTTAGGGGGTCCTGAGGTTATTACATGGGGGGGTCGCAAGTTGTCATCCTCTACCCTAAACTCCACTTTGCCTCCAGCATTTATAATGGTATTAAATATATAAAAAAGTGTTTTTAATTTATAACGGTGGGGTCACACTCAGAGGCTTGCTGTTTGAAACGTGTCACCGGTAGAAAGTTTGAGAACCACTGTTGCAACCCACTGTCATCAGCCAAGTCCCTGCTCCATACACTACTCTGCCCACTACAATCACATGATGTAACCTGATTTTTAGTTTGGTGGGGAGACCTCACTTTGACCAGATGTTGTTCATCCTTCCAAAAGTGGTGTTTGCTTTTTCTAATCTCAAACAAATAGCTTTATTCCAACCACTTTCAAATGTCATCATGTTCCCAAGATAGCAGAAGTCTTCTACCTGTATGATTTCTTTTCCAGCCATGTACACCTTTACATATGTTGTCCAATTTCCTACCTTCATAATCTTGGTTTTCTCTGCATTTACTTTTAATCCAATTTTTACTGCTTCCTGTTCTCAATCTGATGTAGGAGTAATCATTCTGTTCCAGATCATACTGTAAGGGAACATAACACCCCCGCCCCCCCGTCTCGTTGGATAGAACTTTGCAACTGTTTATATGGGATCTTGTCTTGCCACCAAAGCCTTTTGGAGGTTGCTGTCACTGGTCGGATACTGTACCAGGGCCTTGATTGAAATAGTAAACTGTCAGTCCCTGGTGCAGAGCCCTGCCATTGATATAAGCATCTGTGATTTTAATATATAATATTGCAACAATTATATGCTTTTAGCTTTATTAGTTTACAGGCAATGCAAGCTAAAAAAATGCAAAATAAAGGCCAAGGTTTTAGTTCTCAAAGAAACTTGTATTACTGTGGCACTGGGTGTGCACTGGGTGTGGAGAAACTAGATATGAGGAAAGCCGGGTATGGAACACTAACAAAAGAGGAACTGGGAGGAGGACAAGGGGTCACTCAAGTGTCAGCTCAGTTTTAAGCAAAATATAGCATGATATTTATTGCTTGCTTACGGTAACTGCAAGGTGGAGTTACAGAATGACCAGCTCACCCACTGCCAAAATGCATAATAGGTGTTAAAATAGCTGGCTGATTTGCAATATTAATTTACCAGAAAAGGGCAAATAACTTGTGAAATCAATATGACGTTTTGCGGTTTTAACCTTTATAAGCGTGGTGAAAATTGTAAAGGGCAGAGCAGCCTACCTCTTGTGTGAGGTTACGCTGTCTCTCCCTGTATGCATACTTGTAATCTTGTTTTATTAATAAAGGTTGCCTCAGGCTGTCTGATTCAAATTAACTGGGTGGTGGTCTTTTCCACAACAATACTTACTAAACCAATGTTATTGGCAAAGCCAAGGTCATGTAACTCATTTCCACTATCCCATTTTACACCATCCATTATGCCTTGTTTTGCCTGCTTTATCACCCAGTCTATTGCTAGTGCAAAGAGGATTGATGATAGCACACACCCATGTCTAACTCCAGTCACAATATTGAACCACTCTCCGCAGCTTGGATCCAATCTTATTGTGCATCTACTTCCATCATCTAAACTCCTTATTATGTTGATCAGCTTGTCTGATATCCCATAACTGCTAACAAAATCCCACAGGGGCTCCCTGTGGATGCTATTGAATGCTTTCTTAAAGTTGAGAAAATTGATTAAGTTGGGTTTTTGTGAAGCAGTAGATTTTTCTGTGAACTGTCAAAGAGTGAATATCTATTCACTGCATGATCTACCTGGGCTGAAACCTAGTCTGTTCTTCTCAGAATGTTCATCTACTACTTCTTCATTCTATTCAACATAATAGTAGTCAATACTTTGCCCAGGATTGAGGGTGCTACAATATTTATTCAGTTCATGCACAGAGATCATCCTTTTTTGGATAATGCCACAATGATACCATCTTTCTAGTCTTGTGGCACCTGTTCTTTCACCCATATTTCATTACAGAGTTTTTACTTAAATGAAATTTATCTAAGAAGATAATTGCTGAATAAAACATAAGTTACTTTTCTACTATCTACTTCTCAGTTAGGATTGAGGAAACTGATTCAGATGCAATCAGGAACGGCACAAACTTCAACTCAAAACACAAAAGTAATTTGAAGAATAATTATTATGAGGCTCAAAAACTTCAGTTAACTTTTTATTCTTTTAAATGATTTTTCACTTCCACTTGTCCAGGCGTTCCTTGCCTCATTTGCACTCTTCTTGGCTTGGACTGGAAAAAAACGTTTTCAAAATGTTCCAAGAAAGACTGTTTTATTTCAAGTCTAACTAGTAATAGGAAGTAGTGGATAGCTTGCACTGCTTACATTGCCACTTAGATACCTCTCAGTGACAGCTGCTTTTTGAACATCACTATATACTTTAGCCCCAATCTTGCATTGGGAAGAGCATGGAAAAGACTCCTACACTTGCTGAGACCCGACTGGGCACCCACACTACACATTGCAGGATCAGGGCATTAATTAGATAGCTAAATATCTGCTCTAACCAGAGCCCCAATCCTGCAAGCTACAGAGTCTCCAGGCATATTTACACTACCATCAAACACCAGCACCTGACCCATGTCAACTGACTCAAGCTTGCAGAGCTATGAAATTGCAGCGTAGATGTCTGGGCTCCGGCTGGAGCCTGGAATCTGGGACCTTCCAGCCCAAGCCCAGACATCTACTCTGCAGACTTACAGCCCTGCAGCCCAAGTCCCACGAGCCTGAGTCAACTGACACAGGCCAGCCACATGTGTTTTATTGCAGTGTAAAAAAACCTCCTTAAGCCCCAATCTACTTCATTGAACATTAAGGTTGCTCAGCACCATTCAAGAGATGCTGAGCTCTGTGCAGAAAGAAGCTCCAGGTTTCCACCCCAATTTTACCAACTCAAAAGATTTAGAAACATTTTTGTTATGCATCTGAACTTTGTACTAAGACTCTAAAAATTTAGATGTTCATCCATCATAATTATTGATGTAGATTGTGAATGTTCTGGTTCAGATTGTGTTTAGTCCTTGGTCATTCAAAACTTCCATTGAAATCATTATGTGTTTTGACTGAGTAATGACTTCAGAATTTAGCTCTTGCAATCTATGCTGTGGAGAGATTTGTGGTCACTACCTTTAAAGCATACTTTAAGTACAGCAGAGGATTCTTAGGATAACAATGAAAGAGATGTCGGGTATGTTTAAACACAATTACCACAACAAATCGTATAACATTTTAAAACACATTTTCAGCATTAACGTTTTAATAATTAAAGATTTTCAAATATTACTCCACAGTCTGTTTGGCTTTGACAGACTGAAAAACTCTTCGGTGTTAAGACCTCTTTCTATTCATTCATTTAGTTTAGTGAGATGATGGCAATTTAAATTGGCAATTAAGAAACTTCAGTTAACCTTCAAATGAGCACATTCTTGGCTTTGTGTAATCAGTATTTTTCTTCCCCTGAACTATTTCTGTTTCCAGACATCACATTTTCATTTGCCATGAGCGTCCTTACTCAACGATCTCGTTGCCTGTGTGAATGTGAAAGTATCAATTTGTCTGCTCATGCCCAGAAACTAATATGGACATTTGTTTTAAGTTCCATTATATTTATTTTCAATGTTCATCTACTACTAATCTGTTCTTCAAAGCTGCTTGAAGAATCACAAGGGCCTACATTTTCAAAAAGTGAGTAGTGATTTTGGGTGCCACAATATTTGGGTGTCTAATCTGTGATATCGGAAAGTGGCCTGATTTTCAGAATGTGCTAAGCATCTCCCTTCTGAATTAGGTTTGAGCTCTAAAAATCTAAGCACCCAAAATCTTTCACCCATAGCTTGGTATCAAGTGTCAGGTGTCATCTCTCCATCCAAGGAGTTTCCTGGAATCCAAGTCCTTCAGAGTCTGTGATCCTGGGTTGGTAAACATGCAATAGTATTCATTAACAGACCAGACAGGCAGACCTAGCAAAAACATTCTAGTTATTCTCACTGGCCACCATATTGCTTCCTAAGGTGTTTTGTTTGGAGATATTTGTTCCACTCTGTCCTATTCTAAAATAACTTATTTTTGTGTTCCCAAATGTAGTCTATGTTTTATGGAAAGTGGTTTGATCTCAGGTAATCATACCCCACAACATATATAATGTTCTTTCTGTTTACTTGGATTAAATATGTTGTCAGGACACCAGTAAGATTAGCATCCTTCTCCCACAAGCCCACCTACCCAAGTTCCTCACCTTCCTAGTTGATCTTCATTTGGTATATTAATAAGATTTTCTGTCACTCACCTCAAAATGTTGGCTGAAATAATTTCTCTACTCTCTCTCTATCTTTGTCCTACATTTAAAGCCCCAATTCCCATATTATCCTACAATTCCAATTCAAAATTATTTCTCCTCTATATTGAAAACAAATTGTTGACAGATGAAGCTCCATCCATCATGTTCTCATTGAAGTCAATGACTAAGCATTGGAAGCTCAGGCCCCAAGTGTTTAACCTTGTAATCTTTCAGTATTCTGTATCAAGGACTGGTCTTTGGTGCTTCTGAGGGTCCTGTTCAAAGCCCATTAAAGTCAATGGAAAGACTGGATTGAATGTTCAGATTCTAAACAAGACTAGATTATAGTGCTGCATACTTGCATATGACTAGATTAATGATCTTTTATGGCTTTAAATACTATGAATCTATTAATCAAAAGTGAAAGATTTTAGCCAGCATTTTCACTGGAGGTGGGTAGAATTTATTCAACAGAACCATTTTCTGACAAGATTAGGCCTTTAATGAGAAACATTTTTTTCTGTAGATAAGATATGATACGTGTGATTTTTTTTCTGTTTTTCATGATTTTCAAATGCAAACAAAGAATGTTAGCCTGTTGGTTGCTCAGAAAATGTTGCTGTTGTCTGTTTTGTTCCCCATATTGAATAATTTATGATTGGTCACATGGAATTGGTGGTTCACCACAGGAAAAGGTTAGATTGTAAACTCCTTGGGACAGGGACCGTTTTTGGTAGTGTTTGTACATGATTGAGGATCACCGGTACTTCCACAGTACAGATAATAAATAATAATCATGAACTTCTACAGCATAGCCAGGACCAAAGACAGAGGGAGGGAATTTTTACTTCTTCTTTGTTTTATTGTTCTCTAGTAGGTGTCCATAGCAATACATATAAATAACAGAAATACTATTGTAATCCCTAGGTTGTTCTTTCTGGCCAATTATGCATTAAAATGGCTCTACATCAGTAATGTTTTTCTTTCTTCTCAAGAATACCTAGTCACTGCTCCATACAGCTACCAGGGAGCAAAAACATTACTTCTGTTGGTCTTCCACTACCTAATCCAGCTGCTGGCACTTGAGTGCAGAACAGCTAGTTCACCTTCATGACTACTGGGCCAGGCTGATGGAAAAATATTTAATATTTAAGAGAGGAAGACACTGACAGGTGCATAGATTCATATATTCTTAAAATTCCACAGATACTGCATAATTTTCAGCTAGAATCCCTCAAAATAAAGAAAATTTAATGATGCTGCCTCTAAAAAAAAGACTAGCAATCAGAAAGTCTGTTGATATTGCCGTGGGAAGCAACATCTCATTCATTTTAAAACAAAATGGCATTGAGATGTTAAGTTAATTTAGTGATCTGGCAATTCTTTGTACCAGTTGCTGAAAGATATGTGTGGTTAACACGAGTCTGATTCTCCTCTTATACAAAGCAAAAATAATTCCACTCGGGTAATTGGAGTGACCACAATGTAAAATTCATGTGAAAAGAGAAGAGCGGGACCAATGAATGAAAATTTTGTGGTAGTCCAGGAAATAGGATTAACAAATAAAAAAGTTCACCCAGATACCTGATAAAACTACAAGGAAAAAGCAAAGCATTTCAGCAAACATTTGTGAGTCTAAGGATGAATTAATATTAATGATTCAGTAGCATCTTTCTCAGATTAATTTAATCCTAACATGTGAGTTGAGCAAGGAGTTACCTACAAAGAGAATAAACAAAGATTTAAACTCACCTCAACTTTTTTGACTCAACTAGGTTGCCCTCAGTAGGGACAGGCCCTGTCAGAGGGTTGTACTACAGTGAGTAAAGAAAATACTGAGGGGGAAAGGGTCATTAGACAAAATAAGGAGGGCATCCAGTGGGGAAAAAAGCTATTGTTAGTGATTTATACTAATCTACATATTAATGGAGAAACGTACTTCTCTGTACCTGTAGCAGGAACATTCTGGCTATTCGTGCCTCCTCATAGCTCTTAAATTCAAATGCCAGTATGCTGAAGCAAGCTAATGTGCTTGTATGCGGTGTACTCTAGCACTTCAAAGCGTCCTTGTCTGTCTATAGTGAAAAATGGGCCAGAGTCCATTGCTATCAGTTCTGCTCCAAAGCAATTCATTACCATAAGGTTTTCACTGCCTTGCTCTTCCTCTCCATTGTTCTATGAAGTATAAATTGTTTGGGGGCAGATGATCACACTGGCTCTTAGAGCAGGGCAAGCACCTGCGTGGAACAGTCTTCTCTCCCCTGTTTCCACAGGCAAAATAAATAAATAAAGATTTTCCACCTGCCATCAGGAAAAGAAAAAATGCTTTTTGCATTCCATAAAGTGAGGTGAGCAGAGGAAAGCAAAGGTCACTTGGACTCAATCTCAGTATTACCCATATAACCAGCAGAGCTGAACAAGGACTGTTTGAGGGAAGGGAGGTCATGCTGACATTACAGAAAAACAGTAAATCAGCACCGAATGCAGCCTAAGAGTGCTTAGTTATGCTTATTAAAGTTTTTATTTATGCTGTGTCCAGGATTGAGAGAATAAGCTCAGATAAAATAAGTAATAACTCACAGAATGATGGCACAGCACAAGGCGTGACGTAGCTAGCAATAAACCACCCTCGTGGGCTGGCGGGCAGCCAGTTATTCTCTGAGAGAACTTGGCTTTTCCTTGCTGTGCAAGATATAAGTTGATATTGAGAATTTGGCTGTTTCCTGACTATGCAAAATTCTCATCAGAGCACTCTGAGCCACATGGTTATAAAGCCCTTCTTTATTTACAGGCAAACATTTCTGTGAAAACCACTGATTCTTATGAAAAATAACAAGCAAAGTGTTGTTTTTTTAAACAACTATTTTCCAGTTGTATTTTATTTTCTGGTTTGGAGATCTGCCACTTTTACCCTAGAGGAGTCATTTACATAGGTAGAAGTAATATTTGCAAGCCATCCTGAACCACACAATATACAGGAAAAGAATGCTAGATAACACTGACTCCCTGTTCTGCAGAAGTAGGATCTCATTATTGGTGTGCTCAATACCATGTCATCTACCTGTAAGCAGGGGAATGGTCTCTCTGTTGTGGGGAATTTTCCTGGCTCTGTACTACCCCAATGGAATCTGATGGCAAAAGGACCTCCACCTCCTTTTCTCCAAACGTCTGCCTCACCTTGAGGGCTCCTCTTTCTCTCTCCCATGCTACAGAGTCCTCAAAACCCCTGATAAGGCTGGGCCCAGGATCCCAAGGGAGCTTAACTCCCAGTCTCATCACAAGTGGCTCCTGACAAGGACCAGGGTGTCCGCACTCCAGGGTGCTTTCTTCTCACCAGCCACTCACCTGACCCAGTGATTGCTACATTGAGTTTAAACCACATACATTTTAATAAACGGCAACTGTAAACAAATGAGGGGAAAATTGAAAAGGTTAAAGGAACAAGGAACCGTGCACTCCGAGCACAGGGAACACTGTAAACAACACTCTCTGGAATACAAGAAAATTCACAGCCTATTCATTACACAGCCCAGGCCTCCTTCTCAGGACCCGGATGTGCCCCGGTTATACCCCAGGTAAGGGCAACTACTCTGGTGGGGGCTACACATCCTCAGACTCTAGGTGGCAGGACCTTTCTCCTCCATTGAGTTTGCATCCCCCCTACAAGTTCAATCTTCAAGGCCCTCTTGTCTTGCGACATCTCTCTCCTTTGGACCCCTTCTGCCCAGGGTCTCCACCTAGCTCTCACTGCACTTGGCTCCAGTTTATTTGTAGCACAGTGAACCTAGTCCCACAGCTCCCCACTTCCACTCAGTCCGGGCTCACTATCGGCATGGCTGGCATCCGCCGCTCCAGCTTCCCAGATCCAGGCTGCTGCTCTGGCTTGGCTCTAGGCTTCTGCAGTCTCCCTCTCATTTCTTACTCAGGCCAAAGCCCCAGCTCACATGGAGGGCAGGCTCTAGACTTTCAACTCCATCACTGACCTGTTCACCCTGTTAATCTGGCTGACTTGGAGAGCAAGCTTCTCCTCACTGGCCCTGGTGACCTGTCAGTCTCAGGATCCTGACTCCTCTTTGGCCATTTCCCATTCTCCTGGTACTGGCAGAGTGCCAACCAAAAACACCCCACTAAGTTTCAGTAATGGGCCAACAGCCCCCTTACATACCTCCCACACCCCGACTATAGCATCATCTACAGTTATTTCCTGGGGAGGTGAAAATCTCCAGTAGGAAGTTCTCCACTGGTAGGAGATGGCTCACAGTGGACACTGGCAGCTGATTACTTCTGGCAGCAGGCAGTGCTCCACCCCTGCTCCAAACCCTGCAAGTCCTCCCGCCGTGGTAAAGGAAACTGTTATGCTCTTCTTGATACAGGAGAGAAGGAATCACTCCTTACAGCAGAGGAGGAGAAGCCTTGTACCCGTAAGGCTGGGAGGTCTGCTGCCACCACTGCGAATAGGAAACGTAGGGTAGTGGTGGTCAGAGACTCTCTTCTGAGGGGACGGAGGTGCCCATCTGTCGCCCTGACATTTCATCTTGGGAGGTATCAGTTTCACACATACAGAATGGGAAGAGACTGTCTAGGAAGGAGTACGGCAGAAAGGGATCTAGGGGTTACAGTGGACCACAAGCTAAATATGAGTCAACAGTGTGATGCTGTTGCAAAAAAAGCAAACATGATTCTGGGATGCATTACCAGGTGTGCTGTGAGCAAGACACGATAAGTCATTCTTCCACTCTACTCTGCACTGGTTAGGCCTCAACTGGAGTATTGTGTCCAGTTCTGGGCATTTCAAGAAAGATGTGGAGAAATTGGAGAGGATCCAGAGAAGAACAACAAGAATGATTAAAGGTCTAGAGAACATGACCTATGAAGGAAGGCTGAAAGAACTGGGTTTGTTTAGTTTGGAAAAGAGAAGACTGAGAGGGGACATGATAGCAGTTTTCAGGTATCTAAAAGGGTGTCATAAGGAGGACAGAGAAAACTTGTTCACCTTAGCCTTTAAGGATAGAACAAGAAGCAGTGGTCTTAAACTGCAGCAAGGGAGGTTTAAGTTGGACATTAGAAAAAAGTTCCTAACTGTCAGGGTGGTTAAACACTGGAATAAATTGCCTAGGGAGGTTGTGGAATCTCCATCTCTGGAGATATTTAAGAGTAGGTTAGATAAATGTCTATCAGGGATTGTCTAGACAGTATTTGGTCCAGCTATGAGGGCAGGGGACTGGACTCAATGCCCTCTCAAGATCCCTTCCAGTCCTAGAATCTATAAATCTATAAGTTCTTGGTTTTGAAAGGTTCAAAGCCCATGAAATGCACACTTGTATTTTCATTAACTTTGGCATTTAACATCAGGAGTATCCAAAGCAGCGAGGTGAGAGTATATAGTCTAAAAATAATCAATGACTCGAATGCAGTGGACGCCTCCCCTCGAGTTGGCAACAGAAAGCACCACTCACCACATGGCACTTTGTTTCAAAATTTCCTTTCCCCAAACTACAGCTACCTGTCATGCAGCCAGAGGGGGATTAGAAACCTATTACAGGCATTTCCCTCCTACTAACACGTAAAGTATATTCAGAGACTCATAGCCACACCAAGCTTTCTTCTGTGAAACTCAGTGGCACCCACATGTATAAACTTACACACGTACCTGTTTGCAAGATAAGGCCCATGGCTCCATTTCAGCAAAGCAGTTAAGCACACGCTTAACTTTAAACCCCTACTTAAGTTCCACTGCAGTCAATAGGTCTCAAAGTTAAGCGTATGCTTATGTGCTATGCTAACACTGGAGCTAGGGCTCAGATCCTCACGCCTAAGTTCCCACCCATCAGCATTCACAACGTGTAACCCCTGACACTGCCCCATAGCTAATGAGCAGCTCTGAGCCCTAGCTCAGTCCAAAGCCCTGGAGGCCCCAAAGCAGGATTCTCAAACAAGATAGAGGGAAGTCTATCTCACCAGCAAGGCCAGCCCTGTAGACATGCTCAAAGCATGGCAGGATACCTGTCAGATCCCACAGCAAGAGGCACACAGAAGTAGGCCAGCAGTAGGTGAGGGGGGCAGCACAGCCTGGGGCACTGGGAAATGTAGGGCACTCATGAGAGAGATATTAAGCATGAGCCGGAGACAGAGAGATGGTGTCAGTTGCTAGGATATGGGCTAGCTAAGTATCTGAGCTGGCTTAGATGCCTAACTCCAGGAGAGGATTCATGGCTGAGGAACCTGAGCAGAGAGAGATGCCTATCTTTAGCCTGTCAAGCAGACACACCAGGTCAGCTGCTTAGGAGTCTTAGCCTCTCTCCTTTCCCTGCCCCTCTCCTCTGCCTTTCATTCCTGGCTAGCTTAAGTGGCTCCTTGTTCAGCTTGCTGGCTTCTGAGAATCCCTGTTTTAGGCAGCTAACTGTCTCAAACACTGAACATAGCAATACCTAAGTACCTTTGGGTATGTCTACACTGCCAAAAATCCCACCTGCTGCAGTGAGTCTCAGAGCCCAGGTCTACATACTTGGGCTTGCACTACAGCACTAAAAGTAGCAGTGTAGATGCTGCCACTCAGCAGGAGCTTGGGCTTTGAAACCTGGTAGGGGGTGGGGGAGGCAGTGAGACTCAGAGCCTAAACATCAGTCAGAGGAAACGTCTACACTGCTCAGTTTAGCTCCGTAGCATGTAAAGGTGCTGGAACAATTTGTATAGTGGGAGTGCTGAGAGCCATTGAACCAAACTGTAAATCCTGTATATAATGAAAACCACTTAAGGACAGGGGATGTGGCAGCAGCCCCGGCACCCTTAGTTCCAGCACCTATGGTAGCATGAGCCCTGCAAGCCCAAATCTGTAGTCTCTGAGACTTGCTGATGCGTTTTTCTTTTGTTTTGTGTTTTGCAGTGTAAACATACCCTTTGAGGGTCAATACCTTTGAGGGTCTGGGACTAGGTGTTCAGTTACCATATGGATGACACATGACACTGATGAAAGCCAAATAAGGAAGAAGTCTATAAATATTAACTGCTTTTTAATGTACGCTAAATGGCTTAAGTGATTATTTTTTAAAATCAGTGTTTTATATTAAAATTGGCTGAAAAAAATAGACCTGTGACCTCCACAATGAAGCACTAACAGCATCATCACTACCAAGACATTTTTATTTTTGTTGTCACAAGAAATGAGAGAGAACCGTAGCGCGTTAAGCCATCTTTCTTTCTTTTTTTATCACTCGCTGCAGTTTGCTGTATCACATAATGGCTGCTAGGAAGCAGGTCAAGACACTGAAGCCTGAAAACACAACTGTACTTCAAAGCATTCTAGGAATTATTGTTCTTTTAACGAAAGTTCTTCATGAGGTCTAGGATCCTAAACTCAACTGATTACTTTTCCATGTTTTGTACAATCTGGGACAATACCCTGTAAATGTGATCTATATGGGTCAACACTGGATAATATCTTTCAGTGCCACATACCCATTCATCCCTTAACATTAAGCTTCTAGCATGGCTGGCGTAAGATTTCCACAATCTATCATGTGAGGACTTGCATTTTCAGAGGAAATGAAAGAAATGAAAGTAAGGAAAAGTAATCACTATTTTGTAAGTTAGGTTTCAAAAAATATTTAAAGCCAACAAAACATGCTCTGTTTTAACATATATTACACTTTGATAATGCAATTTGAAGCCTACATAAGGTTTAGTGTATTTGATTTTCTGCTCTTTAAAAACTCTCATCAGTGTCTTCTTGGTAATTTAGCTTATTCTTTGAAACTGATATTCAATATACAAGTGTACTGTGTTCAAGTACAAAGGAATACATGGGAGAATGGTTTTCTGGATGATAAAATATACAGTAATACAGAACTCATGGTATAACAGAATGTTCAGTAGTGATACTTGTGTAGTTATTAATATGCTTTGGATCCCTTGTAGACAAAGACCATCAGGAGATGCGTGAAGGAGCATGATGAATTTGGATTCAACAGCACCAGGATCTTGTGAGCCCTTCTCATGGAATTTTAGTTCCAATGGTATCAATATCTGAATGCAGCAAGATTTCTGCTGCATGCAGACTAGTCCTGAAAAACTGGTCCCTGCCTCTTTTAGTTCTCACCAAATAGTGAGGGGGAAGGGAATTGAAAGGCTGTTTTTGAAAATTAGCCCTAAGATAGATTTTTACAATTCTGAAATGCAAAAAAAACAAACAAAAAAAGGCTTGATTTTCAAAAATAGGCATGAACAACAAGTATGCAGTTGTATCAGTTTAACTCCTAATTTCCTGGGTTTATAATGCTTGTTTTGGGATAAGTTCAACATCTCTCTAATGCATTGTAAACTAAATTACTGAAATGTATTCTTCACTTAACTCAGGGATGGGCAAACTCCAGCCCTTCAGACATTTTAATCTGGCCCTAGAGCTTCTGCTATAGAGCAGGGTCCGGGGTTGCTCCACTCCATGTGGCTCCCAAAAGCAGTGGCATGTCCCTTCTCCAGCTCCTATGTGTAGGGGCAGCCAGGAGGCTCCACACACTGTCCCTGCCCCAAGTGCCACCCCTGCAGCTCCTGTATGCCAAGAACCATGGCCAATGGGAGCCGAGAGCCACATCAGGGTATGGAAATTGTATGGCGGGCCATGAATGCTCACGAAAGTTTGCCCACCCCTGACTTAACTCCATCTTCATGCAATTTTTGTCTAGGAATTGCCTTTTCTAATTATTAAACATTTTACACACAAGAACCCGAAGAGAATGTTACTGTGTGAAATTTCAAGTGATTTGAAGAAATGTTGTATCAACTTTCTTTTTTTTCCAGTTTCTGGTAGAGATTTCCCAGCATGCTTTGGTTACAGTATGTCACTGTGAAGTAGTGCAAACCAGCCAGAGAATACTAACTGGCTAACTGCATCGCTAGGGTAGCTCAAAGCAGATGGAACGTACACGGCAGTTTCCCCTCTCCACCCTACATTACTCTGAATTCACGCTCTAATTTCCCCTTCCTGTGCCCCCTCCCACGTTTCCCTGAATACAGACTTACCCTTCATTGTCCCCTCCTTCAGCTTTTCCTGTTGAGAAGAACTGCTACAACAGGTGGTTTTTGAAAATCAATATTTTGAATTAACCGTAATTTTTGCTGTTTTTTTCCATGATATTTATCTGATTGCAGAAGATGAAGAATTAAATCTTCTCCTTCAGAAAAACTCAAGAAAAATAGCCTCTTGTCAAAATGGCCACCACCTGCCACTATTCTCAAGGGGAGTGACACCAAGCTACACTCAAGAAAGATGGCAGCCCCTATACTGTCATCAGGTAGAGAGGAGCACTGGTGAAAAGAGGTACTAGACATCATTGCTGAGGACAAACACACTGAAATCAATGTGAGATCGCAGAGGTGAATGTAAGGTTTTGTGAGGACCTGGGCCAGAACAAGTGGGGGCTCCTTCCCACCCCTTCCACCTGTAGTCTCCCCCAACCCCCTGATCCTGGCAGGGAAATGGGGTTGGGACATGGCAGTATGCCCCTCCCCTCTCCCTGCCCAGCACTCCTGCCGGGGAGCAGGGTTGGGGTAAGAGGGCTTCCCCCACTCCCCAGCAGAAGCGCCAAGTGGGCTGGCAGAGCACGACAAGTCCCTGTGTCCTGACTCCACTCCCTGACAGCAGTGCCAGGCAGGCAGTCAGAGCAAGTCAGGGTCCCCGCCAACTGGCTGGGGCCCCTGGGCCCGAGCCCCACTGGCCCAATGGCTAATCCACCACTGGTGTTATGGCACTTATTTTAAAGGAGAAATGTTCTTCACAGAATACTGTTAAATAGAACACTGTTCTTCAGCCTCTGCTGAAGGAGAAACTTTTACTTATGAAGAACAATGGCAGAAAATGACCGTTAACCATTTTTTAAAAATCTTCATAGGAACTAGATTTCAATGAGTTTTAATTATATGGAAAGTTTGAAGTGTTTGTATTGTTCTTAAACATTAAGATAATTCAGGAACAAAAAATAAATAAATAAAAGGTCTGTCACCTAGTGTTAAATGACCAAATTTTAAGTACTTACAGTGCAAAACTCAACTTAGCCTATGGGGCCATGACTGCTGCCTCTCCAGTTTTTTTGCTCGAACTATTTTTTTTTAAGATTTTGAAGAAAAGTAATTAGCAAAGACCAAGCATTTGAAACTTAAAAAATATTTGGTTGTTTCATTAAAACCTTTTTAATGTTTTCTAGAGGAGGGATAGAGTGGTATAAACCACAAGTTCATTTCCCAGTACTAAAAATAGCTATTCAGAGTAAACATGAGTAGCCACAGTTTACTGGTAACTTTTTTCTGTACATTCCATTGGGAATGATTTACAGTGATTATGTCAGATTGTAATCAATAACAAAAGCCTTTTAAGACCCTATTTAAATATTTTGAATTCTTGAAGCTTTGCGGTAACCAGCAAGAGAAGCAATAGCTGAAAATTGGAAAGTTGTAACTGCAGCAACCAACATTTTTTCTTCTGAGCAAACTCTTCTTTGTAATGGCTCCAGCATCCACTGAGCCACTCCTGCCTTACATTAACAAAAAGGAATAGGATAACAGCCAACAAAAATAAATTAAGCTGCCATAGTGAGAAATTCTTTGTTTATGAGCCACTTCCAGTGTATGTCATTCCTAGTTTCAGCCTTCAGTTCCAGTTGCAATTAACAAAGCTTTAATTTTCCCCTAAAACTTTGTATCCAGAATGTTCCAGGTCTTAAAAGTGCATTAACTAGACAGTCACCATGGTTTTTAAAGTTCCATGCCCACATTTCTCCCCAATAATTTTTAACTAATAGATTTAATGACCTGATTAGCCAAGGTGTTGAGCAACCTAGCTCCCAGTGAAATCAATTCAGCACCTTTGGAAAAATCAGTTCCTTAGTCTTTTGGGAGAGCTGTGATCCTCTTTTGATCAAAGGTGCCTGTTGGCATCCTAGCATAAGATTTATAGTATTAAAATTCTTACACACCATTATACTCTGCTGATGAGTTTCTCTTTTTCTATATGAATAAATGTGAAATCTCTCATCCATTATGTGATTTGGCTAGTAGAAAGTGTATTGTCTTACTTTTAAAAGAACAAAATCTTTATTTATGTCTATGGTTCTCTTTGCAGTTATGGGAAGATCCTTTTACAATGAGAGTGCATATATTGATTCTACTTTTCGCTGTAGCTCTGCTTTCAGAAGCAACCAGGAGAGTATCAGTATTAGCACATTGCACTGAAGCCTTATGTTGGATATTATACTGAAATTCAGCTAAGACTGAAGTCTATTTCCGCATTATTGCTGATGCCAGATGTGGAATGTCTTCCCTGGGACCTAGAAACTTTTACTGGCAATTGGTGTTCGGTGATCAAACTACATTTCTTTGCAAATAAGTATCCCTGGCCTATAGTTATTCCAAAATTAACACATAACGTCTTTCACAAATTCAGTTTCTCATCAGCCTCTGCTGGTTAACAAATTATTTGAGTTTCTCCTTCCCATAACCATTCCAGCTCTTATTTTCTCACCATCTCATTCTTGTACTCTATTTGACATATACTCCACCAGCTTTGTGTTGTGCTTAGTCCACTGCCACTAAGTTCTTGAGGGCAGGGAGCATGTCTAACTCTGTGCTTTGTAAAGCAGTGTGTACACACAGGGTGTTGTTATTGTGGCTTATTAGTTAGAAAAGCCATTTTTCAATTCCATAAAAATTGCATTTTCAGCTTGTACTTGTAACTTGCTGTATTTTCATCTACATAGGTATTGTGACGTTCTAGCTGGATCCTGTTCAACAGCATGAGCAGTATAAACTTTCCCAAGACACAATGATATTGCTTTCAGCCTCTAGTATTTCCTACAGAAAAAAGCACAGCGTACATAATCACACAGAATTGTTTTTTAAAGTGTCTCAAGGCAGGTTTGTGGTGAATGCGTGTGGGTGGCACTGATTGTAGAGGTATTGGCTGCCTGTCTATTTCCATTATTGGGAATGCAAAGTGAATACAAATTACAAAAGTAAAAAAAGAAGAGAAACGGGGAATCATTTTCCTGCCATCAAGTAAAGCATGAATAAGGCTTTTGGGGGGGAAGACTCTCACTTGGAGCAGTTAGTGGTAACTGTTACTGCTGTGTTTCTCTGATCTCCTTTTTACAGATGAAAACCAAAAGGAAATTAGGAATATAAAATAACAGCTTGAAGAGAGTAGGTTTTTAAAATAGTTTCTATGTAATAGCCTCAGCTGCAGTTTCCCCCTCTTTTTGGCTTTATCCTCAGTTTATCTAATTGATCTGCTTGACTTGGGCAAGGATAAAATAAATAAAAACCCTAGGAACAAATTGTTTTTTTGTCTCACTCGCATTTATTTTTTCCTATGTTACAGCTTTACAGATTAAAAGCAGAGACGGGCCTGAGTCATGAAGTCTGATCTGGAGCTTTGGTTTTGTCCATCACTAATAAAAACAGCAACAATGGAAAGTCTGGTGTAATAAATAAAACACATCTCATGTTATCCCACATAGGGGATCTGTGCTGAATCCTTAGCACCAAGGTTGTGAATGCTGCTCTCTCTGTTATTGTGCACGAGGATGGATGTTGTCAGCACCAGTTTGTGTTGGTTAGGGCCTTCCAGGCTACAGTACGGTTTACTGTCTGCAAGTGCCTCTTGGATCTGGTTTATCCAGTCTACAGAGCAGGATGAGAGCTCTTCACAGCAGTCAGCACAGTGTCTGGACTATCCAGTCTGGCTGGATTAGTCAGCGGAGTTACTGCTTCCATTACTGTGGTGGTACAGTGCTGTAAGAAGTCTTTCTACTATCGATGGATGGATTTTGCACCCATTCCCCTTGTCTGCCTGTGCGCTTCATCTGGCATAGTTTGTCAGTGAACGACTTTAGTCATTGCCGGGGAAGATGGCCGCTGCATCACCAGCAGTATGGGAGCTCAGCTGTAAGAATTTAAATAGTTTCCATCCTGGTTTAGCAATCGGAATAAAAACTTAAATACAATCTCATACAGCAATGCCCCCATTCTGCCACTAGCCCAAATGAGTGAGGTGACTAAAGAGGAGCTATAGAAAAACAAATATAAACCTTATAGGCACAATTAAAAGATCACATAACGCACTATAGTTCACTATAAATCCGTGCTTTAGATATTATTCTAATGGGAGCCATGTGCATGCAGCTCACAGCAGAATTTCACCCTGGTTTGGAAGGTTTAATTCAAGATCCTCTGAGTTTCAAACATTGTCAAGTTTACACATCCTCTGTTGATAAAACTGGAAGAACTATCCATCTAACAAATGATTGATATCCTGTTTACTTACTGTAAGCTGTTTTTCTGTGAAAGGGAATAGATTAATACAAATGCTGATACTTCTAAAGAAAAGCACAAACAATGGGATAGGAGATCAAGTTGCTTGAATCAGGGACTGTAGTATGAAATCTCTCAGAACAGATATTCTGCCTCTTTAATCCCTAAGAGTTTATCCATACAACACAATTTGACATGTACATAAAATAACTATAGATTGGACTTTTGACCTTCAAACATTAGAACAAGCAATTTTCCTTTATCAAGGATTAAAAGATAAAACTAAAATAGTCATTTATGGTACTGGAGCACATCCTTGGATTTTTTTTTTATAAACTCAGTCAAATTACAATATAATTATCTCAGAAATGTCAGTGCTTTCAGTAGTTTAGAGTTTCAAATGTGACATGATGGAACAAGTGAAACTTTAAAAGTTTACTATATAACCCATATAACCTCTGTCTGAAAAAATGTAGGTGAGGGTTATACAAATCACTGTTCTCCAGCTTGATTTTATTCTAGATGAGATGTAAGATGCTTCTTCGTCCAGGTTGTACAATAATGGCAGGTGCTGGACTTAATTGATATTTAATCTTCTCTATGTTATCAATTACACTGAGTGTCTGTGAAAAAAACTTTCCATTCTTTAGATGTTGTTTGGTTTGCTTTACTGGGGAAAAGGGTTCCCAGATACCATGGCATTGGGTATCTTACAAATGGTAGCTTGTAAGGCCTTTCAAGGAAAGACCTTGTTTGTGGTGTGTGTGTACAGCTCCTAGCATAATGGTGCCGTTGACTGGGCCCCTGGATGCTATCACGTTACAAATAACAATGGTCATTAAGAGCTTCCATCAACCCTATGAGAAGTTATCTATTAGCTTTATAGAGCCAAATGCTGAGATCCTGACTTATTTTATTCAGTCCTTACTCCTGCTATCATTGAAGCTAATGGGATTTTCCCTGAGTGAGTAGCTCAGGATTTAGCCCACATAATATATACAGTACCAACCAACGTAAAAGCCTCCTTATTTACCTTTAGTCTTGAAAACATATACTTGAAACATTTTCAAATCCTGCAAAAAGGTGAGAAACAGTTTGAGTCAGAGAGACACTAAAATACATTGGGCCTGGACAGCAGAGGTGAATTTTTCTCTGCTTGATTAAAAAGTCATTTCCTGCTCCGTGTCAGGGTTTGTATTAATTACCGTCTCAGAACTCCAAGTGTCATTTATACTGCCAGCAGCAAAAGAGATGCAGTAGGAAGAGTATCACTCATGGAGAAAGATCCCTCCCAACAGGGGCGTGAGCAGAAATTTAAATTTGATCGCTCTTGGAGGGGCAAGTTAAACACATAATGCAAGGTTTGTGTGACCCCTTCCCTGCAGCTATCTCAGGGCACCTCTGGTGGGGATGCCCCACAGCAAGGAGGCAGTGGCTCCCCTGGCAGCGACGCTGCAGCCCGAGTAAGGAGGAAGCAGAAGGGCTTCTGGCTGAGCTCCTCCCCCACCCCTACAGCTGCTGCTTCTCCTTCCCTCCTGCTGGTGTCCCTGCGCTTCTGCCTGCTTTGCAGATCACCCACTGAGGCAAGTCAGGAGGTGGAGGCAGAGGCACTCGTGAGACTCCAGCAGCAGGGAAGGAGAAGCAGCAGGCTGCAGCTGTAGGGATGTGGAGAGAAGGAGTTCAGCCAGCAGCCAGATGCGGTGCTGATTCCTCCCTCCCCACCCTGGGCTTCAGGGACACATGGAGATTTGGGGATGCCCGCTGCTTGCTCCCCTTGTGCATGCCCCTGCCTCCCAAATAACTCAATCATGACGGGGCTCACTTTATTATTATCATAGTGGTTTCAGTGAGTGTACACTGACTGTTTAAAGATCTTTGTAACCTGTCAGCATTAAATATATTATGGGCATAAGGTACATGTCAAAGGAAACAAACCACCATTTTACCGATGAAAGGGAGGTGTTAACAGGAACAGATTTCTGGATTAGGTCATTTCCACTTCCTCTGAGGGGAATCTGGGGGACAGCATACCTGCATCCATCCAATTTACCCAAAAGAATTAATGTAAACAGGGGTGGGGGGGTGTTAGGTTCCAGGGAAATTTGGTTGAGGTGGTGAAGTCAGAGGGTGGGATATTTCCCAAGGAATGCCTTGCTGATAAGTTATGAACTAGCACTCCACTGAACCCTCAAGAGTTAACACATTGTTAATGTAGCCTCACACTCTACAAGGCAGCACAAATGGAGGGAAGGGAGACAGCATGGCAGACTGAGAAAGAGACACACACCATGTGTGTGTGAGAGATGCTCCTTGACCCTTTAAGTACGCTGACCCCACTCTAAGTACATTGTCTTTTTAAGTACTGTAGTTCATCAAGTTGAGACAGCATCTGCTGCCAGCCAGCTCCCTCAGTCCTGAGCCCTGTTAGGTCCCCCCCTGCTCTATGGAGAATTTGACCCTTTTATTCAAAATTACCAATCATTCTGTTGAATTCCCCCTTCCCACCCCACCCCCAAGAGAACAATTTTGGATTACCAAAAATAATTATGTTTCACGTTAGCTGATACCAAAAGATAATGTTTCCAAATGGTATTTTGTAAAGAGGAGGTAGCTGTTATTTATCAATATGTGACAATGTTAATTAATAAGACTGGTTGCTCAGAGTAGTTTGGTTATTCAAGATTATTTAAGTAAAAATACCAATCATCACAGTAATATGACATGGAATTCTTGCCATTACCTTTCCTATCATTTTAAAGTTAATAGGCATTTCATTCTGTGCCCAATCATGCCTGCATAATCTATGCAACCAG
This sequence comes from Gopherus flavomarginatus, assembly GCF_025201925.1. Taxonomy (NCBI): domain Eukaryota; kingdom Metazoa; phylum Chordata; order Testudines; family Testudinidae; genus Gopherus; species Gopherus flavomarginatus. The sequence goes on along the minus strand of NC_066618.1, from coordinate 246,954,443 downwards.
ATGATTCCTTGTGATTGATTTGTTGTATACTGTAAATATTCTATTACCCTGCATAAACTCTTTTCATTGAACAAATTCTCCTAAAACATAAAAGTAGAGCTAATTTGCCTTTCCTTAAAGTGACCCTTATGAGATAATTGTTTAAGTAATTCATTCAAATTAAAAAGAGAAGCTCACAATTGAGAATTGGCTGCCGTTAGCAAATTCTTCCTCTACTGGAAGTAGAATGCATAAGAGAGATGGGTGAGGCTGGCCTCACACAGACTTTTGTTGCTTGAATGGTGTGCTGGAATGTGTACATTACTTTTGCAGGGGAAGAGGGGAATATTACACCTGTTTCCAGGTGCCAAGCACAATTTTGCCCCAATCATTTTTAAAATGTCATAAAACAGAAATTAGAGATGGGAAGGAACTATTAGATCATCCTGTCCATCCCCACATGGTGAGGAATTATGCCCTACAGTGGGCTCTTCAGTGCTTTGCCTATTATCAAGGGACTCATCTGATGGGGCTTTTACCACTTGTGATAGATATTGGGGAAGCCATGCCACAGTCTATCAAGTATCACTCCTAAGAATTTTTTCCTTATAACTGGCCTAAATTTTCTCTTGTCCAACTTCATCCCATTAGCCACACTGGGTAAGCCCCTTTGGCAAAACTCTAAATATTCATTTCACCCTTTTTATACCTTTCAGAAAATAGGGAAAAAATTCAGCACAATCAGGAACTAAATGAAACATCTTTGAAATACAATGTAGATAGCAATATCCATTATGCAACATGGTATTTGAGTTTTCAACCCCCGTCTGTTTAGTGGCAGACAGCATACGTAACTGTATATAAATTCTGGCTCTCCAGAAATAGCACACAGAAAAAAACCCCCAATCTTACAGAACATAACATTCCTACAAATACTGCTAAAATAAACTCTTGGATTAATTTCAGATACCATTCTTGAGATAAACTTGTTCCTACTAGAACGGACAGATTGAATATGCTTAAACAAGGGTTAAAAGTAAATTTCAGCTATAGCCAGCACAGAGTGGACGGAATTCCTACAGTCAAGTATTCTCATTGGTACCACAGCTTTGGCCCTGTCCCCCTATGGCTGCTGGAACTGCAGCCCACTGCCATTCTTGCTCCTGATGCCCTAATTTGAGCAGCGATTCAGTTTTGGCTTCTGGCAAGTTGGGAGTAGCTATTAAAACCAACCAAACTATAACTACCCAGGGTTTCCGAACACCCATTATTGGCTACTTAAAAAGCATCCACCGTCATAAGAAATCCATTGCCTGCTAAACTGGGAAAAAAGAGTTGTGGATACTGCACTCTAATTAAACTCTTAATAGGGTATTGTTTGGAAGGTGGTGGAAGGAGCTTGAATGAAGCTTTCAGAAATCTCCCATTATTGTCTCATACTACTGGATATTTTCTCATCTTCTCTTATCTCAGGAAGAAATTCACTGTTAGTTCTTGCTCTCTGGCCTCAAATGATTTATGGTACTATTCAAACATACCACCAAAGCCTGTAGTGGCAGTGGAATAGGATAATAGGTTAACCATTCTCCATTACCTTTATTGAAATTGAATTCAATTAGTTATTGTATAGTGTTCGATAAAAATTGGTCTGTTTCAATGTGTGATATCATAGGATTTGGCTTTGTGCAATTTTTTTGTTAAAAGTTTTCTAACATTTTGAAAAGCAATATCCTTTAATAAAACAAAATCTTTCTAAACAAGCATGACGGAAATACAATTCAGATTAGCTCAGTTCTGTGGGATCTGGGACATAGCTCACCTTTTAAATATAGGCTACTGTAGGCTTTACGGTTATATTTAGCTCATAACCTTAAAACTTTATGTTTGACTAGACTGCACTGCCATCAGCAAAATGTATCTGTCCAGAAAGCATAGCCTCCAAAAGATCGTGCATATATCTGATATGGAGGGAGAGATGGCCTAGTACTGACCCCTGTGGAAACCCATATATTACTCTCTGAACCCTGAACCACTGCCTTTTAAAATGATGTCTGTTTCCTGTTTTTGAACAATTTCTTAATCAATTCTAATAGCTCTTGTCTTATATTGTACTTGCTGATTTGGTAAACCTACTTGTTTCATGGCAGAAGCTTTCCTGAAATCTAAATAAATATCTTATTTTGTCTCCCCATTACACATTTATGCACAAAGAACTCTAGCAAATTTATCAGTTATGTTTTTACCTTCAGAAGTTCATGCCCACAGTTTATTGCTTCATTCTCCATTTCTAAATAGTGTGTTCTCTTTCTTACTCTGCATGTTCCCACACAAGAGGTCAGGCAAACAGGTAGTGTATATACAGTAGTTGGCATGATTTTCCTTGGATCCATGTATAACCCTTCTGCCCCTCTGAGTTGGCAGCAACAAGGGCCAGGTTCAGTATCTAGGAGTTCTGTTTCAATAACGCAATGCAAAACCAGCTCGGGCCCACATCCAGTGACCTGGGACTATTACTTACCACCCCCCGCGGACGCCTCTAGGAGGCAATACTTCCCCTCTCGCAAGCACAGAGTCTGAGTGTAGCAAAATCCTTTTAATAAAGGAGGGAAACAGTGTGGGATTATGTTGGGAAACACCACAAACAGGATTCATAACACAAACCATGAGCAAAAGACCCACCTCCAAGTAAGTTTGGCAATGTCCTTTTCCCCTCGGGGTCTTAAGTCCAAATCACCCCAAAGTCCAACAACTCAAAAGTCTCTGTCTCTGGTCAGTGCTGTCGCAGAGGTCAAAAGTTTATCTGTAGCGTCTTACCTCCCCAACCTGGGTGGAATTGGGGGGGGCACAGGGGGTGTCAAGGGGCACCTTACGTGGTCCGAGGCGACTGCCCTGCCTCTCCATGGAGTTCTGCTGCAGCCTTCACCACGAACGGCTCTGCTCCACCAGTCGCTCTGCTCCACTCTGCTCCTCCAGCTGTCCCTGCAAACTGCTCCACTCTGCTCCACTCACTGTTCCGGGGGCTGCTCCAACGATCCCACAAGCTGCTCCAATCCGCCAGCTGCTCCACTCCACCAGCCGTCCCATGAACCACTCCAGCTGTCCCCACAAACTGCTCAGCTCCACCCTGCTGTACTCCACTCACCGCTCCAACCATCCTGCAAACTGCTCTGCTCACCACTTAGGAATATATTTCAGGCTCCTCCAATAGTTAACACAGCACTCAGTGATCTCAGCTCAGTAATTTTAGCTCTTTTAGTGGTTTCAGCTTGTAGTAGGGGAGCCCCAGTGCTGGTACACCATTGGCCCAAAGTGAATTCAGCTCAGCAGTCTCTAACTAGACTCCTAATGAAATCAAAATTAGCTCCACTATTCAACAGAGAAGAAAGAGAAAGTGCAATTAGTGTGCCAGGCCCTCAAAAGGGGCCCATACCATCAGGTACACATACCTATCCCCCAAACTTTTTCAATTCACTGGGTTTTGGAACCTATGTCCCTTGTCTAGCGAGTGCTATCTAGTTGATGGTGAGACCCTCTGTCATAAAACAGTCTTATAGACCTTCATTCACATAATCAGGGTAACAACACTTTATTCCTCCTACCCCAATATCCAAGAAATTGGGGATCCCACAGCTTTCAAAGTCACCATTCTTGGCTGCTGTGGGCTCATGCTAGGCGGAGTGGGTGTTCCTATGCAAACAAGATCAACCCCCTAAGTTCTTTTCCACACTCGCCATAATTCACCACCAGATGTCAGGATAGAGCTCATCCTGACTCTGCTTACACATGCTTAGCTATTTAGTGATATTTCCTTACTCTTTAGTGAGCTATTAACAAATCTTTGCCTAAGGGTTTTTCTCTGCTTCCTTTGCTTCTTTCTTCAAAATTCTAGTATGTAATATCTGACTACCTTTCTATTAGGATTGGACAAATGTTTGTGGTTTAAAATATGATTGGACCCAAATCTTTGTTTGCCCCTCACTCCAGATGGAACCCGATCCTTTTCTGTGGTTCACAAAATTATCAGGTAACAGCAAATTTTTGATTCTCCTTCCTAACACTGACCAATCACCACAGTGAGATGTACCAAGTGGCAAGAATCCATCACAGAGAAGGTAAGCAATTTTAAGAACTTGGTCCATTTTAGGAGCCCCGAATTTTGAGACATCTTATTTAGAAACTGTAGCAGAAGTGCTGAGCTTCCTTGTTCCCTCGAGCTAGGAACTTTTTTGTTCCCTTGAGATAGGAACAAGTCCATCCCAAAGAGATGAGTTACCATTAGGAAAACAGTTTGGCTGAGATTCCACTCTATTTAGTCTGTTCTACTATTAGTTTATCTGTTCTGCTGCTTTTCTCTTTCTTTGAAGAGTTATAAGAATTATAGATTTGTTTTTTTCTCTCCACATGACATGAAGCAAACCCCATCCTTGTGGGGCTGTTGGGAGTTGGTTCCTCCCTGTTGATTGATATTTGCTATTAATGTTCTATTACCTGTCATGCTCAGAATGGGCTGAAGATGTGTTTCCTTCCAAATTCCTTCCTTCCATCATTCAAGTGAGCTTTCCATCCAATAGACAGGTATTCATAGCAATACTATCAGAGGTTCCTCTAGTGCAGTGGTTTTCCAACTGTGGGTCACAATCAAGTTCTGGGTCATGGAATGTAAGTCACTGGATCACAGCAGCTTTGGTCAGCACCACCGACCAGACCATTAAAAGTCTCATTGGCAGTGCTGCCCGGCTAAGGAAGGCTAGTCCCTAACTGTTCTGACACCGCGCTGTGCCCCAGAAGCAGCCAGTAGCAGGTCCGGCTCCTAGGCCGGGAGAAGGAGGGCATGGGGCTCACTCGCACTGATCGTACTTTATAATTAACCCTAATAATTAATGGGATTTTCTGTGTAGCAATGTACTAGTGAGTAAGCGTTGCACAATCTGGTCCATTTGTATTCAGCCTTTGATTGTCTAAATTATTAGTGAAAGTATCAACAGCTGTCAATTCCATATAACCATTCCAATTGCAACACAATCACTAGCAGCAATGAGCATTAATGTATAATCAATGATTTTGGGGCACTGTATCAATTTGAATAAGAAAAGAAAATCTCATTGGAAATTTTGGATATGTAAGGAATGCAGGAACAGTGTTGCCAAAATTTATCTTTGGAAAAGACACTAAAGGATTCACATGTACACTTACAAAGTGAAACAACTGTTAGGAACATTGTATGTTTCTGCTTCTGGTACCCAAGCACTTGAGAGATGCAACATAAAAATATTTGCTTTCCAAAATGGTATAGACAAATTCATATCCCCTAAAAGAGAGCTACTAAAGTTCATAAACACTGATGCACACATCTAATTGGTATAAGTTTTTAAAGACACTTTGTGGTGGGGCAGGCAGGGTTAAAGCGGCCTTGAGGCTGCTGCACAGAACCTAGCCAATTGGAAGAGGGCTTATTGAGACAGCCAATAGGGAGAAGGCTTAGTGGAGCAGCCAATCAGCCTATATAAGAGGGGCTGCTGAGCAGAACAGAGGCAGGCTCTCCAGAAGGCCAAGACAGGAGGACTGGCTGCCCTGTAGGAGGGTTGAGAGAAGCCAGTATCACGGACAGAACAGTGCTGGGCAGGGTCAGGGGAGGAAGAGGGAGCTCCAGCCTGATGGCTGCCAGACTGAGGCCCTGATATAAGGGCAGAGAAGATGCTAGGGCTGTGGGGAAGTGGCCCAGGAAAACAGATGGCAGAGTAGGAGGAGGGGCAGTACATGGCTGCTGACTATAGGGTCCCTGGCCTGGGACCCAGAGTAGCAGGCAGGCCTGGGCCTCCCCCTCCTTTTCCACCCACCCCCACTTGCCACTGAGGGGAGTGGCCAGTTCATGGACTGCAGTTTGCCACCTAGGCAAGCGGCTGGACTGAGGACTGTCACGTCACCTAGAAGGAGGGTGGAGAACACAGTGGGGCACAGCCAGAGGGTTGTGTCCAGAAGAGGACGCTGTGGTCTGGGGAGCAATGTGGGTCCTAGAAGTGGAGGTATGAGAGACAACGTGCGAGACACCACTATATGAGGGTGCACTGGTGAAAGAGCTAATTCACTAATTCTCAGGACAGCACTGCTGTAGTGAGTCACGCGCCTTTACACACTTCAAGATATAAAGACACTGCAAGTGCAGGTTCCACCATTACTTCACAGCAAATTAAAAGGGAAATTAGCTGAACATCAATGGACATTTTCTTTATTATGATCACAATAAATGTCCCTTCTGAAGATTCACAGAACAGTGAAAAGAAAAAATCTGTCATTGTTGACACCAAATAGGAAGTCTGCTTGTGTCCAGGTTTGAAGACTTATTCAAGAACCATTTGTTCATGTGTGACCAGGTTTCTTTTAATCAGCTTTCAAACTAAGGATGGAAATTCATGGGAGGGGAGGGAGAAAGATCATCCACAATTCTCGATACAGCTAAACAATCACTGTCTAGGATGATGTTTGTCCATGGTTCCTGAAGATACTTCTGTAGAGCACAGCCCTTCCCCTCTTTTTTTGTTTTGTTTTTGGCCTCTGAAATGCACAAGATTGCACCAAATGGCATTTATTTACAAAAAGTTTTCCCAAAGAAGATATCCCACGTCCTAAAAGCACACTCTTTCTCTCTCTCTCTCTGTTATAAACAGATAGCTAAGGGTTAATGTCTCTTACACCTGGAAAGAAGTAATCTGAAACACCTGACCAAAGGACCAATCAGGAAACAAGACTTTTTCAAATCTGGGTGGAGGGTTTTTTGTGTGTGAGTCCTTTGTTCTTGGGTCTTCTGCCTGCACTCTTCTCGGCTATGAGAAGTGATTTCTGTTTCCTGCTTTCTAATCTTCTGTTTCCAAGTTGTAAGTACAATATAGTAAGGCAGTAAGGTTTCTATTGTTTTTTCTTTTTGTATTTACATGTCTATAGTTGCTGGAGTGCTTTGAATTGTATTCTTTTTGAATAAGGCTGTTTATTCAATATTCTTTTATGCAAATGACCCTGTATTTGTCACCTTGATACAGAGAGACCATTTTTATGTATTTTTCTTTCTTTTTATATAAAGCTTTCTTTTAAGACCTGTTGGAGTTTTTCTTTAGTGGGGAACTCCAGGGAATTGAGTCTGCAGCTCACCAGGGAATTGGTGGGAGGAAGAAGTCAGGGGGAAATCTGTGTGTGTTAGATTTACTAGCCTGACTTTGCATTCCCTCTGGGTGAAGAGGGAAGTGCTTGTGTTTCCAGGACTGGAAATAAAGAGGGTGGAATCCCTCTGTTTAGATTCACGAAGTTTGCTTCTGTGTATCTCTCCAGGAACACCTGGAGGGGGGAAGGGAAAAGGTTTATTTCCCTTTGTGGTGAGACTCAAGGAATTTGGGTCTTGGGGTCCCCAGGGAAGGTTTTTGGGGTGGACCAGAGTGCCCCAAAACACTCTAATTTTTTGGGTGGTGGCAGCTTTACCAGGTCCAAGCTGGTAACTAAGCTTGGAGGTTTTCATGCTAACCCCCATATTTTGGACGCTAAGGTCCAAATCTGGGACTAGATTATGATACTCTCTCTCTCTCATACACACACGCTTTTTAAACGCCTCTTGTAATGTTGCCATGGACAACAGGATCAACAATGAGCTGCAGAATAAATGCTTGTAGCTTAATTGAGAGCTGGACACAGCCCTAATTTACACAGTACATTTGTCCAGGAATTTAGAAAAATTACAAAACGTGGTTGGACTGATTCCTGGTCCTTTTTCTAGTCTCCCTGCCTGCTTTTGGTCTCCCTCTCAGGGTAATTCTACATTGCATTTAGACTCTCATGTCAGGCCCATGCCAGCTGGCTCCCGAGGCTTAGGCTGTGGAGCTGTTTAATTGCCGTGTAGATATTCTGGCTCAGGCTGCAGCCAGAGCTCTGGGAGCACGCCCCCCCCGCCCTTCCCCCTGCATCTGATACACATGCGCACACAGCTCTCCACCACCATCTTATGAACAAGTCAATTTCCCAAAACATGGACCCTCATTTTAGTTATTTTGCACATATGGAAGTGGGCAGAGCAAATGAACCAATGTAATGTTCTTAGCACTGGAGTCTGATCTAGAAGCTGCCCTTTTTTTTGTGGAACTCCCATTAAAGTCAAAGAATACTCCATGTATGGTGAGGCTGCCGGATGAGGCCCACTTTCTAAAAAAGACTGTTGCTGTAGGATTACTTCATTGTTAATGCTCAAAGGAAAAAAAATGGTGTGACGAGAACACTGCTTCCTACCAGTGATAATTAACAATTTCTTTAAAGGCTGAAATGTATTTTAGATCGAGAAATTAATTTAGAAGTAGGTTGCATTTGAAAATCAGAATTATTTACCCCATGATCCTCCCATGGAATCGTAAGGTACAATTTTCAAAAGCAACTACATGACTTAAAAGTCAAATTGACATTCTTAAAAGTGACTTAAGCCCAGATCCTTAAAGGTATTTAGGCACCTTACTCCTATTGATTTCAGTGAGGGTTATAGAACCGACACACCTTTGAAGATATAGACCTTAGGCCAGATCTACAAAAAGTATTTAGGCGTCTAATGGTGCAGAGAAGCACCTCATGGTATTTACAAATGTGCCTAGTGAATTATGTGCTTATCTGCCATTGACTTTCAGTGGGAACTAGACATCTAATCTGTTTAGGCACTTGTGTAAATCCTATCAGCTTTCTCTCTGCACCTTGAGTTGTCTAGCTACCTTTGTAAATCCAGGACTTAGAGGCTTTTTATATTTTTACCCTCAAAGCTTACAGAATCAGCACTTCCGAGATCAGGTTTGAAAAAGGCTGCTCTAGACCTTATGATGAGTAGGCTTAGAAGGATTAGATTTTATAGATAAATGTCAGTTTTACCCTACACAGGCAAACTGATGAAACAATATTTCCATAGAAAATAATTGAAATTTACAAATAGGCAAAGTAAGAAAAATGCTCCTTGAAAACCTAGTAGAGTTTGATTTAAGGCTATTTACTTTGTATATCTTGACGTGTTATGTTGACAACTTGTGTTTTAAAAGTTGGAATGCTTTACCTTTTCTAATCTCAACATACTGTCAAAATAGTTATTGTCTGATGCCTTCATAATTTCCCACAACTGTGAAAATTTAAATCAATAAAAATAAAAAAAATGCTTAAAAATAAACATTGATATTATTAATCAAAACTATTTTTAAAAATCTAATTCGGCCAAGCCTAATGATTGCTTTTCAGATGTACATGTAAAGTAGATATTTAATTCCTAGTTGTTTTTAGTTGAAATCCTGCACTTTTTCAACCTGAGCACTTGTACATAACATAAGAATGGCCATATTGAGTCAGACCAATGATCCATCAGCCCAGTATACTGTCTTCTGACAGTGGTTGCTACCAGATACTTCGGAGAGAATGAACAGAACAGAGCAATTATTGGATAATCCATCCCGTCATCCAGTCCCAACTTCTGACAGAGATTTAGAGATACCCAGAGCATGAACTCTTCTAATTCTTTGTTGAACCGAGTTGTACTTTTGGCATACACGACATACCCTGTTAGCGAGTTCCACAGGCTGACAATGTGTTGTGTGAAGTACTGCCTTATGTATGTTTTAAACTTGCTGCCTATTAATTTCATTGTGTCACCCTTAGTCCTTGTGTTATGTGAAGGGGTAAATATGCACTTTCTTCACACCATTCATGATTTTATAGACCTCTATCATAGCTCCCCCTTAGCTGTCTCTTTTCTAAAATGAGCAGTCCCAGTCTTTTTAATCTCTCCTCATATGGAAGATGTTCCATAGCCCTAATAATTTTTGTTGCCCTTCTCTTTACTTTGTCCAAATCTAAAACATCTTTTTTGAGATAGGGCAACCAGAAGTTCACACAATATTTAAGGTGTGGGCATACCATAGCTTTATATAGTGACATTATGATATTTTTTGTTTTATTTCCTTTCCTAATGGTTCCTAACACTCCATTAGTTGTTGTGGAGTTTTTTTTGTTTTGTTTTTACATCTATGTGTGACAATTCTGTTCTTTACTATAGTTTCAACCAATTTGCCTGGTACTAAGTATAGGCTGACTGGCCTATAATTGGCAGGATCATGTATGCGGTCTTTTTTAAAAATTGGTGTTACATTAGCTATCCGCCATTAGCTATATGTCAAAGAGACTGATTTTAAGTGATAAGTTACATACCACAGGTAGTAGTTCTGCAATTTCATTTTTCAGTTCCTTCAGAACTCTTAGGTGACCACTACCTGGTCACCTAAGAGCTGGTGATTTATTACTTTTAATTAAACAGTTTGTTCCAAAACCTCCTTTACTGACACCTCAATATGGGGCATTTCCTCAGATTTGTCACCTAAAAAGAATGAGCCAGGTTGTATGTAGCTATAATTTTTATTATTAATTATTATTATTATTATTATTTGTATTACAGTAGCACCTGCATGCACTAGCCAAGTTCTGGGCTCTGTTGGATGTATGTGCAGTACTCACACAGACAGAGTTGACTGACCCAAAGAGCTTACAGTTTTCTAATCTTAAAAAAGGTTAACTTTGTAATTAATAAATTGTTCAAACAGCACAGATGCCAGTTCTCGTATGGTCCCCTTCTCCTTGCCACCAAAGATATTGCCTGACGAAACTTCTCTTGTTTTCTGGATATGTGCCAAATTGTCAGTTATATTCACTTCAGGGGTGACAAGCTTAATTAGTAATGTTGATTAAAGAGAAGTAAGTTGTTTTTCCCTCTAAAAGTTTATATTACAAACTAATACTAATATAGTATTAAAGATTTATTAAGGAAGGATTCTCAACAAATCTCCTTCCTTCTTTTATATTATATGGATAGAAGGTATGCCATACTGGATCAACCCATTTTCCCATCTGATTTGGTACGGTGATTCTGACATCATCTTCCTGCATGACCCAGCACTGAGACTGCCCCTTAGTAAATATGGAAGAGAGCACAATGAGCTTCTCCTGCCATCCAGAGACAGAAAAGTGGGCTTATGACATGGTTCCTGACAGAACAGCTGTGCATCAAAACTTTCATTCAGTGAGTGCCTGGGGCTGTTGCAGCCAATAGTGTATTCCAGCCTGATGAACTGCCTGTGCGTGGGAAAAGAGATTTTATTGAAGTGTGATTCAGAGGAACTACTGTATGGTGTGTTAATCACACAGTATGGTGTTACTGAAAAACTAATGATTAAAGTGAATGGTAAACAACAATTCGTTTTTTAAAAGTATTATATAATATATTAATGCTTTGTGAAGCAATCTTTTCAATAGATTAGTTACCATTAATTCAGTGTGTTGGATTCCATGGTGATCTGTCACAACTTTAGATCAGAGCAAAAGTGGTTACAGATTTATTCATAGATCAATAAGAAATCACAGTGCCCTTATAAATCATTCTGTCTTGCCAAAGAAAAATCACTATCGATAGATTGTAACACCTTATTTTGAAGCAGTATCTTTTCTTTGCAAAAGTAGAATATAAATGCAGTACAGATCTCACTACTGTGTACAACATATGCAGGAAAAGGGCTAGAGTTTTTCTCTCGCGTGCATGCGTGTGCGCGCACACACACACACACTCACACACTTCCTTCTATGCTTTGCACTCACTTTTTATTTTTTTATGACATCAGATACAGTAACTCCCCACTTAACGTAGTTACATTCCTGAAAAATATGACTTTAAGTAAAATAATTACATAAGAATAAATGTAAATGGGGGGTTAGGTTCCAGAGAATTTTTTTTTGGCCATACAGTACAGTACTATAGTTGGGAAGTGCCCCCGCCTTACCCCACACAGGCAGCAAGGAGGCTGAAGGTGCTATAAGGTGCTGATGCGCTGTAGCAGCATCAGCTTCCCCTATTCTGCCAGCACCAGGGGAGGGGGCTCAACCCAAGCCCCCACCCTTAACCCATCTCTTCTTCTCCCTTCCTTCTACTTTACTCCACACGCTGCACCCTCGCTCCTCCCCCTTCCCTCCCCTGCCTCTTGCCCGTGGCAATCAGCTGGCTTGCGGTGTTCAGGGGCAGGAGGGAGAGGGGAGGAGCGAGGCCTCGGTGCACAGCCTCCTCCTCCCTGCCCTGCCTCCTGCCCACAGCAATCAGCTGGTTTGCAGCATTCAAGAGGCAGGGGAGGGAGGGAGAGTCTGAGCTCCGAGTCCTATCTCCTTCTCCCTCCCTCCTGAATGCTGCAAGCCAGCAGATTGCCCCGGGCAGGAGGCGAGGGAGGAGGAGGAAGGCGCTGATGTGCGGGATCCGCTGGTGGGCGGGAAGCACTGGGGGATGTAGGGGAGCTGATGGCGGGCTGCCAGCTGTGGGCAAAGGAGGCAGCCAAACAACGCTGTAGTGAAGCATTGCCCAACTTTAAATGGAGCATGTTCTGTAATTGAGCTGGGACATAAGATTGAAACAATGTTAAGCGAGAGGACATTAAGTGAGGAATTACTGTATAGCATTTGCTTCACCTGAAGTGATGGAAACTGATGCTGGATATATCCCAACAAGTGAGCTTTTGAGTCAAACACCCACAGGTTTACGGTCTTCTCTGATCCCTTTTGGGTCCTTTCCCTTTTCCCACTCATCTCCTATTGATTTAGAGATCTTAGGTTGTGACTTTAGTACAGCTCAGGACAAGATGTGGTATGAAAGCTGCTGCAACCCAGGAATAGCCCAAGGAGGCACCCTACCTGGTTCCACTTTGCTTTATGGGGATAGTCATCTACTGGTGCCCTATACCAGCAGTGAATTATTAGATCCTTTCACTGGGTCAGCTGCTCAAGCCACTGATTGAAGAGGGTGGAGTCAAGGCTCCACCCATTTACCCACCCACCTTCTGCAGGGAAGGAGTAAATAGGGCTAGTAGTCCCATTTTCTCAGACCCAAGCTTGAGGTAGCCTACATAGGAACATTAGGGCCATTCTTACTCCCTTATACATACATTTAGTCTGTGTCTGAATCTAGCACCCAGAATATACACTGCTACCTCGATATAACGCCGCCTGATATAACATGAATTTGGATATAACATGGTAAAGGAGTGCTCTGCGGGGGCTGGGCTGCGTGGGGGCTCCGGTGGATCAGAGCAAGTTCAATATAACACAGTTTCACCTATAACACAGTAAGATTTTTTGGCTCCCAAGGACAGCGTTATATCGAGGTAGAGGTGTATATGGCACTTTTACTGTACTATGGAAAGTACTGAACTAGATTTTTCTTCTCTATACTCAACCAGACCTTTTTCTCCTCCTCTGAGGGACCCTATCCTTCCTTTCCCTATCTCCACCCCAACTTCTTTGGCCAGAACTTGTTCCCTGTCTCTTGCTTGTAGACTCCCCTGATTCTTCTTTCATTACCCCAAGTGGCTCGGTTATATTTTCCAGCATCACATCAGATGCAATGCAGAGTTTCAGCAGATCTAGCAGACTCTGGGCCATCTGCTACAACAGTACTTAATATCTTATAGCATCTTTCGTGCTAAACAATCTCAACATGCTTTACGCACCCAAAACTGAGACAAGAACTAAATATAAGATCACTTCATCCACTGTTGAAATCTGGTGCAAAACACGGCAGCTGTTTAACAAAGTGCAGCAATAATGCACAACAGTTTGGGGCACAATGTGCCCACTGTATCCAAGTGATGCTCCACAGGGAATTTACGCAGACAGAATGTTATCACCTGAGGTAGAACCTGGCCATCACACCAGAGTCAAACATTCCTACTCCTATGAAAAAAGAATCTTGGTATCTTTAATACCTAGAAGAGTTAGTGGCCATCATTGTACAGCTTATCCAAAAGGCAGCACCTCTAGTAGCATCGTTCCATTTAACATTGTGCTGGGCCTAGGTTAGTGCTGATGTAGGCCCCAATCCTGCAAACACTTTTGTATGTGAGCAGTTCTTCTGATGTCAATGAGATTTATTATGTATCAACAGTTAAGAATAAGTCCAAGTATTCGTAGGTTCAAGGCTTTGGAGGGATGAATTCCACCTCCTGAATCACCAGAATTACTTCCTGCAGCACTGAGGTCATCCATAAAGGTATCCCATTCACACCCAGATCCATCCCAGTTCTGTTTAATTGTGAAGTCTAACAGGATGAGGATCATAGCATGAGGGTTTCTAGATTCAGAAATGGGCAAAAATTGATTGCATTGTTCTGATCTCCTTGAAACCCCATAGCACATGATATAGTAAGACATCAGCTGTACCAGCTGATCTGCCTTGATGGATTTTATAGAATCCAAGAGTCATGTTTGATCAAGCTGTGAGGATACTATCAGAACCAGGCCAAGCCTTCTAAAATCATCGAGTTCAGTTCAGCATCAGACCCAAGGTTGGGTCAATTCTGTCGTTCAGCATCCAGCCACCCACTCACAAACTAGCTAGCATAAGTAATTATCATAATCTTACATCCTGATAACAAGGCAACCAGCTCATGTCATTACCAAAGGAATGCATGTCACTCACCTGAATTTCTTTATATAAAAGTTAATATCTTACTGCACACTGTATTCAGTACAGCTGGATGAATAATAAAAAATAGATTTATACATATATTCAAGAATTAAGGGACCAACTTCACTCTTCTATTTTTGGTGAGGTCATATTACATATTTGCAGTCATTGTGATGATGGCTGGATATTTCCAAAAATATTTGTGAATCTGAAAATTGTCACATATTTTAGCATGAATGATTGTTCATTGTTAAATTCATACAGGAAGTGAGTTATTTGTTATTCAGTATTTACTAATCATGTTCCTCCTATTTAAGGCTCCAGGCATACATTCTCATCTACATCTAGTACCTAATGGGCCCAGCTGGACAGTTTTACAGCAGACTCAAGGCTACTCTAATCCAGTGTTTCCTAAATGGTAGGCCCCGATCCACTAGTGGGTTGCAAGAAGGGTCTAGGTGGATCACCTGTCATTTCCCCCCACATTGCTCCTTGCCCTGCACATGCCCTGGAAGCATTCCCCACAAACACATACATAGTCTCACTTCCGCAGGGCTGGGGCAGCAGGCAATGAAGTGGGGAACGGCACCGAGGAAATGGCTGGAGCCAGCAAGTGGACAGTCATTTCTGAGGAGCAGAGAAAATAACCAGCTGCAAGCACCCAAGGAAACAGCTTGGAGATCACCTCAACAAGGGTCTGTAAGGATAGGGTTACTGGCAGTATCCATAGGATCAGAGGGGACAGTGCTGGGAGAGTGAATGCAAGGAGTGTTGGGGGGTAGCTGAGCAGGGGTTTGGAGGGTGCCCCCACCTTAAATGGCCCTCTACAGCCTTGTATGCCAGCTCATAGCAAACAACAGTAACTTTTATATAGACATACACAGTATCTCTGTAATGGTGGCTCCACAAAAAAGACAAAATGTAGTTGTGGATCCTCTTAGTAAAAACTTTGGGTGTCACTATTCTAATCAATACTAGTAAACTATGCTCACCAGTCAGGAATTGCCAGATTGTAGATGCACAATAGCCATGTCCCTTCTCATTTGCTGATGAAGAGATATGGCTACTTTTCAGTCAATCAGAATTGGATTTTTTTCTAAAAGATATGCTTCAGGAATTATTTGGGGGAAGTGCTATGGCCTGTGTTATGGAGGACATCAGACTAGATGACTGCAATGGTCCCTTCTGACCTTGGAATTGATAAATATAAAACATCAGAAGAGTGAAGGTCCGGAACAGTGGTCCAATGGGAGCAATGGAGAGAAAACAACCTAATTAGGTGTAAGGTGGATCTTAATAAATTTATGAATGAGATTATATTACAAGATTGCCTGAGATTATATTACAAGATCGGGGGCTAGACACGATGACCTAGGGCAGTGTTTCCCAAACTTGGGACACCGCTTGTGTAGGGAAAGCCCCTGACAGGCTGGGCCAGTTTGTTTACCTGCCCCGTCCACAGGTCTGGCCGATCATGGCTCCCACTGGCTGCAGTTCACCACTCCAGGCCAATGGGAGCTGCTGGAAGCAGCTTGGACCAAGGGACATACTGGCCACCGCTTCCAGCAGCTTCCATTGGCCTGGAGCGGCAAACCATGGCCAGTGGGAGCCGCGATAAGCCGGACCTGTGGACGGGGCAGGTAAACAAACCGGCCTGGCCCACCAGGGGCTTTCCTTACACAAGCAGCGTCCCAAGTTTGGGAAACACTGCCCTAGAGGTTCCTTTCCAGTCTTGTGTAAGAGGTAGAGTAAAGAAGGGCTTTCCACTGACCCAAGCTGGAAATCACATGAGGGCTGGAGCTTCGTGAGTCATTGTGAGACTGGCTTCAGCAGAAGCCAAAATTGAGTTACTCATGATGAAGTTGCGAAAGCTAGCAACACTGAGAAATAGACTGAAAGGCAGAGGGATGAAGTGTCAGCTCTGGGGAGAGGTAAGGTTGGAACAAGGGGCCTGGGGTGAAGACCGGGAGCTGGGGGAGGTGGGAGACAGAAATCAGATAAGGCACTATGAAGGGGGGTGTGATGGGATAATCTGCATCCTTAAGGGCAGTGGTACCTAGTGGTCAACCCATCCCAGTCACATGGCATGGCCTTTTAAGATTTTGAACAGCCTGATAGACACAAGGATGTAGGAGATATTGATAGAGAAGAACTACTACCAGGAATAAGTGGCTTTGGGAGGAAATTCCATCACTGTATTTTTAAGGGGGCAGGACCAGGAGCTTTGCAGAAGGGGTGGGACAAGGCTCCCCTGTCACCCAAACAATATGGGATGAGATTTAAGGAAGGGGACCAGAATATATGCTGCCTCTTCCCTCATAGCAAGGGAGACACCAGCAAGAGAAGGTGGGTCTGCTGAATGCTCTGAGCATTAGGACTAATTGCAGAAACAAGGCCAGCAGAAGGAGAAGCTGCCTAAGGCCTTACAGCTGGTTAATTTACAATCCAACTTCAAGGATGAGAGCTGGGGATTCCTGCCATCAGGAGAAATGGAGCCCTTGTCCAACCAAATCTCCCTGTGAAGTCAGTCATTTCAGCCTGACTCCCAGGCCCCTGCTCTAACAGTAGGCAACACTTACAGGACTGAGCATAAAGCCCAAGAGTCAAGACCTCCCAAGCTGACTGCACTAGACACTCAGTGACTCATTGCTACAAAGAGAATTCAGGAGTTCTAAATATCATTCCCATGCTCCAGTCACTAGAATGCAGTCCATCCCAGAACTGGGAGTAAACCAAGGAGACTGGACTGCCTGCCACATCCACACATATACTTTCAGCCTCTCCAATGATTTGTTACTTGCCTGCCGTGTTTCGCCTGTTGTAGAAAACAGTCTTGCTTTGCAGTATACATGAGGAGACAAAAAGCTCTAATGCATTTACTAGTCCTTAAGCTAATAGTGATTATTATCTACATTAAAGTAAGGTCCTGGAGAAGGGCATAAGAATGATTGTCTGCCTGTGTAAAATGTTCCTGATGTTTTGAATGTTCTTGATGGCAGCAAAGCTGAGATGTGAGAATTTCGCACGAGTTAGACAGCACTGTAAGAAATAAAACAAACAGGAAATGCTTATACTTGCTTCTTTTCTAGCTTAGCATTTTTGGACATGAGAGATACTTCAGATCAATTTTTTCTCCCCTGCTTTGGAAAAATGAGCTCCCCACCCCATTGTGATCTCACTTATGGTGAAGTTAATAGAGTAACAATGATGTAAAATTAGCATGAGATCAAAATCAGGACCTTAATTTCTGTATTATGCAGATGAAAATAATTAAGATAAATATTAATGAAAATTACAACAAATAATGGGTAATTAATTGCTGGGCTGAAATTAGTCTCCACGGAAATTTGATTTAGATCTATGAAGGTAGTGGAAGCATTATAGAATTTTGACAATGAAAATATGAATTTTCTATATCATAATATGAATATAAATTTTTAATGTTTATGTGATAGGGATTTACAGAGTCCCTGGTAATAAACTTCTAGACCCAATCTGTTCTTATAGAAAATGTCATGATCAACTCATTTTATATTGCATATTATATTTTGTGTTATTACAGAGATGGGGGGTGTTTCTATTTGTTTATTTGACTGTACAGAATACTTTAGGATGATTTAGCGTTGCAAATGTACAAAGATTCATTGGGTCTGAACCACAAGACATGACAGAAATAATTGGCAAACTCAGGGCTCCATCATGCCTTAAAGTCACAGCCTATAGTAGAGGGCCCGGCAGAGCTGCATTGCCCCAGAAACAGGCTCTGAGTGCATGGTTGTCAATGCTTCCAGGAGCACAGGAGAAGCACATACATCATGTCCCTCTTTGACACTGTGCAAAGGTGGGAAGATAGGATTATGAGCTCATTCCATTTCCATGTCTCTTAGCACCTCTGAATCTAGGTCTCAGCATCAGTGCTAGTCTTCCATAATCTTTGCCCTCTCTGGGGACAGGCACAAGTGAGCTCACATTCTAGAGCCCTAAGTAGAATCATAATCAGGTGATCCAAGGCTACACTATGCCCCAGCTTTCAACCATCATTTTCTTGCAAGTGAGAAAGAGCTATCACAACACAAAACTCCTCTCTCCAGGGAAGCATATGTGTGAGAAAGGCAGCGCAGCCTCCTTATCCTCACATGTGGTAGCCCTGTCACGCAGTCGCAGCTGGTTGGCTGCAGGTATTTGGCTGAAGCTGTGCCTTTTGGGAACCATAGTACTTGCTGATCAGGAAGCCAGAGGTGTCCTGTCCTCTCCCTTCTATCTCTGCATCAGGGCCAGGAACAGCCCTCCAGGAGTTAGCGTGGGTGGCTGGAGGAGAAGGCTGCAGGACAGCTGCACAAGCTAAGGCCCAGACTCCCTTCCTTCTATCTCCTCTACAGTCAACCGCATCAAGCTCCCCTCAGCTTTTGCCAGCTGCCTGGAATTTGGCTAGCAATGCAAGGAGGAGAGCAGGCTCCATGCCCTAGTGCACGTGGGCACAACATGATGGGAAGTGAGTACAGTCTTGGCTCAGTCATTCACTGCACTAGCTAGCAAAACTGCAGCCGGGGATGCGCCCTGCACTAAGTGGTCCGGGGTACATGCCCCTCCAAAGATGAACTCAGAAGGCATATTGATACTCTCTTCTGGTCTGCTCCAGAAAGAGTATAATAAAGTACTGCTCCTTGCTCAGGGCTGCAGCCATGATTGAGCTCACACTAATTACTGATTAAAAACTGTTTTTGTTGACATTAATTTCTTGCAGTATCAGGAAATAAAAACCACAGGGAGTCTGTTATTGAAAGTGTAATTACAGTTGAAGACTGGATTAAAACATTCAGAAAAAAAATGTTTGATATTTTATAATATAAATGTCTTAATACTGTGTGTACCAGCCAGTATCACACAATGAAAACAAAGAGATACTGAGCATATGTAAAAAGAACAGGAGTACTTGTGGCACCTTATGAGCATATGTAGAGTCCCACTAATCTAATAAAAAGATACACGTATTTATATTCATCAGCTTTGACCAGCACAGGTTTCTGGCTTCAATTCAGCAAAATACTGAAGCACCAACTTAATTCTAAGCACTTGCTTAATAGCATGTAAGCATGTGCCTGAGTGCTTTACTGAATTGGGCTATACTTTGTGATGGGACCCCTATTAGCCCCTGTGTGATGTTAACAAGTGTTTAACTTCCCCTTCCTGTTAATTTCAGTAATAACCATGGACATGTTTTTTTTATGTTGAATGGAGGAGAAAAAACAATTATTAACATTTACAGATTAAAGTTGAATTCTTCCAAGCCTATATACAAGAAGTCTAGAGTCCAAATAAAATATATTCCCAAGGTCATATCAAGATTTATCAGCATATTTTTCAGAAAATGCAGATTTAATTTATGTGATAGTTTACTTTTTTCCTAAAGAAAATGAATGAAAAATGAAGAAAGGCACCTATTTTTTCTTTGCCCCTTCCCCCCCAGCTCTGTAACACACACACACACACACACACACACACATCCCAAGTTCTCCATACAGTTTAGTCTTGTATAATTAGTAATGATGCTCTTTTTTTTTCTTTCTAGTTTGGAGTTGAGCCATTACCTATGACTTTCCGTGCCAGGCTATCACTCTCTACCAGTGAGTTGACAGCAGGCCACAATGGGACTAAATCATCACAGTTCGCAAATATCAAACTGAAAAAGCTAATGGGGTTTAATAATGTGTATGGGCCATTTACAATTCTGCTTCCCTGTTTGTTAACTGCAAACCTCCACTCCTTTTAGATTATAAGCTTTATGCAGAACTGATGGATTGCAGTTTTGCTCAGGATTACATCCACTGTTTTAGGAATGCATCTTATTTTTCAAAGCACTCACCCAGAAACATGGCTGAGAGGGACACCACACATTGTGTGTCCCTGGATATGCCTCTTGTATCATACAAGAATGTGCATTGTTATGGTGAAGAAAGGAGGATACAGAAGAAAATTAAAATGTGAATAAAACCAAAAAAGAAATAAGTGGAAAAAGAAAAACAAAGAAGAAAGATGGACCTGTGCATACTTTCCCTGCATGTACAAGACCCATTATTATGCACACAAACCAGGTACTCTATATGTTTTGAAATGGTCAGTTGGCTGCATAATAGATTGTGCGCTCACACTAGGACACAATTTATGGGTATAGTTATTAAATGTAGGTGTACAAATCAGAAATGTTTGGAAATCAGGCCCAATGAATTATTTTCTGGAGTGTTTGTAACCAGAATATTATATGGTAATATACAAAGGTTATAGAAGATAGAACATTTAAAATGACCCAACAGCTAAAATAAAAAACAATTAATTTTATCATGCAAGATGAAAAAAAGGAAGATTTGTCATTATTGTCCTAGACCTAATTCCTGTCTTATAGACTGTTTCTTATATGTATATTATCCCTTAGAGAAGGGTGTATATGCTGAGATTTTTCAAGATGATTAGGGGATTTAGTTATACAATTCTAATTTAAATTAATGGGATTGTGTGGCTAAATTCCCTAGATGATTTTGAAAATTTCATATCTAATCTTCAGAGCTGACTATCACCAATTATGGACATTCTACAGTCCCATCAGAATGCTTTCTGTATTGCTTACTTGTTGTTAGAATACATAACCTACATTGGCTCTGTTGCAGTATAAAAACCATTATTTCTATTATTCTTTTTCAGTGAACAATGAGGATAATGAATACCTTAACCTTTATAAGTTCCACTTAGGTATTTACACAAAGTTTGGTGTCCCCTCAAACTTCTCTACACTCAGATATCCACCCCAAATACACACTCATCCATTTTATCCTCATCCATAACACTTTACATTCACTTTACAACAACAAACACTTTCCAAACTATGGGAAGAGACGTGTCACCTTGAGGAAGGAATTCTGGACAAATGCACCATGAATGATATCTTTGAGATATATTAATTATATTTTCACCCTCTGGACAGATGACTAAATTCCCTCACAGATTTTCACCCGTACTTCAACCACTACCACCCATCCATCAAACTCTTTCTAGAACACTCCCACACCAACATCAATTTCCTAGCCACCACAATCAGCTTCAGCAATGGAACCGTCCAGACAACTATAGGCAAGAAATCTGCGGATCACCACACCTACCTTCACAGATTCAGTAACTACTCCAAACATACCAAGAAATCTCTTATTCACAGCCAGGCACTCAGATGCCACACAATGTGTTCCAAGGACAAAGTTCAGGAAACACACTTGAGCACACTTAAAACCTCCTTCACTAAACAAGGACACTTGACCAGGGAAGTAAATCTCATCATGGAATGGATTACCCAAATACCCCAAGAAAACTTGCTTCAATATGGGACGAAAAACAAATTTGACCTCAGACCTCTAGTTGTCACTTACTACCCCACACAGAAACCCATAGTATCATTAAACAATTACAACCCATAGTCGATGAGGACCACATCCTGAAAGATATCTTTTCTGAACCACCTCTGCTGGCCTTCAAACACTTCCCTCCCCCAACTTCATCAAGTTCACTATCAGAAGCAAGCTCCCCGTAGACCAGGACCCACCATCTCAAAGCAGCACCAGACTCTGCCATAAAAACAGGTGCAAAACCTGGAGATATATCTCCACTGCTATGACTATCAATACCCCCCAACAACACACCTTTCATGAACCATGGGTCCTACAGATACCTGTCACAACATGTGGTGCTCTTCATCCAATACCTTAAATGCTCCAGTAAGTACGATGTGGTTCAAACCAGACAATCACTACACTCACAAATGAACTCACACAGAAAAATGATGAAAGAGAAAAACAGTATATCACCTGTGGTCACACTTTTCACAAAATGCTCACTCCATATCTGACCTCTCTATTCTCATCCTCCAAAGATACCTGCACAACACTTTCAAAAGATGAGCCAGGGAGCTTAAATTCGTAATTTTGTTAGGCACTAAAAATCATGGACTCAGAAAAGACATTGGATTTATGTCTCATTACAATAATCTATAATCCACCAACTCTCCTTTGTCCTATGACTGCAGAGATGTTAAGAGCGCACTTCATTTTGAATGGTTTCTTACAACACGTTAATTCCTTATGCTAAACAATCTGTTCCACCTTGCATTTGGCTGTGGCACTCTGAGCCCCTTTCCCAGATCTGAAGAAAGGCTCTACGTAAGTTTGAAAGCTTGTCTCTCTCACCAACAGAAGTTGGTCCAATAAAAGATATTACCTCACCCACCTTGTCTCTCCAATATCCCGGGACCAACACAGTTACAACAATACTGCAATAAACATACTTAGTTCCTTTAGTTTTTCCTCAGAAGCCCTTATTTTTTTAATCACTCACCAAATTTGTTATTCTCCCATTCTGTCCTGGATGTCTTCCTGGTGTACCATCTTTGTCACATTTGCCTTATCATGTGAACATTAGTACTTTTGAGGATATATATATACACATAAGTGGATGGCTAGCATTCCCTGGTTAACCAGAAATCCATCGGATTGCAAAGAATGTGTTGGTTTAGGGCCATATGTTTCCAGTGCTTCTATATTACTGAGTGAAGAAAATCACTCCATTTTACTGCAAATTACAAATTATTGCAAAACCTAATTTAAAACTCTAGAAGCAGCTACACCAGGGATCAGCAAACTTTGGCACGTGGCCCATCAGGGAAATCCTCTGGCGGACCAGGACGATTTGTTTACCTGCAGCGTCCACAGGTTCGGACAATCGCAGCTCCCACTGGCCATGTTTCACCGTTCCAGGCCAATGGGAGCTGTGGGAAGCGGCGTGGGCTGAGGGATGTGCTGGCCGCCGCTTCCTGCAGCCCCTCTTGGCCTGGAATGGCAAATCGCGGCAGGTGGGAGCTGCAATCGGCCAAACCTGTGGACACTTCAAGTAAACAAACTGTCTCAGCTCACCAGCGGATTTTCCTGACAGGCCGCGTGCCAAAGGCTGCCGATCCCTGAGCTACACCCTTGAACTTAGTGTGCTGCCAAGGACTACAACATCAACCCACACAGAAGGTCTCCAAAAGCGCAGCATTCAATGCGCAAAGGAATGTGGCCTATGGTCACATGAGACTCAAAACCATACTACATACTTAACTGACTATAGAAAAGAGGTCATTATTTCATACTCCTCAAGGCAGCAGTAGTTCAAGATGTGCAGAAATCTGTACCTCAGGGTCTCATTACGTATCTATTTCAAGGGATTTCTAAGCATTCATCTCAGACAAACTTGCATCACATTTATGTACACCATACTCCACGTTTCCATCAATTCTGCAGCAGTCCAAGTCATCTCCTTCAATTTTTCAATGTCTTCAGGAAATACACAGAGATTAGCTAAAATGATTTCTAAAAGGGTAGCAATAAAAGATATGAAAAGTATAACCATGAAGGAGTGAGATGGAAGTATAGTGTGTGTCATAAACAGATAGCTAAGGGTTAATGTCTCTTTCACCTGAAGCACCTGACCAGAGGACCAATCAGGAAACCGGATTTTTTCAACTCTGGGTGGAGGGAATTGTGTGTCTGAGTCTTTTGTCTGTCTGCCTGCTTTCTCTGAGCTTTGGAGAAGTAGTTTCTACTTTCTAGTCTTCTGTTTCTAAGTGTAAGGACAAAGAGATCAGATAGTAAGTTATATGGTTTCTTTTCTTTGGTATTTGCATGAATAAGTGCTGGAGTGCTTTGATTTGTATTCTTTTGAATAAGGCTGTTTATTCAATATTCTTTTAAGCAATTGACCCTGTATTGTATCATCTTAATACAGAGAGACCATTGGTATGTATTTTTCTTTCTTTTTATATAAAGCTTTCTTTTCAGACCTGTTGGAGTTTTCTTTACTTCAGGGAAATTGAGTCTGTACTCACCAGGGAATTGGTGGGAGGAAGAAATCGGGGAGATCTGTGTGTTGGATTTGCTAGCCTGATTTTGCATTCCCTCTGGGGGAATAGGAAAGTACTATTTGTTTCCAGGATTGGAAACAGAGAGGGGGAGTCCCTCTGTGTAGTTTCACAGAGCTTGTGTCTGTGTATCTCTTCAGGAGCACCTGGAGGGGGGAAGGGAAAAAGGATTATTTCCCTTTGTTGTGAGACTCAAGGGATTTGGGTCTTGGGGTCCCCAGGGAAGGTTTTTCAGGGGGACCAGAGTGCCCCAAAACACTCTAATTTTTTGGGTGGTGGCAGCAGGTACCAGGTCCAAGCTGGTAACTAAGCTTGGAGGTTTTCATGCTAACCCCCATATTTTGGACGCTAAGGTCCAAATCTGGGACTAAGGTTATGATATGAGTGGCAGCAGGTGGGATATAGACAGAATCCAGAAGCCAGTAGGAATATTATATTTTTCTTTTCTCTGCTAAGGGCTTTTTAGCAGAGAGAAACAGTTGGTTTTAAAAGGGAACCAGAGAGAATTTTTTTTTTCTGCTCTCTCTGGCAGTTTGTGGCTTGCATGTTAAGCAAGAAGCCATTACCAGACTGTTAAGGGTCTTTTGTCATGCAATAGTCCTCCCATTAGGAGGCAAGTTCCAGCACTATATGCATGCAAATAAAGTGGTTTTTCAGGTTTACTTAACATTGAAGATTAGCTAAAGGCACTGTTGCTAGGCAGA
The DNA here is from genome assembly GCF_025201925.1 of Gopherus flavomarginatus. Taxonomy (NCBI): domain Eukaryota; kingdom Metazoa; phylum Chordata; order Testudines; family Testudinidae; genus Gopherus; species Gopherus flavomarginatus. Next base: position 246,929,335 of record NC_066618.1, on the reverse strand, counting down.
CTTCAGGAGGCAACAGAGCCTGCAGTGCAGAAGATAAACACCGGAGGGCACCCCAACCCAAGAAAACAAGAACCATGACTTCTAAGGCAAAAATTGAGGCCGAAGAACAAATCAAAGAAGCTGAACACCGGCGAGAGATGGAAAAACACAAACAGGAACTGGAAATAAAACAAAAAGAGATGGAGATGAAAGAAAGAGAAGAACAAATCAAACAAGCAGCACACAAAAGAAAACTAGAAGAAGAAGAGTTCGCCCACCGAAGGAAACAAGAAGAAGAAGAGTTCGCCCACCGCCGAGAAATGGAAAAACAACAAAAAGAAATGGAAAAACAACAAAAAGAGAATGAAGAGAAGGAAAAACAGAGAAATCATGAACTGGAGTTGGCAAAAGCTGGGCTGCATGTGCCAGCCAACCCTAACAACCCGGCGCCCATTATTGCTCCACAGCACAGAAAATTTCCCACCTACAAGGCAGGGGATGACACCGAGGCCTTCTTGGAAAATTTTGAAAGAGCCTGTCTTGGGTACAGCATTACCGAAGACCAGTACATGGTAGAATTGAGGTCACAGCTCAGTGGACCTTTAGCAGAGGTGGCAGCTGAAATGCCTAAGCAGCAAATGAATGACTATAAACTTTTTCAAACCAAGGCCAGATACAGAATGGGGATAACCCCAGATCATGCCCGTCGGCGTTTCAGAACCCAAAAGTGGAAACCAGAGGTGTCATTTCCCAAACATGCCTACTACATTGCAAAAAACTATGAGGCCTGGATAACAGGAAACAACATTCAAACCTTGGAAGAACTGCACCTCCTCATACAAATGGAGCAGTTCTTGGATGGTGTTCCTGAAGACATCACACGGTACATACAAGATGGAAATCCCAAAGATATCGCTGAGGCGGGGGAAATTGGAGCCAAATGGATGGAACTGGCAGAAAGCAAGAAAGCTACTGTCAAGGGGAACGATTACCCCAGGGGGCACACAGACCATAAACCCTACAACCGAGGACAGCCAAAGACCCCACATACCACCCAAGTAAAGCCACAGATACCCTACCCTTCAACCTCACCAGTCTCCAGTAACTCACCTCGGCCCAGTGACCCATCAGATGGAAGATGCTTTAAGTGTAATGAACTGGGACATATCAAGGCCAACTGTCCCAAGAACACCATGCGAGTGCAATTCATTACACCACCATCACCCCAAAGATCCCCAGGCCCGGATGCCTCTCAAATACCCTTGGAGCGAAGGGAAAATTTGAGAGTGGGCGGAAAGAAGGTTACTGCGTGGAGAGACACGGGGGCACAAGTGTCAGCTATCCACCAATCCTTCGTTGACCCCAAATTCATCAACCCAAAGGCCAAAGTTACAATTTACCCCTTCATGTCACAAGCTGTAGACTTGCCTACAGCTCAACTGCCTGTCCAGTACAAAGGCTGGTCAGGAATGTGGACTTTTGCAGTCTATGACAATTATCCTATCCCCATGCTACTGGGGGAAGACTTGGCCAACCAGGTGAGGCGGGCCAAGAGAGTGGGAATGGTTACACGTAGCCAAACCAGGCAAGCTTCCAGACCCATTCCTGTTCCTGAGCCGTCCACAGAGGCCCCGTCTGTGTTACCAGAGACCCAGACAGAGGTACTGGATCCAGATTCCATGCCAACCACTGAAACAGCCACAGCACTTCCAGTCCCAGGCCCGGAACTGGAACAGCAACCAGCACCAGCAAGTGCAACCACATCTTCAAACTCAACGCCAGAGGGCGCCAGCGAGCCAGAACTGGCAGAAGCAAAAGACAGCCATATCCAACAGGCTCAGCCAGAGCCTGAAATACCCTCAGGTGCACCAGCGGAGAGCGGTTCACCAGCAACGGAAACAACCCCATCACCTACATCGCTTCCAGAGGGACCAAGCCCAAGTCCACAGTCTGAGGAAGAACTGGTGACCCCAGCCTCAAGGGAACAGTTCCAGGCTGAGCAGGAAGCGGATGACAGCCTTCAGAAAGCTTGGGCGGCGGCACGGAACACCCCACCGCCTCTCAGCTCTTCTAATCGATCCCGGTTTGTTATAGACCAAGGACTTTTATACAAGGAAATTCTTTCTGGTGGACACCGGGAAGAATGGCAGCCGCAAAAACAGTTGGTGGTTCCAACTAAGTACCGGGGGAAGCTCTTAAGCTTAGCCCATGATCATCCCAGTGGCCATGCTGGGGTGAACAGAACCAAGGACCGGTTGGGGAAGTCCTTCCACTGGGAGGGGATGGGCAAGGACGTTGCCAAGTATGTCCGGTCTTGTGAGGTATGCCAAACAGTGGGAAAGCCTCAAGACCAGGTCAAGGCCCCTCTCCAGCCACTCCCCATAATTGAGGTCCCATTTCAGCGAGTAGCTGTGGATATTCTGGGCCCTTTCCCAAAAAAGACGCCCAGAGGAAAGCAGTACGTACTGACTTTAGTGGACTTTGCTACCCGATGGCCGGAAGCAGTAGCTCTAGGCAACACCCGGGCTAACACTGTGTGCCTGGCCCTAACAGACATCTTTGCCAGGGTAGGTTGGCCCTCCGACATCCTTACAGATTCAGGGTCTAATTTCCTGGCAGGGACCATGGAAAAACTGTGGGAAACTCATGGGGTGAATCACTTCGTTGCCACCCCGTACCACCATCAAACCAATGGCCTGGTGGAAAGGTTCAATGGAACTTTGGGGGCCATGATACGAAAATTCATCAACGAATTCTCCAATAATTGGGACCTAGTGTTGCAGCAGTTGCTGTTTGCCTACAGGGCTGTACCACATCCCAGTTTAGGGTTTTCACCATTTGAACTTGTGTATGGTCACGAGGTTAAGGGGCCATTACAGTTGGTGAAGCAGCAATGGGAGGGGTTTACGCCTTCTCCAGGAACTAACATTCTGGACTTTGTAAGCAACCTACAAAGCACCCTCCGACACTCTTTAGCCCTTGCTAGAGAGAACCTAAAGAATGCTCAGGAAGAGCAAAAGGCCTGGTATGACAGACATGCCAGAGAACGTTCCTTCAAGGTAGGAGACCAGGTTATGGTCTTGAAGGCGCAACAGGCCCATAAGATGGAAGCATCATGGGAAGGGCCATTCACGGTCCAAGAGCGCCTGGGAGCTGTAAACTACCTCATAGCATTTCCCAATTCCTCACTAAAGCCTAAAGTGTACCATGTTAATTCTCTCAAGCCTTTCTATTCCAGAGACTTACAGGTTTGTCAGTTTACAATCCAGGGAGATGATGCTGAGTGGCCTGACGGTGTCTACTACGACGGAAAAAAAGACGGTGGCGTGGAAGAGGTGAACCTCTCAACCACCCTGGAACGTCTGCAGTGGCAACAAATCAAGGAGCTGTGCACTAGCTTCGCCCCATTGTTCTCAGCCACCCCAGGACGGACTGAATGGGCATACCACTCCATTGATACAGGTAATGCTCACCCAATCAGAACCCCACCCTACCGAGTGTCTCCTCATGCCCAAGCTGCTATAGAACGGGAGATCCAGAACATGCTACAGATGGGTATAATCCGCCCATCTACCAGTGCATGGGCATCTCCAGTGGTTCTGGTACCCAAACCAGATGGGGAAATACGCTTTTGCGTGGACTACCGTAAGCTAAATGCGGTAACTCGTCCGGACAACTATCCAATGCCACGCACTGATGAGCTATTGGAGAAGTTGGGACGTGCCCAGTTCATCTCTACAATAGACTTAACCAAGGGGTACTGGCAAGTACCGCTAGATGAACCTGCCAAGGAGAGGTCAGCATTCGTCACCCATGCGGGGGTGTATGAATTCAATGTCCTTCCTTTCGGCCTTCGAAATGCACCCGCCACCTTCCAGAGGCTGGTAGATGGTCTACTAGCTGGACTGGGAGAATTTGCAGTTGCCTACCTCGATGATGTGGCCATTTTTTCAGACTCCTGGCCCGAACACCTACTACACCTGGAAAAGGTCTTTGAGCGCATCAGGCAGGCCGGACTAACTGTTAAGGCCAAAAAGTGTCAAATAGGCCAAAACAGAGTGACTTACCTGGGGCACCAGGTGGGTCGAGGAACCATAAACCCCCTACAGGCCAAGGTGGATGCTATCCAAAAGTGGCCTGTCCCAAAGTCAAAGAAGCAGGTCCAATCCTTCTTAGGCTTGGCCGGATACTACAGGCGATTTGTACCACATTACAGCCAAATCGCTGCCCCATTGACCGACCTGACCAAAAAGACCCAGCCAAATGCCGTTAAGTGGACTGATGAGTGTCAAAAGGCCTTTACCCAACTTAAGGCAACGCTCATGTCTGACCCTGTGCTCAGGGCCCCGGATTTTGACAAACCATTCCTGGTAACCACAGATGCATCTGAGCGTGGTATAGGAGCAGTGCTCATGCAGGAAGCAACAGATCACAACTTCCATCCTGTCGTATTTCTCAGCAAGAAACTGTCTGAGAGGGAAAGTCACTGGTCAGTCAGTGAAAAGGAATGCTATGCCATTGTGTACGCCCTGGAAAAGCTACGCCCATATGTTTGGGGACGGCGGTTCCAACTACAAACTGACCATGCTGCACTAAAGTGGCTTCATACTGCCAAGGGGAACAACAAGAAACTTCTTCGTTGGAGTTTAGCTCTCCAAGATTTTGATTTTGAAATTCAACACATCACAGGAGCTTCTAACAAAGTAGCTGATGCACTCTCCCGTGAGAGTTTCCCAGAATTCAGTAGTTAAAAAGTGTTCTTAAAATGTAGAAGTCTGTTAGTTATATACTTAGTAGTATATGTAAAGGTGCATGTGTTGTAGTAATCTGTTTATTTTAAAGTTCTAGAAGGAAATCGCCGCCAGTGAGCTTCCCCACTGTCTGCAATTTGGGGGGCGTGTCATAAACAGATAGCTAAGGGTTAATGTCTCTTTCACCTGAAGCACCTGACCAGAGGACCAATCAGGAAACCGGATTTTTTCAACTCTGGGTGGAGGGAATTGTGTGTCTGAGTCTTTTGTCTGTCTGCCTGCTTTCTCTGAGCTTTGGAGAAGTAGTTTCTACTTTCTAGTCTTCTGTTTCTAAGTGTAAGGACAAAGAGATCAGATAGTAAGTTATATGGTTTCTTTTCTTTGGTATTTGCATGAATAAGTGCTGGAGTGCTTTGATTTGTATTCTTTTGAATAAGGCTGTTTATTCAATATTCTTTTAAGCAATTGACCCTGTATTGTATCATCTTAATACAGAGAGACCATTGGTATGTATTTTTCTTTCTTTTTATATAAAGCTTTCTTTTAAGACCTGTTGGAGTTTTCTTTACTTCAGGGAAATTGAGTCTGTACTCACCAGGGAATTGGTGGGAGGAAGAAATCGGGGAGATCTGTGTGTTGGATTTGCTAGCCTGATTTTGCATTCCCTCTGGGGGAATAGGAAAGTACTATTTGTTTCCAGGATTGGAAACAGAGAGGGGGAGTCCCTCTGTGTAGTTTCACAGAGCTTGTGTCTGTGTATCTCTTCAGGAGCACCTGGAGGGGGGAAGGGAAAAAGGATTATTTCCCTTTGTTGTGAGACTCAAGGGATTTGGGTCTTGGGGTCCCCAGGGAAGGTTTTTCAGGGGGACCAGAGTGCCCCAAAACACTCTAATTTTTTGGGTGGTGGCAGCAGGTACCAGGTCCAAGCTGGTAACTAAGCTTGGAGGTTTTCATGCTAACCCCCATATTTTGGACGCTAAGGTCCAAATCTGGGACTAAGGTTATGATAGTGTGGTCCAAGGGAGTATAACAAAGTGTAGAAGTAATGGGATAGAATTTTGCAAAGCAAGATTTAAGCAAAAGAGTAGGAAAAATGTCCTAACAGTGAGGTCTAGTCAGCTGCACAGTAGTTTCCCGTACAGAAATTCAAGCCCTAGCTCTTGAGGCTCTTAAGCGTGGACTGAACAGTTGGTTAATATACTTTAGGTGCAATCCTGCATTAACAGGTGGCTGAATTAAAGAATTCAATAGGCCTTTTCCATCTTCCAGTTAAAGGTCCTGTGCTATTAAGTAACAAAGGCCTTTCTTTGTAGTGATTCCATTTGTAAATCAGCTCTGTAAATTGCCTCCACCCCATGCCTCTGTATTGTGGACACACTGATTGCTCCAGGACTACAAGACTCAAAAGAGAGTCTGATATTTAGCATAACAAGGGTAGTGAGAGACAAAAGGTAGAGCAAATGGTTTAGCATGGCTAGCAGTGCAGCTCCTTGTCAAAGAGAGATGATGAAATTATTTCAACTATAAAACTATAAAATATGAAAAAGATCAGAACTGTAGAGGACACCAGTACATTTCTTAAGATACTCAAAGTATTAAGATTCAGACACCTCATAACGATAATGAATGTAATGAGAACAGGAAAATGGTACAACATTAATCTATTCTGACAAGCATCGTGGTAGGAATAAGAAAAGGGACTAATTTAACCTATGCCTGTTAGAGCCTTCAGACAGTAATCTTTTTTTGTTCTCCTCAGATACCATAGTATAGCAGTTGATGGAAGATAAGATTAAACATAGTTCATTAAAATGTCCATGTGACTTCAGAGTTAATTTGGAATGGATTGTGTGAAAAATGGCACAAGATGAACCATACCTGTGATGTCATATCAGGGAAGAGATTTGAGCCCAGAGAACGAGAAGTCTTCATAATGTAATGTTTCTTATTGGAACATATTCTGACGGTGAAAGAAAAAAAAGCCTTTGAGAGCAAGAAGAGATGTGTGGAGTTCGAAAGCTTGTCTCTTCCAACAACAGGGGTTGGTCCAATAAGGGATACTACCTCACCATCTTGTCTCTCTCATATCCTGGGACCAACATGACTACAACAATACTGCAAACAACAACATTATGTTTGTGTGTCTTTCTATTTAAACCCAAATCAGAGTCTTATTTGAAGCAGGCAGGCCCTAGGTTTTGCATTGTACTATGTGAAGTCAGTTACAGACCTCTACCCAGATTCCTGCTCACCAGAAATAAGGCCAGGCCTCTATCCCTTTGTGTGCCTATATTCAAGCCAGCAGTGAGTTTCCTGGAATTGTCAAATGTTAAGTGCTTACAGTGAAACTTTAAGTTTTACTGCTCACTGTGGTTTGTCCTCAGAGTTCACCATAGAATTGTAACCATAAGCAGTTGGTGGGCTAACACTTACTTTTAATAATCTGAATTGTTTCTCTGTTTACCTTGTCTTTCACTAAACTCACTTACCTGTTTTGGCCACCTGCTGATTTATTATACGGCTGGAGCATGAGTTCTTTGGGGCAGGGACTATCTCTTTTATTAAGTGTGTAAAGCACTTAGCACAATAGGGCATGATCCCTGCCTAATCCGGTCCTAAATGTGCTACCGAACTAGCAATGATAACTACTAATAACATAGTAACATCCTTACAGTTAACAGAAGAGAGACAGAAAGTTTTTTTGTGTAACAGGATTTTCCTGAAAAAGGCTCCTGTGCAGTTCATATGCAGTGGGAGGTGGGGATCAAGAGCAGAGGATAAAGCAGGGAAATACTGGAGATCTCAGCACTCCAAGGAATTAGAGGGCCCCCAGATAGAAATTTTCACTATTTTAGCGGCTTACATTTCCTCCCAATTCAGTCATCCCTGTAAACCTCATGTACACCGAAAGCTGGCAATAAGAACTAATCCATCAGCAGAAAGCATGTGTGTAGGCTTTATCGAGCTTGTGTTTCTGGGACTGGCTTTCACCTTTCCTGTAGCTGTGAAGCAAAATGCCTCCCCTTACAATACCACTAATCTATGACACTGTATAGACTGAGCTGACAGAAAAGCTATGGCCACTTCATAGTTCAAGGACAATTTCTTTAGGAGCCATTAGAAAACAACATCACTTGTGTATGACTCTTCCTTGTATGCGGTAATTGACTGTTTCCCATAACATGATACTTTGTCAAGCAAGGTCCCAGCACTGTGAACCTTAGTTATGCTTCACTATGTTTACTGTTAGAATATGGCAATAGTCCAATTAATGAGCAAAAGACATCTTATTGAGAGACATTTATTAGACATTACAGTGAATGTTCAGAAACACTGCAGAAAAGATTATACATACAAAATCGATGTAAACCATAGTCTTTATAGTAAACATTAACAGCGCATTGTTCTGAAAATACACCCCCTATAGTCAGGGTAAGAAGAATATAGGTTACTCCTTTATATTTAGGAATGCAGAAGTTTACTTAACTGCCTTATTTCATCTTATGAAAACAACATTCATATCTACAAAATTATCATGGAAACATCAGTAATGACTCCTTGCTAAGCTTTACACTTAAAGCAGGGCTAAAATCTTATCAGTTCACACTTAAATTATTACATTTAGATTCCAAATTTCATACAACTCTTGAGCGGACACGTGAATTTTCCATCATATTGTATATTCCATCATATTGTATATTCCATTATAATTTTCCATTGTATTGTTTTTGTTACATACAAACTTTTGCAAAGGAAACATTTTTAAATGGTCGCTTTCTGAAATTTAGCTCTGACTGGTGCTTGAGTTCCGTGTTGAGATTATTCAGTCCAGGTTAATCATCCAGTTTGCTATTGATAATTCCAACTGTTATTTTGTGACTGAGATGGAAAAAGAGAACACGATATTGTTCATTTTATTTGCCGTGCTGGTACAGTCCTGAGGGAAACCTGTGCACTATTGTTGGAAAGATTCAGAGCAAGTTTTATGCCACCAAAGTTACAGTCCCTGCCTGTGTGCTTCATCTAATGTCATTCACCAGTTAACCATCCTGATCTCAACTGGTTGGGGGAAGGAGGTAAATTGGTGCTCAAAGTAAGGTACAGAGTAACAGCAGCTGCTATTTCAGACCAATCACGTTTCAGCTTTTGAAGGCTGGTCACACATTGGTATAATGGGAGTTGTTAATTACAAGGCAATCCCAGTTTAGCCCCCTGCACAAAGCCATTTTACTCATTCTGAAAGAGAAAAGAGTGAGTCTCACTCTTATTGAATACTATGAAGCCCTTTAATTGTTGATTCCACTTCCAATTATTTTCCCAAACCTGTGAGTGTTTTGATGGGTTCACTGTTTAAAACTAGGGATTCACTAGCAGCATATTTATCAAAACTGATTATTCACAGCTCTTATATTCAGCATGTTTATGAGACTTCTCAGTGATTTATAGAATTGGAAATTAAACTCAGCATGGTCAGTACAAATTTGATGGTTACTAGTACTATAATTAATTGCATTTCTTACATTTGGAATTGATTGATTGTACTTCTCATGCAGCCATGGACAAGTTTACAGTTTATTAGATGGGTAATTTTTGTATATTGTAGCATATCTAGTTTTCTCTTTATTTTAATTAAGAAAATTCTGTTTGTTGCCTTCTGTTAGTGAATTATTTTGCTTCTTTAAGTGAAGATAGATTTTTCTTCAGAGATTTAGGATATCAATTTTGATAGGCAGCTCCAATGTCATTTCTAATTATTTGATGTGGTTTATACTACTGTTCCAGAAGACAAATTGGGGATACTGATTATTGTATTCCCAAAGCTAGTATTCTAAATGTCAGTAATGATCATAGTTGTATATTTTGGACCAAATTTTCAAACATCAGTTTTGAGTTACATCTGTAAAATATGCATGCTCAGGTATCAACTGGCTATTGCACATGCAAAATGGGAAATTATATGCAAAACTAGACCCTTGCACATGCAAATTTTATATTTAAATATGCCATTATCCATTTTACTCACAAGTACTTACACATTTACTTGCACAATATCTGATTGCATCCATATTTTTCAGGTGCTACTTATGCATAGATGTTTGAAAATGCAGCCATTAGTATCCTTTCACTGCTACAGTGTGATCACCCAGAGTATAAGCCCCATCTATTTTTCTTGTAACTTGCTCTCTATGAAGGACATGACACAGCTTTGACCCTTGAAGAGAAAAAAGCATTTACGCATGGTGGTTGTAATTGGATGCATCTGTCCTAACTACTTCCCTGTAAGCTTCTGGTGGAACTTGTGTAAATCCGAGCTTCTCACATAGACACTGCCTTCTTTGACTACAGAAACTGGGATTTGGGGAAACCACGACAAGGAGCTGCTTTTGGATCCTGATGTGTCTGTACCACCCACCACACTTACCCTATCAGCCCATCTGCAAAATGAGGATACTTTTCTGAAGCGCAGGGGAGATGTGAGGATTAGTTAATTTGTATTTATACAGTGCTTTTCAGATTTTCAGAAGAAAGATGCTATTTAATTGGCAAGTATTATGATATTTATTATGCAACGTTTCGTCAAAAGCCTAACCTAGAGAATTAAGATAATAACTTCTTAAATTATCTGTAAGTATTAGCAAGTACATTTTAATTTTAGAAGAGAAAAAATTGCAAAGAGAATAATCAAAAGATCATCATCACTGATATTTTATCAAGCATGTTATTAGAAAAGCACTCCTTCTTCAAAGTGTTTTTCCTCATGATTATAATTGAGCAAAGTGGTTAATAGCTGTTTGTTAGAAGCATCCCCGCCCACAGAAGCAAAACTGTTTGAAAGTAAAACATTTTAAAACATTTTCTATATGCTGGTTCAAACTTGCAACAAGAGCGAAGTACTATATAGGTACTGTGATAATATTTCATGAAATGCATTTTTACAGGTTGTTTGGAACAGCAGGTAATTTATTATTTGCAAATGAGTTCCATTTATAGCTCTAGGTATTGTATATCAGGAAGTAATGTTGTGTAGTGAATAGGGCACTGGATCTGGACTGGAGACCTGGGGTCTATTCCTGCCTCTGTCATTGACTTGCTGTGTAACCTAGCCAAGACACTTGGCCTCTCTGTGACTTTGTAAAATGGGAATAGTGATAATTATTTTCCTTGGTAACATGCTTTGAGATCTACAGTTGGGAAGTGATATATGACCCTAATTCACAAAGCACTTAAGCATGTGACTATCACCATTGGCTTCAATAGGAATACTCGTGTGCTTAAAATTACGCATGGCTTTGCTGAGTTGGAGCCTATAAGAGTGATGTATTGTTATGTACTCAGATCAACCTGGAATTATGTAGATAGAGTTATTGTAAGGTATTTTTCATGTTCCCAGCCTGTGTGAGACACTTTTGTACCATTGTCTTATATCAAGCCCCAATTGTATCTTTTCCTCGAGGTTTAATGTGATGACATGTAATTGGTCTTTTGGTGCCATTCATTGTGACAAAATACCATTTCCCATTAGAAAAGTAGAGCTATTTGGTGCCAAAAGTGAAGGAGATACAAAATGGTTTCATAGCATATTTAAAATGATAAATATCTGCATTACTCTACGGCTGACTTGCAAAAAACAGACTCTAGCTGTTGAATGCCTCAATCAGCATGTCAAAAAACATTAAGTGATTCTAACATCCAAAGAAGAAATGTTGCCATTAATTAACCTCTACTGTACTTGTTGATAAATTATTTAGTCAGCTAATGGAATTTAAATTTCTTAATTGCAATTGTGTATCACCCTGGATTTCTAGTTAAAGTTGGTATAAAATACATACACTCAATTGCACTTAAGGCTTGGACTGGGCAGTGAATCTGCAATTACACTAAATCCTCATGCTGGCCCCAGGCCCAAGTAGCCAGGCTCTGCACAGACAGTTCACTGGAGAGAAAATGTGTAACAAACCCTCCACCCCAGAGATGCTACTGCAGCCCTTGTGTTACTGTAGCCAGCCACACAACGGCAGGGGATTCACTGGCACCACTCTGGTTTGGCCCTGCATGACTGCCATATCCCACTATGCTGGGAAGAGAAGAGAACTCCTGTGCAGCTGGGTTCCACATCACAGAGTGAGCACAGATGTGCAGAGGAACAACACAACTGCTGCCACAACCACAGAGAAGAGGAGGGGATCTGCCCCATAGGAAGCATATTCTAAAATACAGCTTTTACTTGGTATAAAGAGATGAGACATTTGGATGCTGAAATTTTGGATTACCTGGATGTTACTTAAAGGAAAAAGCATCGAGTCATAAAAAGCCTATGAATTTTTGCTGAGAAACATAAAATCAAACCTCAGTTTTTTCTAAATGCTACAGTAATGAAGCTCTCAATATTAATTAGGAGCAACTAAGATGCGGTATGTGCTAAATTCTATGCGCTCGATTCTGATACCCTTACAGTGAGGGAGTAGTATCTTACTCCTCAAGCCATACCATGGAAATCAGTGGAACTGCCTGCAGAGTAAGGGTCTACTCAACATCAGCAGGGATATCACAATCTCACCCTACACAAACTTCAATTACTAGAGTGGTACCTGTGAACAACTGTAAGAATTCAAGTACTGAAGATGGAAGAAATAAATGCCACTGTATATGCACATCTTGAAAGGAGCATGCAAAAAATTATATCTAAAAATCTGTTGGCAGCATCCCAAAATGAAAAACTCATAAGCATCTGTCATAAACAGATAAATAAGAGTTAACAGAACAGAAGTAGTTCATATCTCTTTTGCCTGTAAAGGGTTAACAAGATCAGTGAGCCTGGCTGTCAGCTGACCAGAGGACCAATCAGGGCACAAGATACTTTCAAATCTTGAGGGAGGGAAGTTTTTGTGTGTGCTATTAGTGTTTGGTTGTTGTTCACTCTGGGGGCTCAGAGGGACCAGACGTGCAACTAGGTTTCTCTCCAATCTCTTTGATACAGTCTCTTATATGTCCAGAATAGTGAGTACTAGATAGATAAGGCAAGTTAGGCTTATGATTGTTTTCTTTATTTGCAAATGTGTATTTGGCTGTAAGGAGTTCAAATTTGTATTTTGCTGAAAGGATTTTAATTTGTACTTGTACACTTAGGCTGGGAGGGTATTCCCAGTATCTATAGCTGAAAGACCCTGTAACATATTCCATCTTAAATTTACAAAGATAATTTTTACTGTTTTTTTCTTTCTTTAATTAAAAGCTTTTTTTGTCTAAGAACCTGATTATTTTTTTATTCTGGTGAGACCCCAGGGGACTGGGTCTGGATTCACCAGGGAATTGGTGGGGAGAAAGGAGGGAAGGGGGAGAGAAAGGTTAATGTTCTCTCTGTGTTAGGATTACTTTCTCTCTCAGGGAGAGTCTGGGAGGGGGAGAGAGAAGGAGGGGGGAAGGTGAATTTTCCTCTCTGTTTTAAGATTCAAGGAGTTTGAATCACAGTAATCTTCCAGGGTAACCCAGGGAGGGGAAGCCTGGGAGAGGCAACGGTGAGGGAAAGGGTTTACTTTCATTGTGTTAAGATCCAGAGGGACTGGATCTTGGGGGTCCCCGGGCAAGGTTTTGGGGAGACCAGAGTGTACCAGGCACTGTAATTCCTGGTTGGTGGTAGCACTACAAGTACTGAGCTGGTAATTGAGCTTAGAGGAATTCATGCTGGTACCCCAACTTTTGGACGCTAAGGTTCAGAGTGGGGGTTTATACCATGACAGCATCCTAACCAGATACAATGCATGCATATAGTATCTCAGTACTTAGCATTCTTCAGAGGTGGAAAGGGGAAGCATGAAAAATGAAGAGGAGAGGGCCACAAAGGAGAATTCATTTACCAAGAACCTGTGAACTTTTCACAAGTACAATCAATGTAGAGATGGGGAACATTATTTGCATTACCGTCATGCTAAGGGCCCAGTGTCCTAGGCACTGTACACACACACACAGTGTTCTATTTACGGCTGTTGATTAATCGCAATTAACTCAAGTGATTAACTCAAAAAAATTAACTACAATTTAAAAAATTAATCGCAATTAATTGCACTGTTAAACAATAGAATACCAACTGAAATTTGTTAAATATTTTGGATGTTTTTTACTTTTTCAAATATATTGTTTTCAATTACAACACAGAATTCGAAGTGTACTGTGCTCACTTTATATTATTTTTTATTACAAAAATGATAAAGAAAAGAATAGTATTTTTCAATTCACCTCAGATAAATACTGCAGTGCAATCTCTTTATCGTGAAAGTTGAACTTACAAATGTAGATTTTTTTTTGTTACATAACTGGACTCAAAAACAAAACAATGTAAAACTTTAGAGCCTACAAGTCCACTCAGTCCTAATTCTTATTCAGCTAATTGCAAAGACAAACAAGTTGGTTTACATTTACGGGAGATACTGCTGACTGCTTCTTATTTACAACGTCACCTGAAAATGAGAACAGGCGTTCACATGGCACTTTTCTAGCTGGCATTGCAAGGTATTTACTTGCCAGATATGCTAAGTATTTGTATGCCCCTTCATGCTTCGGCCACCATTCCAGAGGACATGCTTCCATGCTGATGATGCTCGATAAAAAAAAATGCATTCATTAAATTTGTGACTGAACTCCTTGGTAAGAGAATTGTATGTCTCATTTTCTGTTTTACCTGCATTCTGCCTTATATTTCCTGTTATAGCAGTCTGAGATGATGACCCAGCACATGTTCATTTTAAGAACACTTTCACAGCAGATTTGACAAAATGCAAAGAAGGTACCAATGTGAGATTTTTAAGGATAGATACAGCACTCGACCCAAGGTTTAAGATTCTGAAGTGCCTTCCAAAATCTGAGAGGGACGAGGTATGGAGCATGCTTTCAGATGTTTTTAAAAAGCAACACTCCAATGCGGAAACTACAAAACCCAAACCACCCGAAAAAAAAAATCAACTTTCTGCTGGTGGCATCTGACTCAGATAATGAAAATGAACATGCATCGGTCTACTCTGCTTTGAATCGTTATCAAGCAGAACCCGTCATCAACATGGATGCCTGTCCTCTGGAAAGGTGGTTGAAGCATGAAGGGACACATGAATCTTTAGCGCATCTGGCATATAAATATCTTGCAGTGCTGGCTATAACAATGCCACGAGAATGCCTGTTCTCACTTTTGGGTGACATTGTAAACAAGACATGGGCAGCATTATCTCCCGCAAATTTTAACCAAACTTGTTTGTCTGTGCGATTGGCTGAAGTAGGACTGAGTGGACTTGTAGATTCTAAAGTCTTACATTGTTTTATTTTTGAATGCAGTTATTTCTTGTACATGATTCTACATTTTTAAGTTTAACTTTTATTATGAAGTGATTTTACTACAGTACTTGCATTAGGTCAATTGAAATATACTATTTCTTTTGTTTTTTACAGTGCAAATATTTGTAATCAAAAATAAAAATAGTGAGCAGTGTACACTTTGTATTCTGTGTTGTAACTGAAATCAATATATTTGAAAATGTAGAAAACATCCAAAATATTTAGCTTTCTTTGTGGGTTGAAAGTGAGACGCTACAGACAGCTCCAGCAGAAATATCTTAGCCAAATTCCATAATTTCAGGGCAAAATGGTCACATAAATTGAATCTTTATCCAGCATAAAGACTAGAAGGTTTGTAATCCACTATTACTGCATCTGGATGTGCATCATGAGTCATTAGGGGCAGTTAAATTAAACAGCTAAGCAGGAAATCCAAACTAGCTTTGCAAACCTAAAATCCAATCATCTACTTCCACAAAGCTAGCAGAAGTAGCCCAAAGCTTCAGTGATCTGAATTGTGAATATATCATACATATTTTACATATAAAGTGGCATTGCCAGAAGCGTTTGGGGCACTGAACAAAGCAATTTCAAAAATAGTCTAAAAATAAAAACATTTAAATGAAAAGAGAAGGAATCCAGTACAAAAAGGAGTTGGAGCGAATAGGGAAAGTAATAAACATGGGTCTAAGGCAGATCATAAAAATACTTAGCAGGTAAAAATTAAGGCCAAGATTTTCAAATGTGATTGATGATTTTGGGTGCACAACCAGAGACATTTTATGTAGGCTTGATTTTCAGATTTACACTTTCTGAAAGACCTGTAAAGAGTCTCAAACTAGGCACCCAAAAATTAAGGCACCCAACATCACTAGTCAGTTGCAGGCCCCTGTACTAAATTATGGCAGCCTTGGGGCTGCTCTAATTTACAGCGACTTTTCCTGAGCTCCCTAAGGCTGCACCACAGCATGGACCCACCAGAATCTCCATAGCACTCAGTGCTAGAGAGACACCCACTTCTTGTCCCTAATGTGCCCCTTTTTGACTCTATATGAGCCCTACACCAGGGGCTGCAAAAGGAGGCAGTGTAAGGGTGTCTAAGGTGATCCTATTCTCCAGCCAGTCATGGTGCCTTTAAGGCCCTTTTATTCTACCAGAGGCCCATATAGGAGCCAGAATCAGCCTCAGAGACAGTATCCTGAAAGAAACACAAATGACTGAGGAAGTTTTGTAGATGAACAAAATACTCAGCAACAGCAATGCAGGCAGATGAGCTGCTGATCCATTCCCACCAGATAACAGTTCTATGATAGGTGCAGGATTCATCAGGATTCCTAGAGAAAGACTTCTAGGGTGAAATCCTGGATCCACTGAAGACAATTTTGCATTGTCTTCAATAAGGCCAGGATTTCACTCTTAGTGCCTCATTCTCATCACTAAATCCTAGGCAGCAGGACCTGTTCATTCATAGTACTTGATGGGTTCCTTCTTCCACTGTTGCCACAAACACAGACTTTCTCCCATCAACTGGAACACTGTGCCCCTCATTTTCACTTCAATTACACTTGATTTACCATAAACATCTTTGAACACATTGTTAATGCTAAACAAACAATAAGAGGGTTCATTATCCATTGGAACAGCCAATCTTCATGAAAATCAATAGTTATTGGTACTTTTAATTTTTAATGTCCATGGACTTCTTCTTTTGGAAAGTCGATAGAAGAAAACTAATAGAAGAAGCAATATTTCTACCTAACCAAAGGGTATTTCTGAGGCACCCAGCACAGTCATTTCATAGTTAGTCATATCGTTTACTGGCTCTGCTGAGTGCATAATAACAATTCTGCAGCTCTGAGCCAAAACATATGTTCTGAGGAACAAAACAGAAACCAAGCTGATTAGTTTAAAAGGCAGATGTTATATATCAGTGCTTCTAATTGCTTGTGTTACTTATTTTGCCTAGAAGCAAGTCTGCCATTTTGATACAGGATTTTAACAGTTTTATGTCACCTGGTAGTAACTGCAGATGAAATACAGGCGGAAGAGCTATTCAAGTAATTGCACTTTCAATAAAGCAGTTGAATCCCCTCCCCCATCTCTCTCTCTCTCTCTCTCTCTCACACACACACACACACACACACACACTCTCTTTCTTATTCGTATTCAGTGTCTTCTCTCATTGTCTGGCTTCTGAATTATGTGTCTACTTTTGTGTTTCCTGTCAGGGTTGTTTGCTCATCACAGGCTGGTCATTTCTCATCTATAGAGATATACAGTCGTCCTAGTTACCAGTTGTACTTCCGTGGTAGAAAATGAGAAGTATGTCCTTTGTGCTACAGTATTTAACCTTGCTTGTGCTGCAGCCTGAAGAGCCCCTAAGACCAAGAATGACACAACATGATTTTTCTATCACCTCAGCCTAGGAGCTGAAAAATCAGGCAATATGTCTCTATGCTTTACGCATCATCACTACTAATAAAGATATCGGACTCAGGCCTAGGATTGTAGCTGACAACTTTGTTTATGAAGCATTTGGCAAACTGAAAGAGCCTGTTCTTCTTGAGGCACAATACTGTGCACTGGCTTGGCAGGGTTAAAGTAGCACTGCAGGGTCAAATGGTTACCAAATGCTGTGTATACTAGAACATAAACTGGGGTATGCAGCAGGAGCTAATGGGAAATGCTGAGAATGTGTATGAAAAGAATTAAATGAAAGAGCTGCTGTGTGGGAAAGCACAAGGCAGTCTTCCAAAGAACACAGCACAGCAGCAGCTGCTTTCCCAGAAGGAGCAGAAGGGACTTCAACATGTGATTGACAGAAATTGCTTCCTTGTTCTCTGAGGTGGGGGAATTTACCTAGAGAATACTACGTTTTGCCAAGTGAACTAGTATTAAGTCACCACAATAGACACTCACACATGCCAACTTGTCTGCAGACAAGAATGACATTTTGGTAAGAGTGACTGTCCAGTTGTTTCTGTCCAGAGTGCTTCACGGGAAGACATGAGCATTTATTTTTCCTCAGTGAATGGAGTACAGTGATCCTCCTGTACTCTAGCCTGGCTGTAAGCTGTCTAAGGTTTTGCAACTGGCTCCCGTCTCCAGAGGTGAGAGAGATTTTGAGAGTCAGAAGGGAGGGTGATACTGCACAGGGTCCTGCAGGATGTGTGGCAATTATCAACTCTGCTGAATGCACATTTGCTTTCACGAGCACTCAGTCTCCCAGGGGAATTTGGAACACGGACTCACTGATTACTCTTTACACACACACACACACACCCTTTCCACCTAAAACACTCTCCATACTACCCCAGAAGGAGGCTCTGTGGACTGTATTTCCATGGCCCAGTGCAGTTCCCCTCTCCTTACATGGGGTCTCACAAGTTGCCTTCTCCAATGCACAGAGAGTGTGACAAACAGAAGTACTGGGAAGAGACTGCTCTTTATTTCTTGGACTCAGCCATAGGACATGGTTCAAGGTTACGAATGGTGATATCCCCTTTCACATTGCAGAGGTCGGGGTAACTGGTGCCAGTGGCTGCTGTTACACACACCAGTTCCACTGCCTTTTGGGACAAATGGACCAGAGATGGGGAGGAACTGAGATATGATATTGGCATGAGGGATGTAATTATATAATTACAGAATTTTCTTCAATCAGTGCAGTTTTCATCCAGTTTATAGATTATTTTAAATTCTGCTAATTCAACATTATGCATGTGTGGCTAGATTCTACTGCACAAATAAAATAGGTTCTTATTCTTGGCATGCTTAACGTGATTGACATACAGAAAGCAACTCCACTAAGCAGGACAGGTTACTATATGAAATTCTTAAATCGTCTATTAAGTTTCATTACACAAATATATAAGACTAAGATTTCAGATTTCAAAATTTATCTTGACATAGTTAGGCAAGTTCTTTCTAAGATCACAGATCAGCAGTCATCATGCAGGGACTTCAAAGTTTTCTGTGTTTTGTATGCATGGTATTTTTTAATTGTATTTTAAACATTTTTTTAAATATATATTGAAATTTTGCACTGGCTTTTTAAAAAATGTAACTGGAGTCCTGTATAGGCCTGAAATAACATGGAATCAGATCTCCTTGTGATATTTGCTCTTTGGATGGTGCAAATACCATGAATGAACAGACCCTACATTATTTCAGCCAATTAAATAGCGCACCACGGCCTTAAAATTCAAGATGAAATGACAAAACACAAAAGTATTAATCTTTATATTCAAGTGTCTCCAGGTTTCTGATGTGGCCACCTTTCATTAACAATAAAAATCTCAGGTTAACAGAGTAGTTAACACATACAGTTAACATGCAAATATGAAAAGCTTATATCAAAAGATCCCAGCTCCTAAGCCCCTTTCAAAGTGTTTCAAGACTATAAGTGCATATAAAACAACTTCATGTTGCATTATAACCCAACATCTGTCACATTCAAACATTTTATCATGTTACAATAACTAATTTTAAAAATGAACACATTCTCACAAAACAAAATATACTGTAGGTAAGTCCACAGTGAATACAAATATAAACATAAACTACTTCTGTGTGTAAATTTTTATGATCATATAGATAAAATATAATTTGCATATACACCCATATTTTATATATATAAATGGAAGCACTGGGTCATGGCTTCATATTTAAAATTGAGTTGAGTTTTGCACTGAAAGCAGAAATTCAATTTACCCTGTGCCAATCTGCAAGAGAAATTTCAGGCTAAGGGCTGCTCTAATTCACACATCCACACAGTAACACCATGATTACAGGGAAGTACAAAAGTGAGCTTTACATCAAGACTCTGGCTTGGCTCATCATCTATTGCAACCTTGTGACAATATTCTTTAATTTGTAAAGCCTATTTCTGAATGAGCCTATCAACGCAAATTCTAGGACTCACTACATCATCTTCGTAGTATATAGAGATAAAAAATGATTTTCTAGCCTAATAGGGTTTGACTTTCCAATCAATAACATATGCCATCACACACAATACGTTACCTAGTTAATCTGTACTTAACTCAAAATCAGGAAAAAAAAAATCCACCCTGCATTGCAATATATCATGTTGCTTATGTAGAAATAGTTTCTTAATAGGATTAACACTAGAACTAGGATTAACTAGAAGATTCTTTCACCTTCAGTACCAATTACCCTTTTCAACTTCTGTCTATTAAAAAGCTCTTACTTTTAATGCATTAAAACAAACTAATCCAACACTGAGTCATTAATCTTGCTCTCTAAAAGAGCTCATACTACCTTCTTTGGAGTACAACATTTTTACTATTTTTCTCTTCGGTTTTTTTTTTTTTTGCTTACTTATTACCAAAACCCCTACTTATGTGTCCAGATTTTCCATACATGGGCCTTCAGCATTCCTGGATTCATATTTAGAACATGCATGTTTAGTCAGTCCACAGCCTTGTCAGGCATTCATGTTTTTATTTGGGAGCATCAATCTATTTGTCCTGGACTGAAACCTCACTTTTCTAGTTAAAGTGACTGTTAGGATGGGGTGAGGTTAAAATCATTTAATGTTTATGCCTGCAATTATACCTGGGGAAAAAAAAAACCCGGTTACCTACCTCTTGTAACTGTTGTTCTTTGAGATGTGTTGCTCCTGTCCATTCCAATAGGTGTTTGTGTGGCGCGTTCACAATCATTGGAAGGTTCTTCCCCTAGTGGTACCCATTAGGTTGGCTGTGGAGACTCCTGGAGTAGCATCTTCATGGAGGTGAATATTGGTTCCTGCCGACCCACCACCTGCTCAATTCCTTCTTGCTGGAATACTCCTGCAGAGGGGAGGTGGGTGGGATTTGGAATGGGCATGAGTAAAACATCTCGAAAAACAACAGTTACGAGAGGTAGATAACCTTTCTTTCTTCTTCGAGTGATTGCTTATGTGCATTCCAATAGATGACTTCCAAGCAGTTTCCCTAGAGAAGGGGTTGGAGTTCACCTGGTTGCTGAAGGCAGAACTGCCCTGCCAAAGGCTGCATCATCCCTCGTCTGTTGGGTGATGGCGTACAGTGACGTGAAGGTGTGGATGGAGGACCACGTTTCTGCCTTGCATATTTCCTGGATAGGGACCTGCACCAGAAATGCTGTGGACAAAGCCTGCGCTCTTGTGGAGTGCACCATCAGCAGAGGGGCTGGAATTTTAGCCAGGTTGTAGCACATCCTGGTACAGGACGTGATCCACGATGAAATGCACTGGGATGAGATCGGAAGTCCCTTTATCCTCTCTGAAGTTGCAGTAAAGAGCTATGGTGACTTATGAAATGGCTTTGTGTGCTCAGTGTAGAATGCTAGAGCATGCCTGACGTCCAAGGAATGGAGCATTCACTCTCTGTTACTGGCATGTGGCTTAGGGAAGAACACAGGTAAAAATATGTCCTGGTTCACATGAAACTGGGAGACTACCTTTGCCAGAAATCCGGGGTGAGGGCGTAGCTGCACCTTGTCTTTATAAAAGACTCTACAGGGGGGCTCAGAAGTCAGAGCTCTGAGCTCAGAGACTTTTCTGGCCAAGGTAATGGCAACCAAAATGGTCACCTTCCAAGAAAGTTTGGACAGAGGGCAGGACGCCATGGGCTTAAAAGGGGGCCCCATGAGCGTGGACAGGACCAGGCTGAGGTCCCACTGGGGAACAGGCCATCATACCTGGGGTAAAGTCTGTCTAAGCCCTCGAGAAACCGGCCCACCATGGGATTGCCGAAGACTGACCTACCAGCTGCCCCCAGGTGGAATGCTGAAATGGCAGCCAGATGTACCCTGAGAGATGATATTGCAAACCCCTGCTGCTAGAGGTATAGTGGGTAGTCCAAAACAATGGGGAACTGGTGCTTGCTGCGGATCGGTTCCCCTCTGCAGAGATCAAATGGAAAACTGCTTCCACTTTGCCAGGTCCGTGGCATGAGTGGAGGGTTTCCTACTTCCCAGCACAACCTCCCTAACTGAGTCCAAATGCTGAAGCTCAAGAGGATTCAGCCATGGAGTTTCCATGCCGTGAGGTGGAGGGACTCCACGTTGTGATGTTGCAGACGGCCATGGTCCTGGGTGGTTAGGGTTGGGCACACAGGAAGGGCTACTGGTCTGTCCTCCAAGAGGTTCAACAGCATGGTGAACCAGTGCTGGCAGGGCCACATTGGTGCTATGAAGACCAAGGAAGCCCCGTCCCAGCGAGTCTTGAGGAAGACTCTGTGTATGAGAGGGAAGGGCAGGAATGCGTACAGCAGGTGACCCATCCACAATAAGTGCCACGATGGAGCCCAGGCTGTGGTTTAGGAAAGAGGAGAACTGCTGGCACTTCCTGCTGCTCCGTGTAGCAAACAGGTCTATGTGGGGAGAGCCCCACCTCTGGAAAATTGAGTGCATGATGTCCACCATCCACTGAGGGACCATTGGTTACAGTGGAACAAGTGGCTGAGGTGATCAGCTAGTTCGTTTTGCACTCCTGGAAGGTGCGACGCCTCTAGATGTATCAAGTGGGTGATGCAAAAGTCCCACAGCTTGAAGGCTTTCTGGCACAGGGGAGAGGAGTGAGCACCACCCTGTTTGTTTATACAGAACATCACTGCAGTGTTGTCTGTCAGCACCAACACACATGCACCCTGAAGTGCCTGGAATGCTTGGCATGCCAGACGAACAGCCCTCAGCTCCCTTACATTGATGTGCAGCGATAGTTCTGTGTGGAACCAAAGGCCTTGGGTTCTGATATTGCCCAGGTGCTCTCCCCCACCAAGCGCCAAGGCGTCCGTGACTAGGGATAGCGTAGGTTGGGGTTTGGCAAAGAGTACTCCCGCACAGACAATTTGTAGCTGCAGCCACCAGTGGAGAAACTACAGAATGCAAGGGGAGAGAGTAACTTTTCCTGTCCAGTGCGTCCCTGCCCGGCTTGTGTACCTGCACCAACCAGACCTGGAGGGGCCAAAGGCACAAACTGGCATGCTGGACCATGTATGTGCAGGCCGCCATATGCCCCAACAGTTTCATGCAATTTCTGGCCATAGTTGTGGGGAATCGGCAAAGGTTTTCAATAATGTCCGTGAGTGTTTGGAAGTGTGGCTCAGGCAGGAACACCCTGGCCTGCGTGGAGTTCAAGAGACCTCCTATGAATTCTATTCTCTGTGTCAGGGCTAGTGTGGATTCGGGCATGTTCAATATGAGGCCCTGCCTGTGGAAGGTGGCCTGAGCCAGATACACATGCTCCGCAGTCTGTGCTTGCGACACAGCCTGGATGAAACAGTCATCCATGTACGGGAACACTTGCACCTGACATTTGTGGAAGAAGGCTGCCACAACCACCATACACTTCATGAATACCCAAGGGGCCACCAATAGCCCAAATGGGAGCACCCTGAACTAGTAGTACTGGCCGCTGACCACAAAGCGAAGAAACCGTCTGTGGGCTGGGATAATGGAGATATGAAAACACGCATCTTTCAGGGAGTGATGCGGCCAGAGAAACAATGCAAAACCTCACTTTCCTTATGAATGTGTTGAGGCCTTGCAGATCCATGATAGGCTGGAGCCCATCTTGGGCTTGGGGATGAGGAAATAGCACGAGTATAACTCCTTGCCCCTGAACTCTGAGGAAGGTCCTCTATTACCCCTAGAGAGAGGAGCAATTACACCTCCTGCAGAAGGAGTTGTTTGTGAGAAGGACGGGGAAGAGGGGTGGAGGGAACAGAATTGGATAGAATATCCCATGTCCACTGTGCTCAGGACTCGTGCTGATGTGATCTGGGACCAAGCACAGTAGAAATGGGAGAGTCGATTCTTAAAGAGGGGGTGAGGATCCAAGCTCAATAGTGGTGCTCTATCCTCGGGTATATCTTCAAAAGTTTGGCTTCGGGCCCAAGGGCTGTTTGGCCAAACCCTGGCCTTGGCCTGAGGAAGACTGTGGCGGACACCTCCTATTATTCCTGCCCCATCTTCTGGACGAGTCTCACCTTGGGATCCCAGAGTAGAAGCAGGACAGGGTCTGAGGCTTGAATGACTTTCTTTGGGGTGCAGATCCCCAAAGACTTTAAAGTTGCCCGTGAGTCCTTAAGACTATGCAAGCGAGAGTCCGTATTTTGGGCTAACAAGCCTACATAGTCAAAGGGCAGGTCCTAGATCATGTTCTGGACCTCAGGCGCTGCATCTCATTCTAATGGCAGTGGTAATAGTCAGAGCCGCCAAATCTGACACATCTAACGTGGCCTGGAGGAAGGTTCTCAAGACCACCCTGCCCTCCTTGAGGAACGTGCTAAAATCCTTGTGCAAGCAAGGACTGGAATTTTGTTAATGTGCTCTAGGAATGGAAGCATAGCAGCTGAGTACCGCTTGCTGGTTGGCCACTCAAAGCTGGAGCTCCCCAGTCGAGTAGAACTTTTGGATGAAAAAGTCCAGATTCTTAGCATCCCGTGACTTTGGGGCAGGACCTGGCTGCCCCTGTTGCTCCTTATGGTTTGTTGCATCGATCACCAGAGTCCCCGGTTGGGTGTGGGTGAAAAGGTGTTCATACCCTTTTTGCAGCACAAAATAGCATCTCTCCACCCCTTTAGTGGTAGGTTGTATCGAGGCTGGAGTCTGCCAGAGCACCTTAGTAGTGTTCTGGATTGTTCTTATCGGGGCAAGGCCACCCTAGATGTACCCTCCAGGGCAAGGATGTCCACCACCAGGTCTGACTCCTCCGTAACCTCCTTTGCCTGGAGATTTAGATTTAGAAGGTCCTGGTGTCCCCTGGTGTCCATCACTGGTAGGGTGGTGGTGGTGCCCACCACCACCTTGTCTGGTGAGGAGGAGGCCCGTGGGACTGGATCTTCCTGCCCTTCTGGCTCTCTGGAGGATGCGTCAGGTGCCTCAGACACCCCCCCAACCCTCGTGACTGGAGGTGGCTCCAGTATAACTGGTGATGCTGGTTCGGGCGCTGTGCCTGAGCATGACAGCCCAGAGTCCCTGTCTCATGCAGGGTCCTCAGGCCCTCTGGGGGTGTGGTGAGCCACCAAAGGGGGCACAGGGTGCAGACCCCACTGATGAAGCCCTGGAGCCCTGACCCCTTTCCTGATGATAGGCCCAAGGAGTCCAAAAGGGCCATTCTACTCAGCCCTGTCACTGGGGTAGCCAGGAGACCACTGGTGTCAATGAGTTCCCAACTCTGCGGTGCTGGGACCAGTGCCAGGACTGCAAGTGGTTCTGGCTGCATTGGGAGACAGAAGACTCAGTGTCTGACTCAGAAGAGTACTCTGTGCCAGACCACAGGGGAGCGGAGCCGACGGTGCCAGGGTGATGGAGAGCGGCGCCATAACATTGAGGACTTGCTGCGATGATGAACCAGAGGCGCTGCCACTGTCAGTGCTGTGAAGAGTGCTGGAGATGGTGCCGGTAGGGTGACCAGAGAGTAAGTGTGAAAAATCTGGACGGGGGTAGGGGGTAATAGGTGCTTATTGTAAGAAAAAGCTCCAAATATCTGGACTGTCCCTATAAAACCGGGACATCTGATCACCCTAGCGGCTGGGGCCTGTGCCATCATGGCAATAAGGTTCTGTGCTACCTCATAGGTATCTGGTGTGGGAGTCCACTAGCACTGGACTCAGCGGACCTCCAGTTGGGACTGCAGTCAACAGTGCCAGGTCTTGAGGTCCAGACCATGGGTGTCCCGCCAGAGGACGCACCCCGCTGGAATCCCCTCACGGCTTCTTAACAGGGAAACGACCCCTGTCCACCTTCTTTTTCTTATGTTGCACCCAAGACTGTGAGTGATTCTGCCCAGTAGCACTAGCCTCACAAGCTGGGGAGCGGTGCTGATGCTCCTTGGAGGAGTCCTTTCTCAGTGCCGGGGCATCCTGCACCGAGGTCAGGGCACTGTGCACCAATGATGCCAGTGTCATTTCCGGTGCTGTCTGGGGGCAGAGGGCCAACTCCATCAGGAGGAGCTTTAAATGATAGTCTCGCTGTCTCTTAGTCTTGGGTCTAAAGCTCCTGAAAATTGGGCACTTGTCTGTCTGATTGTCTTCTCCTAGGCACTTGAGACAAGCAATGTGCGGATCGCCTGTGGGCATGCCTTAAACCCTTGCAACCGAGAAATGCCCTGGTGCCTGGGGAAACTAGGGTAGGGGAAAGCCCCCCAAAGTAAGCTTAGCTAACTAGAAACTACTATATAACCAATGATTAACTATTTACAACTAAGAAAAGGGAATCAGTAGGTAGGCACTTGCGAATGCAAGAGACTCAACTGCTCAATTGACCATTACTGATGGTAGGAAGGAACTGAGCAGCCAGTGGGTTGGAAGGGACCTATATACACTGTCATGAAGGCACCACTCCTGGGGTCTCCACAGCCCACCTGACGGGTATCACTAGGGGAAAAACCTTCCGATGATTGTGCACACAGCGTGCACACACCTACTGGAATGAACACGAACAATCACTTGCAGAAGAAACTCTGGTTTCTTCAGTAGTACTTCATAAAGTCACATGGGCTCTTCTGTTGTAGGATTTCTCAGAGTGGTTTATGAACATAGGTCTCCACAATTTGGTCATATGCACTCATGTCTTATTATACAAATGTATTAAATTCATAGCTCTGTATTTGGCTAATTTTATTAACACATTTATAGAAGAGTCAATGAATTCATTGGTTATTTGAAGTCACTGTTTGAATTGCACCATTACATCTCTATGTGCTGCAATACAAGCATTTAAGATTGCTTTTGTTTCCTCAAGTGGCAAACTGGGGGAAATGCTTTACAAGTCATCTCTCATACAGTGTTGCAAATGTCTCTCCTTTCCTCTTAAGTGTTTTCTCCAGTCCATGGATAATCCAACCACAATGTTTTTTTCTGCACATTGGATGAGTTACATTAATTTTCAAAGACATTTAATTTGCATCTTTCCCATCCATTATTACCAAAGCTGTCTCTGAGCACCAAAATGTTGTGTTATCTAGGACATGTGGGGTCTAAAGTCTCTAAAAGTGGCATTTAGTAAACTAAACACAAAAATATTATGGATTGAAATAGAGACTCTGTCTCATACAGACAATGATGGTGTGGGTGGGAGGTTCCATCACTCTTTCTAGCGACTTTATTTGCTTAAATGAACACTGCGGTTACATCAGCATTCCAGTAGATGGCAATAAACTACAGCAGATGCAATGATGGAGGCAAAAAAATAAAAAAAATAAATGTTTTTCTTTGGGTATGTCTACACTACCCACCGGATCCGCGGGCAGCGATCGAACCAGCAGGGGTCGATTTATCGCATCTAGTCTAGATGCGATAAATCGACCCCTGAGCACTCTCCTGTTGACTTCTGTACTCCACCGCCACAAAAGGCGCAAGCAGAGTCGACGGGGGAGTGGCAGCAGTCTGCTCACCACAGTGAAGACATTCACGTAGCTGAAGTTGCATAACTTAGATCAATCCCCCTCCCCTCAAGTGTAGACCAGGCCTTAGTCTTCTATACAACAAAAACATAAAATACAAAAACCAAATCTTTATGTTGCTATTGAACTGATTTGGTTCAACTCTTCTGCCACTGGCTTTCCATTATTGTTAATATTTGCATTACTATACCACTAAGAGCCTTAATCCTAGACCAGGACCCTATTGTGCTAGGCATTATACGAACAAAGAACAAAAACAAAAAATCCTGCCCCAAAACTAGATTATAATCTAAGGATAAAACAAAAGACAACAGATGGAGACAGACAGATAGAAAGGGGAGTACAAAGAAACAGGGAGACAGTATTGGTCAGTGTGATAGGCAGGGGTCTCAGCACACCAGTGGTCTAACTGCGTGTGAAAATTGCCAAGTTCTTTGTAAGCATCTAGGCGAAGGAGAATTTTAAGGAGGGGTTTGAAAGAGGATAATGAGGGAGATGTGTGGATATTTATGGGGAGCTTCTCCCAAGCATGAGGGGCAGCATGATAGAAAGCATGAAGGGGCTTGTCTGAATAAGAAGGTTGGATTCAGAGGTGCCAGAACAGGGGGAGGCAAGGGGCCATGTCCTCTCCCCTCCCCCACATTTAGGCAGAATCTGTCACTGCTGGTTGGATTAACAAGTGGGTAATGGAGGCTGGCATCATGAGCTGATCAGAGGTGGGAATCGACATCTCAGTAGTGAATGAAAGATGATAATGAAAGATGATAATATGGCTAGGGTATGAAAGACCTTAAAAGTTAAGACAAGTAGCTTATGTCTGATGTAGTAGAGAAGCTGAAGCCAGTGGATGGATGTAAAGGGTGACACAGTCAAAGCAACAGGCTAGAAACATGATCTTTGCAGCAGCATTCTGAGTGGATATGAGCAGGACAAGATTGCATCTGTCAAGGCCAGAGAAAAAGAGGTTCCAGAAATTGAGATGCAAAATGATCTGAGTCTGGATGAGAGTTTTAGCTGTGTGGGCAGTTAGGAAAGGTCATATCTTAGATATGTTACACTGAAAGAATCCACAAGATTTAGACATAGCCTGAATGAGAGGACGTAGAGAGGGGACCAAGTCAAAAAATGATGCCCTGAGTGACAGGCTAGATGGTGACGTTGTCCATAGTGATGGGAAAAAGAGGTAACAGGGAGGGTTGTGAGGGGGGCTGGAGAGAGATTAATAGCTCTGTTTTAGCCACACTGAGCTGAAGCTGGTGGTTAAACATCCATGATACATCAAGCAAGACAGTCTGAGATTTCAGTTTGGACGGAAGAATACAGGTCTGGAACAGAGAGGTAGATCTGTGAGTTGTCAGCATGGAGATGGCAATTGAATTTGTGTTTGAGGATGAGATTACCCAGAAAGAAGGTGTAAAATGAGGAGAAAAGGACACCAAACACAGAGCCCTTTGAAACCTGCACCAAAAGTTGGAGGGGGAGGGGACGAGGAGACTCCTCTGAAGAAGTGATTAAAGAGGTAGGAGGAGAACCAGAAGACAGTAAAGAAGCCTAGGGAGGACAATATTTCAAGAAGACAAGCATGATCAGTGTTGTCAAAGGCAGCTGACAGGTCAAGGAGGGGTTCACAAGTCAGCTGAATTCCACAGTGACCTGTGAAGTGCCAGTGTACCAATAGCTAATGACAGTATTATTGCAACAGAGAGTCCTGTGGCACCTTTAAGACTAACAGATGTACTGGAGCATAAGCTTTCATGGGTGAATACCCACTTCGTCAGATGCATCTCTGATACTTGACAGTATTATTATGTCACACCAAACCATTGACAGAGATGACTGTTAGCAAGACAGTATCTTCCTCAAAGCCCCCTGAAACACACTGGACTCTGTTAGACTCGTCAGATGGACTATCTAATCAGGTCCTTTCCCGAAAATAACTGGTGAACCTTGCCTCAAATGGTCAGTCTGTAACGGGGTCTAGACTTCCCACCACTGGCGCCTCCTGCTGGTTGCTCTGGGAATTAGCTCTTGTCAGCTGTGGAGTGCCCTCTGCGTGTGGTGTCTCACCCGTTGTCTGCTCTGCTGATTTGGAATCCACGTTGCTTCCCGCTCAGTGGTGTCCGCTTCAGGACACTGCTCTTTAGCAGTGCCCACCTCAGTGGCTACTGCCAGTCCTCAACTAGCCCCCATTCACTGAGGCAGACTGCAGTCTGTAACCGCCACTCATCATTGGCAGGGGTTAGGATCTGCTGCCTCTGCCTATCCCCAGGCTGCCCCTCTGCAGCCCCAGTACCTTTTTGGGCATTTAACAAGGCCTGCAGCCTGCGGGTTTACCAGTCTGGAGCTGCCCTTTACCCTTCCCCAGCACAGCTCCATTCCCAGGCAGCTAGCCCTTCCCACTCCAGGGCTAGAGTGAGACTCCTTCAGCTTCTGGCCCCACAGCCCTTTTATCAGCGCCAGCTGGGCCCTAATTGAGCTGGCCACAGCTATGGCTGCTTCCCCAATCAACCTAACTTGGCTGCTTTTAACCCTTGCTTATTGGAGTGGGGCAGCTGCCCCACTACACAGTCTATGACAAGGGTATACTTCCCACACCAGTTACTACCAAAACCATACTCAAAACAAATCCAGTCCAGGACAGTCCCATGATTGACTCCTGTTTGTCTAATGGCACCAACTTGGAAGTTCCCCAGAATGTGCAGACTCTTTGAGTCAGGGACAGTAATTTACTATAGAGTTGTAGGGTGTCTAGCACAGCAGGATTCTGACCTGGTGGAGGCCTCTAGGTGCTACCACAATATAAATATTAAATTAATTTAAATAATGATTAACCTAGGCTATGGCAATGACACTGTACATGAACTTTGTCAATGCAAGCAGGTATTTTATGGGAATTTGAACTTTGCACAGTCCAAGACTCACATTACTCACTCACAGTTACATTATATCAAATGCTACTGTGGGTTGTGTCATCTCCTACATTTAGGGGTAGGTGCAAACAGCAGAGTCATTCCCCCTTCCACAGGACTCCTGCTGAACAAAGTAGTTGACTGGAGTCATCTGAATTCATAGTCAATCTAGAGCATCATCTAGTCAGACCTCTGTTACATATATAAAGCCAGGGCATTCTAACCAAATCATGGATGGTAACTATTTTATTAGCCACTGACTTTTCATTTAACAGCCTGAATCAAAGAGATGGGTTGTTATTTGAAGACCTCCTATGATCTTTGGACTAGACTCTGAGCATGACCAGTGAGATCTACATTAAATGCCACATTCTCAACCTATGCCTCCAGGGACTGAGATGCACAAATCCTCACAACCAATCTCCCCTGCACACAGATTGCCATATCTTCAATTCACTGCAGGACTGTTACATTCTCTTGACTACCAAAAGTTACTATTAAAAGAGACATCCTTCCAAAATGGATATCCAAATAGGGACCTCCAAAGTAGGCCAGATAAAATGCCAAATTCATGCAAACCTGCATCATAAATGCAGATCTTAAGCTCTTATATATAGAATCATAAAGTTAGAGGGGACCACAAGGGTAATCTAGTCTAACCCCCTGCCAAGATGCAGGATTTGTGGTGTCTAAACCATCCAAAACAGATGGCTATACATCTCCTACCACATTTGTCTTGCAAATTGGATTTTTTCCATTGGACAAAATCCCATTTTTTCTTGGACTTCCTCTCTGTGTGACACTGATGGTTAGAGTAATCTTTTCTCTATGCAACCCCACCCCTTAGTGCTTTCTGCAGAAAAGGCCTGGGGATTACAGCAGACAATAAGCTGGATATGAGTCAGCAGTTTGCCCTCATTGCCAAGAAGGCCAAAGACATATTGGGCTGTGTTAGTAGGAGCATTGCCAGCAGATCGAGGGAAGTGATTATTCCCCTCTATTTGGCATTGGTGAGGTCATACCTGAAGTATTGCATCCAGTTTTGGTCCCCCCACTACAGAAAGGATGTGGACAAATTGGAAAGAGTCCAGCAGAGGGCAATGAAAATGATTAGGGGGCTGGGGCACATGACTTATGAGGAGAGGCTGAGGGAACTGGGGTAATTTAGTTTGCAGAAGAGAAGAGTGAGGGGGGATTTGATAGCAGCCTTCAATTATCTGAAGAAGGGTTCCAAAGAGGATGGAGCTCAGCTGTTCTCAGTGGTGGCAGATGACAGAACAAGAAGCAGTAGTCTCAAGTTGCAGTGGGGGAGGTCTAGGTTGGACATTAGGAAAAGACGGTTACTCACCTTTGTAACTGTTGTTCTTCGAGATGTGTTGCTCACATCCATTCCAGTTAGGTGTGCGCGCCACGCGTGCACGTTCGTCGGAAACTTTTTACCCTAGCAACTCCAGTGGGCCGGCAGGTCGCCCCCTGGAGTGGCGCCGCCATGGCGCTCAATATATATCCCTGCCGGCCCACCCGCTCCTCAGTTCCTTCTTGCCGGCTACTCCGACAGTGGGGAAGGAGGGCGGGTGTGGAATGGATGTGAGCAACACATCTCGAAGAACAACAGTTACAAAGGTGAGTAACCGTCTTTTCTTCTTCGAGTGATTGCTCACATCCATTCCAGTTAGGTGAATCCCAAGCCATACCTAGGCGGTGGGGTCGGAGTGAGAAGTCGCGGCATGGAGCACTGCAGATCCGAAGGCCGCATCCTCTCTAGACTGCTGGACCAGGGCGTAGTGGGAAGCAAAGGTGTGGACCGATGACCAGGTCGCCGCCCGACAGATTTCCTGGATGGGCACACGGGCGAGGAAAGCCAGTGACGATGCCTGCGCCCTGGTAGAATGCGCAGTCACCCGGCCCGTAGGGACGTGGGCCAAGTCATAGCAGGTCCTGATACAGGACGTTACCCATGAGGATAACCTCTGGGAGGAGATAGGAAGCCCCTTCATGCGGTCCGCTACCGCCACGAAAAGCTGGGGGGATTTGCGGAAGGGCTTGGTCCTCTCCACATAGAACGCGAGAGCCCTACGGACATCAAGCGAGTGGAGCTGCTGCTCCCTGCCTGAGGAGTGAGGTTTCGGGAAAAAAACCGGAAGGAATATCTCTTGGCTGATGTGGAAGGACGAGACTACCTTGGGGAGAAAGGCAGGGTGTGGCCTCAGCTGCACCTTATCTTTGTGGAAGACTGTATACGGGGGGTCTACCACAAGGGCCCGGAGTTCCGACACCCGCCTAGCTGAGGTGATAGCTACTAAAAAGGCAGTCTTCCAAGAGAGGTAAAGCAGGGAGCAAGTAGCTAACGGCTCAAAAGGGGGTCCCATGAGCCGAGACAACACCAAGTTAAGATCCCAGGTTGGAGCAGGGAGTCGGACGTTAGGGTATAAACGTTCCAGTCCCTTAAGGAATCTAGACACCGTCGGGTGAGAAAAATCAGAGCGACCATCCGCACCCGGGTGAAAGGTGGAGATAGCTGCCAGGTGGACTCGCAACGACGATATCGCCAGACCCTGCTGTTTGAGGGACCAAACGTAGTCTAAGATATTGGCCACCGAAACTTCCATAGGGCGGAGATTTCTCTCCACGCACCAACAGGAGAAACGCTTCCACTTGGCCGAATATGTCGCTCTCGTGGAAGGCTTCCTGCTGCCCAAAAGCACCTCCCTCACCGGTGAGGAGCAGCGCAGCTCAGAACCGGTCAGCCACGCAGGAACCACGCCGCTAGGTGCAGCGACTGCAGGTCCGGGTGACAGAGAGTCCCATGCTCCTGGGTAATCAGGTCCGGGTGAAGGGGCAGGGGAACTGGGTCGGCTATGGCCAGGTCCAGCAGCATGGGGTACCAATGCTGCCTGGGCCACGCTGGGGCTACCATGATCACACGAGCCCTGTCCCTGCGCACCTTCAGAAGGACCTTGTGAACCAGAGGAAACGGGGGAAACGCGTAGAACATGTGGGTCGACCACGGAATAAGGAAGGCATCCGCTATCGACCCGGGCTCCCTGCCCTGAAAGGAGCAGAACGCCTGGCACTTCTTGTTCCCCCCGGACGCGAAGAGGTCCACACGGGGATAACCCCACCTCTGGAAGATGGAGAGGGCGACGTCCGGGCGAAGGGACCACTCGTGCGATAGGAAGGATCTGCTCAAGCGATCCGCCAGCGTGTTCCGTACTCCGGGGAGGAAGGAAGCCGTGAGGTGAATGGAGTGGGCTACACAAAAGTCCCAGAGACGCATCGCCTCGTGACACAGGGGAGAGGATCTGGTGCCGCCTTGCTTGTTGATATAGTACATGGTCGTCGTGTTGTCGGTAAACACCGCGACACAACGACCTTGAAGCTGATGGCAGAACGTTTGACAAGCAAGGCGGACCGCTCTCAACTCCCGCATGTTGATGTGCAACCTCACCTCCTTCGGGGACCACAGGCCCTGCGTTCTCAGGGTTCCCAGGTGGGCCCCCCAGCCTAGATCTGAGGCATCCGTTGTCAGGGACACCGAGGGCTGAGGTGGGTGGAAAGGGAGCCCCGCACACAGCACGGACTGGTCTAGCCACCAGTCGAGAAAATCTAACACCCCTTGGGGGATCGTGATCAGCATGTCTAGCGGTTGTCTTGCCGGCCGGTAATGATCGATGAGCCACAACTGGAGGGGCCTCATGCGGAGCCGAGCATAACCGGTCACAAAGGTGCAAGCTGCCATGTGGCCTAACAGGGCTAGACATGTCCGCACTGATGTCAAGGGGGCTGCCCGCAGTCGTTGAACGATCGCCGACAATGCCTGGAACCTCTGCAACGGCAGAAGAGCCCTGGCCACGGTGGCGTCCAGGACGGCCCCGATGAACTCCACCCTCTGCGTGGGGATCAGGGTGGACTTGTCCATGTTTATCAAGAGGCCCAAAGTAGCAAACAGGCCGGTGATCACGCGGACATGGCTGCAAACTTGCCGTTCCGACGTGCCCCGAATTAACCAATCGTCTAGGTAAGGGAACACGTGGATACGACTGCGTCGAAGATGTGCCACAACAACTGCCATGCATTTTGTAAATACCCTTGGGGCCGTAGAAAGGCCAAATGGGAGGACTGCAAATTGGTAGTGAAGGGGGCCCAACACGAAACGAAGGAAACGTCTGTGATGTGGCCAAATGGCAATGTGAAAGTAAGCGTCCTGCATGTCGAGGGCGGCGTACCAGTCTCCCGGATCCAGGGATGGGATAATGGTCCCCAGGGATACCATGCGGAACTTCAACTTCACCAGGTACTTGTTGAGCTCTCGCAAGTCGAGGATAGGCCTGAGGCCTCCCTTGGCCTTGGGGATCAGAAAGTAACAGGAATAAAATCCCTTGCCTTTCTCGTTTTCCGGAACCGCCTCTATAGCTCCTTTGCTGAGGAGCGTCTGCACCTCCTGCCGAAGGAATTGCTCGTGAGAGGGGTCCCTGAAGAGGGACGAGGAAGGGGGGCGGGAAGGAGGAAATGATACAAACTGCAGGCGGTATCCCGTCTGCACCGTGCGTAAGACCCAGCGGTCCGATGTTATTTGGGTCCACGCCGGGAGGAAAAACGAAAGGCGGTTGGAAAACGGGGGGGAAGGATCCGTGGGGGAAACTGTTACTGCGCCCTCGGGCGCACCTTCAAAATGAAGGCTTGGGTCCAGGCGGGGGCTTAGAGGAGCCTTGGTTCTGCCCCCCTTGGTTCCCCGAATGCCTGCGCCTTCCATTCCTGCCACGGCGCCTATTAAGGTCCTGCCGTTGGCGGAACTGGGAATATGGCCTGCGTTGCTGTTGCTGCTGTGGCCGGAAGGGTCTGCGTTGCGTTCCCGGTGTGTGCATCCCGAGGGAGCGCATAATGACCCGATTGTCCTTTAGACTCTTAAGTCTGGGGTCTGTCTTTTCGGAAAACAGGCCCTGGCCTTCGAACGGGAGGTCCTGGATGGTATGTTGGAGCTCCGGAGGAAGGCCAGAGACCTGCAGCCAGGAGATACGGCGCATCGTTACCCCCGACGCAAGGGTGCGGGCAGCCGAGTCTGCAGCTTCCAAAGAAGCTTGCAAAGATGTACGTGCAACCTTCTTGCCCTCATCTAAGATGGCTGCAAATTCCTGGCGGGCGTCTTGCGGCAGCAGCTCTCTAAATTTGTCCGCTGCCACCCATGAGTTGAAAGCGTACCTGCTGAGCAGGGCTTGTTGGTTTGAAACCCTGAGCTGCAGCGCCCCAGCCGAGTATACTTTGCGTCCAAGGAGGTCCATTCGCCTGGCCTCCCTGGATTTGGGGGCTGGAGCTTCCTGCCCATGACGCTCTCTGTCATTTACCGATTGTACCACCAGGGAACACGGTGTCGGGTGTATATGGAGGTACTCATAGCCTTTAGAGGGGGCCATGTACTTCTTCTCGACACCCCTCGCCGTAGGGGGGATGGAGGCCGGTGACTGCCAGATAGTATTGGCGTTGGCCTGGATGGTCCTTATGAAGGGTAGGGCGACCCTGGTGGGAGCATCCGATGAGAGGATGGTAACAATCGGATCCTCGATTTCCGAGACCTCCTCGGCTTGTAGGCTCAGATTCTGAGCTACTCGCCTGAGCAGGTCTTGGTGCGCCCTGAGATCCAGCGGGGGGGGGCTACTGGAGGAGGTGCCAGCGACCGCTTCATCAGGGGAGGAGGATGAGGAGACCCCCGGCAAGAGAGTGTCTAATGGGGGGTCCCCCTCGGCCCTCGCCTCTGTCTCAGGAGCCAGAGCGGAGTCTTGCTGCTTGGACCCTTCCTCTCCATCCGGGGAGGGAGGGGGGCGAGACAACGAGGCTTCCGGCACCCTGTGCTCCGCCGTCGCAGGCCTAGCAGGAAGCTGTTGGGGGCCCTGGGCTTGATGGTATGCCCATGGGGTCCAAAACCCCCACTGCTGCGGGCCTTGGTCGTGTTGTGGCGGGTCCTGAAAGAGCGCCGCCTGCCGGTCGGTGCCCAGCGCATACCCACTGTCCATTTGTGAGGAGACCGACGGCTGTCTAGAAGGCCACGGCGGGGCCGACCCTGGCTGGTAAGGGTCTGCGCGGGTCGGCAGCGACGATCTTCTCGGTGCCGGGGATCGGTACCGGGAGTCATATCGGTGCCGGGATCGGGACCGGGACCGGGTTCTGTCTCGGTGCCGGGATCTGGACCGGTACCGGCCGCCGCTTCGGTGCCGGGATCGGGACCGGGACCTGCCACCAGCTCGGTGCCGGGAGGTCGACCGGGGCCGGGACCTGCCACCAGCTCGGTGCCGGGAGGTTGACCGGTGCGGCGAGTGACGGCGGGACTGGCTCCTGGAGTCACGGTGCCGGTATCGGCGGCTGGAGTCAGACCTCGATCGCCTTGAGGTCGACCGGTGCCGCGAGTGCGACCGGTACCGCCGAGGGGAGCGGTGCCGGGACTGCGAGCGGCGATGAGATCTCGACCTGCCGTGACGTCGGGACCTGGACCGCGAGCGCGAGTCCCGAGACGGTGCCGACATCATGGGCTTGCCTCTGCATGCGACCCGCACCGGAGGTACCGGGGGTGGCAGTGAGTAGGCTCTGTCAAGGCAATGAGGTCCCGTGCCGAGGCGAAGGTCTCCGGCGTGGATGGGACCAATATCTCAACCCCAGACCTTATGGGGGAGCTTGGCGGCACCGGACTCGACGGACCCGCCGGGCCCGGAGTCGACGGTGCCGGCGGCGCCGCGGCCGATGTTGAGGCCGGGCGCTCCAGTCGGGTCTGCCTGGCTGGAGCAGCAGACGCTGACGGTCTTGGTTCTGCACCCGGTGCCGGAGAAGGTCGGTGCCGGGGAGTCTTTCCGGTGCCGGGACGATCCGGTGCCGGCGCCGAGATCACGGCCTGTGAAGCCGCCGGGTCAAGTGCCGCCTCCATAAGGAGAGTCCGGAGTCTTTGATCTCTCTCCTTTTTTGTCCTTGGCTTAAAAGCCTTGCAGATGCGGCACTTGTCCGATCTGTGCGATTCCCCCAGGCACTTCAGGCACGCGTCGTGGGGGTCGCTGGTAGGCATAGGCTTCTTGCAGGCCGCACACTGCTTGAAGCCCGGCGAACCAGGCATGAGCCCGGTGCCGGGTGCCGGGAAGGGCTAGAGCCCCCGGCGAAAAACTATTTACTACACTATTTACACTTAATTACTACTATCTATACTAAACAATCGAACTAACAACTATAACAATAACGAGAGATAACTAGAGATAACAAGGAGAGCTAGGGACGTGGAGGACAGCTATGCCGCGCTCCACAGTTCCAACGACCGACACGGCGGTAAGAAGGAACTGAGGAGCGGGTGGGCCGGCAGGGATATATATTGAGCGCCATGGCGGCGCCACTCCAGGGGGCGACCTGCCGGCCCACTGGAGTTGCTAGGGTAAAAAGTTTCCGACGAACGTGCACGCACGGCGCGCACACCTAACTGGAATGGATGTGAGCAATCACTCGAAGAAGAAACATTATTTCACTCAGAGGGTGGTGAAGCACTGGAATGGGTTACCTAGGAAGGTGGTGGAATCTCCATCCTTAGAGGTTTTTAAGGCCCAGCTTGACAAAGCCTTGGCCGGGATGATTTAGTTGGTGTTGGTCCTGCTTTGCACAGGGGATTGGGCTAGATGATTTCCTGAGGTCTCTTCCAACCCTAATATTATATGATTCTATGAACACCAGATTGAAAATTCCTAGACTTTCACTCCCCTAGACCAAGGGAAATAGGCAAACCAAGCATTTACACACAACTACCCTCCACTTCTCCCTGGAGAGTTGTTACAGCCCAGCACAAAGCAACTGGAATCGCTCATGAAAGCCATATGTAAATCACTCCCAGCCATTCACTCCCAGCCTTTGATATGGAACTGTCCCTTCCTAAAAGTAAACACCAGAGTCCCTCTCCCAGAGGCCAAAGCGAAGGTAGACAAAATCATTCAATTATTACATTTTTAAATGATATATTTTTAGAGTCTCCGGTCCTTGAGTTCTGAAATGTTTCTCCTTTGCAACAAATAAAGATTGAAGAACATTTCCCATGGAAAATAAATGTACTTTATGGTTTCAATCTGTTATATTTATGTAGTGACCTCCAACATACCACATTTTTTAGAAGGCAAATCTTTTTTTCCACTGACCCACTACAATTAAGGGAATTATATTTATCAAACAACTAAGGCAGTTACTAAGTAAGATGCTTCCTCAAATGTTTCCTCCCCCACAAATTCTCTCTTCTGTGTGATTGCTAATAAATCAGAGGTTAATTTTACAATACTAGGTCATAAGTAAGTTTACAGTAAGCTGGATGGGGAGAAATAATTATTTTTGATAATTTTCCATAACTAATAAATTACTTGGATAGCTTATATGTGAGTTCCAAATAATACATTATTAGAGGCAATATTTTCAAGTAGTTTTATTACATTTTATGATATGTAAATGTAAAAGATGATTATTATTGGTGGCCACATATTGTGCTTTATTTCTGTGCTCTCTACTGATGGATTGTGTACTGTTGTAGAGCAATCAAATAATTAATATAGCATTTGTTATATTTGAACTGGCTTGAGTTTTTAACTTCATGTTAGTGTAATTTAATGCAGCAGGATCTAGGTATAAATGTCACCCTATTATTCTTCATATGCATAGAAATCTGTTATCACAGTTAGGATAATTCTCAAAGATATTGTGTCATCACATCCAGCTGGTGTTGGAAGACTGATGCAGAGAGGCAGCATGGTTTAATAGACAGAGCACAGTATTTGAAGATAAGGTGATAAGGAACAGTCAGCATGGATTTGTTAAGAACAAATGGTGTCAAACCAACCCAATAGCTTTCTTTGACATGGTAACAAGCCTTGTGGATAGGGAGGAAGCAGTAGACATGGTACATCTTGACTTTAGTAAGGTTTTGAAACTATCTCGCATGACCTTCTCATAAACAACCTAGGGAAAT
The DNA here is from genome assembly GCF_025201925.1 of Gopherus flavomarginatus. Classification (NCBI taxonomy): domain Eukaryota; kingdom Metazoa; phylum Chordata; order Testudines; family Testudinidae; genus Gopherus; species Gopherus flavomarginatus. The sequence continues at coordinate 246,890,011 of NC_066618.1, read as the reverse complement.
GAAACCTAGATGAAGCTACTATAATGTGGGTGCAAAACTGGTTGGAAAATGATTCCCAGTTTTCAGTGGTTCACAGTCATGCTGGAAGGACATAATGAGAGGGGTCCTGCAGGGATCAGTTCTGGGTCTGGTTCTGTTCAATATATTCATCAATGATTTAGATAATGGCATAGAGAGTACACTTATAAAGTTTGTAGACAATACCAAGCTGGGAGCGGTTGCCAATGCTTTGGAGGATAGGATTAAAATTCAAAATGATCTGGACAAACTGGAGAAAAGGTCTGAAGTAAATAGGATGAAATTCAATATGGACAAATGCAAAATACTCCATTTAGGAAGGAACAATCAGTTGCACACATACAAAACAGGAAATGACTGCCTAGGAAGGAATACTGTGGAAAGGGATCCGGGGATCATAGTGGACCGCAAGCTAAATATCAGTCAACAGTGTAATGGTGGTGCAAAAAAAGCGAACATCATTCTGGGATGTATTAGCAGGAGTGTTGTAAGGAAGACACAAGAAGTAATTCTTCCACTCTACTCTGTGCTGATTAGGCCTCAACTGGAGTATTGTGTCCAGTTCTGTGCGTCCCATTTCAGGAAAGACGTGGACAAACTGGAGAACGTCCAGAGAAGAGCAATAAAAATGATTAAGGGTCTAGAAAACATGATCTATGAGGGAATATTGAAAAAATTGAGTTTGTTTACTCTGGAAAAGAGAAGACTGAGAGGGGACATGATAACAGTTTTCAAGTCCATAAAAGGTTGTTACAAGGAGGAGGGAGAAAATTTGTTTTTCTTAACCTCTGAGGACAGAATAAGAAGCAATGGGCTTAAATTGCAGCAATGGAGGTTTTGGTTGGACATTAGGAAAAACTTCCTGTCAAGGTTGTTAAAAACTGGAATAAATTGCCCGGGGACATTGTGGAATTTCCACCATTGGAGATTTTTAAAAGCAGGTTAGACAAATACCTATCAGGAGTGGTCTAGATCAGTGGTGGGCAACCTGTGGCCCATTGGCTGGGAACAGCGAACCACGGCCACTGGGAGCTGCAGGTGGCTGTGCAAATGTAAACCAACAGTATGGCAGCCCCACCAGCGGATTACCCTGATGGGCTGTGTGCAGCCCATGGGATGCAGTTGCCCACCACTGGTTGAGATAATACTTAATCCTGCCACGAGTGCAGGAGACTGGACTAGATGACCTCTCAAGGTCCCTTCCAGTCCTGTGATTCTATGAATTGGAGCCAGGAACTTCTGAATTCTAATCCCACTCTGCCATAGACTCTTTAGGCGGCCTTGGAAAAGTCATTTAGGCAAAATTTTCAAAAGTAGCCTCTAGCTTTGGGTGCTGCCAGTTTTTGGATGTTCTGCTTTAGATGGGTAGGGCCTAGTTTCCAGGTTACCCTAGAGAGAGCAGTGAGGTATGAGCCCATATTTTCTCCCTCTGATCTGGGTGACTTTGTAACTCAGTGCTAAGAGCTGCCAGCAACGTCAGTTCACCCTTAATGAGTGAAAAGCAAGATAAATATTTCCTTTTATCCATCATGTTTTTTAAACATACCTCTAAGTCATATTTTTCCATTCACTGTAATTTGATCCTCCGTTACTGCCGCTTGATTTTGCTAGCTATAGAAATAGCAATAATGAGCCCAATCCTGCAGCCTGTAATCAGGCAAAGGTCCCACTGGCCCATATAACAACATCCTGCCTCACCCTTTATTTATATGATGTAATTTTTTATTTGTGAGAGTAATTAACCACTGGAACAATTTGCCAAGTGTTGTAGTGGATTCTCCATCACTGACAATTTTTAAATCAAGATTGCATGTTTTCCTAAAAGATCTGCTCTAGGAATTTGTTTTGGGGAACTTCTATGGCCTTTACAATACAGGAGGTCAGACTTTATGATCACAGTGGTCCCTTCTGGCCTTTGGGATCTATTAATCTACTCTGATTTGCCAATGACCAAGTTATATGTATATTTAGAGGAAAATTCTAACATTCATTTAACAATAGTTGTCTAGTGGACTGATTGTACATTCAATTGTACCCACATGCATACATTCGTGGTAGTCTCAAGCCTCTATTCCTTTTCTGTGCATCTGAAAAAAGGAGTAGGTGTTTTGCTGCTACTGCTTAGCTGGAAACAGCAGGTCTCTTCAAGGCTTAATTGATAAGACAACTGAATGAATAATGGTTTCATTGTAAGATACAGCTTCATAACAAAAAGAGGCAAAAGGTTTAATTTATCAAAAAGAGCAAGACTGGATTCTGCAGAAAATAGATTGAGGAAAGATCCTAAAATCTTGGGATTCATAGACTATATTAAATGTAAATGTTTTCATAGTAAAATAATAGAATAAATATTATTCCATTAGACCCTATGTTAGACATTTAGTGATTTTTCTCTCAGTATGAGGCATTTTCCTGATAATTTCAAGTACTGGGAATACATTTTGTTTCTCTGTAGCAACTCACTCTTACATTTTATGCACACAAAAAAAAATCTACATAAATTTGACATTTATTTTAAAAAGTACAGTACTTCCAAAAGAAAAACCAGGCATTCTTGTTACAGCAACAAAACAGTCTGTAAACTGAATAAGTGACCAATAAGTTTGGTATGAAATATGGACTTCATTATGAGGACAATATAATCTCAACCTGATATGCTAAGATTTTCTTTGTCAATTTCAGCAGGTTTTATTTTCACTTTCAAGAGACAGTTTGAGCTCCCTCTGGTGGCTAATACAGCATGTAACAATGTTTGTTCTAAATAGAACATAGAAATTCATACATGTATAGATTAAGGCCAGAAGGACCATTATCATCATCTAGCTGACCTCTTGCATAATACAGGCTACAGAACTTCATACCGTAATTTCTGTGCTCATAACTTCTATGTGAGCAATAGTATATCTTTTTAAAAGGTATTTTGTTTCTATTTAAACACTTCAAGTGATAAAGAATGCACAGCATCTCTAGGTGAATTGTTCCAATGGTTAATTATCATCACTGACAAATTTGCACCTTATTACTAGCCTAAATTAGTCTAACTTCACCATCCAGCCATTGGATCTCATTATACCTTTTTCTGCAAGATTAAAGAATGGTCTACAATCAGAAATCTTTTCCCCATGTAACTACTTGCAGACCAGGACCAAACCACCTTATAACTTTCCTGGATAACTCACCTGAGAAGTGGCAGATCCCTGTTCAAATCCCTTATCAGGGAGAGAGGGAGGACTTGAACCAGAGGTCTCCCACATTCTGGTGTGTGCTCTAACAATGGGTCTAAAGATTATAAGGGAGGTCCTCCTCCTCTCCCCAGATGTTTTGTGTAGAGGTAGGCAGTATCTGCACATGCCTACTAGATCAGGTCCTGCAGGCAAAATAGCCGGGTGCATGACTGTGCTTCCACAGTTCGCGAATCATTGTGAGGCTTTGGCAGGAGATAGGTGCCCACATAGGCATTGAGTTTTACTTTTTCCTGGGGCATGCTCCACCCCAAGCCCCTGCGCCTATTCTCCCCCCTCCCCCAAGGCCCCACCTTCAGTCCGCCTCTTCCCACCCCCACTCTACCCCTCTCCCCCAAGGCCCTGTTCTCGCTCTGCCTCTTCCCGCTTCCACTCCACTCCCTCCATGAGGCCCATGCTCGCCTGCCACTCTCCGCTCTTTCCCAAGCCCCTCCCCCAGTTGCCAAACAGCTGTTGGCAGCACCTTCGATTAGCTGTTTGGCAGTGCCCCCAGTTAGCTGATTGTTGGTGCCACCAAAAAAACAGTTACCCACCTTTATAATTGTTGTTCTTTGATGTGTTGCTCATATCTATTCCAATTAGGTGTGCGCACACTGAATGCATGGCTGTTGGAGAATTTTAATCCTAGCAACATCTGGTGGGTTGGCTGTGGAGCCCCCTGGAGTGGAACCTTCCTAGCACTTGATGTATACTCCAGCCGACCCAGTGCCCCCTCAATTCCTTCTTGCTGGCTACTCCGACAGAGGGAAAGCGGGGGCAGGTTTGGAATGGATATGAGCAACACATCTTGAAGAACAACAGTTACAAAGGTGAGTAACCGTTTTTTCTTCTTCAAGTGCTTGCTCACATAGATTCCAATTAGGTGACTCCCAAGCCTTATCTAGGTGGTGAGATTGGAGAGAAGCAACATGGATTGTGGGACCGCTCTACCAAATGTTGTGTTGTCTCTGGCGTGCTGGATGATGGCATAGTGTGAAGCAAAAGTGTGTACCAAGGACCAAGTTGCAGCTCTGCAGAGCTTCTGAATCAGCACCTGGGCCAGAAAAGCCGCCGCCAACACCTGGGCCCTTGTGGAGTGAGCAGTGAGGGGCCGGGTCAGTACACCGGCCAGATCATAGCAAGCGTGGATGCAGGAAATGATCCATGAAGAGATCTGCTGAGAGGAAACCAGGAGGCCTTTCATCCAGTCCGCCACCACAATGAAGAGCTGGGTCGTCTTTCCGAATTGCTTCATATGGTCAATGTAGAAGGCAAGTGTCCTATGGACATGGAGAGACTGCTGCTGCTGGTCCTGGCAACTGGCATGCAGTTTTGGATAAGAAAACAGGAGAAAAATGTCTTGGCTGATGTGGAAAGCTGATACTACTTTGGGAAGAAAGGTTGGGTGAGGCCGAAGCTGCACCTTATCTTTATGGAAGATCGTGTAGGGTGCTTCCAAGGTAAGGGCTCTGAGCTCGGAGACATGCTATGCCGACGTGATAGCAACAAGGAAAGCCTTTTTCCAGGAGAGGTAGAGGCAGAGGTAGAGCAGGTGGCCAGCATCTCAAACAGGGGCCCCATGAGTCTGGAGAGGATCAGGTTAAGGTCCTATGTGGGGACTGGCTTTCGAACCTTGGGTAAAGACGGTCCAGGCACTTGAGGAACCTGCCAACCATGTGATTGGCGAAGACAAAGTGGCCATTTGGACCCAGGTGAAAAGCCGAGATGGCCACAAGATGAACTCAGACAGAGGATACCACCAGGCCTTGCTGTTTTAGGTCCAAGATATACTCCAAAATGAGAGGCACGGATGCCTGGAGACGGGGCATGTTGCGTTTGTTACAGCTATTCTCCCATTCCATTTTGTTTCTTACAGCTGTCCCCATACTCCATTTTGTTTTTGTTCTCCTCCTGTGGCAGCCCTTCCATGGCTGTTAAATTGTTTACCAAGGCCACTGCCCTTCTCAAAGAGAGGGCCCCTTAAGTTGTTTACCAAGAGCCATTGCCCTTCTCAAAGGGATGGCCACTTGTGCTGCATGCTAAGTGGGACCACTGCCCTGTTCAAAGGGTTAGTCGTGTTATCACCTTGTTGAACCTGGGCTTGGTGTAGGGCAGGCAATGTCCAGAGCTGCAAGACCTATTGTGTTTTTAAGATCCTGGGCATGAGTCATAGGCCTCATGTGCTTTTCAGTCACCTATTGCACAGGACTCTGCCCAAGCATGTCTCTGTGCTCACCGCCAGTTTTTCCCTGTGCCTCCTCCCCTGTGACAGAGGGAGCCTATGAGGATCACTGGAGGGAAACTGCCTACGTTTGCCTTTAAAAACAGACATTTTTGAAACAAACATCAGAAAGGTTCCTGCATTGCTGCCTGGTCTGATCAGCCAGGGGTTTTGGGGGGTCCTTTCTCCACTCTCGTTTTATTTTTGAATGTACCCCCGGTTTTTAAACCCCTCACCCACACGAAGAACGAATTGCTGCCTGAGAGATCTCCTGATTATCAAGACCTTACCGAGCCCTCCTTGCTTCTTCTGATGTTACTGCTGCTTCTGCTTTTGCTGCTGCCTTGGGGACTGGTAAGAATCCCTCTGTGAAACTTTCCATACTTTTATTTTATTACTTTAGCTGCTGGCTCTGTTTCCCTAGCACACAGACTCAAGCTAAACCTTGGTCTGTGTCTTAAAACCTCTCTTAAACTCCCGGTGCTTTGCTGCTAAAAATAAGCTTGTGCCGCTGCTAAGCTCTGCTCCCTGCTTTCAGCTGTTTCCACTGCTGCAGCCACCATCCCTTGGCTTCCTTGGGGGCTGCCTTGGGAGCTGTATCCTGGGCACATACCACTCCGCCCTCTGTGACTTCCCCATAGCATAAGGTGCACCGTAGGTTTTGCTTTTTAGTTTAATAAATCATAGTTTGCTAAGATTGTAGAGCTTGTAAGTTTCACCTGCCTTGTTATAGTTTGCTGTTTTGTTGCTCTGTATAGTTGCTTGTTATAGTTTGCTTAGAATTGTAATATTTGTTGTTTTGCCTAGTCGTTGATTAAGATAGATTTAAAAAAACCATTGCCTGGTTGTATTCTGTACCTGTTTTATTACTTTGTATAAGCTGCTTGTAATTTATATAAGTTTAATTAAGTTAGAGGACAGATAAGGTTTTTACTGCTTGAATTTGTCTTCCCGCTGTCCCAATCTCTCCCTGAACTTTCCCGTGTCTGTTTTTCCCCAGCTCCAATCTCCCCCTCTGTGTACTTCTCTGTGTCTCCCTGTGGTAACCCCTTGCTGCTCCCCTCCCCTGTGTAACTTCCCAAACCCTTTGCCGCTTCTTTCCCATTTTTTTTGGGTGTCCCTCTAGCCCTTCTTTACACCTCTGTGCTGCCTCTCCCTGTATCCCGTGTTCGTGCCCCCGCTCCTCCGCTGCCCCTCCCCTACCGAAGATCACCATCACACTGCTCCGTTTGTCTTCACCCCGCTGCTCCGCAACTTCCCTGAAGTGCTCTCCGCTGCTGCAACCTGCTTCTTCCCTCAGCCGTCTCCCCCATTCTCCATGTGCCTTCCCATCGCTTACACGTTCAGCGCCCTCACCTCTTGCTGCTCCCAGATTCCCCTTAAGTGCGCTCCAGCTGCTCTTGTCTCCCATACCTCCAGCCTGCAGGCTCCTGAAGACTGCTGCTCTGGGCTTCACCCCACAGGGCTTCAGAGTCTCTCGCTGCTTGCAGAGGCACTCTCCTCTCGTTAGTTACCACTAATCACTCACTCCCCTCCCCCCTCCTGCTTCTTGACCCGGCTTTTAGGTACACTCTTGCTATCACAGCCTCACAAATTAAGTCAGTAATTTTCTACATTGCATAAGTTTACTTATCACCCATATTGTATTATTGCACTGTGACTCACATTTTACTTGTGGTTATAACACCCCATTAGTTGCCTCCATTTTTCTAATATACCTTGTATACCATTTTTATCTAGAAGCTACCATTTTATTTTGCATTCCACACTGTATCTAGAGTTGTTCCTATATAAAGTTGAGTTACTTATTGACTGTACTGTATCCCATTGTGCTGAACCCCACTTACTGTACCCCACTGTCAAAACTCCCTACACTGTTCAATAAGAACCCTCCCTTATCATTGTCTATTGTAAACACCATCCCATTGCATTTCATTGTTAAATTCCCACCACTTCCTTTTTGCTTTAATAAAGAAATTAATTGGCACCCCGCCTGTGTGATAATTGCTCCCCAAGATCCCATATACCTGCAGGCAGGGACAGCGTTAAGTGCACCAGCATGAAAACCGCTTCCACTTAGCCGTATATGTGGCCTGAGTGGAGGGCTTCCTGCTGCCCATCAGTACTTGCTGCATAGATTCCGAACAGAGAAGTTCTGAAGGGTTTAGCCACACAGCATTCATGCTGTGAGGTGGAGAGGTCGTAAGCTGGGATGGCAGAGGCGACCGTGATCCTGAGTGATCAGGTCTGGAAGAAGAGGACTGGAATGTCCACAGATAGTTTCAACAGCGTGGTGTACCAGTGCTCCCTGGGCCACGCCGGAGCCACCAGAATCACTCGCGCCCTATCCCTATGCACTTTGAGCAAGACCCTGTGCCCAAGGGGGAACAGGGGAAAGGCGTAGAAAAGTTGACCTGTCCATGGGAGCAAGAAGACATCTGTGAGAGAGCCCGGAGAGTGGCCTTGGAGGGAGCAGAAAGCCAGGCATTTCCAATTGCTGCGGGAGGCAAACAGGTCGACCTGGGGAAACCCTCACCTTCGGAAGATGGGGTGAATGACATCTGTTGGAGCGACCACTCATGGGAGTGGAAGGACCCCTCAGGTAGTCCACCAGCATGTTCTGGACCTCAGGTAGAAAGAACGCCACCAGGTGAATGGAGTGGGCTATGCAGAATTCCCACAGTCAAACAGCCTCCTGACAGAGGTGGGAGGAACGCCCCCTCTTGTTTGTTGATGTAGAACATGGCCGTGGTGTTGTCTGTGAGGACCGCCACACAACGACGCTGCAGCTGCTCCTGGAAGGCTTAACAGGCAAGGCGCACCGCCATCAGCTCCCGGACGTTGATATGAAGGGGCCAGAAGCCCTAGTCTGAATGTCCCTGAGATGGGCACCCCATCCCAGGACTGATGCATCCATGACCATGGACAAGGAGGGTTGCAGGCTGTGAAAGGGGGCTCCTTTGCATACCACCCGGGGATTCAGCCACCAGTGGAGGGAGGCCATGATCTGCTCCGGGATGGTGACCATCAAGCGCAGGCTGTCTCGACCTGGGTGATAGAATGATGACAGCCAGGCTTTTAACGGGCAGAGCCGAAGTCTGGCATGCCTGGTCACGTATGTGCAGGAAGCCGTGTGGCCGAGAAGACTCAAGCAACTTCTTGCTGATGAGGTTGTGAATGCTTTGGACGAGGGCCACTATAGCCTGCCACTATAGTCCGGCAGGAGAGTTTGTGCCTTCACAGAGTCCAGAACCGCCCCTATGAATTCTATTCTCTGGGTTGGTTCTAGTGTTGACTTTGCCACGTTGAGAAGGAGGTCTAACCGACTAAACGTGTCCATGACCAAGCGGAGGTGGGACTGCACCTGTTCTCTAGTGTGCCCTCAGATAAGCCAGTCATCAAGGTAAGGGTATACCTGCACCCGTCTTCGACGAAGGAAGGCCGCCACGATTGCCATACATTTGGTGAACACTCGGGGGGCCGTGGAGAGACCAAAAGGAAGGGCCATGAACTGATAGCATTCATGGTTGATCACAAAGTGGAGGAAGTGTCTGTGCGCCGGATGAATTGCTATGTGAAAATAGCAATGTCAAGGGCAGCGTACCAGTCTCCAGGATCCAGGAAAGGTATAATGGTGCTGTCATAAACAGATGGTTAAGGGTTAATTTCTCTTTTTCCTGTAAAGGGTTAACTAGCAGTAAACCTGGAATACCTGACCAGAAGACCAATCAGGAGACAAGATACTTTCAAATCTCAGTGGAGGGAAGCCTTTGTTTGTGCTTTCTGGGTTTTTTGTTTGTTCTCTCTGGGTTCTGAGAGGGACCAGACATATATACAGACTCTCCAATTTTCTGAAACAGCCTCTCCTGTTCAATTTAGTAAGTACCAGTTGGAAAGGTGGCTTAGTCTTTTGATTGTTTTCTTTATTTGCAAATGTGTATTTTTTGCTGGAAGGATTGTATCTCTGTTTGCTGCAACATGTACTTGTGCTGGAGGGAGGATTCTCTCTAGTGTCTATAAGCTGAAAGACCCTGTAACATTTTCCATCTTGATTTTACAGAGATAATTTTTACTTTTTTCTTTCTTTTATTAAAAGTTTTCCTTTTTAAGACCCTGATTGTTTTTTTATTCTTGTGTGAGACCCAAGGGGAGGGAGTCTACATTTACCAGGAAATTGATGGGAGAAAGGAAAAGCCTGATTTCTCTCTGTGTTAGGATTACTGTCTCTTTCTCAGGGAGAGTCTGGGAGGGGGAGAGACGGGGGGAAGGTGAATTTCCTCTCTGTTTTAAGATTCAAGGAGTTGAATCACAGAGATCTCCCAGTGTTACCCAGGGAGGGGAGAATCTGGGAGGAAGAAAGGAGGGGAATGGTTTATTTCCCTTTGTTTTGAGATCCAAGGGGTTTGGGTCTTGGGGTCCCCAGAGAAGGGTTTGGGGGCCAGAAAGTGCCCCAAAACACTATATTTTTGGGTGGTGGCAGCTCTATCATTTCTAAGCTAATAATTAAGCTTGGGGGGGGTTCATGCAGGTACCCCATCTTTTGGACGCTAAGGTTCAGAGTGGGGAATCATACCTTGACAGGTGTCCAAGAAGATCATGCAGAACTTCAACTTTACCATGAACTTGTTGAGTCCAGAATGGGCCAAAGCCCGCCCTTTGCCTTGGGGATTAGGAAATATCAGGAGTAAACCCCCCTGCCTCTTAGCTCCCTTGGAACCTCCTCAATCGCCCCCATGGTGAGGCATGTCTGAACCTCCTGAATAAGGAGTTGCTCGTGAGAAGGGTCCCTGAAGAGGGACGGGGAAGGAGGGTGTGGAGGAAGAAAATTGGAGGGAGTATCCCACTTCCACCATGCCGAGGACCTAGCAGTCCGTGGCTATTTGAGACCAAACATAGTGGAAACGGGATAAACAATTCAAGAAAGGTGGGGTAGGATCCTGAATGAGGTCTGGTACATCATCCTCAGGCGTCCCTTCAAAAGGCCTGTTTTGAGCCCAACAAAGGCTTGGACGGGCCCTGGCCTTGCCCAGACTGAGGGTTGGAGGGCTTCCCCCTGCCATTACACCCTTGCCTCCTGTAGAAATCCTGCCTCAGACGAGGAGGAGGAGGATAGGAGCATTGTTGCAGCTGATGTGGTTTGAAATGTTTCCACTGAGTAGCCGGTGTGTGCATGCCCAGAGACTTCATTATCGCCCTTAAGTCCTTAAGACTTTGTAGCCTTGAATCAGTCTTTTCCAAATACAGGCCCTCTCCATCAAAGGGGAGGTCCTCCAGTGTTTGCTGAAGTTCCGGTGGCCGGCCGGAGGCTTGCAGCCAGGAGATACGCCTCATCGTACAAAGTACATGCGGCAGAGTCCGCAGCGTCCAGCAAGGCCTGCAACGAGGTCCGTGCCACTGTTTTGCCCTCTTCTGCCAAAGCCCCAAACTCCTTTCTGGACTCAGGAGGTACTAACTCCTTAAACTTCAGCATGGAGTTCCAGGAGTTAAAATTGTAATGACTCAGGAGCACCTGCTGATTAGCAATCCTGAGCTGAAGTCCCCCTGAGGAATAAACTTTGCGCCCAAACAAATCAAGGTGCTTGGCGTCCTTCAATTTGGATGCTGGGGCCTGCTGGCCATGCCATTCTTTTTTGTTCACTGATGCTACCAAGAGTGAACAGGGCTGTGGTTGGGTGAACAGATAATCAAACCCCTTCAAGGGGACAAAGTATTTCCGCTCCACCCCTTTAGCAGTCAGGGGGATGGACGCAGAAGTCTGCCATATTGTCCTGGTGTTGGTTTGGATGGTCCGAATAAAGGGTAGGCCGCCCTTGATGGAGCTTCTGTGGACAGAATATCCACCACAGGGTCCTCCACCTCTATCACCTCTTCTGCCTGCAGGTTCATATTCCATGCCACCCTGCACAGGAGGTCTTGGTGGGCACGTAGGTCTAATGGAGGGGGACCCAAGATTGCAGTACTTGCCACTGCCTCATCAGGTGAGGAGGAGAAGGAGGCCATGAGGGGAAGAGGGTCATCTAGGGCCTCTTGCAGAGCCGGGCCCAGCTGTTCTGTGCCAGCGACCTCAGGGCCCAGACTGGGAATTGGTATTGCAGGAAGTCCTGTAGTGGGGAGAGAAGCCGCCACAGTCTCCATGCCCCCCAGGGCAGCCAACTGGCTGTAGCCTCTAGCACTCATGCTCAGATGGGTCTGATTGAGAAGCCCCAGATGGAGCACCCTGGGCTTGGTGGTACGCCCAGGGCATCCAGAATGGCCATTGAGTGGATCCTTGAGAGGGACTTTGCTCCTGCACCTGCCAATGCCCACTCCCTGACTCCAGGCTGCTATGGTCCAAATGGCGATGGTCCGAAAAATGCGACCCCACCTCCGATCTCGAAGAATGAGAAGCGGAATGTGAGGGCCATGGTGGTGCTGAGTGGATCTGCGCCGGGTCACATCGGCGAGCTGATGGGGAACGGTGCTGCGACATGGGACCTGGAATGGCGCCTGGATCTGGGCCGAGATGATGACCAGCATCGAGAGCATCATCGGGTCAGGGATCTGCTCCTCGGTGGAGACCAGCGGGCAGAGCGGTGCCATGACCAGAACCGGTGCCAGGAGTCAGAGCGGTGACGCGAGTACAACCAGGGCCGTGAGTGCGACTGTCACCGCGAAGGAGAGCGGTGCTAGGACTGCGTCAGGAGCAGTGCTGAGAACGGGATCGATGCCACGGCTAGACCAAAGGTGCTGAGGGGTGTATTAGGGCCGGCTTGCCCTGGGACAGTGCCGCACATACAGGCACCAGTGCCTTGGCATGTGGCTGAGGGGATGCCTAAGTTGTCATGGTAATAAGATCCCTTGCAGCTGCAAAGGTATCCAGGGTGGACAGCAACTGGACCCCAACCACGCTGAGTGTCGGGGAGTCCAGGGATACCGGACTCAATGGCTCTCCCCTTGGGGCTGGAGTCAACAGTGCCAAAGCTGTAGGCGGTGCCCCTAGACATTCCCCTGCGGGATGTGTCTCCATGGGCGGTTCCAGGGAGGCTAGTCTCTGCGGAGTCGGGCCACCCTTTTCCGGCTTCTGGTGCCACTTCTGGCCAGGAGAACGGGAGCAGTGCTGGGCAGATGATGTGCCACTCCTACTGCTGCCGCTGGGGTGCTGCGCACCCAGGCGCTTGATGCCAGATCCTGGCACGCCTCAAGAGGCTGAGGGCTAAAAGCCGCCTCCACAAGGAACTGTTTTAAATGAAAGTCCTGCTCCTTCTTAGGCAGGGGACGAAACCCTTTTCAGATCCTGCACTTCTCTGCTTGATGAGATTGCCCAAGATACTTCAGGCAAGAGTCATGGGGGTCACACATTGGCATGGGCTTAGAGCAGGAACCACAGGGCTTGAATCCTGGAGCCTTGGGCATGAGTCCAAAAGAAGAATCGGGGAGGAGGGGAAAGACCCCCTAACCCCACTAAGTAAACCAACTAACTATAACTGTCACCTATTAACTATTAGGTATGCTAGGGAGAGTGGAGAACAGCGAAGCAGATCTCCACAGTTCCAACGACTTCCAGGGGCGGTAAAAAGGAAGTAAATTCCTTAAAACAAGTGGATCAAGTTTTTCTAAGAATCACGTTCTCTTCCTCAGGGCATGAAAAGTTGTTCAAGGAAGACTACAGTGATGGGGTGTTAATTCAATCCTTCTTCATAATTCAATTCAAAGATACCATATATCAAAGTGTGGGTGTCAGAGAAAAGCCCACATGAGGTCGACTGGAGTTCCTCTCCTTAACAAATGGCTGGCATAGACTAGTGTGAAATTTTCTAAAGTATTCATGTTCCAATTTCAAAAGGAACTTGGGTACCTAAGTCACTTAGACACTTCTGAAAATCTTACCCTAATACTATCTCTTCCCTTTGATTTCTATTCTGATTGATGGACTTACTGTTAAAATGCATTCGCAAAAGATGTGAAACCCATTTGCTGAATGGTGTCACTGATTTTGATGTTTGAAGTGACCCAGTTACTCTAGAATACACACTCTTCAGACCAATGTGATTCCTAGACTGTTCTACATGGATGTGATTTTAATTCATGTTACAGTGATCTTAAATGCTCCACTAACATAAGGACTAGATATGTTTCTCTACCAACTGGTTTGTTTCATTATTAGACAAAAGTTTCAATGAGGCAAATATGTTCAATGGTCAGTCAATTTTTCTTCAGTTCCTAACTATTTACAGTTACACCCTGCACTGCCTTGAATATTTTACCCTTGTACAAACTTTTTGTGAGAATGTAAACATTTGGGGACTTAAATTCTCTTAAGAACAGAGGCAGTCACTTTTATGTCAGGATTTTATTACAAAAATAACATATGAGTAACTTAATACCTTCTTCAAGGATGCTATCTGGAACAGAGTGAGGATGCAATAAAAGAATGTGATTTGTGGTGCTATGAGGGATTTGAAGTTGCCTGTAATAATTTGTGAATATTATATGCTGATGTAGATATTGTGATGTCTACTGGATGCATATATTAAGTTATTTCAGTAGCAGGATTGTAGGAAATGCATCCAGAAAGTTTTTTTGGGGGAGGGAGGCGGGGGGAACAGGAGGGAGAAAGAAACAGATATATATTTCCCAGCGAACAATTTGGAGACAAGGTAAGAGCCATTTACTTTACTGCTTTGGCTCTGAGCCCCTGCAGAGCTCACCAAACTGGTTTTGGGCAGCAGGTTGAAGCATGTGAGCCAAGAGAACAAAAAAAGTTTGGCTGGATTTAAAAACAGGCCCTGGGGGAGCTAAGGGGAACAAACTAAGACCCAAACTCCAAAGGTAAGGGTCTGGGGGTAAGACAGACCTGCCTAGGACCCTAGGTAAGAGAGCCATGCAACTAAACCCTTTATTGTTTTAACAATCCTTTTCTGTTATGTTATGCTTTGTTCCTACTGTTATGATTAAACAATACTTTGTTTTAAAGTGGCTATTTTTGGTCACTGCAAATCACTGGTCACTGAGTCCCAAAGAAACGAATAAACTGCAGATACCCAAATCCAGTTGGATCTGCTGAACAAGCATCTTTTAAGCCACAAACAACTGTAGCCTAGGACCCGGTCTGAGTGGGAGAATCATGGCCTTACCCCCGAGAGAGGTAAAGGCGTGAGGCCTAAGACCTGTGAGGGTGCACTCAGAGAGCTGAAAGGGGTCAAAAGTACAATTAGCTCTGTCACTGTGAGAGTTGTCAATAGTATTTTAGTCTGATTTCTCAGAAATGCTTAGCACTCACAACTCGCTTTGAAATAAATCTAATGCTCAGCACCTTTGATAAATAAACTTTCAGTTGCTGCCACCCATTATGGACTTAATGAAGACGAGCTTTCTATCACATTTACATTATAATAGTTTGAGATACAGTGATATCTAATTAGAACAAGGGACTGTGCCTTAGGTCTCCCAGCTTCTATTCCTAACTCTGCAGTTGTCTCACCATGTGACAAGGCATGTAATCTTTTCAGTTTACCTGTCTATAAAATGGGCATAACATCACCTACCTCAAAGAGTTTAAATAGGCTTAGTTATGTTTGTAAAGAACTTAAATTCTCGGACTACTCTAGGTGTAAAGAGATTATTAGATACATATTCTTCTACATGAGATTTAATATTGACCACAGAGGTATTTTATAGATCTGTAGTTGCAGATATATGAGAGGTGAGAAAGGAGCCCAATAAAATGACTTGAAGAAAGTGTGTGAGAAGGAACCAGTAAAGGGAAAGATGACAAAACCATAGACTAAAGAGCACACTAGTTCAGGGCCTACTACTGTTCCCCTCCCTCTCATGAAAATTAGACTGGCTCCAGCGACACACTTGCGTTCTCAAAATCAACCATGGATTCTTCCGCTGTTCTGTACTCTCCCTGAGAAGCCCATCCCTCCTCTGAAAAGGGACGAGAGGAATAGGAGTCCCAGCACAATGCAGTTTCCTCCAGCTCCCTACAGTGCAGCAAAAAATCTGCCCCAAATCAGAGCCCTGGCCAAGTCTGGTCCTCGTTCAGGGATCCCAAATAACGCAGCCCTAGGAAAGAACTCTTTCCCCCACACAGATGTTTTTAAAAAAAGAAATGAAAGCAAAGTAAACTGACAACTTCTCAAGTGTTCCTGGACCCCTTTGAATAAAAGCCCTAAAGGCATTTGGATGCTAAGAGCATCTTTTTGTGGTCCTCTTTCTCTCACATGTTGATCCATTATCTGGTACGGGTTTTGGTAATCTTCCATTTAAATCCCTCATAAATTTAAAGACTCAGAGTGCTAGAGGAAGAGATGCCAGATTTGAAGAGAGGTGGGGAATTGGCCTCTGCACTTTGGTCTGGAAAAGCCTATTAACACATTTGCCATTACGCACTGCCCCATCTTCTGCTACCCATTTCAAATCTCTCAGATTGGTGCCTACTACAGGACATGTTTGCCATAATACAGGAGTATCCTAACATCATAGTTCTGTGCAGTGATCTGTGGTTTCTAGTTTGCTTATGTCTTTGCTTTGTTCTTCACGGTGCTTCATGCACTGAAGTTCTAAGTGCTGGTCTAGCATCTTGGGTATTTTTTAGTTTAGTGTAGGCTTGTTTGTACCACTGGTGTTGTTGAGTCCAGGGAATGAGGGTATACAGAAATGGATCGTGTTGTTATTCAGATTTCTGCCGCAGTTCTTAAAACCATTCTGCCCTGCCCTTTTTTTAAAAAAAGCAAACCATCTGAATGTAGATGACTTTGCATGGTAAGTTGTTATGGGAGCCAAACTTGGCTAGTGGTTCTAGTTTGTGTTTTCAGAATCTGAAGGTATGTTTTGTAGTAAACTACCGTAGTCTTCAGAATGGAGGCTCTGAAAGCTCAGGGGACTTTGCTATTAAGTTGAGATGGATCTTGACTTTGTAGGGAAGAATACCTGCATGTTATAGACTATTTCCAGTCATGGTACACAACAAAAACAAAAACAACCTCCACCACAACCCTAGAAATAAACTGTATGAAGAACAGAAGTGTGCTATGTTTGCGCTACAGGTCAGGCAAGGGAATGTAGCCAAAATTTACAAATACATTTTTAACAAATAAGTAATACTACCTCTATTGATCCACTCACTGTACACACAAGCCTTTAATACAATAGTAGAAACTGTGAAAAGAAACATGGAACAAAAAGAGAAACATGGTACAAGAACTTTGCACATTCTGAGATAAGGCTTACACTAACAGTTCATAGAAGAAAATAACCATTTTATGAGCATACTTCTGTGGCACTTGCTTTTGTTTTCTCCTCTCCCTCCTCACCCCCATCTCAGTTTTCTGAATGAAGGTAATCACATAGACACCTCTTTAAAATACTGCATCCTCATCAGTCAACCCGCATCCAAAAAACCCGAGTATCTCCACTGAAATCAGGGGCCGAAGAGATGCCTGATAGCCCATGCAACCACCATCCAGAGTAGCCCGCCTCACAGAACTTACAAAGTCAGGCTAGAAAGAGACTTTCCGATATTCTAACACTTATAAACAACTAAGGGCTGCTCTACACACAAACTTGCACCAACATAACTAAATCAGTTTTAATTCACACCTATTTGGTGCAAGTCTCTTATTTGGGAATAAATATTCTAACTTGATTTTGTTTGTCCCAAACTTTTCTTCTGAATCAAAAGTGTGCAAAAACAGACTTGCACCCAATTAACAGGAGGTGTGAATAAAAGTGACACAGTTGGGGCAAGTTTGTGCATAGAGCAGCCCTAACAAGGGCATCTAGTCAAGGCTTGTAGTCTGCTGAAATCTAAAGGAAACTCACCCCTGGGCAAAGGGCCTGTGCACCACTGAAGTCTTCAGACAAGGAGCAGATGTCACCCTACGAAAGTCAGTGCCAAAGTGTTGTATGATATCACCAGTATATCTTGCTGATCAGAACTGGAGTTATAGCTCTTCAGGCCTATCTAATCGCTCCAAGCCTTAGTCAAGTGACACTGTGTTGGTTTGCTCCTCTATTAGCCTTGGACAAACTTGTTCCCAGAATGAGCTCCTGTAGCAGGGTTGTCTGTTTGGTCAGCAGGCCTAGTGTTCAGGGCCTGCTGCTCAAGTGTCTCTTTTAGTTCTGTATGTCCAGTACCCCCCTGAACAGGGTTCAGCTGGATTGGCTTCTTTCTCGGTAAGCCCCTAGTCCTCCCCATCCCAGGAATCTGGGATGGGTAGGGGGACTCGGGACCTCCCACTCCACTGGATCCTGGCCCAGGGCCCTGAAAGCGTAATAGCATGAGATGGCCGACCCTTGGCCTGCCCACCTTCCCCTGGGTCACTTCACTTTGGGGCCTGGCTGCTGTTTAATAATAGTCCTTTGCTCCAAGCCCCGGACTCTCGGGACTGATAGAGGTAGACCCTCCGGTGCCCCTGCATGTGATTCTCCCTATCCCTGAAGTAATGCCTCAAAGGATGGGGAGGAAAGACCCATTGAGAAACTTCCATCATAAGTAGAAGGAAGCTTGGGTGAAAGTGATCATGAAATCATAGAGTTTGCAATTCTAAGGAAGGGTAGAAGGGAGTACAGCAGAATAGAGACACTGGATTTCAGGAAGGCGGATTTTGGTAAGCTCAGAGAGCTGATAGGCAAGGTCCCATGGGAATTAAGACTGAGGGGAAAAACAACTGAGGAAAGTTGGCAGTTTTTCAAAGGGACGCTATTAAGGGCCCAAAAGCAAGTTATTCCGATGGTTAGGAAAGATAGAAGATGTGGCAAAAGACCACCTTGGCTTACCCTTGAGATCTTGCGTGACCTACAAAATAAAAAGGCGTCATATAAAAAATGGAAACTAGGTCAGATCACGAAGGATGAATATAGGCAAATAACACAGGAGTGCAGAGGCAAGATTAGAAAAGCAAAGGCACAAAATGAACTCAAACTAGCTATGGGAATAAAGGGAAACAAGAAGACTTTTTATCAATACATTAGAAGCAAGAGGAAGACCAAGGACAGGGTAGGCCCACTGCTCAATGAGGAGGGGGTAACAGTAACGGGAGACTTGGAAATGGCAGAGATGCTTAATGACTTCTTTGTGTCGGTCTTCACTGAGAAGTCTGAAGGAATGTCTAGTATAGTGAATGCTTATGGGAAGCATTATGGGAAGAGGGTAGGTTTAGAAGAGAAAATAAGAAAAGAGCAAGTAAAAAATCACTTAGAAAAGTTAGATGCCTGCAAGTCACCAGGGCCTGATGAAATGCATCCTAGAATACTCAAGGAGTTAATGGAAGAGGTATCTGAGCCTCTAGCTATTATCTTTGGGAAATCATGGGAGACAGGGGAGATTCCGGGAGACTGGAAGGGGGCAAATATAGTGCCCATCTATAAAAAGGGAAATAAAAACAACCCAGGAAACTACAGACCAGTTAGTTTAACTTCTGTGCCAGGGAAGATAATGGAGCAGGTAATCAAAGAAATCATCTGCAAACACTTGGTGGTAAGGTGATAGGGAATAGCCAGCATGGATTTGTAAAGAACAAATCGTGTCAAACTAATCTGATAGCGTTCTTTGATAGGATAACGAGCCTTGTGGATAAGGGAGAAGCGGTGGATGTGATATACCTAGACTTTACTAAGGCATTTGATACAGTCTCTCATGATATTCTTATAGATAAGTTAGGAAAGTACAATTTAGATGGGGCTACTATAAGGTGGGTGCATAACTGGCTGGATAA
The DNA here is from genome assembly GCF_025201925.1 of Gopherus flavomarginatus. NCBI lineage: Eukaryota > Metazoa > Chordata > Testudines > Testudinidae > Gopherus > Gopherus flavomarginatus. Next base: position 246,870,851 of record NC_066618.1, on the reverse strand, counting down.
CCGTACTCAGAGAGTAGTTGTTAATGGCTCCCAATCCTGCTGGAAAGGTATAACAAGTGGGGTTCCACAGGGTTCTGTTTTGGGACCGGTTCTGTTCAATATGTTCATCAACGATTTAGATGTTGGCATAGAAAGTACGCTTATTAAGTTTGCGGACGATACCAAACTGGGAGGGATTGCAACTACTTTGGAGGACAGGGTCAAAATTCAAAATGATCTGGACAAGTTGGAGAAATGGTCTGAGGTAAACAGGATGAAGTTCAATAAAGATAAATGCAAAGTGCTCCACTTAGGAAGGAACAATCAGTTTCACACATACAGAATGGGAAGAGACTGTCTAGGAAGGAGTATGGCAGAAAGAGATCTAGGGGTCATAGTGGACCACAAGCTTAATATGAGTCAACAGTGTGATACTGTTGCAAAAAAAGCAAACGTGATTCTGGGATGCATTAACAGGTGTGTTGTAAACAAGACACGAGAAGTCATTCTTCCGCTTTACTCTGCGCTGGTTAGGCCTCAACTGGAGTATTGTGTCCAGTTCTGGGCACCGCATTTCAAGAAAGATGTGGAGAAATTGGAGAGGGTCCAGAGAAGAGCAACAAGAATGATTAAAGGTCTTGAGAACATGACCTATGAAGGAAGGCTGAAGGAATTGAGTTTGTTTAGTTTGGAAAAGAGAAGACTGAGAGGGGACATGATAGCAGTTTTCAGGTATCTAAAAGGGTGTCATCAGGAGGAGAGAGAAAACTTGTTCACCTTAGCCTCCAATGATAGAACAAGAAGCAATGGGCTTAAACTGCAGCAAGGGAGATTTAGGTTGGACATTAGGAAAAAGTTCCTAACTGTCAGGGTAGTTAAACACTGGAATAGATTGCCTAGGGAAGTTGTGGAATCTCCATCTCTGGAGATATTTAAGAGTAGGTTAGATAAATGTCTCTCTGGGATGGTCTAGACAGTATTTGGTCCTGCCATGAGGGCAGGGGACTGGACTCGATGACCTCTCGAGGTCCCTTCCAGTCCTAGAGTCTATGAGTCTATGAGTCTATTAGAGCTTCTTCTCCTCCTGGAAGTAGCTTCTCTCCTCCCCCCTGCCTGGGCTGCTGGAAGTCTCTTTACAGCTCCTTTCCCCAGGAGCATGCTCGGTAGTGCCTGAGGGGCAGAGTTTTCCTGGTCCAGCACTTTTCCAGTCTTTCCCCTGCCTCAACTTTAGAGGGACATTTGTTAACTGCATCACAGCTTCCCTGCTTTTTGATGCTGGAAAGATTTTCTTCACTGATCTTCTCTGAGTCCAATGTGTTGAAGCCTTCAAAGTACCACCTGACAAAAGGATAAGGAAGGCCAAGGATGATCATAAAATCATAGAGTGTTGGCCTGGAAGTGACCTCAATAGGTCATCTAGTCCAGTGGCCTGCACTTAAGGAAGCACTATCTAACTAACTAGACCAGCAATCATTTTGTTGATCTCCTGTGGACATTCTCCAATTTGTCCACATTTTTCCTGAAATGTGGCACTCAGAACTGAAGACAATACTCCAGGTGAGACCTTATCAGTGGAAGAATTACTTCTTGTGTCTTGCTTACAAAACTCTTGCTAATACATCCCAGAATGTTTGCTTTTTTTGCAATGTTACACTGTTCACTCATATTTAGCTTGTGATCCATTACAACTCTAGTCCAGTCCCCTGCACTTAAGGCAGCACTATGTAATAACTAGATCAGTGGCTGGCAACCTGCAGCCCGTGCGCCGCACGGAGCCCATCAGGGTAATCCACTGGTGGGCAGTCAAACAGTTTGTTTACATTTGCATGGCCGCCCACAGCTCCCAATGCCCACGGTTCCCACAGCTTCCATTGGCCAGGAATAGCTAACCGTGGCCAATGATTATCCCTTCGTAGGCAGTGATTTCCCATTTTGTATGTGTACAGTTTATTTTCCTTCCTAAGCAAAGTACTTTCCATTTGTTCTTACTGAATTTTATCCTATTTACTACAGACCATTTTTCCAGTTTGTCCAGATCATTTTGAATTTTAATCCTGTCCTCCAAAATACTTGCAACTCCTTCCAGCTTAGAATCATCTGCAAACAATATAAATGTACTCTCTATGCCATTATCTAAATCATTTATGAAAATATTGAACAGAACCAGATTCAGCAGATCTCTGAGGGATCCCACTTGATATGCCCTTCCAGCATGACTGTGAATTGCTGATAATTACTCTCTGGGAATGGTTTTTCAAGCAGTTTTGCACCCGTCTTATAGTAGCTCCATCTAGGCTATATGTTCCTAGTTTGTTTATGAGAAGGTCATGCCAGGACAGCATCAAAAGCCTTACTAAAGTCAAGCTATACCATATCTACTGGTTCCCCACTATCCACAAGGCTTGTTACCATCAAAGAAAGCTGTTAGTTTGGTTTGACATGATTTGTGCTTGTCAAATCCATGTTGTCTGTTACTTATCACCTTATTATCTTTCTGGGTACTAAGGCTATGTACATACTACAGATAAAATTGGTATAAATTATGTCACTCAGAAGTGTAAATAAGCCACACCCCTGAGTGACATAAGTTACCGTGACCTAAGTGCAGTGTGGATAGTGCTATGTTGGCAGGAGAGACATAGGTACCACCGCTCACGGCAGCTGGAGTAATTAAACCAATGGGAGAGCTCTCTCCAGTTGGCTTAGTGTGTCTGCACTACAGCAGCACAACTGCATCAGGGAAGTTGCACTGCTGTAAGCTCTGTAGTGTAGACATAGACTCATTCCCTGGGTTATCCTTATTCCCCTTTTTATAGATTGGCAATATATTTGTCCTCTTCAAGTCCTTGGGAATCTCACCCCATGAGTTTTCAAAGATAATTGATAATGGCTCCAATATATGATGGGTCCTGCAAGAGCAAGAAATTAAGGAACTTCTGGAGAAGACATGTGGACTCTCTCACACAGTAACAGTAAGTTAGTGCCAGAGACCTCTGTTCTGATATAAGACAGAGCTCTGATAGATGCAACTGGAGATGAATTACATTGTGCCTTGTTATCACTGGCTTCTGAATCCTGCCTTTTAAAATAAAGAAATTCCTGTGGAGGTTAAAGCAGCAAAGAATCCTGTGGCACCTTATAGACTAACAGACGTTTTGGAGCATGAGCTTTCGTGGGTGAATACCCACTTCCTCAGATGCAACCTGTGGAGGTTGATATCTCCGAGGACTTCTTAGGTGGATCAAAGAGTGCCAAGACCTGTAGTAGAGGCTCTAGAGCCACAAGGCCTTAAAAAAACACCTAAGGATGTCACCAAAGCACCTGCCCTCTGGGATACTTAGTGACAATTATTACCTACTTTAGCCTAGGCACTGGCTTGTCAAGGTCTCGGACACAGCTGGCGTTGTGATTGTGACCATAATAGCCTATTGCTCTTAAATCTCAACCTGTTCTAGAGGATGGGTGTGAAAAGACCTTCCCATGGCAGCTGCTGTTAAGCTCATAGACTCATAGACTCATAGGTCAGAAGGGACCAATCTGATCATCTAGTCTGACCTCCTGCACAAGGCAGGCCACAGAACCCCACCCATCCAATTTTATACAACCCCTATCCCAGGACCGAGTTATTGAAATCCTCAAAAATGGTTTGAAGACCTCAAGCTGCAGAGACACCACCAGCAAGCGACCCATGCCCCACGCTGCAGGGGAAGGCGAAAAACCTCCAGGGCACCTGCCAATCCGCCCTGGAGGAAAATTCCTTCCCGACCCCAAATATGGCGATCAGCTAAACCCTGAGCATGTGGGCAAGAGTCACCAGCCAGCACCCAAGAAGGAGTTCTCCGCAGCAACTCAGTACCCATCGCATGCAACATCTCCCCGCAGACCATTGAGCAGACCTGTCTGGTGGTAATTCAAGATCAATTGCCCAAATTAACGATCCTATCATAACATCCCCTCCATATACTTATCAAGCTTTGTCTTAAAGCCAGGAAAGTCTTTTGCCCCTACTACTTCCCTCGGAAGGCTATTCCAGAACTTCACTCCCCTAATGGTCAGAAACCTTCGTCTAATTTCAAGTCTAAACTTCCTAATATCCAGTTTATACCCATTCGTCCTCGTGGCTACATTAGTACTAAACTTAAATAATTCCTCTCCCTCCCTAACGTTAACCCCCTTGATATATTTATATAGGGCGAGCATATCCCCCCTCAGCCTTCTTTTGGCCAGGCTAAACAAGCCAAGCTCTTTGAGTCTCCTTTCATAAGGCAGTTTTTCCATTCCTCGGATCATCCTCGTAGCCCGTCTCTGAACCTGTTCCAGTTTGAATTCATCCTTCTTGAACATGGGACACCAGAACTGCACACAGTATTCCAGATGGGGTCTCACCAACGCCGTATACAACGGTACTAACACCTCCCTATCCTTGCAGGAAATACCCTGCCTGACGCATCCCAAAATCGCATTTGCTTTTTTAACAGCCGTATCACATTGGCGACTCATAGTCATCCTGCTATCAACCAGTACCCCAAGGTCCTTCTCTTCCTCCGTCGCTTCCAACTGATGCGCCCCCAACGTATATCCCAAATTCTTATTATTAATTCCTAAATGCATGACCTTGCACTTTTCACTATTGTATTTCATCCTATTTCTATTACTCCAGTTTACAAGGTGGTTCAGATCTTCCTGAATAGTATCCCTGTCCTTCTCCGTGTTAGCAATACCCCCCAGCTTCGTGTCATCCGCGAACTTTATTAGCACATTCCCGCTCTTTGTGCCAAGGTCAGTAATAAAAAGGTTAAATAAGATCGGTCCCAAAACCGATCCTTGAGGGACTCCACTGGTGACCTCCTTCCAGTCCGACAGTTCACCTTTCAATACGACCCTCTGGAGTCTCCCCTTTAACCAGTTCCTTATCCACCTTACAACTTTCATATTCACTCCCAGCTTTTCCAATTTAACTAACAGCTCCCCGTGCGGAACCGTGTCGAACGCCTTACTGAAATCTAGGTAAATTATATCTACCGCATTTCCTTTATCTAAGTAATCCGTCACCTTCTCAAAGAAGGAGATCAGATTGGTTTGGCACGATCTACCTTTAGTAAATCCGTGTTGCAATTCGTCCCAATTACCATTGACCTCTATGTCCTTAACTACTTTCTCCCTTAAAATTTTTTCCAAGACCTTACATACTACAGACGTCAAGCTAACAGGCCTATAATTACCCGGATCACTCTTTTTCCCTTTCTTAAAAATAGTAACTACATTAGCAATCCTCCAGTCATACGGCACAACACCCGAGATTATCGATTGCTTAAAAATTCTCGCTAACGGGCTCGCAATTTCACGCGCCAGTTCCTTTAATATCCTCGGGTGGAGATTGTCCGGGCCCTCCGACTTCGACCCATCGAGCTGTTCAAGTACAGCCTCTACCTCAGTTGCAGTAATATCCACTTCCATATCCACATTCCCGTTTATCATCCCTCCATCATCGCAAGGTTCCTCACTAGTCTTATTAAAAACCGAGGCAAAGTACTTGTTTAGATGTTGGGCCATGCCTAGGTTATCCTTAACCTCCATTCCATCCTCTGTGTATAGCGGCCCCACTTCTTCTTTCTTTGTTTTCTTCTTATTTATGTGGCTGTAGAACCTTTTACTATTGGTTTTGATTCCCTTTGCAAGTTCCAGTTCAATGCGGCTTTTAGCCTTCCTCACTTTATCCCTACATGTTCTGACCTCAGCAAGGTAGCTTTCTTTACTGATCCTGCCTTCCTTCCACTCCCTGTAAGCTTTCTGCTTTTGTCTAATCCCCTCTCTGAGTTGCTTGCTCATCCAGTTTGGCCTGCAACTCCTGCCCATGGTTCTTTTCCCCTTTCTCGGGATGCAGGCTTCCGACAGTCTCCGCAGCTGTGACTTAAAGTAATTCCAGGCCTCCTCCACATTTAAATCCACTAATTCCTCCGTCCAATCCACTTCCCTAACTAATTTCCTTAACTCTTTAAAATTAGCCCTCGAGAAGTCAAAAACCCTAATCGCAGATCTACATTTGTTTATCCTTCCATCTAGTTTGAACTGAATCAGCTCATGATCACTCGAACCAAGGTTGTCCCCTACCACCATTTCTTCTACGAGGTCCTCACTGCTCACCAACACCAAGTCTAAAATGGCATCCCCTCTCGTAGGTGCTTCAACTACTTGATGAAGAAATCCATCCGCTATCACATCCAGAAAAATCTGACCCCTATTATTCGTGCAAGTACTCGTCCTCCAGTCTATATCCGGGAAGTTGAAGTCCCCCATAATCACACATTTCCCCTTTGTGTTTACTTCATTAAAGACATTAAAGAGGTCTCTATCCATATCCCAATCCGATCCCGGCGGTCTGTAGCACACCCCAAGCACTATCTCAGGGGAAGCTCTAGTTGCTTTTTTACCCAGCGTGATTTTTGCCCAGACGGACTCCGTCTTATCCATTCCATCGCATCTTATTTCGCTACATTTAATTTCATCATTGATGTACAAGGCTACTCCCCCACCTTTGCCTTTCTTCCTGTCTTTTCTGAACAGCACATAGCCTTCAATACCCGTGCTCCAGTCATGAGTACTATTCCACCAGGTTTCGGTAATCCCTATAATATCCGGCTTCACTTCCTGCACGAGTAACTCCAGTTCCTCCATCTTGTTACCTAGGCTCCTCGCATTAGTGTACAAACCTTTTAATTTTAATTTAAGCTGCTCTCTCACTTCATTGAAATCTCTGCATAAACCCCCCAATACTCTGACTTTAGTAATTATGCCACAGTATCTGAGCTCTTCACCTTTTCTGAAGTAGATTCATAGACTCCTCAGCCAGAAGGAACCATTGTGGTTATCTAGCCCGATTTCTTGTAGTACACAGGACATAGAATTTACTGGAAATAATTTCTAGAGAATAGGTATTTGGAAAAACATCCAATCTTGATTTTAAAATTGTCAGTGATGGAAAATTTGCCACAATCCTTGGTACATTGTTCCAGTAGTAAATTACCCTCTGTGATGGGGCAAGGCCAGATGGCTATAGGAAAGTAGTGGGAGATAGCTATATTAGCCCCAGGCGAAACAAATCCCTGTTACCAGGGTAAGCAAATGGCAGTTGCTCCACATCAATTAAGATCCTTCCAGAAAGCACTGAAGACAACTAGGTTGACCTGTAGCCAACCAGGGTCTGTTTGAAACTAGTTTAAAGTCCCTCAGTTAGTCAGGTAGGGACACGTCAGGAGCTGTAGGAGGAAGTCACATGGCTGGAGAAACTGAGCAGTACAAATCCTATCAGGCACAAGGAAGGAGGCCCTGAGATAAGGGTGAAGTAAGTACTGAGGAAGTGGGGGCTGCTGTGGGGAAACGTCTCAGGGAATTGTACTCGTCCTATTTCCAAAAAGTCAGCTACCAATAGCTGCTGCTATTAGGGTCCCTGGGCTGGAGCCTGGAGTAGAGGACGGGCCCAGGCTCCCCTGCCTTCCTGATTAATCACTGAGACTGTGAGACAACAGAGACTGTGCAAGGAAGGGTTGCTTCTCCTCACCTCCCTTGCTGGCTTATGATGAAAATGGCTCAGAAGGCTACATGGAGGCTACATGGAGAGAGAAGGTCTACATGGAGGGTCACAGTGAGCCTCTGAGGCTAGTGTAATCCACCAGGAAGCGCGGGACCCACCAAGACAAGGTAAGAGCTTTGTCACACCTCATTATTAAAAATTTATACCTACTTCCAGTCTGAATTTGTCTGGCTTCAACTTCCAGCCATTGGATTGTGTTATACCTTTGTCTGCTAGTTTGAAAAGCTCATTATCAAATGTGTTCCCTTTGTAGGTACTTATAAACTAATCAAGTCACCTGTTAAGCTTCTCTTTGTTAAGCTAAATCAATTGAGTTTCTTGAGTCTATCACTGTAAGGCATGTTTTCTAATCGTTTAATCATTAATATAGCTCTTCTCTGAACCTCGTCCAATTTATCAACATCTTTCTTGAATTGTTGATGCCAGAACTGGACACATTATTCCAGCAGTCTTTCCAACTCTTAGTCATTTTTTTTAGCCTTTCTCAGAACCTTATCCAATTTCTCAGTGTCTGACTGTGAGAAGCCTAGAAATAAACATGACGTTCCAGAGGGCATACCATGCCATCAGTTTTTAATCAGAAGCTCCGCTAGCACGAATGGCAAGTTCTGCTTTAAAAAAAGTCCGTTTGATATAACATTGTCCCAGATGCAGTTGTGTCTAGAGTTATGCAGAGCAGGACAAAATCTCAATATTTTGAAATGTTTCTCAGAAGTCTCAAGTTACCTTCATTAGTGCTAACTGGTGTGACAAAGTCAGACTTGACAGCTATAAGAGAGGTATGTCAGCCCTAGAATGGTAAATGCCCTTCTCCTTATCAACTGAAAAGAGGCTACTCCGGGTTAGCTAGAGACATCTGAGTGCAATTAAGGATTGCTGGTGACCTTTAAAAAAACCTCTTCTAGTGACAGAGAGGGAGGAGGGATGAGAAACAAGCTTCATCATAGTTAGTGGCAGCAGGGAGCAAAGGTTTCTATTAGATAAAAAAATAAACCAGAGTGAAGAATTAAAAACCTCCAGAGTAGGACTAACTTACTCCAGCCCCCACACTGCCAGAGGGAGAAACAATGAGGCAGACAAATCAACTGCTGATGAACCAGAAGGCCCAGGGCCCAGGCAACTCACAAGAGGCAGAAGACTACTGAAAGCCCTGACTGCTCTGGGAGATGGCCGTGATAATTGCTGGCCTTCAGGGATCAGGTCTTATCTGAAAAAGTTGATGACAGAAGAAGCTGTTGAGGCGTATTGCCTCAGATTTCAAAAAACAACACTGCAAGGCCTGGCCTCAAGACCAGTGGACCAGTAGCCTCACTTATTTCCTGTTTGGAAGGGCCCTACTATAACATGGCAACAAAAGCTGCTGAAGACTACTCCCAGCTGAAAGATCAGATTCCGGGAAGATAAGGAGCAACTACATCTATAAGAGACCAAGAATTCCACAAGTGGAGGTACTGGGAGAGCACAGTGCCAAGATCACAATTGTTCAACCTGATCCATCTAACATGGAAGTGGCTGCATCCCAAGACCCACGGAACAGAAAAGATCACAGAATTCATGGTTTTGGACAGATTTATGAGAGGAGTACCTCTGACTTAAGAGGGTGAATTAGCCAAAATGACTCTTCCTCTTATGATGCTTTGGTCACCTTCACAGAGACTTCACAGAGTGCTTTCTCAGACTACTGGGGAAGAGATGCACTAGACCAAGAGGCCAATCTCAGTCCCAAAGGCCTGGACCTCCAAAACTTCAGGGAGGACTATGTTGGATAGGAGGGCCACCAAAGAGTGGCCTGTGACTGCGAAGTGACTTGCGGAACCGGGAAGAAAAGGCTGTAGAATGAGACTTAACAGCCCAAAGAATAGGGGGATATCCTAGACAGTGTATAGATGTTATGCTTGTTGGGAACTAGGGCAATGTCCCAACATCGAGGAGCCCATGCAGCACAGTCTGGGTAATAGATCTTCATTATGTGATCTAACCTTGTAGGAGTTGCTATGACCCGACATAGATATGCACAGCCAGTTAGACTGAATGGTATAGAAACCATTGCTTTAGTAGACTCACGAAGAGCAGTCATGCTGGTCTTTGGGAAACTGGTGGAGCGGAACCAGCTGTCTCCAGCCAAATGAATAGGAATGCCCTGCATAGATGGGGCAGTTAATTACTACCCGGCCATCACCATACAAATTGAGGTTCAGGGAAACACAACAAGCATGACAGTGGGAGTAATCCCTAAACATATCCCTAAACTTCTGTATCCTGTGCTCATAGGATGAAACGTCACAGGTTTGGAACTCTACTTGGAGGAAAGCAGTAACCCAAGGGCCAATATTGTGGCCCCAGAATATAGTCCTCCTCTCAGTTTCTCTGTATTAGCCCAGGACTTATTGTCACCAATTGGGAAGTATCGGAAGACTAAACAAAAAAAGAGGACAGACAAAATACTGGGGACCTAAATTTTGGCCCAGAATCAAAAGGTGGTGTTTGCGAGGTAAGCGATCTTGTCCAGTAGGCAAGGAGGTAACTCAGATAGTTAGCGAACCTGAGGCTGGGCCCAATTCCGCTGAGATCCTGGGGATGAAATAGAAATAGATCCCCTTGAGTTTGGATAAATCAATCCCTCATATTAGATTTTTGGGCAGGACCAAGCCAATGATTACTAGACCGTATTTGGTCCTGCCATGAGGGCAGAGGATTGGACTTGATGACCTCTCGAGGTCCCTTCAAGTCCTAGAATCTATGAATCTATGAACGATCCTCTATACTACAATATTAGAAAAGAAGTAGTTGAGGGGAATGGGGTCCTAGTAGAGGTGAAAACCAAAGGCCTAAGGCTGTAATTCATGATAATAAAGGACCTATTATATAGAATAGTCTGACTACAGGAGTGAGAAATGGAGCAGCTTTTAGTACCTTGAGGATACCAAAGGGTAGTATTAGACCTCACCCACAATCCTTTGTTTGGAGACATTTAGAGGGTGTTTAAAACCTTAACATAGAATCCTACAAAGATTCTTTTGGCCAAGGACCTATATGGAGGTGTCATAACTGTAAAGGGAAGAGTAACAACTCTTCTGTATACGATACTATAAAATCCCTACTGGCCAGAGGCACCATAATCCTTTTACTTGTAAAAAGTTAAGAAGCTCAGGTAATCTGGCTGACCCAAAGGACCAATAAGGGGACAAGATACTTTCAAATCTTGGGAGGGGGGAAGGTTTTTGTTTGTGCTCTTTGTTTTGGTAGTCTTTGCTCTTGGGACTAAGAAGGACCGGACATCAATCCATGTTCTCAAAATCTTTCTGAACAAGTCTCTCATATTTCAAACTTGTAAGTAACAGCCAGGCAAGGAGTATTAGTTTATCTTTGTTTTCTCAACTTGTGAATGTTCCCTTTGGTAGAGAGAGGTTTATCCTTGTTTTGTTCTAACTTTGAAACTAAGGCTAGAGGGGGTCCTCTGGACTCTTTGAATCTGATTATCCTGTAAAGTTATTTTCCATCCTGATTTTACAGAGATGATTCTTACATTTTCTTTTTAATAAAATCCTTCTTTTAAAAACCTGCCTGATTTTTCCATTGTCCAAAGACCCAGGGGTTTGGCTCTTTGATCAGTTTGTAACCAATTGGTTAGGATATTATTCTCAAGCCTCCCCAGGAAAGGGGGTTGTCATGGTACAATCCCCCACTCTGAACCTTAGCGTCCAAAAGACGAGGTACCAGCATGAATTCCTCTAAGCTTAATTACCAGCTTAGAACCTGTAGTGCTGCCACCAACCAAGAATTACAGTGCCTGGTACACTCTGGTCTCCCCAAAACCTGGCCCGGGGACCCCCAAGACCCAGACCCTCTGGATCTTAACACAAGGAAAGTAAACCCTTTCCTTCACCATTGCCTCTCCCAGACTTCCCCTCCCTGGGTTACCCTGGAAGATCACTGTGATTCAAACTCCTTGAATCACAAAACAGAGAGGAAAATGCACCTTCCCCCCTCCTTCTCTCTTCCCCTCCCAGATTCTCCCTGAGAGAGACAGTAATCCTAATCTCTCCCCCTTCCCTCCTTTCTCCCCACCAATTCCCTGGTGGATCCAGACCCCGTTCCCTGGGGTCTCACACCAGAAAAAAAAAACACAATTAGGTTCTTAAACAAGAAAAGCTTTTAATTAAAGAAAGAAAAAACAGTAAAAATTATCTTTGTAAATTTAAAATGGAATAGGTACAGGGTCTTTCAGCTGTAGACACTGGGAATACCCTCCCAGCCTAAGTATACAAGTACAAATTAAAATCTTTTCAGCAAAATACCAATTTGAACTCCTTTCAGCCAAATGCACATTTGAACTTCTTCCAACCAAATACACATTTGCAAATAAAGAAAACAAACATAAGCCTAACTCGCCTTATCTACCTCGTACTCACTAGTCTGAACTTATAAGAGCCTGTATCGGAGAGATTGGAGAGAAACCTGGTTGCACATCTGATCCCTCTGAGCCCCCAGAGTGAACAGCAACCAAACACTAACAGCACAGCACAAAAAACTCCCTCCCTCAAGATTTGAAAGTATCCTGTCCTCTGATTGGTCCTCTGGTCAGGTGACAGCCAGGCTTACTGAACTTGTTAACCCTTTACAGTCAAAGAGTTATAAAGTACTTCTGTGCTATTAACTTTTCTTATCTGTTTATGACAGGGGTATAAGGGCTTGGGGGGATATTTTGGGGGAAGAGGAACTCCAAGTGGTCCTTTTCCTGCTTCTTGTTAAATCACTTGGTGATGGCAGTGTACCAGGTTTTAACCTAAGCTGGTAGAAATAAGCTTAGGGGCTTTCATGCGGGTCCCTACATCTGTACCCTGGAGTTCAGAGTGGGGAAAGAACCCTGACAGGAGGCTTGTTGCTATTGAGTGTCCTACCCTGAGTGCCAATTGCATGGCCCACAACCTCAAATAAGGGCCCCTTTAATACCCCTACCAATTACTGAAGCTGCCCCCCACCCCCATGTTGTACATTACCAAGGAGGCATGGGCAGCAGGTATAATAGGCCAGGAAAGGCAAAGACTTCCCTGGCACAGCCATCCCTGAGGGACACCTGGGCCATGGTGGCCCTGCCCCTTCCCCGAGACCCTCATCACCACCTGCTGCTGCTGCTGGCTGCCCACCTGCCCTCCACCTCCCCACCAAGTCCCCACTGCTCGCCATGTCACTTCTCCTCAGGGGCGGGCAAGTGATGAGGGATGCTGTGAGCAAATAGTGGTTGCAGGGGAGTAAGGCAGCTCGGCCGAGCACTAGGGCCACTGGCTCTGCCCAGCATTCGGGTGAGGGGACAGGGGAGTGGTACAACAAGGGTGCAGGGGAGAGGCCCGGTCCGGCGCTCTGGCGGCGGGGAGTGGCCAGGCCCAGGCATGGCACTAGGGTGGGGGACAGGAGCAGCCAGGCACGGTGCTCAGCCTGTCGCTGGGAGCGGCCTGGGGTGGTGCTCAACCAGTCACTAGGGCTGACCTGAGTTGGGCGAGCCGTGGCTTCTCTGGTCATGGGAAGGGCCATCAGGCTCCTTCTGTTAGGGAGGGCAGGTCTGGGGGCTCTGGCATGTGGGGGGAGGGCTCCACATGCAGAGGGTTGGGGTCTGGAAGGGAAGAGGCCAGCAGGCTAGCTCCCCAAAGTGGGGGTTCACCCACTGCGCATGGAAGAAAGGTTAGGAAAAACAGCCTAACCAGGGAAGGAATGTCATTGAATATGTGATACAATAGTCCAAGTCACCCCCATAGTATGGGAACACATGGAAAGAGTACAAGAGGCCCAACAAACCTATTACAATCATGAAGCAAAAGTTTGGAAATTTCAGACAAGGGACTGGGTAATGTTGCTGATGCCCACAGCAGAAAGCAAGTTCTTGGCCAGTTGGCAGGGGCCATATGAAGTGTTAGAAGCTGTTATGGCAGCTGACTATAAAATTCCACAATCTTATAGCCAAAAACTGGAGCATTTCTACCACAACTCCTGTTTAAAGCCTTGGCAAGATAGGGGAACTTAGATAGTCACCCTAAAGACACCACCCAAAGAAAATAAACCTCAGGGGCAAGTAAAAATATCTTCTGAATTGAGCCCTGAACAATGTACAGAGGTCATCAAAATGATTGAATGGAACCATGATGTGTTCTCAGAGAAGCCAGGCTGAATCACAGAAGCTCATCACCCCATCATCATGAATCCAGAAGTACAGGTGAAGGTTAAACCATGTTGGATCTTGTAGGTTAAAAAGAAGGAGATCAGTACAGAAGTTAAGATAATTCTGAAGCTTAGAGTCATTGAAAAATGCCATAATCAATGATCCAGCTCAACCATTCTGGTACCTAAACCAGATGGTACCATGAGGTTCTGCAGAGACTTCCGAAAACTAAACAAAGTGTCACAATTCAACGCCTATCCCATATCTTGGATAGACAAAATGATTGGCCATTTGGTAAAAGTAAGATTCTTGTCTATTCTTGACCTGACCAAAGGATATTGGAAAAGGAAGCCAAAAAGAAGACTGCCTTTTCTACACCAAAAGGCTTGCACTAGTATACCATCCTCTCTTTTGGATTACCTGGGGCTCCAGCAACCTTCCAACAACTCATCAGTAAGCTATTACATCCACATGCAGCCACTTACTTAGATGATGTGGTCATACACACCCAAGACTGGGAGATGCACCTAGAAAAGGTGGAAGATGAGAAAGCAGGCCTCACCACTAATCCATTCAAAGGTGCTATAGGGCTAGTGGAAGCCAAAAATCTCTGGTACATCATGGGGAGATGTGCAGTGAAACCCCAACTGAACAAGATAGAGGGTGATACAAAGTTGGCCTTCATTAATAAAGAAGAAACAGGTCAGAGTATTTCTGGCAATAGTGGGGTATTACAGGCAGTTCATTTCCCACTTTGCCACCAGAGCATACCCTTTGATTAACTTGATAAAGGCCAGAGGCCCAAACATAGTAAAATGTACTGGTGCAGCTGAAGAAGCTTTTGTGGATCTGAGGACAGCCCTTTGCAGTAATCCAGCGTTATTAGCCCCAGACTTTGAGAAAGAGTTCACACTATAAACAGATGCCTCCAAAGTAGGGTTGGGAGCTGTACTTTCTCAAATGGTAGGAGATGAAGAACATCCAGTCTTGTACCTCAGTAGGAAACTCCTTCCTGAAGAACAAAAGGAGAAGGAAGAAGGAATGCCTTGCAGTAAAATGGGCCAATGAAATCCTCTGATATTACCTGCTCAGATGAGAATCACTGAGGCCTATGAGGCAAAGGAGGTACCTTGCCACACTAGTTATTGGGTCAAAGTTCCATTCAAAAACAGCTTCATACTATAGACATACTGAACACATCAGTTGATTGATTTTAAAACTCAACCCTCTACCCAATGCATAACTGTATTTCAGGAGTTCTCAAAAACATTTTTATCACAAGCACTGTATCGCCATAGAGAGATTGCAAATGAGAGTGGAGGTAGCTGGTGAGACAATCACTGGGCATCTCTGTGGAAAACACAGAATTACTTACATGGAAATGCAATAGTAGGACAGCACTTCATGTAATGTTTAGCTGTCTCAACTGTTATGTAATAGCTAGAAACAAGGAGGAGAGCTGCCAATATGTGACCAACCAGCTTTTCGCAGATCACCAGCAAATGCACCTTAAATCCGTGGCTGTGAAGTTTGGGAACCAGTGATCTAATTAATAAATATTTAGACTATTTGCATCACAGTATTCATGTTTTCTTAATGTAACTCTTCTGCCCCTCTGAGTTGGCAGCAACAAGGGCCAGGTTCAGTATCCAGGGGTTCTGTTTCAACAACGCAATGCAAAACCAGCTCAAGCCCCCACCCAGTGACCTGGAACAATTACATACCAGCCCCTGGACGCCTCTAGGAGGCAATACTTCCCCTCTCGCAAGCTCAGAGTCTGAGTGTAGCAAAAGCCTTTTAATAAAGGAAGGAAACAATGCGGCATTACGTTGGGGAAACATCACAAACAGGATTCATAACACAAACTATGAGCAAAAGACCCACCTCCAGGTAAGTTTTGGCAGTGTCCTTTTCCCCTCAGGGTCTTAAGTCCAATCACCCCAAAGTCCAACAACCCAAAAGTCTCTGTCCCTGGTCAGTGCCACCCCAGAGATCAAAAGTTTATCTGCAGAGTTTTACCACCACCCCCCAGCCTGGGTGGAAATGGGGGGGCACACGGGGTGTTAAGGGGCACCTTACATGGTCCGAGGCCGACTGCCCTGCCTCTCCATGGAGTTCTGCTGCAGCCTTCACCATGAATGGCTCCGCTTTACCAGTCGCGCCGCGCCGCTCTGCTCCTCCAGCGTCCCCGCAAACTGGTCTGCTCCGCTCCACTTGCTGTTCCGTGGGCCACTCCAACCGTCCCTCAAACTGCTGTGCTCTGCCAGTCACTCCACTCCACCAGCCGTCCCATGAACCACTCCAGCTGTCCCCGCAAACTTCTCAGCTCTGCTCCACTCCGCTCACTGTTCCGTGGGCTGCTCCAACCATCCCACAAACTGCTCCGCTCTGCCAACTGCTTAGCAATATATCTTCAGGTTCCCCTACTAGTTAACACAGCACTCAGTGATCTCAGCTCAGTAATTTTAGCTCTTTTAGTGATTTCAGCTTGGGTAGTAGGGGAGCCCCAGTGCTGGTGCACCATTGGCCCAAAGTGAATTCAGCTCAGCAGCCTCTAGCGAGACTCCTAATAGAATCAAAATTAGCTCTGCTATTCAACAGTCAACAGAGAAGAAAATCCACTTAGTGGGGTGGGCCCAGCCCATTAGGCACACATACCTGTTCCCAACCTTTCTCCATTCACTGGGTTTTGGAATCCAAGTCCCTTGTCTAGCGAGTGCTGCTTAGTTGATTGTGAGACTCTCTGTCATAAAACAGTTTCATTGTCCTTGATTCACATAATCAGGGTAACACCACTTTATTTCTCCTGCCCCAATAACAGAGAAACTGGGGATCCCACGGCTGCCAAAGTGAGCATTTTGGGCTGCCGTGGGCTCATGCTAAGTGAGGTGGATGTGCCTAGGCAAACAAGATCACACCCTGAAGTTCTTTTCCACACTCGCCATAGGTCACCACCAGATGTCAGGGTAGAGCTCATCCTGACTGCTTACATCAACACACAAGATTTTTAAACTAACACTGAAGTCTATAGAGCAACCAACAGACCGACAAGGAAATCAAATATTTCAACAGAAGTACTTTTCAGTGACAAATGTAGTCATTTTAACTGACAACAGTTATGGGTGAGGTAATATCTTTTATTGAACCAACTTCTGTTGGTAAGAGAAAAGCTTGTCTCTCTCTCTCTCCAAGAGAAGCTGGTCCAACAAAAGGTATTTCCTCACCCGCCTTGACTCTCTAATATCCTGGTATCTACACAGCTACAACAACACTGAACAGACAGAGACCCTGATGTAGTTGTTAGATGCAGTGTAGGTGTAGCTGTGTCAGTCCTAGGATATTAGAGAGACAAAGTGAGTGTGAGGTAATATCTTGTACTAAACCAGCTTCTGCTGGTGAGAGAGAGAAACTTTTGAGCTTATACAGAGCTGAAGAAGAAACAATAATGAAGTTTGGTTTCTGTATTGGTTCTGTGAACCTGTAGGATTCACATTTTAAGCTTTTCTCCATAGCCATAAGGAAACAAGAAACTTTAAAAAAAATAATTAAGGCAGATATTCTCACATAATTATATCTGACTCTAAGAACTGGAGCTTTAAGGAAAACCCAAAATATTAGAAGAGTCAGCAACACCAAAGATAGCTGTACAATTTGAGGTCACAAACAAAATATTGTGTATACTGGAAGGTGGTTAAAAAAAGACAACCCTAGTATAACATAAGAGATTCTGATTATGAAGATTAAATCAATACAAGTCTAAAATATAATAAAGATAGACAACCAAAGGGGAGACTTCCTTTGTCATTTGCATTTAAAAAAATATTGTAGCAGCTTATACATGTAGGGTTTTTGTAATGGACATTTGTTTGCAGTATAGGCTCTATATCAATCCAAATTTCACCCAGTATGAATCTTAGTGTAATAATATATTGGATATGGTATTTTATTGTCTTCTAGTTAGTAGTTCGTTTTTTGCTTTTGCAAATGTTTCTCAAAATTATAGGGGGCAAAGCTATGGTTGGGTGGCACACCTGCAAGTGATAAAAGGGTAGGTCGCAGTGCAATAACTGGACTCTTTATTTCTTCATTTCTGGACTCAACATTTGGATTAGAGTTGGTTTTTTGAAGCTGTCGAATTTTTCTAAAGAAAGTAATTTGGGGGAGAGGGAGCTGTTAGTGCATTTCAACAGAGTCCAGTTTTCATCCCTCATTTAAAAAAAAAAAAGGTTGAGCTGGAATTTTTTTAAACCTGTGTCAAGAGTTTAAATTGGGTTTATATAGGAGAGGAACTCTGCTCTAGCAGGTCACAGAAGACACACCAAAGCAAGATTCTTTCCATCCGGCAGAGTTTGAGTGAGGGTGGAGGAGCAGGAGTTAGATGTGGGATATGTGATTAGTGGACAGTGTAGAGGAATGGATAGAGGAAACTTATTCACATGAAATTTCCATACAGTTTCAAACTGAGAAAGTATTAAGCATTTAACATGAAAGGATTCTCTCTTCTCTGCTACTCCCAGGCCCCATAATGCCTCTCCCAGCCTGCATAACCCCTCTCTATGCCCCTGCCTGATGTCCCCCAGAGACCTGTTCATCCGCCCTCTATGCCCAGCCATCATCCAGTCCCTCATCTATACTTCCTCTCCTCCCAGTTCAAAATCTTCTCCTCCAGGCCTTCTACTTCTAACTTCTACCTCCTTCCCAATCTTCTGCTCCTCCATTCTATGCTCTCTCTTGGACTCTTACCCTTCCACATTTCTTCCCAGTCTCCTACTGCAACCTCTGTGACTTCCTAACCTACCCCTGGCTCAGCAAAGAGCTACAGCAGCACCACCCTGAAACAGCAGCGGGTCAGTTTATTTGATAAATTTCAATCATATGAACATTTGACGCAATATAGATTTTTATCTTTAAATTTCCACCACCAGTAGATTATCACCTGAGTCCCTTTCTCGCACATACTTACTAAGAAGGTACCCCTTCTTGGCAAGGCAAACCCAATAGATTTGATATGTGTTGGCCAAGCCTTTTAGGTAAGAAGAACCAATGAGATGTTTGGGAAATTTCCCAAAGAGAATTACAGACGTTTTTGAAATGCCATTACCTCAGAACTCATTTTCTTATTATTTGCAAACCTCCCAGAAAAATTCTGTCCTCTGATAGGATGTGGCACATTATATATCAGAGAAATTAAAATTAGGCTTATAACAGGAAGCAGGCTTCAGTCTTTATGGAGTGGCTAATACTGTTCCACAAAACGTGGAACAATGAAAACTGATCAACAAAATCCAGGCAACAGCAGTTCAGAGAATCACAAGTAACAAAGCAATACATCTTCTGGTACTAGATAACATGTTTCATGTAAACTGGACTTCTACCAAGAATATTTCCTTTATTAGTCAGAGATCAGTAACGATGGGTGGAGCTTCACAGAGACTGAGTTCAGAGTCACTGTGTAAATTATCAGCCACTTTAGCAAGTCTAGAGCTTTGTAAGCAAAGCATAGCTCGGACTTTATACTCCCCATCTATTAAAAATTCTTTAGTAATAACTTTCTTTAGGATACAAAATGTTTGTTGTATTTCCTTAGACATGTTTTGCAGTTCATAATGTGAGGGTTAATTTTCTGCGCAGACATGTTTTCCTTAGAATAACCCTAGAATGCCAGATTCAAGAAATGTAATCAATTGCAGTCAATGCACTACTGAACAGCATTATGTTATGTGCATCTCCAACATGTAACTCCACAACTATTGTATTGTATCAGCTAACACCTCTGCTTATCCAAGTTAGAGGTTTATACAAAGGATAAAACTAATAAAAGCTTTAAGGCAACAAAAGAGCATGACTGAGTTATAGATTCATTAAATATATCAAATCACCTGTTTTAGTTAGATCTGGATGGCTACCTTTACCCAGTTACTGTAAAACAGGAGTCTCTCTAATATAAGTTCAAGTCATCAGTCTAAGTGCAGAACACCTCCAGTGACACACGTACAGTGTTCCACTCCCTTTCACAAAGATACCTATCAGAATGCTTGGAATACTACCTGGAAATCACTTTTAGGCAAGGTGGATTTAAAAATCAATGATTTTTTAAAAAATAATAAAAAAAATCAGAATTTTATTTAAATCAGATTTTTTGATTAAATGCTTTTTGAGAAAAAAAACCTATCTAAAGATAATTTTAAATAATCTCATTATGGAATAGGGATTATAAATTCTAATTTGATAGTATAGGACAATATATTCATGTAATGTTTAAGAAAAAAATTGTAAATGAGTTCCAATAGTTCATGGATTAGAGACTCAATTTTATGGGGTTCCAGTGGCTTCTGTATAGATTATTTTGGTTAATCTTTCTATCTACCCGATGGAACTTGGTTCTCAGTCCAGAAGATACCATCAGACATACTTTGCTTTGCAGTTCTCCAATTGTAGATTTGTGTCTCCAGAGATAAAATGCTTATTAACAGCAAAAATGTTTTAAAATAAATAAATAATATATAGAGGTGAGAAATAACAGACCTTAACCCTATTGTCCCTCTGCACATTTGTGTACAGAGAGTCAATCCCTTACCTCTATCTAAAAGTGTAAAGTGGGTAAGACAGGCATGAGTGCAAAATGCAAACAGTGCATGGTTCCCCGAATGAAACACCATCATGAGAAATGTTCCTTCTCAGGAGGAAGCTGCACTGAAAATGATGAAAGGCACATGTCTGAACATACAGGATTTTCAGGTTGGTAAACTTTTATTTCATACTTCTTTCTTAAGGACTATCTGCCTTCCTTCTGGACTATTCTTGAATTCTCATGTTTGAGCAAAAAATATAGTTGTTACTCTATGGTACTATCATTTTAGATGCAGTTGAGATAAAAAATAAATAGCTGAAATAGGCAGATCTTCCTTTTACAATTTCACCTTTAAAGTAGTACTGTCAGTGAATGCAATGAGTCATACTAAATGAGCAGTACGGTAATAATAATTAAATAACTGCATAACTTATTTTGTTTAGGAGAATCCACCTCAACATATAGGATTCTGAAGACTATCCACCTTCAAGATCACCATCATTTTCTATAGTTTCAGAGTTATCTGCCAATGATAGTGTTTCAGTCACATCATGTACGTCACATAGCCACATTACATCACCTGTAGCAAAAAGTAATAATAAAAAATCTCCATCATCCAGAAACAACCATAGATAAATTTGTGGTAAGAACTAGCAGATTATAAAAAGAGGTAATTGATGAAAAAATTGCTTGGTTTGTTTATGCAACAAACTCTCCTTTCCATATGATTCAGAACCACACTTCATTAACATGGTTCAGCCATTAAGACCAGGATACAGAGCAGATGTTGAAGACAAATTGCTGGATAAAGTGTATGAAAGAGAAATTGAGCAGTGTGCAAAAGGTGTAGAGGGTGAAATTGTTAACCTGAGTCTTGATGTCCACAATGATCCTCTTGTATGTGCTTATGTGACAACAGAAGGGAATGTCTTCCTTACAGAAACAATTGATACATTCAATACAATTCAAAAAATTCAATTGTCTAGTATGCAGCTTGGTCACAGAATATGCTGTAAATGTATCCAAGATGAGAAGAAATTTAGACCAGAGTCTCAAGATAATAACGTAGGTAACATAGCTAAGAAAGTCTCAAGTTAATAATGGTTGCAGTGCTCATTTGATGCATCTTCTAGACAAAGACTTCAGTGTTCCAGAAATAACGGCTACTGTCGTTGAAATTGCAATCATTTTGCAGCAGCTGCTCTGAAAAAAGTGGGAGAAACCAAGCTAACTCTCCCATAAGATGTGTGATGGAACTCAGTAGTGGACTGTTTTGAGCACTATAGCAAGAAATGGCCTAATCTGATGACAGTTTGTGAACAAAATTGTGAAAAAAATAGATGGCACTATCAAAGCCAAAGTTCTCAATATTGGGCTTAAGAGAAATGTTGAACACATGCTGAGTACCCTGAAGCCTATTTCTGTAGGCTTGAACAAAATGCACGGAAATAATTGTTTTGTTGCTGATGCTGTTGAAATTTGGAAGGAATAGAGTGAGATCTTAAAAAGAGAAATATGCAATGACAGAAATAAATTACAAGCATTAAAAAAACAAACGGGACAAGCACTATCTCCAGCTCATTTTCTTGCGAATATTCTCAATTAAACCTTAACTGCTCACGAGGAGGAGTTGGCTATGACATGGACATCCAGCAACAACGTTATGTATTCTGGATTTTTTTCTTCAACAGCAAACATAAACAAGTATATGAATTTTTGAATTTAGTGAAACATTCAAGTGTTTTAAAATCAGGTTTGTTTTTATTAAAATTGTTTTTAACTACAACAGTTAAACAAAATATTTAAAAAAAGATTAAATTGACTGTGTCAGCCAGGTCATCATGAGAAAGTTAAAATATTGGCTTTTGCAG
Source organism: Gopherus flavomarginatus (assembly GCF_025201925.1). Taxonomy (NCBI): domain Eukaryota; kingdom Metazoa; phylum Chordata; order Testudines; family Testudinidae; genus Gopherus; species Gopherus flavomarginatus. Next base: position 246,848,685 of record NC_066618.1, on the reverse strand, counting down.
CTAACTCAATCGTTTTCACCTTCTTTTACCTGTTTGTTAATAATCTGGAAAAGAAAAACAAGCTTTCTTGCTTTTTCAGGTCCCAAATGATTTCTCAATTTGGAATGAATTAGTCCAAAGAAAGAAAATATTGTTTGTACACCAGTAGAAGAAGCTACTACTGTTAAAAGTGAGATTACCACTTCAACAGTCTCTGAATCCAAGTGCTTAAGTGACTTCCATCACTTCACTGGTGTGACTTTCTTTAAAACATCATCAGCAAACATATATTTCTTGAAAGGTTCACCCTTAGCTCTCAAGTTTATTTAGTTGGCATTATGAAGGGATGATTTTAGTTAAATAAAATGATTTAAATATCTTTCTGGTGATGTTTTCCTCTTAATACAGCACGTCAAGAAAATCATCCAAATATTAATGATTAACCTGTTGAATTGGAGATAGATTACCTCCCAATGACTTCATAAATATCTGCTTCAATTACCTTTGGCAAATGAAATAATCAAACATTCATTGTCTGATATAGCTGTAAAACTAATCTGAAAAGTTTTCAAAATAAATCACTTAAAAAATGTATGGTGTGTACCTTCTGAAAACGAAACCTACATCTATCTCTGAGTTGTGAAGAATATGTATTAAGGTTATAACAACCAACAAGAATGCACTTTTATGTGGAAATCCATGATTAAATCAAATCTTCCTGACTAGTGATTTAAATCATGATTTAAATCAAATCCACCCAGCTTTTAGGCACACTATTACTGTTGTGATCAAACTGCATTTATACTTACCACTTAAGATTTATATCTGGAAAGCAGAGAACAAGCTTCCTGAATGAATCCTTTTTCATTTGAGATCTAAGAAGTTTTGCAAAACAATGTATTTAAACAGCTAAGGCACATGGGCCATTTGTAACAGTCTTGTTAACTCAAACAATTTTTTTCTTTATTTAAAATATTTAGGAAAGACAAACCTGACCCTAACAGGCACTTAGATTTAAAGGTTTACTTACAGTAAATCTCATGTCTTGGGGTCAGATTTTCAGAGGGGCTGAGTACCTGGAGCATTCATTGACTTCTATTAAAGTTGTGAGTGATCAGCGCATGAGAAAACGAAGCCCTATATGAACTTGAGAACTATACAACATGTACATAGCTGTAGCAGAGGTCAGAAGTGTTGTTTCTCGCTCATCCATTTGGCTCAAATCCTTACCAGAAATAACACTCCATGTGTTATCACAGATATCCTGCTTTCTAATACATCAGCATGAAATTATGTTTTACATTGTACCTCATAAAATTGTATATGACTATTTTTTATTGAAAAGGTCATTGGTTACTTGTGGCTAATTAAAATAAGTCATATCTGCATGTTTATTTTCCAGTCAGTTACATCCTGCTCAGTCACAGAAAAGGCTATTATACTGAGTAGAAGCAATTTTACGGCCAGCACTGTGTTTATTTTATAGTTTCCTCATTTACTATGTCACAGTGTCTAGGGATCCAGGCAACACCTGATGGCAGTAGTATATAGCTAAGACATCTAATGGTACATTTAGCCTACACTAAATAAACTAGTAACTGATTATTTAATAACACACTTATCACCATGGCATTCTGACCCATACACAATAAACAAACTACCTTCAAAATAATGGCTCTCAAACTGACACTACCATGTCACTTACATATACTATTCAGAAATATGATTATCTGAAATGATTACATAGATTTTTCTAAATAGCTTGTTTTATTTAGTTTCCACCATGCTGATCACAGAGGATATCATCCTAATTCCAAATTCAATGTAAATGCTGCTCCATATAACCATTGAAAAGGGTCAACAAAAGTACACTGCCCTCTCCTTTTCTGATAAACTTAGCAAGGAAGCATGGGCCAGGTTCTAACTCTTTAACATTCTTGATCACTGAAAGGAGATGTCTGACTTTTTGGCATTTCAACAAATTAATTGTTTGCTTTCTATGTTCAACTGTTTGCTAGCAGACTGCTATGTCCGACATACTTTGGTCCATTATAGATGTAAGCAGTCAGAAGAGCTCTCCCGTGATATCTGGTGGTGAGCTGTGGAAAAGGACTTCAGGGGATGATCTTGTTTGCATGGGCACACTGCTTAGAACAGGGGTCGGCAACCTTTCAGAAGTGGTGTGCCATGTCTTCACTTATTCACTTTAACTTTTTGCATGTCGGTAATACATTTTAACATTTTTAGAAGATCTCTCTCTATAAGTCGATATTATATAACTAAATTATTGTTGTATGTAAAGTAAACAAGGTTTTCAAAATGTTTAAGAAGCTTAATTTTAAATTAAATTAAAATGTTGATCTTACGCTGCCAGCCCACTCACCCCAGCCCCTGGAGTTCTGTTCACGTAGTTTGGCAGCAGGCTGAGCAGGGCCTGCGGGACCCCGGCTGGTAAGGGGCCGGCAGCCGGGACCCCAGACCAGCAGCGAGCTGGGCGGGGCCAGCAGCCGAGACCCCAGACTGGGGCTGCAGGTAGGAATTTGCGGGGGGTGGGGTGTGTGCAGGAGCTCCCGTTTGGTGCTCAGGATGGGGGTGGGAATGTGGGGGGGTGCAAGAGTCAGGGCATGGGGTGGCGGGGGCTGGGTATGTGAGGGGGTGCAGGAGTCAGAATGGGGGCTGGAGATGTGTGAGGGGGTGCAGGAGTCAGGGTGTGGGATGGCTTGGTATGTGGGGGGGTGCAGAAGTTAGGGCTGGGGTTGTGGGGGGAGCAGAGGTTAGGGCAGAGGGCTGTGGGGGGGAGTGCAGGGGTCAGGGCAGAGCGCTGGGTGTGGGGGGGGTGCAGGGGTCAGGGCAGAGGGCTGTGGGGGGGAGTGCAGGGGTCAGGGAAGACAGCTGGGTGTGGGGTGGGTGCAGGGGTCAGAGCAGAGGGCTGGGGGCATGGTGAGGTTTTCAGGGGTCAGGGCAGAAGGCTGGAGTGCTAGGCTCGTAGGGGTGCTCCCAGCACCCTGCCATGAGTGGCTCACAGCAGGGGGCTGGAGGGGATACGTCCCACTTACACCTCCTTCCCCAGGGCCCCGTCTGTCCCCATCTTTTCTCTGCCTCCTTCCCGGAGCAGCGAGCATGCTGCAGCTCTGCTCCCTCTCCCCCTCGCAAGGGCAATCAGCTGATTGACACAAGGAAGGAGAGGAGGAGGGGCAGGAAAGCACCACGCTGGGGGAAGAAGCGGGGGAGCTTGGCTGCTGGCAGGACCAAGCTTCTGCCTCCTACCCCCGCAGGAGAGAGCAGTGGGTGGAGGGGCTGAGTGGGGCCAGGACCCCAGCAGGCGGCAGGTAGCAGCATGCCATTAAAAATTGGCTCGCGTGCCATCTTTGGCATGCATGCTGCAGGTTGACGACCCCTGGCCTAGCATGATGGACAGCTTGCCCAGATGGTCACTTTGGATGCTGTGGGATCCCCGCTTTCTTTGTTATTGGGCCAGGAATAATAAAGGGTTGTTATCCTGGTTATGTGAATCAAGGGCAGTAGAACTGTACTTGGCATTTTGTGATGGAAGGACTCACCCTCAACTAAGTAGCACTTGCTAGGCAAGGGATATGGGTTCCAAAATGCAGTGAATTGAGAGAGAGGGAGGCTGGGGACAGGCATGTGTACCTGGTAGTGTGGGCCCCTTGTGAGGGCCCTAAACACCACTTTTACCCTCCTCTCTCCACTGTGCAATAACAAAGCTAATTTTGATTCCATTAGGAATCCTGTCACATGCTACAGAGCTGAAATCACTGATACATAGGTCTAAACATTAGACCTACTTTGGGCTAGTAGTGCACCAGCACTGAGGCTCCCCTACTATCAGCTAAAATCACTGAGAGCTGAAGTCACTAACGGTACATCTACACTATGAAATTAGGTCAAATTTATAGAAGTTGATTTTTAGGAAGCAAATTAATACAGTTGTTAAGTCAGTGGAGTGTGTCCACAGTACCGTGGCTAGTGTCGACTTTTGGATCGTTGCACTGTGAGTAGCTATCCCACAGTTCCCGCAGTCTCCACTGCCCGTTGGAATTCTGGGTTGAGCTCCCAATGCCGGATGGGACAAAAACATTATTGCAGGTGGTTTTGGGTACATGTCGTCAGTCCCCCCTCCCTCCGTGAAAGCAACTGCAGACAATCGTTTTGCTCCTTTTTTCCATGCAGACGCCATACTTCTTTCAGCAGATGGTGCAGTAGGCCTGCTAACCATCATCATCCAACCACTGCATCCACTGCAACTCTGATCTCCTGCTCTCCTGGTGCCATGAATCCACCTCGCAGGTCCTCTCGTTGTTCCGTATAAATATCTATTCTCGTGGCATGCGTCATCATCCTCCGCTTCCGCTGTAACTCTGCTCACCTGCTCATGTCTTGATAGTGAATTTCTCCATGTTGTCTGTCATGGGCTCCTGGGAATGTGTGTTCTTCCTCAGGAAATGTGCGCGGTGCTAACCGTCATCCTCCACTGCTTCCATTGCAACTCTGCTCTCCTGCAAATGCCATACCATGGCAAACATGGAGCCCGCTCAGCTAACCACTGCTGCTGTGAGCATTCTAAACACCTCATGCATTATGCGGCAGTATGTGCAGAACCAGAACCTGCAAAAGCAGGTGAGGAGGCGACGACAGTGTGATCACAATAGTGATGAGGACATGGACACAGACTTCTCTCAAAGCACGGGCCCTTGCAATTTGGACATCATGGTGGTAATTGGCCAGGTTCATGCTGTGTAATGCTGATTCTGGGCCCAGGAAACAAGCACAGACTGGTGGGATCACACAGTGTTGCAGGTCTGGGATGATTCCCAGTGGCTGCAAAACTTTTGCATACAGAAGGACACTTTCATGGAATTTTGTGACTTGCTTTCCCCTGCTCTGAAGTGCAAGAATACCAAGATGAGAGGAGCCCTCACAGTTGAGAAGCGAGTGGTGATAGCCCTCTGGAAGCTTGCAATGCCAGACAGCTACTGGTCAGACGGGAATCAATTTGGAGTGGGTAAATCTACTGTGGGGGCTAATGTGATCCAAGTAGTCAATCACAATCACTGAGCTGCTGCTATCAAGGGTAGTGACTCTGGGAAATGTGCAGGTCATAGTGGATGGCTTTGCTGCAGTGGGATTCCCTAATTGTGGTGGGGCGATAGACAAAATACATACCCCTATCCTGGGACAGGACCACCTGGCAGCCAGTACATAAACCGCAAGGGGTACTTTTCTATGGTGCTGCATGCACTGGTGGATCACAAGGGATGTTTCACTGACATCGTGGGATGGCTGGGAAAGGTACATGATGCTCGCAACTTCAGGAACTCTGCTCTGTTTGACCAGCTGTAGGAAGGGATTTACTTCCCAGACCGGAAAATAACTGTTAGGGACGTTGAAGCGCCTATAGTTATCCTTGGGGACCCAGTCTACCCCTTAATGCCATGGCTCATAAAGCCATACACAGTCACCCTGGACAGTAGTCAGGAGCTGTTCAACTATAGGCTTAGCAAGTGCAGAATGATGGTAGAATGTGCATTTGGACATTTAAAAGCTAGCTGGCGCAGTTTACTGACTCGGTTAGACCTCAGCGAAACCAATATTCCCATTGTTATTACTGCTTGTTGTGTGCTCCACAATATCTGTGAGAGTAAAGGGGAGACGTTTATGGTGGGTGGGAGGTTGAGGCAAATCGCCTGGCCATTGATTATGCGCAGCCAGACATCGGGGCAGTTAGAAGAGCACAGCAGGGCACGCTGTGCATCAGAGAAGCTTTGAAAACCAGTTTCATGACTGACCAGGCTAGGGTGTGAAAGTTCTGTTTGTTTCTCCTTGATGAAAACCTGTCCCCTTGGTTCATTCTACTTTCCTGTAAGCCAACCACCCTCCCACCTTTGATCATTGCTTGCAGAGGCAAAAAAGTCATTATTGTTTAAAAATCAAGCATTCTTTATTAATTCATCACACAAATAGGGGGATAACTGCCAAGGTAGCCTGGGAGGGGTGGAGGAGGAAGGAAGCACTGGGTCGGGTGGTGGATGAGGGGAGGAGGAAAGGACAAGGCCACATTGCACTTCAAAACTTATTGAATGTCAGCCTTCTGTTGCTTGGGCAGTCCTCTGGGGTGGAGTGGTTGGGTGCCTGGAGGGGCCCGCCCCCCACATACTTGGGCGTCTGGGTGAGCAGGCAATAGAACTTGGGGAGGAGGGCAGGTGGTTACACAGGGGCAGCAGTGGCGGTCTGTACTCCTGCTGCCTTTCCTGCAACTCCACCAGATGCCAGAGTGTATCCGTTTGATCCCCCGGTAGCCTCAGCATTGCATCCTGCCTCCTCTCATCTTGCTCTCACCATTTCTCATCTTGCTCCCACCACCTCTCATTTCGCTCGTTCCTCCTGTCCTTGCATTCATTTTCTGCTTTCCTGGACTCTGACGTTGTTTGCCTCCACGCATTCTGTTGAGCTCTTTCAGTGCAGAAGAACTGCATAAGCTTAGAGAACATTTCATAGTGAGTGCAGTTTTTTCGCCTTCTTATCTGCGCTAGCCTCTGGGACGGAGATGATAGGGGTAGCATTGAAACATTTGCAGCTGCGAGAGGGAAAAAAGGGAGAGTAGTATTTAAAAAGACACATTTTACAGAACAATGGGTAGACTCTTTCACGGTGAACCAAGCTGTTAACATTACATAGCACATGTGCTTTTGGTACAAGGTCATATTTTGCCTCTTATATTGAGGGCCTGCAGGTTTGGTGTGAGAGATCACACATGCAGGGCCGAGCAACAGAATTCGGCTTGCAGGCAGCCATGGTAAGCCACAGACTTTCAGCATCTTCAACCTTTATAACATGTGGGAATGGTTTCAAACAGCAGCACCCTCCTTTCCAATATCAAGCATCTGTCAGGTTGGCCATTTAAAAGGAGGGGCTGTACTGGCTGAGAATGCATCCCAAGTCTTCAGGGCAAATTAATCATTAAACAAGTTTGCTTTTAAACCATGGATTATATTTACAAAGGTAGACTCACCAGAGATGCCTTCTCCGGCTTCATGGTCCATGAGCCTGCCTTGGGAGGGCTGGGAGGATATTGGCTCCAGGGTGATAAACAGTCCCTGACTGTTGGGGAGAATGGTTTCTGCGCTTGCGTGCTGTGCGCTATCCTCATCCTCCTCCACTTCCTCATCTTCCTCATCCCAAAATCCTCATCTCTGTTGCATGAGACTCTCCCCTTGCAAGTGTCCATGGACAGGGGTGGGTAGTGGTAGCCCTCCCCCCAGAATTGCATGCAGCTAATCATAGAAGTGGCATGTCTGGGGCTGTGACCGGGAGCGGCCACTTGCCTCTTTGGTTTTTTTGGTAAGCTTGCCTGAGCGCCTTAATTTTCACGTAGCACTGCTGCGGGTCCCTGTTGTAGCCTCTGTCCATCATGCCCTTGAAGATTTTTTCAAATATTTTGGCATTTCATCTTTTGGAATGGAGTTCGGATAGCATGGATTCGTCTCCCCATACAGCGATCAGATCCAGTACCTCCCATTCGGTCCATGCTGGAGTTCTTTTGAGATTCTGGGACTCCATGGTCACCTTGCTGATGAGTTCTGCATAGTCATCTGTGCTGATCAGCTCACCACTCTGGTCAAACAGAAAATTAAATTCAAAAGTTCGCAGGGCTTTTCCTGTCTACCTGGCTAGTGCATCTGAGTGCTGTCCAGAGCAGTCACAATGGAGCACTCTGGGATAGCTCCCAGAGGCCAATACCGCCGAATTGCATCCACACTACCCCAAATTCGACCTGGTGATGTCGATTTCAGTGCTAATCCCCTCGTTGGGGAGGAGTACAGAAATCGATTTTAAGAGCCCTTTAAGTTGACAAAACTGGCTTTGTCATGTGGACGGGTGCAGGGTTAAATCAATCTAACACTGCTAAATTAGACCTAAACTCGTAGTGTAGATCAGGGCTAAGAGCTGAGATCACTGAGAGCTGTGTTAAGTGGGGGTAGGGGGCTGAACACAAGTTGGTGAGCGGCTAGCAGGCCAGCTAGCAGAGTGGATAGCAGAGCAACTGGTGGAGAGGAGCGGATAGCTAGCGGAGTGGAGCGGATAGCAGGGCGGCTGATGGAGAGGAGTGGACGGCTAGTGGAGCAGAGTGGATAGCAGGGCGGCTGGCAGTAAAGATTGCAGCAGAACCCCACGGAGAAGTGTGGCAATTGGCTGTCAACTTGAGCAGCGGAGCATTTAAGATGCCCCCGATGCCTGCCCCCACTTCCACCCAGTCTGGGAGGTAAACTCTGCAGAGGAACTTCTGAACTCTGGGGGCTGCACTGACCAAAAGGACAGAAACTGTGGAAGTGGTGACTTTTGGGTGTCTGGACACAAGAACCACTCTGGGATTGCGCTGACCAAGGTCAGAAACTGTGGGTGGGGTGACTGTTGGGTTGTTGAACTTAAGGCCCTGAGGGGAAAAAGACCTGCCAAACTTAACTTGGGTGGGTCTTTTACTCATGGTTTGTGTTATGAATCTTGTTTGTGGTGTTTCCCCAACGTAATGCCGCATTGTTTCCCTTCTTTATTAAAAGGCTTTTGCTACACTCAGATGCCGTGCTTGCGAGAGGCGAAGTATTGCCTCTTAGAGGCACCCAGGGGTGTGATATGTAATTGTCCCTGGTTACCGGGTGGGGGCTCAAGCCGGTTTTGCATTGCGTTATTGAAACGGAACTCCTGGATACTGAACCCGGCCCTTGCTGCTGCCAACTCTGACGGGCAGAAGGGTTACATATATGCATCATCATATATCCTATGGAAGGAGCCTACCTCATTTCCTACCCACCTCCTCTCATTGTGTGGATGCAGGCAGGGGTCTTTCTGCACCTCCTTTTCCTACGCAGCTTCAAGTGTCATATGGACAGACACAGGACTCTACAGACCTTCTTAACATTTGCATGCATAGAATCATAGAATATCAGGGTTGGAAGGGACCTCAGGGGGTCATCTAGTCCAATCCCCTACTCAAAGCAGGACCAACACCAACTAAACCATCCCAGCCAGGGCTTTGTCAAGTCAGGCCTTATAACCAATAAGGATGGAGATTCCACCACCTCCCTAGGTAACCCATTCCAGTGCTTCACCACCCTCTGAGTGAAATAATGTTTCCTAATATCCAACCTAGACCTCTCCCACTGCAACTTGAGACCATTGGTTCTTGTTCTGTCATTTGCCACCATGAGAACAGCCCATCTCCCCCTCTTTGAAACCCCCCTTCAGGTAGTTGAAGGCTGTTATCAAATCCCTCCTCACTCTTCTCTTCTGCAGACTAAATAAGCCCAGTTCCCTCAGCCTCGTCTCATAAGTCATGTGCCCCAGCCCCCTAATAATTTTTGTTGCCCTCTGCTGCACTCTCTCCAATTTGTCCTCATCCCTTCTGTAGTGGGGGGGGGACCAAAACTGGATGCAATACTCCAGGTGTGGCCTCACCAGTGCTGAATATAGGGGAATAATCACTTCCCTCAATTTGCTGGCAATGCTCCTACTAATACAGCCCAAAATGTCATTTGCCTTCTTGGCAACAAGGACACACTGCTGACTCATATTGAGATTCTCATCCACCGTAATCCCCAGGTCCTTCTCAGCCGAACTGCTGCTTAGCCAGTTGGTCTGCATGTGCAGAGCCAATGTACACTGACAGATTGCAAGCTGATTTACAAAAAAAAAGTGTTAACTTATTAAATATATTTACTAATATTGACAGATCACACCCAGTTTTCACCAGAACATTAAAAACATATCTGGGATTTGGGGGCCATGCTCCTGCCAAATTGCTACCACTCATGCACTAGAGCTATTCGCAAGTTACATTTAAATGTAATAAGTCAAGTATTCCTCTCCCTGCAGCCTTTGATTGTTTTCATTCTCAAAAAAATTACTTGACTGTCTTTATTCAAACTTTACAAATTTACTCCCAGACTGAGAACAAATATGCCAAATCTAAGCATGAAAAGTAAGATTTAAGAAGTTAAAAGCAACCAAAAAGTCAGGCTAAACAAAATGAACTTCATATGGCACAAAAAGGAAGAGAAAAATGCCTTCCCTCCAAAGCTATCTTGTGTCCCACGTCACTCCTGACTGAAATACTGTTAGAGATTACTAGTTTTACCGATCCTACTGCATTCTTGCCTTACTACAAATCTGCACTTATATGAATGAATTTGGCAATGGGGGCACACAAAAGAACCTAGAATAACTTGGATTCCCCCAAGAAATTGGGGTGACCTTGCTCACTGTGGGTCCAAAATGTGAGGAAAATGGAAGTGTTCATGGAATTTCAATAGATATAATATAATATAATAGTTTGCACCAAAGACAAAGACTGTTATAAGTATAATAAAGGATTTTATTTACAAGTTTACATAAAGTAGTGGCTTAGATAAGAATTAATTATGAAGTTACAGTTGTCTCCAATAGAGTTACCACATACTGTGAATCCTATATAGATTTTTCAAAACATTCTTCAGTATTTTACAATAACATCACAGCTTGTGTCAGTCAATGCAGCATTCAGAAATTAGCTAAATTGTTCTACAAGCTTTTTTTGTAAATAAACAAGGGAAGACTTAAAATACAGAAGTGGTTGTCACGCCAGTGTTTGGAGTAAAATATCAGAGGAATAACAGACCAGAGGAAAGATGGTCTTGTAGTAATGGTGCTGCATAGGGATTTCAAGACTTATGTTCAATTTCTAGCTCTTCCATACACTACCTGTGAGAGCTTGCCCAAGTTTAATAACTCTGTACCCCAACTATAAAATGGGGGATGACACTTCCTTTCTCCTACCCTTTGTACATTCTTCAGCTTATGTGGGTTTGGCAAGCATCTAGTAAAATGGGGCTCTGATCTTAGCACTATTGCTGTATTAATGAACAATAAGTTCTTAAGATGAGTGTGGCAGGCTTCGTCCACACTAGAATCAGAATATAGTTAGTTACAACTGTGGCAAAACAAAATCATTGCTGGCAGGTTTCTATTACTATTCCTTTAGCCCCTAGGTAGTAATGCCCCCAGGTGATCCTCAGGAAAACCAGGCTAGCATCCCACCAATAAACACATTTAGTCAACCTTGCAGTTATCATAATCATGCTCCCAATGTGGAGAGAGCCTTTTAGTGCACATGTGCTACGTGATTAGGAATCTCTGGGATGGGACACGTATGGTTCACTTAACTTAACTTCTATGTTCTCTCCATGTAACTGTTGCAGTTAAGTATTGCTTTTATATTGATTATTTCACTGCTCTATTTTTAAGACACACTTCAGTTTGCTAAATACAAAACAAGCACATACAATTTAGAATTCTGAAATATGCCTGAGTTAATTAGTTACAATATATGCTGCAAGCACATGCTATAGGTTACCAATTCCATACCTCAACTGGAAATCCTTTGGTCTTGTAGCCAATAAAAAGGTATTAGATGACCTAAAAAGGGAATAAAAAAGGAAAAGCTACTCACTGTAAAGAGAAAGACATCACATCCACATCAATTTGATCTTGAATGAATAATAAAGTTAACCAAAATACGTATCTGATCTAGAGAGGTGAGTCTCAATCTGATGAAGAGGAGCACGGATGAAGAGGTACTATAAGGAAAAGAAAACCAAACATTAAACAAACCACCAGCCAAACGGAAGCATTAATGGATTGGAGAAAGAAGGAACTGAAGGGTGTGGCTTATGGCTTGTCTACATGGAGCTGGAGGGATGCAATTTTTGACATATTTTATTATGCTGTGCTCTAACTGTCCCAGAGGTAGGGATGCTCTTCTTGCTGGCGTGATCTAAAAGGTATCGAGTTTACTAAGCATTCATGTGAACTATGTACCTTTCAGGGCATTCCAGTAAGGTCTACATGGAGCAGTTGGAGCACTTTCCAAATCACACCCCGCTGGCACACTTCGCCACACCCTGTAGATAAGCCCTTACAGTCAGGCTTTATCCTGTGTTGGTCTTTATAATTATACCAGAGCAACCTTAAATAATCAGAAGAGACATTAATGGAAAATCCAAAGACCAGCAAATGTGGAATTTTTGTTTTTTTGAAGAGGACTGGATAGTTTTGTGAGTAGCATCTGTAGCTAACCAAGAACAGAATTCATTTTTTTAAAATAAAATACTTAGCATTTACATAGCATAATTCATCTTCAGTGCTGTTTACAAAATTTGATAATCCTTATAACACCTCTGCATAGATGAGTATTATCCCACTTTCAAAACTGGAGAAGTCGAGGCAAAATGTTGAGTGATCTGCCCCAGTGCCCAGCAGGAATCAGACTGAGAACCAGGATAATAAGTCAGAAGCTCTGCACATCCAATCATGTGCTCACATTGTGCCTCTGACCTCTCCCAAATAGAGCGGACTGCAGTAGTTAAGCAAGATCTGCATCCAGTGAAGAGGGCACAATCTCCTGGCCAGATGCAAATATGTGGGGGGAGGAAATTATTCTGGTCACTGCCATATGATTGTCTAAAAGCAAGTGTCTATCTAACATTACCCTTACTTTAGGAACTTGGACGGCTCATACTGGTTTTACTCTCAAAGAGGCCAACCTTATCTCTGCTATAACCTGCAGCTGCTTCCCCATTGATCATCACCACCTCAGTTTCGCCAGGACTGACCTTTAGCTAGCTTACCCACAATAAAGCCCTAATCTCACGGCATTGGCAGAGAACTCAACTTCATCTTCTGGGTTGGATGAAATAAGGGAAAATGCTGGATGTCACACATACTGAGAATTCCACACCTCATGACTTCTCATGGCCTGTATAAAAGCTGAGTAAGAGGTATGGCAAAATGAAAACCTGTGGCACACCACACTTAAGAATCTTTTGGGGTTGGGCAAGATGCAATTACAACTATACAAACAGCTATGATGTGTTGCATAGTATTTTTAAGTAACATTCTAATGAGTTGGGTAGGGACTTATGCTATATGCTTTATTACTTTAATATTTTTTCCTCTTTCAAAAGATGTCTCCCAAGAGAAGTCAACAGAATAAGCAGGGGACAGTCACAGAGAAGAACAGTATTGTATCCTTTTATTTTATTTAAAGTGAATTTTGTAATGTAATATTACACCATCATGGGTTCGGCTATGGTGGCTACAGTTTCAAGCTTAAAAGAGTAAAAGTCACCTCTGCTACTTGCTTCAGAGTTTAAGTTTCTAGAAACACATAAAGACCAAAGGTAGTGACCACACGTACATTCACAAGTACAAGGTCTAGACCAGTGGTTCTCAACCCGCAACCTGCTTGTGGCCCAATCGGCACACAGCTGTGGCCCATATGACATCCTCAGGGCCATACAGGCAGTATATATTTTGTGAGGATGTGGCCCACAAAACACAGAGAGCTGCATATGTGGCCCACAAGAGTAAATAGGTTGAGAACCACTGGTCTAGACTGTTTTGCAAGTTTTATTAAAGTTAAGATTACCCAAGCATACAGAAATTCTATACACACCAATGCACAAGTTACAAAGACAGTTATACTCACATTCTTAACAACAGCGTTAGGGTCTAATGGGGCTCTCATGGCTTGACCATCAGTAGAGGGATGGTTCCTGCTGGCGTCTCCCATAGGGAGCTCAATTTTCCCATTCTGGGCATCCCCCTTTTATAATGTGATTCTGTTTATACCTACATTCTGCACATGTCCATAAAAGTGTCAACCCTATTTTCTCTTACTGGTCTGTGTCCCCTGGAAACTTAAAGGACCTCAATTTTCTATAGGTTATGTAAGTTCCCTTTATTGTCATTAGCACTGACGCATAACCTGTATCCTGTGGTTAAGACACGTGCTGGAGACAGATGTGCCTTTACATCATTTTTATGATCTAATATTAGTCTTCTAGGTAATTTTTCGCAATCTTAACAGTTGGTACCTCTTTTTCCATAATCTTAGCGTATCGAGTTATTTTCTGGTCACTTACTTATGTCATCATTTCTTGTCTCCAAGGCCTAAAATAGCTAAGCTAAAGTCTTGCATGCCTCAACCTACATGTTCTTGTGTTTCAGCTTGTCTTACTCATGCCTCATACTTGGTTCATCTAAATACTGATCAACCTTATACTTTTATAATCCTACAAATTCATTTTAATTAACATACAATGAATATATATGATATAGTAGATGATTAATCATAACATTACACAACAAATGGATAATAAACTAAAATCATTGGCTATAGTGTGTTACTTCAGAAATTTCTATGAGAGGAAAATGTTGAGTGGGGGGAAGATTTGGTGGTCTGTCCTTCCATTCCCCAGACTGCTTTAGTTGCGTGCAGCTGCTCACACTGCAGGAGGAATTATTTAAGCTCAGTACCAATGTGGACACAAGAACAAATGGATATAAACTGACTATCAGGAAGTTTAGACTTGAAATTAGATGAAGGTTTCTAACCATCAGAGGAGTGAAGTTCTGGAACAGCCTTTCAAGGGGAGTAGTAGAGGCAAAAGACATATCTGGCTTCAAGACTAAGCTTGATAAGTTTATGGAGTGGATGGTATAATGGGATAGCCTAATTTGGGCAATTAATTCATCTTTGACTACTAGCAGTAAATGTGCCCAATGGCTTGTGATGGGATGTTAGATGGGGTGGGATCTGAGTTACTACAGAGAATTCTTTCCTGGGTGTCTGGCTGGTGAGTCTTGCCCACATGCTCAGGGTTTAGGTGATTGCCATATTTGGGGTCTGCAAGGAATTTTCCTCCAGGGCATATTGGCAGAAGCCCTGGGGTGGAGGGTTCACCTTCCTCTGCAGCGTGGGGCACAGATCACTTGCTGGAAGGTTCTCGGCACCTTGAAGTCTTTAAACCATGATTTGAGGACTTCAATGGCTCAGACACAGGTTTGATACAGGAGTGGGTGGATGAGATTCTGTGGTCTGCATTGTGCAGGAGGTCAGACTGGATGATCATAATGGTCCCTTCTGACCTTAAAGTCTATGGATTCTATGATTCCTTCAGATTAAAGATATCTCTTTATATGCCTTCCTTAAAAAAAGAGACTAGATATGTCACTCAAAGCAGTGTTTTCTGCAGAACATTTCCCAAACCTCACTAACTTCTTTAAATCAAGGTTTGATTCACTAGCTTCTAAGACTGTATTGGGAAAAAGATGGGGGCAATGCTAGGTGCTTTCCAAAAGCCAGAGCAGTCCATGGTCAGGAGGGTACAAGGGTGGATTAAAGCAACCTTAGATGTCCACTGAACTGCGAGCTCTGAGTTGTGCCTCTTAAAAATGCATCATGGTGTCTCACTGTGATTATGATGTCAAGTTTCTTTTTGTGTGGATGAGCGAATTTTGCAAGAGTGACTAAAACCTTAATAAAAGCATGTATATACTTAAGATCTCCTTCACATCTCCAAGCACCCTTATGTTCCTTTTTGTATCAAATATGAAGATGACAATATGAATTCTCAGGTTGTGAGAGTCAGAATGAGCGACTTGGGGGCAAGATCTAAAATGTAATTATATAATATTAAAACATATTAAAGTGTCTCAAATTATTGATGCAAAATCTCTTCTACAAATAATGGAAAATTGAGTGAATGCTCTCTGGTACCATTTTCTAATAGCTGTAATATTATCCAGAGATTCTGTTTTACAAGGCAGTAGAATATTATCTTTAATAAGAACTCCTCATTTTACAAGACTTTATCAAAAACAGTTTGACCAACAAGGTTAAGATTTTCCATTGCTCCCATCATTTCCCCAGTACAATCTTAGAAACTACACTGCTGCTGAAGATGGAGTTTCTGGCATACGTAGATTTACATGTGCTCACTTTGATTGAGCCAACATGCTAAAAGTAGACGCATAGTCGCAGCTAGGCTGGCTATGGCCTTGGCCAGCTGTCCAAATCCATGGGGATACACTTGGGTGGCTAGTCTGAACCACCATGGCCAGAGCACTACTTTTAGTGAGCTAACTCAGCAAAGCTAGTGTATGTACATCTGTCGGAGCTAGGAATTACAACTCTCAGCTGCAGGACGCACATACCCTAAGACAAAGGTGTCTCTTTGGGCTGCAGCATTGGTCAGAATGTCCACAGTGGTGTAGACCTACCTCAAACAGGTAGGATGACCAGACAGCAAATGTGAAAAATCAGGACGGGGGTGAGGGGTAATATGAGCCAATATAAGAAAAAGACTAAAAAATCAGGACTGTCCCTATAAAATCAGGATATCTGGTCACCCTAATGCCAGAGCTTGCAGTGGGGTCCTCCAGAGGCAATCTTACGGCTATCTTCCAACAAACCAGAGGTATCTTGCCCTGGTCACAGCCAGGACTTTTAGGGGCTCTTTACATGGTTCTAGCTTATTTACCCAGAATAAAGGGACCAGAGCTGGGGTGATGATCTCAGCCAAAAGTCAAACAAAAACAAAAAACAAACCTGTCTTAAAGGAGAGTTGGTTTTTTTCCCCTCATTAAGCTACACACCAAAAGAATACCTCTTTTAGATTTACATGATGCCAATATTGCCAAAACAGACACACACAGCATGAACTGAGCTAACATATGCCCCATTTCCGCAGCAAGTTCCACACAGCTGAAACCCCATGCCCATACAAAGCCTCACTAACTTCAATGGGAACAGACTGAAGAATCAAGGCCTTAGATGCTACTGATTATTTATTTTAACAAATGTTTAAGTTTCACAAACCTTTTTGGGGTATTAACTGCAATCTATCTTGCCCTTATTGTTAGACCTTCAAGTATTTAAACTTTTGTCCTTCGTGCACTAGTGCATACCAAGATCTAATTATCTGGTAACTGCACAATGTGGTTTGGGGAGTTCATGTTTGCATCAGTAAGTTTTATTGATATAGTATGTTTTGATTATTAAAACAATAATGGAAAGGTGAACAAAACGAGTGTAGAGAAAAGAAAAAGCTGTCTATGTTAACGTCACCCCAGTGCACTGAAGATTTACAGCTAGGACTTTTAAAATGAGACTGCATAGAAAGGAAGATAAAATATTTGGTTTAGAATAAAAGGACAACTTAGGAGACTTAGTAAAATAAATCAAAGCATCAAAATAGAGATGGTCCATCTTTTCAGTGAAGATACCTACCACTCCAAATCTGTGAGCACTAATGGACGTCCTTAACTTTAAACACATAAGTAGTCCCATTCAAGTCAAAGGTAAAGTTAAGCATTTAGATGTTTGTAGGATCAGATCCATAATTTTTAAATTTTAAGTTTAAATGGCTGACTTGCTGTGACACTGGCTTTTACTCGCATCTCACAGAAGGTGAAGAAATGTGTTGTTTTATTCAAGACAATTTATTGCGCTCCAATAAAATGCTGCTTGTATGGACCCTTTTTGCTTCTATTTTGATACACATAGGATTGGCCCATTGATTTGACAAACAGAAATTGTTAAAATGAAAACAAGGACAAATTTACTAAACTAATTACAATTTACAAAATTACAGCAGTTGCACAGGTAAGGTCGAGTCTGATTTTGCACTAAAAGCAGGTATTCTCTCTCTCTGTTATATATGAAAGACACTGCATATCCTCCCCAAAATTAAAATACTTACTCGGTAAATCTGTTAGTTAATTTAAAAAATAGGTCCCTCAAGCACCCTTTTCAGTAGTCTTTTTGTCCTGTATGATTTTAAATAATCCAATAACAGAGACTTCAAAATCTTCCCCTATAGTTAAAGCTTGCTGAAATTTCATGCAAAGATTGCATTTGAAAAAAAATTTTAGGCTCAATAAATGATGTAACAGTGCATGTTTACAGAAAAATGCAAGAGTCCATATAGCAAAAAACCAACAAGATTTAAGAGCTGACAGTAATTAAGACCTACAGGCCCTGATCATACAGAGACATACATACATGTTTACCTTTACACACTGAGTTGTCCCAGTGACTTCATGAGACTGTTCAGAGTGGAATCCTGACAGAACTTCCATCTATTTCAGTGGAGTTTGGAGTTCACCCAGTATATAAGTTTAAGTAATCACATGTCTTTGCAGGATCAGGGACTAAGAAAGAATATAACTGTAAGTCAATACAAATAAGGTATCCATATTTCTTAGGGTAGACAAGCATGAGGAAGGGGAGTAACTCCCAGTTTAAAAAACAAGGTCTTCCCCCAAAACAGGTTGTTCCAGCATTTCTGTATTACAGCTATTATTCTCCAAGCCCTTGATTCTATCATTCTCTGATGGCAAACAATTTTAAAACATAAATAAAAAAGAGCTAGAAAACCACTATCATGTATTTTTACAGCCAATGGCGTAGAAATACAGGTTGTAGAAGTGCATTTAGAATTTTTTAAATTTTCAAAAAAGACCCAAAACCAAAAAGCACTGACGCTTTCATAAAAACAACCAAATCAGAAGGAACATGCTTGCCTGCATGCATTTAGGGAAGTGCCAATACTACTGAAGGTCAGTAATTAAATCCAATAAAAAGTCACAGAAATGTACATAAAAGGTGAGATCAGTCATGTTCAAAGAACACACACTTTTCTACATAGTTACTTTGGGAAAAGAAGTTTAAAAGTAGTTTAACATGCTGCAGTTTTCAGAAAGTATCTTTTGGAATATTCAGATACTGTTTTCTACCACATCTGACAGTTTTGAGTAAGGCGCCCAAAGCCATCTGACAGAAAAACATACTTTTTGTGCTTCTTTAAAACTTTAGTTCTCTTGACAAGACAAATCAGATAAAGCTTCTCACTGTCAACAACTTGAAATAATTGGCTGAATCAATTAATTGTGACCCAGCTTCCAAGTACGTATACATAACGTGTCTAACGGAAGATGTGGGAAGCTTCTCTCCTTACAAATTATGATACACTTTACTGGGAAACTTCTTCTAGAGACTAGGAAAGGGAATAAATACATATCAGGAAAGAAAACCTACCTGAAAATATTTCAGTGAAGCATGAATTTCAGAGTTCAATGGAGAGCTCACTTAAAAAATATTTCCAAAAAAGCTGGGCAAACACTGAATATATCTTTTCATTATAAAGCAGAAGTATCCTTTACGTCATGCACTAAAGGAAGAGTCAAATAAGGCATGCTTGATCCTTACACTTTTCAGAAAGTTATTGGTAAGATTTTAGTCAGAATTCAGATTCCACATATAATCCAGTTTAAAATAAAACGTGTTTTTAAAAAACGTGTGTCTAGGTCACTACCTTTTTCAGTCCTAACTCAGTCCCTTCCTCATAATTATGCTGTGCACAACTAACAAGTGAGGTCTATTCTGGCCTTTGAAGTGATATAGTCCTTATACTGTGATGTTTTTATGAGAAATGTGACATTATGAAAGAGTTCTGATTGGTCCTGTCAACTCCAGATGATATCGACACATAGTTTATAAGTATGTATGTTCTGTTCGCCACAATAGTTTTAATAAAAAAGTCGATATAGGGCATTCCTGGTAAGATGTAGAAATCTAGGAATGTTCCAGAATTCAAAAAAAGGTTATTACTTTAATGATTTCAGGGACATGTGAATTCCAGAAAACTTAAAAATGTAGATAGCTTTAATAAAAATATATATTCCATAATGTCAAAGCAGTAACAATCCTGAAGAAAGTTGTTTACATCTATTGTTTTGTTTCTTTATCCTTACATTTTTTCTCCTAATTAGGTCTCCAAAAGCCTATTTTGAGATATTTTTAAAATGAATTTTGATAAAGTTTTAAACATATATATTTTCTTTTGCATACTACAAAATGCATCACAAATGCAGAATATTCCAACAAAAAAAGCTCATAAGGAACAAATTCTTGTTTTCCCCCTTCCAAAACACAAAAGGGCTCAATCCTACAGCCTTCAGATTTTCTTACTTCAAGATTTCTATGCAAGTTGAGTAAATATAAACACTTGCAACTTAAAAAAACAAAATCAAGAAATACTTTTTTTCCCAGATTACAATGACAGCAGACATAATATAAATTCCTACTTTTCTGCAGTGCACAGAAGTAGTTCCAAACAATGTGTCCACTAAAAGGGAACTTTATTTAATTCAATTCTGAATATTAGCATGGCAATTTGTAATAGTTTATGTCCTATGTAGTTAGCTTGATCCACGAAAAACCACCACAGCAACTATTTTGTTTTTTCTTTTAATTATTCATTTAAAGTCCAACGCTGGCTATAATGAAAATACAAATTTTCTTCAGAGAGTCTTTTCAAAGCTAGCATTTGTGGGTGGCAGGGAGAAAGAAGAAAAGAGCCATTCTAAAGGCCCAATCCTGAATTTCTCTTAAACGTTAAATGCCTAATGAAATCTATTTGTGGTGCAAAAGGAATGCATGATCAAGTTCCAAAGGGTGCGGGGTGTAGGGGGGGAGATAGACTGTGCTGGAGTTCTTACATAAAAATATACATTTGGTTCAGTTAGAGAAGTAGTGCATTTTAAAAAACAGTCATTTCAGCTGTTTGTCCTACAACATACAACTCTAAAGAGAACAATCACTGTATGCAGAAAAAAAAAAGTATCTATCATGCATCAACAGAAGTCAGTTAGCTTTTTTGGTGTAACTATAGGATTGGGACCCTAGTTCTACCTGTACTATAAAATACGGCCAAACCTGCAAGTAAATGGAAGTTCTGGGTGCCCAGTGCATTTGACATTGAATCCCAAGTAAGCAAAGGCTTTTTGTAATGTATAGAAAACCCCTGGAATATTTAACATTAAATTGTAACAAACCGAGAATGAGAAAATTCAATTAAGTCTATCACCAGTCATGTATTTATACTTAAAATATGAGGATATGAATAACAGAAACGCCAATTTATTAGATTCTATCAGTATGTATCTCAACTACAACACTGAGCTTTTTTACCCCAAAATAAAAAAGCTCTTCTGCTACATATGTAGTTTGATAATATAGTTTTTAAAATTAATTATTCACCAATTTTGCAGAAATATGATTGACATAATAGGCCATAATCTAAACTTTTGCAATTATGTACACAAGATGTTATCGTTTATTGAAAAGTAGTTACTGCAATTACATGTTATATTTTAAGTCCCAACCCTAAAAAACACTTCAGCATGCGCCCAGCATTAGCCACATGAATAGTTCCACTAAAGTGAAAGCTTGACGGATTGGGCCCTTAAATGTTCTTCCAACTAATATGTTGCAGTAATTGCTGCCTATTATTTATTTATTTTTAATCATTGCAGAAAGTTAGGACATCAGGTCTACTTTAAAAAAAAGTAATCTAGTAATCTAGTCATTCTAGTAATACCTACTGAAGGTAATTTAGATGAACAGCACTTATCTTCACAAAGTCGTATACTAAACTTATGGAGTATGATCATGCATAAATTGAGAATGTTACTGGTATCTCGGAACTGTTTGATATGCAAACTTCAATGCTTTCTCTGTTTTTCAAAATTATTTCTGCTTATTTTTCAAAGCTTGGAAGAAATCAAGGTTATATATCAGTGAATGAATACAGGAAACATATGCATTTACAGACAGGCACAGACAAAAAAAATACTGTATGTACAGGAAGAATCACCACCTAAATCTTTCAGAAAGCCACCTACTCTCCACTCTTGCTTAGTTAGCCAAATCATAAATAGTAAACTGAAATATTTGATTTTTTGGAGCTGTCTAGTCCCGTGATACAATAAATATGTTCAATCCTACAGTGACAGGTTTCAGAGTAGCAGCCGTGTTAGTCTGTATCTGCAAAAAGAACAAGAGTACTTGTGGCACCTTAGAGACTAACAAATCTATTTCAGCATGAGCTTCCGTGAGCTACAGCTTCTGTAGAAGTGAGCTGTAGCTCATGAAGGCTCATGCTGAAATAGATTTGTTAGTCTCCAAGGTGCCACAAGTACTCTTGTTCTTTTTGCAATCCTATAGTACTTCTCAGGCAACATTCTCGCTGAAGTCAATTAAAGTTTTTCCCCAAGTAAAGACTATAGAATCAAGATCTTAAGATTTTTTTCTGTTAAACTGTAGCCTAGTCCCATACCAGTGAGTGAGTTTTGCTACTGACTTCACTCCGAGCATGGTTGGGCCTTATGTATCAAACATGTTTCCTAACATTCGAAAAATGATATCAGTTAATTAGACTAGTTTAGGGTCAAATAAATTAGCCTTTTTAATATCATTGATTCTCCAATGATTCTTTCATCCAGAACTCATGAATGCTGAGATATTCCCATAATACATGGAGTTGATTTACATTTAGTCTTCACAACCGCAATTTTCAGTCCCTGATGCTTTTAACGTTCAGATTAATTTATTGCTGAATAAATCTTAGTCATAAAACAGTAGTTGATTTCACAATAGTCTTATGTCTTTTGGATAATCTGAGTAATTTTAACAGATGACATGACTATGTTAAAAAACGAGAAGCTACTACAGAGATGAAAGAAGTACTCCATATATTTTTTACATGACCGTTAAACAAGTTTACATTTTCTAGTCTACTTTGAATATGCTTTGGGAACCAATACTTGAATACTAATACTAACTTGAATACTGGAACTAATACTTTGAATACGCTTTGGGAACAAAGCTTCTTTACACTTTTGATGCTTTTCTACTACAGAGTGATGTTTTCATATTAAGCAGCATTTGTGAAATAATGTCCTTGGATGATGGCATTCAAGTATTTACTTGTTCATATTTTACTTAGGAAGGCCTTCAAACATTGGCAGACCCTTGCATACCCATGAATTTAGTTGCAAGACCCAGGCCAAAATGATCAGACTAAGCTATTAGTTTGTCACCTTGACTACAGAAAAAAAAAAGTTGTGCCATATTTCAACAATACATTACCATGAAAAAAAACACTTACATTTATTTAGAAGTCCCAGGGTGAATTCTTGGCACCAATTACATCAAAATGCCCACTGACTTCAGGATTTAACCCTCAGTTTCAGAATGGAGTATTAAAAGAACACAGCCTAGTAACTAAATGAGTCACACTATGGAAGGTTTTATTAATCATTATTATTATATTTCATATCTGCATCTTTTTGATATGCTGATTTTCTAGTTTTTTTATCCAGAACATCTAAATAAAGTACTCTTATAAGTTTTACATATTGTTTGCTAGCATGTGAACATGTGACTTTGGTACAACTTTTCACTGTGATTTTGCAATTACTTACACAGACACCAACCTTGACTCATAGCACTAGTACCACCAGAGGTCAATAGGACTACTTCAGTAAGTAAAGTTCAGCACATGCACAAGTGTTTGGAGGACTGGGGCCTTACAATGCAAAGGGTTCATCCCCTCAAGGGTTCCCAGTTCTTTACTATGAATCACAAAACATGAACAGGGTAATCCCCACCCACAAATTGAAGAAATACAGCCAGGCCAGCTAACACCCTAAATCATGCTCTATCCTAAACCTCCTTCAACCCCCCTGCAAACTGCTTGCCCCCACCAAGAAACCCTGCAGCATGCCTTGAATTGAACATCAACCAAGTCAGGCTACTTTAGACCAGAGGAGACGGCAAATTTCAATACAGGTAGGGTGGAAGGCATGCTTGCCCAGTAAAACCAATAAAAAGCTGGTGATGAATTCAGTAGTCTCTTGAACAGATCTAATTAAGGACCAAATCTTGAAAGTTTTAGTCAGCCAAAACCCTCATCCATGTAACTAGCTATCAATGTTAGGTCCCGATCCTGTATGGAGACCCACGTGAGCAGACTACTGTGGTTTGGAACTGGGCAGAGCGCCACAGATTTCAGTGAGGGGCCAGGCACGCACAGCGCTTTGCACGACCGGGCGGGCCTTTCTGCTAAAGCAGACTCGCTGGGAGAGGTATTGTTTATTGGCTACATAACATTTCAAACCTTTTCACATCGATCAGAGTGCATACCCCCCTCGCCAACCGCTTTCTGCACTTTGCAATTGCTCTCCAGTCAGTACTAGCGTTTGAACTTAAACAACCCCAGCAAGATAAACTAGTGGACAATTTCTCTGGAAAAATCAATCGAACTAAAGACTGGTCGACGCTTTCAGGAGCGTTGAAAACGAGTCAAGGAAGTCCAAAAGTAACCTCCACCCAGCGGCATGTTACATATTTCAATCACATGCTATTGGATGCAAGTTGGGTGCAGCCCCTCAAGTGGGGGCTCTCACAGCTCGGGATCGGGCAGCTCGTCTGCTCACCCCAAACATACAAAAAAAAAAAACCCTCCCAAGCAAACAACAAAAACCAGCCTTTCCCAATGGCCTGATTACTAACGAATGGTTCTTTCCACGCGCCTTGCCAAGGTACATCCTTCTGCCACTGCCGCACATTGGGATCCCCGAAGGGCTGGGCGTGGAAGGCATGTGTGATCCCACCTCCTCTTTCCCGGACCCGGACAAGCCACACAAGCAGCGCCTCCAGCTGTCACTTCTGCTGGGGCTCTGGCCTTTGGCGTGCAGCGCTTCCTTTCCCCCTCTTCTCCGCCCCCCCAGCCGCGCTCTGACCGCAGGCTCTGGCTATCTCGGTGGACTTGCGGACGGATCCCCGACCGGGCAGGTTTCGGGACGCGGGGCGCTTTTCTGCGCAGGGGGGAGGGGAAGCGGGCTAACTTCGCCGTCCCACCTGCTCTGCGGCGGAGCGCCCGGGAGAGGAACCTCCTGCGCGAGCGCCTGCCCAGCCCCTGGCCGCGGTGGAGCCGACACTTTGAGTCGGCAGCCTTGGCTGGAGAGCGGGGGCCACAGGGCAGAGCAGAAAGTGAAAGTAACTTGTGGACGCGGAAGTCCCATGGGAAAAGCAGAGCCCCGCGGAGCTAGCGCGTCTCCCCCAAGGAAGATGCGGCCGGAGGGCTGGTGAGTCGGGAAACGCCCGCTCCTTCGCACAGCAGCGCCTGGCGCAGCCTGGCCCGGCGGATTCTGCACTCCCAGAGCCTCCCCTCGGGCTCTGCACCAGCCTCGCACCATGCACAAGCCTCTGCCACCACCATGACCGAGAAGCCACCAGCGCAGCTCTCTCCACCTCCCCCTGCGGACAATGTTCCATGGTAAGGGGCGCGCGGGCGCGCGGCAGCCCCCGAGCCGCGACTCTTGCAGCCCTCCCGCCGCGCAGCCCCTGCGGATTTTGCATCCCGCCTGCAGAGCCCGCTGCCTCCTGCCCCGCGGCGCGCGCGTCTCACCCGGCTGCGCTGGCTCCCTGACAGCTACCGCTCGCAATGGTGCCGCGGCGCCTGGGAAGGTGCTTTTATCCCCACTGCCCCGGCCGGGAATTTCCCAGCTTTTCAGAGCGAAAGTGGAAGCAGCCGGTTCCCAGCCCGCCTGGTGTCGGGAAATCAGGATTGCGCTGGTGGGAATTGCCAGGGTTGGGCAGCGGGCAAGGGAGCGCCGCCGCCGCCGCCGCCCCTCTCAAGGCCGGTGCAAACAAACACCTGCCCGCGGACGCCCCGCAGGGCAACCGGCTACCCCCAGGCAGCGGCTGGCGTCCCGGGAGCTGGTCCGCCGCCAGCCACCAGCCGCACCCCCTCGGCTCCTGCAGGGAAGAGCAGCCTCTCCCTGCCGCGTGCGCCTTGCCCACTGCCTGCCGTACAAAGCCAGGGGCAGGCGGGCTCGCTGCACCGAGCCCGGCACAAAGTTGAGGCAGGCACCAAACAGGGGATCGCCACGCGCCCAGCCAGGGGCTCCTCAGCCATAGGGTGACCAGCTGTCCCAACATTAGGGGCGTTGTTTTATATAGGTAACTATCACCGGAGGAAAAAAAGTATCCCGATTTTTCACACTAGCTGTCTGGCCAGCCAAGGGGGGAGGGAGATGTTCTAAGCCTCCTGGGTTTGCAGGCTCTGGCTGAATCCCGCTCTGGAGCAGGGGGCCTGCGCAAGAATAAAAATTTGACTGCTTTGGGAAGGGCACTACCCCATGCAGCCAGAGGAGCTGCTTCCCTCCCTCCACTGTGCCCCCCCCCCCCCACCCCGCATGCTCTTGCTTTGGGAAGCTGGATGCAGGAAGATAATACTCTCTTCTCTCCTTCAGGCCCATGGGGCATTTCCATGGCTTAGGGGGCTGAAGGACACAGCCCACCCTGACTGCCCAGTGCTTTGAGCCACAGCAGGGAAAGCCCATGCTGGACCTGTTAGTGGTTCTGAACAGCCTCTGGTAGAGGCTTTTGGAAGCATTGAAAACCCCGAGGGTGCTACAACCTGGTAGCTTTCCATTACTGTCACTTAATCCACAGATACTGCAAGGGTGTTGCTGAGGAAATTGAAGTGATCTCCTGCCCCTGGGTGGTATAACATTGATAGTGTGCCTGCCTGGCCCCTTCCTTGTACACTGAAGAGACTAAAGGTTGCTTTTTGTAAATATGGGCTTTTTCCTCTGTCTGAAACTCCCAGGAATATTAAGTCTTGCTGGCTGGGAATTTCAGGAAGTAGGAGTTATGAACTCATACACTTTCACTGGAAGAGCAGAATGTTCACTTTGTTAAAAGTTTCGTTTCCTTCAACATAGCAATGAGTCATTGCGGATAAATAGATGTTCACTTTTTATTTAATTATAAACAATCTGACTGAAAATCCTTTCCCTTCTCAATCGTCTGGCTCTCTCTTGGCTTTTGTTATAGTATCAGTATTATGGGTTCATTAGGACCTAATTTACTAATGTAAAAACACACACACACCCCAACAAACCTTTCAGGCCTTCTTTATAGATCATAGATACGCAAAAAAAATAATAATAATGGCATAGACCCAACTCTTTTTTCTTTGCAGGTTATCTTTAATCACAAACTACTAGATTAAGTAGGTCTATGGCTACAGTGTTGTTGCCATATACTGATATCTATAAGGGCTGTGATTCTTTTTTGTTGCACTAATGACAGACTTAGACCATTGTTATTTGTCTTTTGAAATATGAAACAACTGGGAAATTGTTAGCTATATTAGAAAAGGGGGTTAGTATAAGAATTGTAAAGTGGATAAGGAACTGGTTCAAGGGGGAGAATGTAACAGATTGTGCCAAAAAGTGAGTGGAGGTAGGTTACTAGTGGCATTCCTCAAGGTTTGGTTTTAGGACTAATCTTACTCAATATTTTTATTACTGACCTTGGCACAGAAAGTAGGAGTATGCTAATGAAATTTGATGGGGGTACAAAGTTGGGAGGTACAGTCAGTACAGAGGAAGATCAGAATACTATACAGGAAGATTTGGATGACCTTGAAGACTAGAATAACAGAAATGGGATGGAATTAAATAGTATAAAGTGCAAGGGTCATATGCCTAAGGTCTAATAATAATTTCTGCTACAAGCTGAGATTTCATTAATTGGAAGTGACAGAGGAGAAGAGAGACCTGGCTGTGTTCCTTGATCAAAGGATGACTATGAGCAAGTAAAGTGATGCAGCTGTGAAACAGGCAACTGCAATCCTTGGATATAATCTGGTAGAACTAGAGAAGTATTAATACCATATAAGGTACTAGTAAGACCTCATTTGGAATTTGGTGTACAGTTCTTGTCATAAATGTTCAAGAAAGTTGAATTTAAACTGGAATGGGTGCAGAGAAGATTTACTAGAATGAACAGGGAATGGAGGGCTTTTCAGACGAGAGAAGACTTGAAGAGCTTGACTCGTTTGGCCTAGCAAAAAGAAGGCTGATTACTCTCTATAAATACATTGGAGGGAGTGTGGAGGGGAAGGGGGCGTAAACACTAGAGCAGGTAAAGAGCTATTTAGGAGAGTGTTGGCACAAAAACAAATGGATATAAACTGGCCATGAACAAATTGAGGCTGGAAATTAGGAGAAAGTTTCTAACCATCAGAGGTATGAGGTTCTGGAACAGCCTCTCAATAGGAGTTGTGGGGGCAAACAACTTAATTAGGTTGAAGAGAGAGCTGGACAATGTATGAGTGTGATTGTCTGATGAGGTAGGGTTCAGCAGCCCTGGGGCTCACTTCCAGTTTGCTTCAGGGCTTCAGCTGGCCACCTGCAGGAAGAGATTCTCCCCCCCATGCTGTGGTTTTACATTCTGTTTTAGTCGCCTTCCTCTGAAGCAGCGGTGGCCAACCTGAGTCTGAGAAGGAGCCAGAATTTGCCAACGTACATTGCCAAAGAGCCACAGTAATACGTCAGCAGCCTCCCATCAGCTCCCCCTCACCCAGGGACGGCTCTAACATTTTTGCTGCCCCAAGCGAAAACAAAGAGCGCCGTCCCACCCCCTGAGCATCGCGTTGCCCCAGTCCCCGCTCCTGAGCGTCGCGTCGCCCAAGTCCCCGCCTCTCCCGAGCACTGCACTGCACCGCCCAAGTCCCTGCCCTCCCAAGCGCCAGGCCGCTGAAGCCCTCCCCTGCCGAGTGCCGCACCGCCCAAGTCTCCGCCCCCCCAGCACGGCACCACGCCTCCCAAGCCCCGCCTCCCCCCAGCGCCACCAGGCCGAACCAAAAAAAACAAAAACAAACCCCAAGTGCCGCCCCGTCCCAAGGTGCCGCCCCAAGCACGTGCTTGGTAGGCTGGTGTCTGGAGCCGGCCCTGACCTCACCTGCTCCCAGCGCCAGCCCCGCCAATCAGTGCCTCCCTCTCCCTCCCTGCACCTCCCAATCAGCTGTTTCGTGACATGCAGGAAGCTTGGAGGGGGAGGAGTGAGGGTAGGGGAGGGGGTGGGAAGGGGTGGAGTGGGAGAGGGTTTATGGCAGAGCCAGGGGTTGAGCAATGAGCACCAGCCTGCACGTTGGATAGTTGGCACCTGTAGCTCCAGCCCCGGAGTTGGTGCCTATACAAGGAGCCGCATATTAACTTCTGAAGAGCTGCATGTGGCTCTGGAGCCAGAGGTTGGCCACCCCTGCTCTGAAGCATCAGAGATGACCACAGCTAGAGATTGGACATTGGATGGAGAGGGGTGGCATTGAGCATTCTGTTTTTCGGGTGCTTGCCTGGCTGGTTCTTGCTCATATGCTCAGAGACTAACTGAATTTTTCCGCAGGTCAGATTGGCAGCAACCTTGTGTTTCCTTTGACTTCCTCTGCAGAGTATGGGTGCCAGTCACTTCCCAGGATTATCTGGGTACATCTTACTTAATCATTTCCCTACCATTACAGGGGCCTCTGCCATTGGTGCATCATAATCATCGAAATTCCTGGGGGCTGTAATACTTTAAACCCTAAATTTAGAATAGGGGCAGTGTGGGGCAGTGTTGGTCTCCTGAATATCACAGGCTATCAGACTAGATGATCTAGTGATCCCTCTGGCCTTAAACTCTATGACTCTGTAGAAGTCAGAGGTCTGAGTGCAGGATCAGGGACATATTTTTACAGCCTTACATTTACTATATTTATGTCTTTAATTTCAAGGGATAACATAGCACTTTGGACCAGATTTTCAAAGCTAGTTAGGAGCCTAAAGATGCAGACAGGTGCCGAGGGCTAGCTCTACTGAGGAGACTTCGATTCAGTATTGCAATGCCTAACTTTTAGGCACTCTGCCAGCTAGTGTGATCCACAGGCCTAAATTAGGTGCCCAGGCATCCTGGACAATGTGTGTTACATGTGGTCTTGTATATATGTTCTTAGGACCTGACTAGGTCAAAGAATGTGTAATGAGATATTGAGCCGTTCACCTTTATTTGACCTGTTTAAATCCAGCCCTGACTGTTAGTGACCATAAATTATTTCCCTTGGATGGCTCTTCAACGACTTATGATTTTGGTGATAGATGCCCTCAAAATACCTAAGGTTGGGATAATGAATTTGCCTGTTACTCAAGCAAAACTCTCATTTAAAGTCAAAGGGAAATTTGCCCAAATAAAGACTGCGAAATTTGACTAACAGCGATGAAAAGAGTTTCTCAGTTCAGTTTCTACAGAGTAGCTGTCTACCCCACAATCAACATTACCACAATTGACAACATCAGCCGAGAGGGACTGAGGGGGCATGAAGACTGAGCTATATTCTTATTACTAGAGGTAATCCTTGCAAGACAGCATTAAGGTCCATTGGTAGGGAGCTGTGGCAAAATGTAATTACAAAATAACTGTTACGTGTACATTGAATTCAGTTGATTTCTGCATTGACTTCACTCAAAGCAGATTTGGCACATGGAGGCTATTTTAGTTTCTAGAACTGGCAGCCTGACTGACTCTTTGAGGGGCCCGACCTTCCCAGCGGAGGGCAAATAGGACAGTGTCTTTCATGAGCACTAACTTTACTTTAAACCCGCCCGCCCCAAATCCAAATATTTAAAACTTGCAAAACTTTATTTATACTTGCAAACTTGTATACTTCATCTGCTGTATACTGTAGTGCTTCAGGATTTCTAACAATACACTAAAGGATATAATTGTCCTCTCAACGTAGTTATTACTTTTGTTAGCATTAATTAAGTTTATGTTAATATCCCTAGGGCAACATAGTCTGAAAATGCGTTTAAAAGATACCTTGTCAGAAAAGTATGTTTAAAGGCATTTTCATATTTCATACCCACAATGGACTGTAATGTATCAGTTATTTGGTAGAGTTGAACAGTAAATCCCAGATAAGTTACTATAAGAGACTTCATTATGTAACAGTTAATAGAGCATACTCCGTGGTATTAAAAATATACTTAATTGATGTTGTAATCTAGTTTTTTTTAGGTCTGTCTTTGGGATTCTGCCACTGTTCATAGTTCTGTTGCCAGTAAATTCATCTACTTGTGTGATGGAAAATACAACTGTAATACGTGAAAAGTACGAGAATATCCTAAGCCACGATATTGAATTGCTGGTAGGTAGTCATATTCTTTTGTTTTAAATTTTTTTTTAAAGTAAAGGTGGTCTTTTTGTGAATAATTTTAAGGTTAATTCATGCTAAATGTCACATTGAAAGGCACACATTAAAATGGGTGTGCAGTTTTTTTTTTAGGGGACGTAACGATGCAGCCTCTAATTTTGCACTCACACCTAGCTGTGAATGCAGTTATTTGCAGGTGCAAATGATATGATTCAGATGATTGTGTCCTTGCCACAGGTAGTTAGAGATATAAAATATTTAGGTCTAGATTGTGTAACACCTAATCCCATTGGAGAGCACTTACATAGTGGTTGTGGTGAAGTCACTGAGACTACTTGCGTTTGTAAATGCTATTCAATATGAGTAGAGGCTACATAATCTGACCCATAATTTGCATCTCTTTATAACTTTGCCTGAAGTTTTATGCCCTCTGTTGAATATATGCACAAAGTCAGCATTTAAAAAAACTGGCCCACAGTCTTGATCTCTGGATCATTGTCAGCAATGAGAGGTAAACTGGAAATAATCACCATATTTGAAAGCCATGTGAAAGCCCAGTTAAGGAGAAGACTGACATACCCTGACCATTCATCCAGTATTTTATATCTTTGTGCCAGCACATTAAATGGAATGCTTAAGTCAACAGCTCTCTACATCAAGTGAATCATTCCTAGTCGTTAGAATTCCACAGGAGCTAGGAAAAAATGAAAGTATTTTCTATTTAATTTTTATTTAAGGAGTTGTGAATTTAGTGCTCATGAAAGGTATGGGATTGTGAATATTGAAATCTAAAGTCCTCACGGAATAGGGGTAGCACCAGCACCTATTATGCAGATTCCGTCATTTCCCAGCCAATGTGTGTTACCCCAGCTCTGGAGAGATTAGTTCAGTCTCCATGTCTAATCAGTGCTTCTCTGTCTGCTTAAATTATCAGCAAGAACTGTTAGTAATACTGTTTGTGTGGTAGAAGGTGTCCACTAGCCTCTTGCCTGAGATCACATAGTGATAGCAAATAACTTTCAAGCAGCAAAGAATCCTGTGGCACCTTATAAACTAACAGACATTTTGGAGCATGAGCTTTCGTGGGTGAATACCCACTTCGTCAGATGCACGTAATGGAAATTTCCAGGGGCAGGAATATATGCATATGCATATATGCAGGCAAGCTAGAGATAATGAGGTAGTTCAATCAGGGAGGATGAGGCCCTGTTCTAGCAATTGAGGTGTGAAAACCAAGGGAGGAGAAACTGGTTTTGTAATTGGCAAGCCATTCACAATCATTGTTTAATCCTGAGCTGATGGTGTCAAATTTGCAGATGAACTGAAGCTCAGCAGTTTCTCTTTGAAGTCTGGTCCTGAAGTTTTTTTGCTGCAGGATGGCCACCTTAAGGTCTGCTATAGTGTGGCCAGGGAGGTTGAAGTGTTCTCCTACAGGTTTTTCTATATTGCCATTCCTAATATCTGATTTGTGTCTGGTTCCGTAGCGACTGTCCAGTTTGGCCGATGTACATAGCAGAGGGGCATTGCTGGCATACGATGGCGTATATTACATTGGTGGACGTGCAGGTGAATGAACCGGTGATGGTGTGGCTGATCTGGTTAGGTCCTGTGATGGTGTCGCTGGCGTAGATATGTGGGCAGAATTGGCATCGAGGTTTGTTGCATGGATTGGTTCCTGAGCTAGAGTTACTATGATGCGGTGTGCAGTTATTGGTGAGAATATGTTTCAGGTTGGCAGGTTGCCTGTGGGCGAGGACTGGCCTGCCACCCAAGGCCTGTGAAAGTGCGGGATCATTGTCCAGGATGGGTTGTAGATCCCTGATGACGCGTTGGAGAGGTTTTAGCTGGGGACTGTATGTGATGGCCAGTGGAGTCCTGTTGGTTTCTTTCTTGGGTTTGTCTTGCAGTAGGAGGTTTCTGGGTACACGTCTGGCTCTGTTGATCTGTTTCCTTATTTCCTCGTGCGGGTATTGTAGTTTTGAGAATGCTTGGTGGAGATTTTGTAGGTGTTGGTCTCTGTCTGGGGGGTTAGAGCAGATGCGGTTGTACCTCAGTGCTTGGCTGTAGACAATGGATCATGTGATGTGCCCGGGATGGAAGCTGGAGGCATGAAGGTAGGCATAGCGTTCGGTAGGTTTTCGGTATAGGGTGGTGGTAATGTGACCATCACTTATTTGCACCGTGGTGTCTAGGAAGTGGACCTCCCGTGTAGATTGGTCCAGGCTGAAGTTGATGGTGGGGTGGAAGCTGTTGAAATCGTGGTGGAATTTTTCCAGAGACTCCTTCCCATGGGTCCAGATGATAAAGATGTCATCAATGTAGCGTAGGTAGAGAAGGGGCATGAGTGGACGAGAGCTGAGGAAGCGTTGTTCCAGGTCAGCCATAAAAATATTGGTGTATTGTGGGGCCATGCGGGTGCCCATAGCGGTGCCACTGATCTGGAGATATATATTGTCATCAACTTTGAAATAGTTGTGTGTGAGGATAAGGGCACAGAGCTCAGCAGCCAGTTGTGCTGTGGCATCATCAAGGATACTGTTCCTGACAGCTTGTATTCCATCTGTGTGTGGGATGTTTGTGTAGAGAGCCTCTACATCCATGGTGGCTAGGATGGTGTTTTCTGGAAGGTCACCAATGCATTGTAGTTTCCTCAGGAAATCAGTGGTGTCACGGAGATAACTGGGAGTGCTGGTGGCATAGGGTCTGAGTAGAGAGTCCACATATCCGGACAGTCCTTCAGTGAGAGTGCCAATGCCCGAGATGATGGGGCATCCAGGATTTCTGGGTTTGTGGATCTTGGGTAGTAGATAGAATAAACCTGGTCGGGGCTCTAAGAGTATGTTGATTTGTTCCGGTGTTAGTGTAGGGAGTATCCTGAGTAGATGCTGCAGTTTCTTAGTGTATTCCTCAGTGGGATCTGAGGGAAGTGGCCTGTAGAATTTGGTGTTGGAGAGCTGTCTGGCAGCCTCCTTTTGGTAGTCAGACCTGTCCATGATGACAATAGCACCTTCTTTATCAGCCTCTTTGATGATAATGTCTGGGTGGTTTCTGAGGCTGTGGATGGCATTGCGTTCTGCACGACTTAGGTTATGAGGCAAGCGATGTTGTTTTTCCACAATTTCTGCCTGTGCACGTCAGCGGAAGCATTCAATGTAAAGGTCCAGACTGTCATTTCGACCCTCAGAAGGAGTCCATGTGGAGTTCTTCTTCTTGTGCTGTTGGTGTGAGGGTACCTGTGTATCAGTGCGCTGTTCAGTGTTGTCCTCTCCAATGCATCATCAGGGATCTACAACCCATCCTGGACAATGACAATGATTTCTATTAGAGGTTATGTGTGGCAATGTTAATTGTGATTTTGCTCCATATCTGGTGACTCATAGACTCTAGGACTGGAAGGGACCTCGAGAGGTCATCGAGTCCATTCCCCTGCCCTCATGGCATGACCAAATACTGTCTAGACCATCCCTAATAGACATTTATCTAACCTACTCTTAAATATCTCCAGAGATGGAGATTCCACAACTTCCCTCGGCAATCTATTCCAGTGTTTAACTACCCTGACAGTTAGGAACTTTTTCCTAATGTCCAACCTAAATCTCCCTTGCTGCAATTTAAGCCCATTGCTTCTTGTTCTATCATTGGAGGCTAAGGTGAACAAGTTTTCTCCCTCCTCCTGATGACACCCTTTTAGATACCTAAAAAACTGCTATCATGTCCCCTCTCAGTCTTCTCTTTTCCAAACTAAACAAACCCAATTCCTTGAGCCTTCCTTCATAGGTCATGTTCTCAAGACCTTTAATCATTCTTGTTGCTCTTCTCTGGACCCTCTCCAACTTCTCCACATCTTTCTTGAAATGCCGTGCCCAGAACTGGACACAATACTCCAGTTGAGGCCTAACCAGTGCAGAGTAAAGCGGAAGAATGACTTCTGGTGTCTTGTTTACAACACACCTGTTAATGCATCCCAGAATCACGTTTGCTTTTTTTGCAATAGTATCACACTATTGACTCATATTAAGCTTGTGGTGCACTATGACCCCTAGATCTCTTTCTGCCATACTCCTTCCTAGACAGTCTCTTCCCATTCTGTATGTATGTGTGAAACTGATTGTTCCTTCCTAAGTAGAGCACTTTGCATTTATCTTTATTGAACTTCATCCTGTTTACCTCAGACCATTTCTCCAATTTGTTCAGATCATTTTGAATTTTGACCCTGTCCTCCAAAGCAGTTGCAATCCCTCCCAGTTTGGTATCGTCCGCAAACTTAATAAGCGTACTTTCTGTGCCAACATCTAAATCGTTGATGAAGATATTGAACAGAGCCAGTCCCAAAACAGACCCCTGCGGAACCCCACTTGTTATACCTTTCCAGCCATTAATAACTACTCTCTGAGTACGGTTATCCAGCCAGTTATGCACCCACTTTATAGTAGCCCCATCTAAATTGTACTTTCCTAGTTTATCTATAAGAATATCATGCGAGACCGTATCAAATGCCTTACTAAAGTCTAGGTATATCACATCCACCGCATCTCCCTTATCCACAAGGCTCATTATCCTATCAAAGAATGCTATCAGATTAGTTTGACACGATTTGTTCTTTACAAATCCATGCTGGCTATTCCCTATCACCTTACCACCTTCCGAGTGTTTGCAGATGATTTCTTTAATTACTTGCTCCATTATCTTCCCTGGCACAGAAGTTAAACTAACTGGTCTGTAGTTTCCTGGGTTGTTTTTATTTCCCTTTTTATAGATGGGCACTATATTTGCCCTTTTCCAGTCTTCTGGAATCTCCCCCGTCTCCCATGATTTCCCAAAGATAATAGCTAGAGACTCAGATACCTCCTCTATTAACTCCTTGAGTATTCTAGGATGCATTTCATCAGGCCCTGGTGACTTGCAGGCATCTAACTTTTCTAAGTGATTTTTTACTTGCTCTTTTTTTATTTTATCTTCTAAACCTACCCTCTTCCCGTAAGCATTCACTATATTGGACATTCCTTCAGACTTCTCAGTGAAGACCGAAACAAAGAAGTCATTAAGCATCCCTGCCATTTTCAAGTCTCCCGTTACTGTTTCCGCCTCCTCACGAGCAGTGGGCCTACCCTGTCCTTGGTCTTCCTCTTGCTTCTAATGTATTGATAAAAAGTCTTCTTGTTTCCCTTTATTCCCATAGCTGGTTTGAGCTCATTTTGTGCCTTTGCCTTTCTAATCTTGCCTCTGCATTCCTGTGTTATTTGCCTATATTCATCCTTTGTAATCTGACCTAGTTTCCATTTTTTATATGACGCCTTTTTATTTTGTAGGTCACGCAAGATCTCATGGTTAAGCCAAGGTGGTCTTTTGCCACATTTTCTATCTTTCCTAACCATCGGAATAGCTTGCTTTTGGGCCCTTAATAGCGTCCCTTTGAAAAACTGCCAACTCTCCTCAGTTGTTTTTCCCCTCAGTCTTGATTCCCATGGGACCTTACCTATGAGCTCTCTGAGCTTACCAAAATCCGCCTTCCTGAAATCCATTGTCTCTATTTTGCTGTACTCCCTTCTACCCTTCCTTAGAATTCCAAACTCTATGATTTCATGATCACTTTCACCCAAGCTTCCTTCTACTTTCAAATTCTCAATGAGTTCCTCCCTATTTGTTAAAATCAAGTCTAGAACAGCTTCCCCCCTAGTAGCTTTTTCAACTTTCTGAAATAAAAAGTTGTCTGCAATGCAGTCCAGGAACTTATTGGATAGTCTGTGCCCCGCGGTGTTATTTTCCCAACATATATCTGGATAGTTGAAGTCCCCTATCACCACCAAATCTTGGGCTTTGGATTATTTTGTTAGTTGTTTGAAAAAAACCTCTTCCACCTGATTAGGTGGCCTGTAGTAGACTCCCAGCACGACATCACCCATGTTTTTTACCCCTTTTAGCCTAACCCAGAGACTCTCAACACTTCCATCTCCTATGTCCATCTCCACCTCAGTCCAAGTGTGTACATTTTTAATATATAAGGCAAAACCTCCTCCGTTTTTCCCCTGTCTATCCTTCCTGAGCAAACTATACCCATCCACACCAACATTCCAGTCGTGTGTATTATCCCACCAAGTTTCAGTAATGCCAACAATGTCATAGTTGTATTTATTTATTAGCACTTCCAGTTCTTCTTGCTTATTACCCATACTTCTTGCATTTGTATATAGGCATCTAAGATACTGGTTTGATCTTGCCTCCCAGCTTTGCTCTGACCCTCCTTTCTCTCTGCCATTATAGCCCATGCTCCCTCCTGTTTCCGACCCATCTCCCAGGTCTTGTTCCCCACTTACCTGTGGGGTTTGCTCACCTGTCCCCATCGAACTTAGTTTAAAGCCCTCCTTACTAGGTTAGCCAGTCTGTGTGCAAATAAGGCCTTTCCCCTCCTTGAAAGGTGAAGGCCATCTCTGCCTAGCAGTCCTTCCTCGAATAGCATCCCGTGGTCGAGGAAGCCAAAGCCCTCCTGGTGACACCATCTTCGCAGCCAGGCATTCACCTCCACGATGCATCTGTGTCTGCCTAGGCCCCTACCTTCGACAGGAAGAATCGAAGAGAATACCACCTGTGCTCCAAACTCTTTAACCCGTACTCCCAGAGCCCTGTAGTCACTCTTGATCTGCTCAGTGTCACACCTCACAGTATCATTTGTGCCCACATGGATGAGTAGCATGAGGTAGTAGTCAGAAGGCTGGATAATCCTCTACAATGCCTATGTAACATCTCGGATATGGGCCCCTGGCAGGCAGCATACCTCCCGGGATGAACGGTCAGGGCGACAGATGGGTGTCTCCGTCCCCCTCAGCAGAGGGTCTCCAACCACCACTACCCTACGTTTCTTATCATCAGTGGTGGCAGCAGACCTCCCAGCCTTAGGGGTACGAGGCTTCCCCTCCTTAACTGCTGGGGGTGATTCCTTCTCTCCTGTATCAAGAAGAGCATAACGGTTATCTATTACCACAGTTGGAGGGTTCGCAGCAGGGGTGGAGAACTGCCTGCTGCCAGAAGTAACCAGCTGCCAGTGTCCACCCTGAGCCATCTCCTCCTCCACTGGTGTGTCAGTACTGTGAACTGGGACAGCTACGTCAGTCTCCACATGGATACTGTCCAGGAATTGCTCATGGATACGGATGATCCTCAGCCTAGCCACCTCCTCCTGTAGCTCTCCCACCTGCTGCCTGAGAGATTCCACCAGTAGGCACCTTTCACATTGGATGCCACCCCCAGCCTGGATATCAGTAAGTGGAAATTGCAAGTTACAGTCTTTGCAAACCCACACCAGAATCTGGGTAAAAGCATCCATGCTTTGGTGCTCTGTCTGGCTACAGGCGCAGGTGGAGGAGACAGAAGCAGTGCTGCCACAGGTTTTGCGGGTCCTCCTAACCATCGTAAGCCTCCCTCTGTCAAACTCTCTCAAATTCCCGTCTGCAGCTCCCTGTCCGCTCTGCTCTGCTTTAAACAGAAAGGTTTTGGATGTGGCTTGGTTTATAGGTTCAGGGGACCAATGGGTCACAGATGAGACCGACAAGGGACCCCCACTCCCTTTCTACTCCCCTTCCAAACTCCCTTGCGAAACTCCCTGTTAGCAGCTCCTGTTCGCTAAGCTCCCTGGTCACTTGTGCGCAGCTTTATAAAGCCCTGGCCTGAGTGAATGCCCTGCCCACTGGTTAAGGCTCAACCAATTACCAGAGGCTTCTAGCTTTCAAACCTTCCTTGGTAGCTCAGCCTCCAACTGCCAGCTACAGCACACGGTCCTTCAAACAAACAAACCACCACAACAACCAAACAGACTGACAAAC
This sequence comes from Gopherus flavomarginatus, assembly GCF_025201925.1. NCBI lineage: Eukaryota > Metazoa > Chordata > Testudines > Testudinidae > Gopherus > Gopherus flavomarginatus. The sequence goes on along the minus strand of NC_066618.1, from coordinate 246,810,170 downwards.
ACAAGCTCAGCACACAGCAAGTAACCCCCAAACACAAACACACACACTGCAGACAGTCACTTACCCCACAGATGCTGTATTTGCTCCTCTTCACCTGGAGAACTCCCTTGCAAAACTCCCTGTTAGCAGCTCCTGTTGCCCCAAAGCAAAAGACAAAAAAAAGCTAGTGACTGCAGACATTAACTACAGGCAGATAGTGGGTATATCCTGGCCCCCTTGAAGTCTAGGGGAATTTTGCTGTGGACTCCAATGGGGCTAGGGTTTCATCCACTGTCTTTTTGTCCCACCCAGTGACCTACCTACCTACCAACCAGAGCGATTATTGTGAAGCTCTTTGAAAAGTCAGGTGGAGCTGCTGACTATCTGGCCCTTGTGTCTGGAATGGATTTTCAGCATTTCAGCAAACAAACAGCTGTTTGATGCTCTCTTAATTGTTTTATGTCTTTGAATATTTGACTCATTAGGGCTTTGTGTTGAGTCACTACCTCCCTGTTTACACAATCTACTGTTTCCAAAGTTTGAAGTCAGTTTTGTTCAGATGTGCTTCTGAAACACTGACAAAGTTAGAACAAAAATACAAAGAGAAACCCAAAGGATGGAGATGACTAAACCTTTCTTGTATTTTTTAAAATATAGGACAGCATAATATTGATATGACTTAATACATTTCTTCTGCAAGGTTCAGAGAGACTTTTGAGGGGGGCTGGAAAGAAAAAGGGAGAGAATGTGTTTCCATTGGGATCAAGAAGTTATTACAAGTGTCTGGATGACATAAAGAAAGGTGTGGAAGAAGGAAACAAAGGGAAAAAATGGTGGTGCAAAGGGGCAAGACTTACAGCTGAAGACATTTAGGGGATTTAGACACAACTTTTATTCATGTTAATAGAAGATGCTTGCCAAAATCCCATTAGATGCCTTGGAAAATCTCAATTTATGTATATTTCTTAAGAGAATAAACTTTAAACAAAAATACAACAAAAAATGCTGTTAAGAAATCAAGTAATTAAGTGGAATCTGTAGTTTCAAAATTATAAATAGCTACCCTTGCAAACTATAGCTAAATTATTTCCTCCTTAGCTTACCTGCCAAGAAAAAATTCAGCACTCTCTATTTCCACTGCTACTCTTGATGCCATCCTAAAAAGCTGTGTAAGGAGTTAAGCTCATCAACTGTTGAAAGAGAAACCAAGCCAACTTGATTTGAACACCGTTACATTATTTAATATATGATCTATTATAGGAAAATATGTCTGAAGAGTATCGTGACAGGTGCTGCAGGAATAAAAGACATGAAAACCCCAGTGCGTTTTTCTGCAATGATACTCAGGTAAAAGACAACTTCTTTTTTGAATGATTGCACATGTTGGTTGCAAGGTAGGTGTGTGTGTGTGCCCTGAGCACAGTCACTAGAAAATATGCCCTCCACGGTATCTGTCAAGTCGGCTCTGGTGCCTTTTGGTGCTATACGTCCATAGCGTTGGTGTATAGGGCACTGCTGACCACGTCCTCTCAGTTCCTTCTTACCACCCATGATGGTCGCTGGAAATGCTCTATCCTTCTCTTGCAAATCTTCCTCAGTGGACTTTGCTTCCTCTCTTTCTATACATATAGTTTTGTTCATAGTTGGTTAATTTTCTCTTGTAGTTGTTAGTTAGTTTCCTCCGCTCCCAGTACTGAGGCATGCCTTGGTGGCTGAGCTTCAAGGCTTGTGGCTCCTGCAGCAAGGCTATACCTCTGGGCTACCCACATTCCAGTTGCCTTAAATGCTTAGCGGAAGCTTACATTTGGGAGTGCTGCAAGAGTCACAGGGACTTCAAGCCCTGTATCAAAAATGACCAGGATGCTAGGCTGAAGTCCCTCTTAATAGAAACAGTGCTTGAACCGCTATTGGAGCCAGGCCATTCAAACTCAGCACTAAGCACCTTGGTGTCACTGAGGAGCACTCCTGCTGCTGTCTGGGCACCTCAGCAACATTCAGCATTTCCAGTGCTGAGAAAAAAACAAAAGAAGATGCCAGTCAAGATAGGACATTCCCTGACTTCTAGGATGGCCAGGCATGGAGACCAGAACAGAATGTGACCCGCACTGGGCCACTCCACAGCCCTTGGTACTGTATAAAGGGAAGCTGGCTGTGATGGTCCAGTTCCAGTGTTCCCTGCCTTGACACTGTTCACTGGCACCGATGGGAACTGCTCCTCTGGACAGAGGACTTCTTGTCCTCGGAGTCGGAAGTGGAGTCGTATATCTCCCATAGGAGCCAGCCCCAACAGGCAAGTTGGCACTATCCTGCAATGGACCTGGGCCAGGCCATACCATTGACTGCTTGGCCTGCTGGCTAGAGGCAGGTGCCTGCGCAGTGGTTCTTCTAGAACCTTTGGGCATTTCCCTTTATGCAAGATCCTCCATGGAAGTGCTCACACTCGGTGGCCTGCGAGGGAAGAGTGCTGCCACTTCTTCAAGCAGAGCCTGATCCGTGCTCTGGTACCGAGTACCATGAGCCAACATCATAGAACCTGTCTGGTGCCAAAAGCAAGGAGTAGTAATGCTCCCTGCCAGTGCAAGCTTCCTCCTCCTCTTCTCCTGATGAGGCCATGACAGGAGTTGACATGTCACCCTCTCATGATGACTATAAGGCCCATCAGGAGCTTCTTAAGAGAGTGACCCAAAACCTGGGCATTCAGGCTGAGGGGGTTCAGGAGTCCTCTCACTCTTTGGTGGACATCTTGTGACCTTTCCCCTCAGTGAAGCCATCATGGACCCAATAAAAACCATGTGGTAAACCCTGGTGTCCCTACCTCCTACGGACAAGAAGGGTGAAAAGAAGTACTTTGTCCTAGCTAGATAATATGAGTTTTTGTATCCTCATCCCACCCCCATGGGATATCTGGTGGCTCTGCTGCCAATGAGCAACAGTGACAGGAGTTACAAGGGGCTAGCCCCAAAGCAAAAGACAAAAAAAAGCTAGACCTGTTTGGGAGGAAGGTCTACTCAACTGGCAGTTTGCAGCTCAGGATCACTAATCAAAAGCGCTCCTGAGCAGATGTGACACTTAGAACACTTAGAAAGCCTTGTTAAAGTTTAAGGACTCGATGTCCTAAGAAGCCTAATGGGAATTTTCCTCTTTGGTGGAGGAAGGGAAGTCCGTAGCAAAGGCTTCCCTACAAGTGGCCCTGGATGCTGAGGATTCAGAGACCAGGTCCATGGCCTCCACAGTGGTCATGTGTAGGAGTTCCTGGCTCCAAGTCTCAGGCCTCCCAAATGAGGTTCAGCAGACCCTCTAGGACCTTCCCTTTGAGTGCATTTCACTCTTCTCAGAGCAGACAGACATCAGGCTTCGTGACCTCAAGGACTCCAGGGATAATCTGAAGTCCCTGGACTTCTACACCTCACTGTCTTTGAGAAGCATTATAGGCCCCAACATTTCTCCTGGTTCTTCCCTCTGGCGGCCCGGCAGGACTCTCAGAGAAAGAGAAATAAAGGCTTCAGGCAGAGACCTTCACTCCAGTCCTCCTCAATGTCAGTGCCTGCTCCTCCCAGATATTCAGGGGACTCTAAGTAGGCCTTTTGATTTGGTGCTTGAGGATGCCATACCAGTCACAGAAACTTTGGATCCAACCTACCCTTTGTTTGTGGACCACTTGTCCGGACAATAGTCCCATATTATTACAAACCATTGAGTACTGAGCACAATAGAATGGGATATACCCTTCAATTCAGTTCTTCCCTCCCACCTCACCTCTCTCCCCATCCCTCTTCAGGGACTCCTCTCACAAGCAACTTCTGGCCCAAGAGGTGCAGTTGCTCCTGCAGGTGGGAGCCATGGAAGAGGTTCCACAGAATTTAAGGGGTTGCAGGTTCTACTCCCAGCTTTTGGGGTTAGGAAAAAACAAAGGGGAGTCTCAGACCTATCCTGGACCTGCACCAGCTTAACAGTTATCTCAAGAAGCTAAAGTTCTGCATGGTCTCCTTGGAGTCCATCATCACCTCCCTGGATCTAGGGGACTAGTCCATCGCCTTTGATTTGAGAGATGCCTATTTTCACACACCAGTTTTTCAGGGTCACAGGAGGTTCCTCAGATTGATAGTGGATCACGTGCATTACCAATTTGCAGTTCTCCTGTTCAGCCTGTCAGCTACCCCACACGTTTTTACGAAGTGCATGGCAGTAGTAGCAGCCTTCTTGAGGAGCCAAGTGGTGCAGGTGTGTCTTTAGCTCAATGACTGTCTGATCATAGACCAAACCAGGGCTCAGGGGGACTCCAGCATCCACCTCATCCAGTTGACTTTCCAGGACCTGGGCCTGGTTATAAATACACAGAAATCTACCCTTACCCCAGTTCAGAGGATAGAGTTTATCTGAGCTGTACTTAACTCTGTCCAGGCCAGAGCCTTCCTCCCAGAAAGGTGATTTCAAGCAGTCATTGAGTTCATAGCATGCCTCAAGGATCGCCCAATGACGATGGCCCAGAGCTGTCTGAGACTCTTGGGTCATATGGCCACATGTACTTATGTAGTATATACGCAAGACTACACCTCAGACCTCTCCCAGCCAAACTGCCCTCATCTGGATATGGTCCTTATGATTCCTCTTCCAAGTCTCAACTCACTCCATTGGTGGCAGGACCCACTGGCAGTTTGCAAGGGCATCCCATTTTCATGGCCCCATCCGTTACTCTTCCTGGCCACAGATGCATCAGCGCTGGGATGGGGAACTCACTTGAGTCTCCTCAGAACTCAAGGCCTGTGGTCCCCGGAAGAGCTCTTTATAGACATCAATGTCAGGGAGCTCAGGGCAGTCCTCCTGGCTTGTCAGGCATTCCTGCCTCATGTTAAAGGCAAAAATGTGTTGGTTCTAACAGACAACATGGTGGGCATGTTCTTTGCCTCCTGCCCTGTGTTGGGAGGCAGTTCGCTTGTGGGATTTTTTCATAACCTACTCGATTCACCTTGAGGCCTCCTACCTACCAGGAGCACAAAACGAGCACAAAATCAGCTCAACAGATGCTTGACTGATCACCATGAGTGATCCCTTGCCTAGATGTCATGAAGGTCATTTTCCAGCAGTGGGGGACTCCCCAGGTAGATCTGTTTGCAACAAAGCACAACAGGAAGTATCACCAGTTCTGCTCCCTTTTGGGCCACAGCCTCAAGTCACTTTCAGATGCTTTCCTTCTTCCATGGACAGGTCACCTGTTCTGTGCTTTCCCTCCTATTCCACTTGTGCCCAAGGTCCTGTTGAAGATCAAACAGGACCAATTGCAGGTCATTCTGATAGCTCCGCCTTGGCCCTGCCTGCATTGGTTCGCCTCTCTGCTGGACCTCTCAGTGGCGTCACCAATCCCACTACTTCTACATCCAGACCTGATCTCTCAGGACCAGGGTCATCTGCTCCACCTGAACCTTGGGTCCTTCCACCTCATGGCCTGGAAGGTCCATGGCTAAACCCCACAGAACTAGCCTGCTCGGAGCAGGTCCTTAAGGTTGTACTAGGAATCAGAAACGCTTCCACCAGGGCGACTTACCTAGCATAATGGAAGTGGTTTGCTATCTGGTCTTCCCAGAAGGGTGTCTCACCTATGCGATCGTCACTGCTGTTCATTCTAGTGTACTTACTGCACTTGAGACTGCAATCTATTAGAGTTTAACCGTGTAATCGATTAGAGTCCACCTGGCAGCAATCTCTGCTTTTCACCCTTGGATGACCGATCCATCTTTCTAACCCATTTCCTTAAGGGCTTTGAGAGGTTGTATCCTCAGGTGCAACTGTTACCCAGGGTTCTTTCAACTCAAAGCTCTTGGTAACTTTTACTCTGTGCGAAGAGGTGTCAGGAAATAAATCAGGGGAGACACGGTTGTCCAGTCAATAGATGGCCGGCCCAAACAGGACAACACAAGAGTGCGTTCACTTAAAGCTAAACTTTACTTAGTCTCAAGCACTTACGCATGTCTGCAACAGATTAGTAAAACACCCCCAGCCCTTGATAATTATTAAAGCTGAGTTTGGCTCTCAAGTGACACAGCGGCAGGCTTCTGGTGGCCAAATCTTTTGTCTGCTGGTGGGGACCACAAGATGTATCCAGAGGGAGAGTCCCAGAAAAGTCCCAAACGAGTCCAACTACCTCAAACTTTTCCCCCTTATTTATACATTAGTAATAGAATGACATGTCCCTTAAAGAAAACTTGTTAAGTATGCAGTTTCAATGGTCAAGCAAGAGGTTCATTCTGATTATTGATTAACCAGGTGTGGGTTTTTCCAGAGTTTACAGCCTTGAGACCCCAATAGATATTCCTGGGACACATCCTGCTCTTTTAAAATGCATGTATCAGCAACTTCAGCACAATTCTTATCAGGAAGGACACAGGGTCAAGCCACTGGCAACTTACTTGTTACTGTACCTCTCCTGGAAGGTGACCTTCTTTGTGGCCATTACTTCAGCCAGAAGAGTTTCAGAGATCCGTACCCTCACTTTGGAGCCACTGTACATAGTGTTCTTTAAGGATAAGGTGCAGTTGTGTCCTCACCCAGCTTTCCTCCCAAAAGGTGGTCTCCCAGTTCCATAGCAATCAAGCTATCTTCCTACTAGTTTTCTATCCGAAGCCACATTCCACAGGGAAGAGCAAAGGCTCCACTTGTTAGATGTTGGGTATGCACTGGCTTTCTACATAGAAAGGACCAAACAGTTTCGGAAATCTACCTGTGTTTGTAAAGGTTGCTAACAGGATGAAAGGTCTCTCCATCAGAGCTCAGGTAATTTCTTCATGGATCATGTCATGTGTTTGGATATGTTACAAACTAGCAGGTGTTCCCACCCTAACCGCTCATTCAACAAGGACACAAAGCATCTTCAGCAGTGTTTTGAGCCCAGGTCCTTATTCAGGACATTTGTAGCGCAGCAACTTGGTCATCAGTGTGCACATTTGCTTCTCATTATGCCATCGCTTAGCAGGCTAGGGACAATGCTGGATTTGACCAATCTGTGTTGCAGTCAGCATGTCAGTAAACTCCGAGCCCTATACCTACTGAAGGATATAAGAAAGCCCAGTATCCTGTCTTCTGACAGGGGCCAATGCCAGGTGCCCCAGAGGGAATGAACAGAACAGGTAATCCATTCCCTGTCACCCATTCCCAGCTTCTGACAAACAGAATCTAGGGACACCTGTACAACTGCTGGGGTCTCCTATGTTGGAATGGACATGTGCAATCACTCAAAAAAGAAAATCATTCTGTAACTAGTTCATGATGTGTTGCACATGTCCATTCCAAGACCCATCGTCCTACCCATCTTATCAGAGTTGGCTGGAAAGAAGGAACTGAGGGGGTATGGGGTTGGCAGTGCCCTATGTACCAATGCTATGAACACACAGCCCCAGAGCACACCAGAGCCAACCTGACAGATACCACTAAGGGAAAATTTTCTGACAGCTGTGCTCGGGGCACACACACATCTACATTGGAATGGATATGTGCAACACATATCGAAGAACAGTTACAGAAAGGTTAGTACCCTTTTTTTTTCCCCAGAGTTTCCTTGCACTCGTGTGTTGTAGATTTCTTTTCTGTATATTCCAATCTCTGTGTAACAAATTCTGCTGATGGGGACTGTTATGTTGTAATCACAGCAAGTCCTGGTATTCAGAATTTGTATTACAGAACTGTTCATTTTAAAACTTGACAATGGTTAGACTGCTGGTGAGCTGAGGCCACAGCCTATCATACTGACCAATATTGTCTCATTTTTTCCTTGTACTCCCCCCTCCCATCCCTGTCAGTCTGTCTCCATCAGTTTCTTATATTTAGATTATAAATTCTTTGGGGCAGAGACCATCTTTTTTTCCATGTTTGCACAGAGCCAAGCACAGTGGACTCGTAAGAGCTAATAAAATAATTTCCTTTTAATCTTTTCTGGGCCTAAAATTTATGCATACTGCACACAAGTACTTGATTTTTATTTGAAACTTTAAGTAGTAATTCTGTTTCCAAAGAAGCCAATATCTCATACTACAGAGATTATACTCACTTATCAAAATATTGATTTTTTAAAAATATTTTCATCCAATATGGAATGAAGAACAGGATGCTTTCTTTGTGTCAGTTAGCTAACAAGTACAAATTAATCTTTCAAATGCTTTGTTTTATTTTCCTACCAACATTTTTCCTGTTATTACCAATACAACTAAACCTTCACTTCAGATATTGATCTTTAATTCTATGTCTGTAAGACATCTTTTACAAAATAATCTGCACTTTCTTGTAAGAAGTATTTCTAAAATAATGTTGTGGCAGACATTGTCCCCATGTAGAAGCCAAAGTTGTTAATGGTGGGGGAGGTGGAATCTCATTACTATACATACTAATATTCATAAATTCACACGTAGGTAGTTGTCATAATCACAAAATCACTTTTTAAAATTTGATATGTTAGTTTGCTTTAGATAAGATCAAACCCCACCAGTGTCAGTTGTAATTGCAGACTGAATTCAACACATCTAGGAATGCTTCATACAGTACGAGGGTCTGAAAATTTAGTCAGGTTAGCCACATGATATATTGGAAGAGAACAGCATAGCAGCTTCTAAACAAGCTAATACCTACTGAAACAGCTTAAGACAGCCAACCATTATATAAAATCTAAGGGAACTCAAATTCAAGGTCTCTTTTCTTTATTTCTTTCTTCATAGGAAATAAGGTCATTACAGAATATGGCATGTGACATGCTTAAGTTCTTTTATAAAAAAAAGATCAACAAAGATTTCAGATGGCAAACTGCTCGGGTTTCATGTATGACATTAGAAATTCTACGTTGCAGATGTGATAGAGAGAGCAAAAATAGAAAGGTAAGTTGTTGGGAGAGCCTACACATTACCTTGCATATTTTATATAAAGAAGGAAGGACATTGCTCTCTTAAGTCTCTTCAGGATAGAAAGTTACTACCATCAACCAAAATGAAACATTATAAAACTCACCCCATATAATATGCCCCTTGATACAGAGCTTTAGGCTCTGATGTAAAGCCCATTGACATCTATGGAAAGATTCTATGGTAAGCATTAACACTTTTCAAAATAAGTACTCTGATAATATTTTTGAACCATAATTTTTCAGTTTCACCCTTTAATAGTACAGTAAAAGCTGAACTGTCTGGCACTTTACCCACCGGAAAGCTCTATAAACTGGCATTGCTGATCTTCGTTGAAAGTCCAGTTGGCACAGGGCAAGCAGGCTCCCTACCTGGCTCTGTGTGGCTCCCCAGAAGCAGCAACATGATGTGCCTGCTGCTCCTAGGTGGAGGAATGGCCACAGGGGCTATGTGCGCTGCCCCTGCCCTACTCGCTGGCTCCACAGCTCCCAGTGACCAGGAACCGATGCCAATAGGAGCTGCGGAGGTGGTGCCTGCGAGCGGAGGCAGCGTGCAGAGCCGCCCAGCTGTGCCTCTGCCTAGGAGCAGCAGGGACATCATGTTGCCTCTTGCAGGGAGCCACCCTAGGTGAGTGCCAGCCAGATCTGGCACCCTAAAACCCCTCCTGTGCCCCAACCCCCTGTCCCGAGCTCCCTTCCGCACCCAAACTCCCTCCCAGAGCCTATCCTAGTCCGTACCTGAGCCCTCTCTTGCACCCACACTCCTTCCCAAATCCTGGAGCCCCCTCCTGCCCCTCAAACCCCTCATCCCTCACCTCACTCCAGAGCCTGCACCCCCAGACAGAGCCCTCACCCCTTCACACACTTAATTCTCAGCCAGACTCTCCATCCCACACCCTGAACCCCTCATTTCTGGCTCCACCCTGGAGCCCTCACCCCCTTCCACACCCCACACCCCCTGCAATTGGTAAGGAGTATAACTCTTAGTTAACCAGCATATTTGATTAACTGGCACACACAGGCACCCTTCACCCAACATGCCGGATAACAACGCTTTTACTGTAATTGGATTTGGGTTTTTTATATTCATTAACTAACCAAGGATTAGGCAAAGTCAGTACTTGCATGTGAAACCTTCAAAGCACCACTGGATGCTATAGGAAGATGTGTTGCTAGTTCAGCAGGTGGCATGCTTCCTTCCTTCAGAGTCAAAACTGAGTTTTCTGGTTTGGTGTAAAGAGGCACTGTGCCGCTAGTGGTATTGATCGGACTGTGATCACAAGTGACTAAGATTCTATGGCCTTACTCTGAGTCGCCCAATGTTCTGGCTCAGTTAGGATAATTACATTTATTGATATATATTTGATTGTTTTATGTTTTAAAGTATTTCTCTGCAGAAAGGAACATAAGCTCATCTCGATTAACAATTTAAAACTGTTCTTTTACAGGTTTGCATATTGCTTACACAACCCAGCAAAGACACACTAGGGGCACAAGACCCCAAGAAAAAATGTTGCCAAGAATTATGTGAACTAAAGGAAACTATAGCTAGTCTTAGATCCTGCTGGAATAAGTTTGAAAAAGAAATTGCTAGGTAAAAACCTTAAAATGCAATCCTGTCTGTTTTTTCAAAGTGCCATTGCTTTGCACTTTACATGCAATCTTCAAGTACTGCTGTCTGCTTACATAAATACTTTTTGCCAAAGTCCTGACGAGAAGATCCAATACCTTGTTCCTGGGGACAAAGCCACTGGAAACCAACAAATTCTAAAGTTCAAGAAGTGGAAGCTAACAACACAATTGGAAGCAAAGACAAACAGAACAGAATGCTGTAGCCTCACCTTCACACGATGAAAAACACTTAGACTTTGTAGCTATCTACAAGTACTTAGTCATGTTTTTTTCAGTAACTTTATATGACTTTAAGGTGAGAAGAAACTTGGGAGGTGCCTACTGTGACAAATAATCTTGGAAAAGGCAAAGAAAGCAAAATGTCAAATTAATATGATGTTTTATATAACTCATCATGGATCAAAACTAACAGTTATGCTAGGTAAGAATGGCTCCTGAGCCAGTTCTGCTGATGCAATAATATTTGAAGTACTGGTATCTGATGGGATCTGCAAGCTGCTTTTGAGGCCAAAAAATGGAACCAGGTCCGTGCCAGAAAAAGATAGGGGAATGAATTATTTTTACACAGCCTAGGAAGAGGTATCAGTTTTCGAGGGATCTAGCACAGACGCTGCTGAAGTAGCTAGAGGCAAGACAGAGTAAGGCCTGTGGATGGGGAAAAGGGTAGCTCCTGAACATGAGCAAGATCGGCTGACTGGAGAAAATATTAGCATTGTGGATTTGATAATCACAGTTAGCTGCAGGAATAGTTAGAATAGCTTACATTAATTGTGATGACTTTAGTGTATATATTTTATATAGTGTATTTAACATAAAAAAAGACATGACAAGGAATGTATGAGTATTTTCAGAGAATAATATATTGGCATTTTACTAATTATATGTTCATATTTAATTTTTGATGAATTTATAAATATTTATTAGTTGCTTATACCTCACAATTTCTTACTTAGATATTACTACTCCTTTTGTAACAAAAGCCACTTTTAATATATCTAACAAAATTGTGTCTCTTTTGGTATCATTGCTTCTGTTCTAGTTTTTGGTATATGAGACTATCGTAGGCAGAGCTGATAATGCCACTGTAGTTAAGGTTAACTGACTGTCACATGTGCTCTACTCAGTGTTATGTGGCACCTCCTTCTGGCACTTAGCTCCGCCTGGTTCAGCACCCCTTTTCTTCTCTTCTGCCATTGCTGCTCAGCTCTCACTGATTGAGTCATACCATGGCTGCTTTGTGACTCAGCCCTCCAGCCAAGCCACACTGCGATTTCCCCTTCAGAGGGAGTCTTTCCAAGTCTCTGGACAAGCAGCATCAGGCAGTCCTCATGCTCGCTACCCTGACTATGTCAGTCCTGCAGTGACTCAGGCAGTCTCCCCTTCAATGCCCCAAGCAACACCACTATATAATGGATATAAGGGGAACCCCAGCTCACCCTGTATGCTGGGTTCCAGCCAAGGGCCTGTAGCAAGCAGTTAAGGTTTGCTGCTACACCATCCTTACTGCTCTCGCCCCTGGACTACTTCCTACTGTGCTTTTCCAAGCTTTTAATTCTCCAGCCTTCCTAGTCAGACGCTTTTCTCTTAGGCCTACTAAGTAAATCCTTTCTCAGAGGGTCCCTATCCCCGCCACTTCGTTTACCTCAGGGAGAGAGACTACAGGCTTCCTCCGTGCAGCCTCCCACTCCGTTGTCAGCTTCCTGACTTTATAGAAGCCCCACCTATTCCCTTACAGGTGAGTTTCCTTCAAATTAGTGGCCTCCCCGCAGCCTAAATCTCCCCCATTTGCAGTTTAACTGGCTGATTGAGCCCACTTCACCTAATTCAATTTCTTCAGGGCTGATGTAGGGTGCACACCCCATCACACACTTCCCACTATAAGAACCTGTTTTCAGTTGCTTATAACTTTTCCACGGTGTTCAGGCTAAAGTTTTCAATGCCAAGTGTCTACCTCAGGCTAATGTTTATTTATTGGAAACTTGAGTTATTTCAAGGAACAGATTAGGGAAGCCTACATTGTTTTGCCCTTGTTAAAAAAAAAATTCTTGCAACTTTTCCATTGAGAAACTCTAGCATTCCATGCACCAGAGCAAGAATATTAGGAATTGTTAGGAAAGGGATAGAAAATAAGACAAAATATCGTAATACCACTGTATGGCATAGTGCCACAACTCATGGTGTGTCCGCACATTGAATACTGTGTCCATTTCTGGTCACTCTATCCCATAAAGGATACAGTGGAATTGGAAAAGTTTCAGAGAAGGGCAACAAAGACGATCAAAGGTATGGAACAGCTTCCAGCTGAGGAGAGACTAAAAAGTGTAGGGCTGTTCACCCAACTAAGAGAAGATATGATAGAGGGCTGTAAAATCATGAATGATGTAGAGAAAAGTATCATTTACTTTTCCGCAATACAAAAACCATGGGTCACCCAATTAAATTAATAAGCAGCAGGTTTAATACAAACAAGAGGAAGTACTTTTTCACATAATGTACAATTAACCTGTGGAACTCATTGCCGTGGGATGTTGTGCTGGCTAACAGTATAACTGGGTTCAAAAAAGAAACAAATTTATGGAAGATAGGTCCATCAATTGCTATTAGCCAAGATGGTCAGGGGTGTAACCCTATGCTCAGGGCAATCCTAAACCTCCAACTGCCAGAAACTGGAAGGGAAAGACAGGATGGATCACTCTGGCTGCCCTGTTCTGTACACTCCCCTTGAAGGTCTGGTAGTCGCTACTCTCAGAGATAGGCTACTGAGCTGGATGGGTCATTGGTCTGACCCAATATGACAGCCCTTATGTTCTTAAGGGCTTGAAATTTGGCCAGGTGGGTCACCCTGCTGTCAGAGTTGTGCCTTTTGCTATGCTTGTGAAAATTGGATCCAAGTGATCAGCCTAGAAAAATTGCAGTTTACACATCCTAATTAGAGACTTGGCAGGTAAATTCTCAGAAGATTCAATCTGCACTGAGCACACTCCAGCCCAGGAATGCCGGGACTGAGCATAACATTAATTCAGCCTTCTCATGCATAGGCATTATGATGATTCTTTAATTACATGATTATACATTTTTCCACAGAACCCCTGCCTCATTCAGTGCACAGGATAAACAGTGCTCTAGGAACAAATCGGGGTTGTGTAATGAAAGAGGCTATTGTCTGTAGGACTCCTGCCTCATTTGTTACAGAAGTTGGAAGGTATATAGTGAAGGAGAAAGGATAGACTTATGGTAATGGAAGTTGAATGCCACCCTGGAGAACTGGATTCTATCCCTGTTGTGGGAAAGCGTACCTTTAAGAGGGTTTGGCAAGAGCTAATTGGAGCCAGTTGTGTTATGCAAAGGCTCATGTGCAATGCTGGTCCGTTAGAAGTCAGAGACTGAATGAAGTGGAACACTGTCAGATTCCTTGGCTCAGAGTGATTTTCAGTCTGAACACCACACCTGCCTCTGCCAGAGTTCCTGTGTGATATTGGACAGATCAGTAAACCAAATTTTTTACAGCTGGCCACTAGTTGTGTTTCTTGTTTTAAGGGTCCACCTGGGATCTGATTCACAGAAGTGCTAGGCACTCATAATTGCAACTGAAGTCAGTTGAAGCTGTGCTTTGAACATGTAATGTATTATAAAAATGCTAAATTCTCTGAAAAATTAGACCCTGTGTCCCCCAAATTGGGCATTAATTTATCTCAGTTATGCAGCTATAAAATGGGGATATAATACTATTACCAAATCTTACAGAACAGACATGAAGACAAATTAATTATTGTGTGTGAAGCACTCGGTTGCTATTGCAAGAGCGCTATAGAAATGTCCTGAAGAAATGAATAAAGCTGTATTCAGGGCAGCATTGGGATAGCTGCAGTAAAATAAGGTCTGGGGCACACTTTGAAATAGGCAGATAAACAAAAAATATTGAAGAACTACTCATTGATTGATTAGCAGGGGTCCCATGGAAAAAATAGTGTGTAATCATGTCATTAAAAACAAATAAAATACATATGCATACAGAATTAAAGAAGCACATTCAAGAATTTCTTAACTTTTGAGTGCTGGCCTTCAGAATCTTAACCTTCCTTTAATGTAGGATTTTGGGGGGTTCATTATGTAATAAAAATAACTCACCTACAATCTCACCTTTACAAATTATACAGGGCACAATATGTGAGTAAGTTGGTACTTCATAAAACTGCATGGGTCTGTACTGACTTGCAGCTTTGGACTATTCTGATTGCTTTGTAAGATATTCCTACTCTTTCAGGGTTGCAGAGCGTCTAAGAAGGGATTCCATGGCACCAGCTTCACCAAAGCATAATCTTTCCATCTGGCCAATGTGTACAGAATATAGGCAACAATTGGCAACATTGCCTTCCTAGCCTATTGCAAGAAGTATGAATCATCATAGCGTTCTATGAGTTAAGCTGTTGTAAACTGAAAACTATTTGGAAATCCAAACTTACAACTGAGTCATGCAGAATTATCTCCTGTATCCTACATAAGATATTCCTGTTAATATGCCTCAGAATGATATTAGCTTTTTAGCAACAACAGCATATTATTGACTCATATTCAATTTGTGATCCACTATAACCCCTGATCCTTTTCAGCAGTACTACTGCATAGAGAGTTATTCCCCATTTTGTATATACGCTTTTGACTTTTCCATCCTTTCACTTAATTTAATTTCATCTTGTTGATTTTAGACCAAGTCTCTGATTTGTTAAAGTTGTTTTGTATTCTAATCCTCTCCTCTAAAGTCCTTACAACCTCTCCCAACTTGGTTTCATCTGCAAATTTTATAAGCATATTTTCCACTCCATTATTCCAAGTCATTAATGAAAATATTGAATAGTATCAGACCCAGGACTGACCTCTGTGTGGCCTGATTAGATACACCCTCCCAGTCTGACTGTGAACCACAGGTAAGCACTGAGTATATAGCATAGTAATTTATTCTAGACCACATTTCCCTAGTTTTCTTTTGAGCATGTCGTGGAATTGTGCCAAAAGCCTTATTAAAATCAGGATATATCACATCTACAGCCTGATCCAGCTTGACGTGTATCATAGGAAATGTAAGGTACTTACTAGTAACTGGAGTTCTTCAAGATGTACTCTGTATATTCACACTCTTGGTGGTATGCCGATCCAGTGCAGCTAGGATGGTGGAACCTTCTAGTAACAGTGCCTATTAGAGGCACCTCGCCCTAGAGCTCGCATCAGAGGCAGGACGTGGCTGCAGGAGAGAAATTGGTGCCATTGCTGCCTCATTTCCTTCCAAATGCTAATGCAGAATACCAAGTAAAGATACAATTAGGACTCTGCAGAAGCAGGGAATGTGGGCGGGGAGCATGAATATGCAGAGTGCATCTCAAAGTACTCCAGTTACAAGTAACCTCCATTTCTTCCAGTGCCCTCTGCTTATTCCTACTCTTGGGAAAGATTGGTGAGCAGTACCTCAATAAGGAAGGGTGGGGGGTGGAGCCCTAATTTAACAACCATTGAAGTACTACCCTACCAAAACAAGCATTGGACCCAGATTCTAAATCTAGTACATAGTGAGCCCATGTAGTGGCCTTGCAAAACGCAATAGGAACATGTCTGCGAAATGCTGTAGATATGGCCACCCCCCTAGTACTATGAGCTCTAAGAGAAGAAGGAAGGGAAAGCAAAGTTCACCTTTAACACTCCTCAACACCAGCTCTGGCCCATCTAGACAGTGACTGAGCTGAAAGGGCCCTGCTCTTTGAAGAACCAGTAAAGAGATAAACAATTTAGAAGAACACCTGAAGCCCTTCATTCTATCCAGGTAATATGAGAGAACTCTTTTTCATCTAAGGAATGTGATCTAGCATCTCCCTTGTGCATATGGGGTTTTGGGAAAAATACAGGTTTCTATATTGATTTACGTGAAAATTGGAGACAACCTTTTGAATGAATCTGGGACTGGCCTAAGGGCTATCTTGTACCTATGAAAAATAGCATAGGGAGGATCATCCATTAGTGCATGCAACTCACACATTCTTCTAGCAGACTTGATTGCTATAATGAAAGCAGTTTTTACTGAAAGGTGGAAAAGGGAGCAATCTCATAATGACTCAAACGGGGCAGACATCAACTGAGTCACTAAATTTAAATTCCACAAAGGGACAGGATCTCTAGTGGGTGGATAAAGATTCAATAGACCCTTCAAAATTTTCTTCCCCATGTTATATGATAAAATGAGTTTGTCTCTAAGCTGCATGTGTACCGATGAAATAGCTACTAAGTATATTCTAATAGATGACACAGATAGACCCTCTCTTTAAAAGTGTAATAGATGTTCTAAGATCCTTTGAATGGGGGCTGAGACTGGATCTACATTCCTATTTCCGGCCAATATAGCGAATCCTTTCCATTTGCAATCATAACACGTTCTAGTTGAGTGTATTCTAGCATTAATAAGAGATTGCTGAAACTCAAAGGACCATGAACTTTCTATTTCCGTCAAAGTCCTGTTGCCCAAGCTGTTAAATGTAGAGATTCGAGATGTGGATGTAGCACTTTCCCCTGTTACTGTCTTAAAAGGTCAGTCAATAATGGTAGCGTCCCATGGTTGCCCTTGGGTAAGTGGAGTAGGTTGGTGTTCCACTGTTGTCTTGGCCATGCTGGAGAAACTAAGATCATCCTGATCAAATTTTGCTTTACTTTGTTTAGAACTTTGGAAATCAAAGTGAATGGGGGAAATGCATACTTTAGGTCCATTCTCCAGTTTAGGAGAAAGGCATCTGTCAAAGATTGGCTCTCTGCTCCTGCTCATGAACCAAAGGAAAGGGCATTTTATATTTAGACTGGTGGCAAACAGATCTAGAGCAGGGAACCCCCAATGTTTGAAGATATCCTGAATTACTGAGGTTTTTAGAGACCAGTCATGTGTCTGTGATGATTGCCTGCTCAGACAATCTGCCAATTTACTGTGTTCTCCTAAAATGTGTAAAACTGTCAGGTAAATGTTGTAATGTATGCTCCAAATTCCATCTCTCTATCACTTTATTGCATAGGTGGATCAAATGAGTCCCCACTTATTTGTTCACATAATAAACTGCAGTCATGTTTTCCATGGCAGCTTGGATAACTGAATTGCATATATGTGGAAGAAATGCTTTTAGGGCCTCCGTTTCTGGCCATCATGGGAACTTGTTCTATAGCTCCCATGTTCAGAAGTGCTTGTACCTCTATTCCTAACAGTCTCTCATGAGAGTGGACCCCAAAGAGTGAGGGAGTGATGGGGGGGGAGTGTATGGGGGAAATTATCTGAATTGGATGGTATAGAGTTCTTATTGTATCCAAAACCAAGAACCCAGGTGAAAGCTGTCCAACTATTATACAATCTGGACAGTGTCTCTAAACTAGCTTGCTAAGACTGATTCAAAGCTCTTGACTAACTCGTCAAACCTGAGGTCTAAGATGTGGCAAAGTAGGGGTGGCTGAGGGATTCTTTGTCCTCTTACAAGGTTTGAAGGGTTTTTTCCTATCATTTGTCTGTAAGTAAGCCTGGTGCTGACAATATCATTACCTCCTCTGCTAGGAGGCAGACTGTAACAGGACACACTCACCTCTTGTGAGCCCTCCTCCCCCATCTGTGGTCTGCCTTTGGTGATTCAGCCCTCTGGCCAAGTCACACACAGTCTTTTTGTGTGATGAAAGCAAAGCAAAACTCCTTCCAGGGTACAAGTCCAACAGAGGTCTCTCTTAGTGCCCCCTGTAATGTCTCTCAAGTTGTCCCTGCTCTGGGATAGAGCACTACCACTGGGCCCCCTACCCCACCCCCGGTGACAGTCTTCACTCTCTTAGGGCCTTTCCAGCCACAACTCTCCAGCTGGGCCGCTGCAGTTCAGTTCCCACCTCTGGGCGTGCCTCAATGTCCAGGCCGCTTCCCCCAGTGGTTTATGGGGGTTGGGGGAGACCCAGGTCCACCCACTACTCCGTGTCCCAGCCCAGGGACCCTGTAGATAGCAACTGTCTGTTGTGTCCCTTTAACTATGTCACATGGCTTCTCTAATTCCCTGGGCTACTTTCCCACGGCGTCTTCACTCTTACCTCAGGGCCTTGTCCTAATGCAGTCCCAGATCCGGGATCCTTCTTGCTCTCCCTGGCTTCCTGCAGCACTGCCCTGCACAGGGTTCTGCAGCTCCCTCAGCCAGCCACACACCATCCACACTCATGCAGAGATAAAGTTCCTTGATACCTTAAATGATTGTTTCTTGGAGCAGCTAGTCCTGGAACCCACAGGAGGAGAGGGATTTTTGATTTAGTCCTAAGTGGGGTCCAAGAGGTGAATATAGATGGACCACTTGGTAATAGTGACCATAATATAAAAATTTAACATCTCTGTGGCAGAGAAAACACCACAGCAGCCCAATACTGTAGTATTTAATTTCAGAAATGGGCACTACACAAAAACGAGGAAGTTAGTTAAACAGAAATTAAAAGGTTCCGTGCCAAAAGTGAAATCCCTGAAAGCTGCATGGAAACTTTTTAAAGACACCATAATAGAGGCTCAACTTAAATGTACACCCCAAATTAAAAAACATAGCAAGACAACCAAAACAGTGCCATCATGGCCAAACAACAAAGTAAAAGAAGCAGTCAGGCAACAAGGCATCCTTTAAAAAGTGGAAGTTAAATCCTAATGAGGAAAATAAAAAGGAGCACAAACTCTGGCAAATGAAGTTTAAAAATATAATCAGGAAGGCCAAAAAAGCATTTGAAGAACAGCTAGCCAAAGACTCAAAAAGTAATAGCACAAAAAATAATAATAATAAAAAAAATAAGTACATCAGTAGCAGGAAGCCTGCTAAACAACCAGTGGGGCCACTGCATGATCAAGACGCTAAGGGAGCACTGAAAGACAATAAGACCATTGCAGAGAAACTAAATGAATTCTTTGCATCAGTATTCACGGCTGAGGATCTGAGGGAGATTCCCAAACCTGAGTCATTCTTTTTGAGGAACTGACACCAACTGCGGTGTCATTAGAGGAGGTTTTGGAACAAACAGTAATAAGTCACCAGGACCAGATGGTATTTATCCAAGAGTTCTGAAAAAACTCAAATGTGAAATTGCAGAACTACTAACTGTAGTCTGTAACCTATCATTTAAATCAGCGGACAAACTGGTTGAAACTACAATAAAGAGAAAACTTATCAGAGACATAGATGAACATAATTTGTTGGGGAAGAGTCAACGTGTTTTTTGTAAAGGGAAATCATGCCTCATCAATCTACTAGAATTCTTTGAGGGGTCAACATGCATATTATATATATATATATAGTGTACTTAGTTTTCAGAAAGCCTTTGACAAGGTCCCTTACCAAAGGCTTTTAAGCAAAGTAAGCTGTCATGGGATAAGAAGGAAGGTCCTCTCATGGATAGGTAAGTGGTTAAAAGATAGGAAACAAATGGTAGGAATAAATGGTCAGTTTTCAGAATGGAGAGAGGTAAATTGTGGTGTCCTCCAGGGGTCTGTATTGGGCCCAGTCCTATTCAACATATTCATAAATAATCTGGAAAAAGGGGCAAACAGTGAGGTGGCAAAATTTGCAAATGATACAAAACTACTCAAGATAGTTAAGTCCCAGGCAGATTGTGAAGAGCTACAAAAGGATCTCTCAAAACTGGGTAACTGGGCAACAAAATGGCAGATGAAATGCAATGTGGATAAATGCAAATAATTCACACTGTAAAACATAATCCCAACTATACATACAAAATGATGGGGTCTAAATTGGCTTTTACCACTCAAGAAAGATCTTGGAGTCATTGTGGATAGTTCTCTGAAAACATCCACTCAATATACAGCGGCAGTCAAAAAAGTGAACATAATGTTGGGAATCATTAAGAAAGGGATAGCTAATAAAACAGAATATATCATATTACCTCTATATCAATCCATGGTTTGCCCACATCTTGAATACTGTGTGCAGATGTGGTCACCCCATCTCAAAAAAGATATATTAGAATTGGAAAAGGTTCAGAAAAGGGCTACAAAAATGATTAGTGGTATGGAATGGCTGACATATCATAGAATCATAGACTATTAGGGTTGGAAGGGACCTCAGGAGGTCATCTAGTCCAGCCCCCTGCTCCAAGCAGGACCAATCCCCAGATTTTTACCCCAGTTCCCTTAATGGCCCCCTCAGGGATTGAACTCACAACCCTGGGTTTAGTAAGCCAATGCTCAAACCCCTGAGCTATCCCTCCCCCCCTCTCTAATGAAGAGAGATTAAGAAGTCTGCTATTTCATGTTGGCTCTGTGACTTGGAAAAGAGACAACTAAGGTGAGGATATGATAGAGGTCTATAAAATCATGACTGGTGTGGAGAAAGTAAACAAGGAAGTGTTATTTACTCCTTCTCATAACACAAGAACTTGGGGTCACCAAATGAAATTAATAGGCAGCAGGTTTAAACAAACAAAAGGAAGTATTTTTTCACACAGTGCAGAGTCAACCTATGGAACTTCTTGCCAGAGGATATTGTGAAGGCCAAGAATATCACAGGCTTAAAAAAAAAAAAACCTAGATAAGTTCATGGAGGATAGGTCCATCAACAGCTATTAGCCAGGATGGGCAGGGATGGTATCCCTAGCCTCTGTTTGCCAGAAGCTGGTAATGGGTGAAAGGGGATGGATCACTTGATGATTACCCATTCTGTTCATTCCCTCTGGGACACCTGGCATTGTCCGCTGTTGGAAGACAGAATACTAGGCTAGATGGATCTTTGGTCTGACCAAGTATGGCCGTTCTTATGTACTCCTCCAGCTCTAGCAAGGAATTGCTCTCAGCCTGGCTCTGCAGCTCTTCTTATACTGCTGGGCCCTGATTGGTTGCTTCCCACACAGCCATTCTAGGCAGCTTGGAGGACCTCTCTACTGCCCTTTTCTAGAGCTGGGTGTGGCAAGGCCTAGTCCATTCCATCACACAGACGAAGATGATGGTATGTAATGCCTGTGATAATGGAACACGAGATAGAAGGTCTTCTTTAAAGTGGCATAAGTCCTAGAGACTTAGCTGTGGACAGAGTTTCCTTTAATTACCCAATGTATCATCTATCTGAATGCTAAATAATCCATCTCCTTCAAAAGGTAAGTCTTCTATTTTAGCCCTGGTGCCTAGTGGGAAACAGGATAAATGTAGCCAGGCTTGTCTACTAAGGAATAAAGCTATTGCAAGAGAGTTCCAGAGGCAGTATCAGACACATCAAACATTCCCTAAGGGCATGTTTGACTACCTTTTGGCCTTCGTTAATAATGGTTGATGTTCGTTTCCTTTGGTCCTCTAGCAGATGTTTGGTAAAAAGAACCATCTTCTCCAACAATTCAAATTGGTATCTAGTCTTCAACAGCTAGCTGGCTATACACATATTCAAAGATGTTGAACAAAACAACTTTCTAACAAAGTGGCTAATTTCTTCCTTTCTTATCCAATGAGCTAGCTAGAAGGTTGAAAGCCAGATCTCAGTCTTTGACATTTTGTAGCTGCTATGACATGGAAGTTCAGTTGAGGATGCACACGAAAACAAGAGAAACCCTCTTCTGGGATTTGATGCAGCTTGTCAGCCTTTTTGGAAACTGGTTGACATAAAGAGGGTTTGGACCAAAGGGATTTAGCTAGTTGCCATGACTCTTCTACTATGGGCAAAGAGACTAAGTTTCATTGTTGACCATAAAATATCGAACATTGGATTTTCAATTTCCTCCAAAACAACTGATCATAAATTCAGGGCTGATGCCATCCTCTCCACTAACTCACAGTATGGAATTGCATCCTCAAAGGGAAACAAAGCTGTCAACATTCCAACATTGTCATTAGGAGATGAGCTTCTCTGCAACTCTCCTGAATCATAAGAAAATTTATGGAAGTCCCTCTTGGTATTCCTCTTCTGAGGTTACCTCCTGTTCTGCAGGCTGGGGAGGATCTGATGGTCTTCAATCCCTGGCTGAAGGATCCTGACCTCTCTGTTCCATAGAAGATGATGGAATTTATTCTGCCCCTGCAAAGTCCAGTCTACTAGTATGCCAACAGAACTGAGAAAGAGTTGGCGAATATGGCCATGGCATCCAGGGATGTATAGGTGTCGCATCTCAATGGCCCCCTCCCTCAAGGGGTCCCCCTGGGGAAGGCAATTCAACATTGTATTTTGCTAGCTCTGTTGCAAGCATATCAGGGCATTTTGGGAAGGGTCAAAGGTGTGAGTGTGGAATGAAAGATTCCTTTGCAGGTTGCAAGAGGCCAAAGGGGAAGGAGGAAGAGAGCAGAGAACAGGGTTAACTCAACACTGTAGCTAGCTATCTCAGTCTGATGACAAGATGCTGTGCTGGCCCCAGTGCAAGGTCATGGCACTAGACGAGAAATCTGCAGCTGCGTTTATCTCTCACTCAGCCACAGACAGCAATGAGAAAAGAAAAAGTACACAGAACCAGGGCTGCGGAGATGGAAAACACAGGCTAGATGACAAAGGGTGGGGGGCGGAATCAGAGCTGCGCGTCCCTGCAGCTGGTGTGTTTTGGGAAAGTTGAGGAGACCACAGAAACCCTTTTTGGACTGGTACAAAGAACACTAGGAACAGAGGTTGTGGAATGAAACACCCCCAAAGGAATCCTGGACTTAAAAACCCTCCTGAGAGCTGGAGCAATTCGGAGATCACAGTGGACCCTGGACAACCTGGGCCCAGGACAAGAACTCCTGTCCACCCCTCTCCCTCTTCTTCTTACATTACACCCAGGCTTGCCCAGCCTTGGGTGGTGCAGGTCTGAGTATGAAAGTGGGTTAGGGCTTGGGGCACTAACGCTTTCTTCCTTCCTCTGAGTAATGTGGGGAACCCCCACACCTCAGCACTCTCCGCTGTTAATTTATTATTTTATTAATAAAGCTTTAAAATGTAGACACTTGGTGTGTTTTGTCATCTCCTCCCCAAATGATCCTGCGGCCTCAGCCTGATCACCTGACGCCTCAGGCAGAGTGGTAATAGAAATTTGTCACAATTTTGGTGGAGAATTGCAGAGGGGGGGTAGCCCTACGGCACACACCAACTGTTTTTCCCTTGGTATTTCATGTTGGCTCTGTCCAGCACTGTTGGTTTTACATGTTGAGGATTCTATGATCAAAGGTGTGCCCACTCTCAGCTGTAGAAGGTCTGAGAACCAGAGAGGTTTATCATTCCTCTCTCCATCCCGGTTGGCGGGGGTAGGGTGCAGGTGGGTATACTCCCCATTGTAGAAGTCCTAGGTAATAGGAGGGGAGGACTCAGGGAGTCTCACTCCATGCATATAATCCTCAGTACATACACCCTCAGCCGTAGCATGCCTGAGTTGAAGAGGAGGACACAGGGTATCTTGCTTTGCCCGGGAAGGGTTTTGGTGTACGAACCCTCAGTGATTTTAGACTGAGTAATACGGAGGGAGGCTTAGCATAGGCTACGTGAAATCTCAAGTGATTAAGGATCTTAAGAATTGTACTAACGGATTGTGACAACATGTTCAGGAAAAGAAGGGTACAGCTGAGGACTTGGGAGTCCCGCAGTCATGGGTGATGGCATCAATGATGGGTTCAAAGCTAGATGCACCAGCATTAGGGAGCGCAGACATGGAAGTCCGGCTGCCTGGCCCACTGGTATCACGGGAGGCAGGCGGACCTGATGCCCGAGCCACAGGGGTGGCAGCAAAGAGGGACGGAACCCTGCTGCCTCTTTCAAAGAGGGATGAGGACCTCTCCTGGCTGGAGAAGGCTCTCACCAAGGTGGGATACAATCCCTGGAGTTCCATGACAGAGCTTCAGAGGTGGGTGCATTCTTGGCAGGATTAGTTAGACCTATATGCTGAGTATGAAAAGCAGAAGGGTAAAAACCTAGGGGCAGCTGTGGGATTAATCTGGACTGCAGCAGCCATGTGGTATCAAATGTTGTCAGGACAGAAAGAGGAGTTGGGGAGAAGGGAAGAGGTGCGTGCCCAACAGCTAGTGGAAATTAAGCAACTGAAAGCACAGCTTACTAACCAGGCAGCAACCCAGGCCTATGCTCAGGACAAGTTGCAAGCCTTGAGACAGGACCTCCAGGCGGAAAAGGCAGAACGCACCTGCCTGGAAGCACTAGCTAAGCAAGTACCTAAGTTGATTAAGGTGTCATTTTGGAAAGATAAGCAAGTGATTTAAGGAAAGAGAGTGAGAAGTTAACTCTGCAGAGGCTGGAGGGAATTAAGCAGTTGAATGTTGTAAAAGTCTTAGAGAAAAAGAGAATGCTTGGTTTCTTTGCAGCTATTCTGAAGGAAAATAGGCCCTTTTCCAAAGGAATGTGTGTAAATAATCCAGGCAAAGAGACTAATTAAAATCATTTGACTATAAACAATGCAGCAAGGGAGGCTTAGGTTGGACATTAAGAAAAAGTTCCTAACTGTCAGGGTAGTTAAACACTGGAATAAACTGCCTAGGGAGGTTGCAGAATCTCCATCTCTGGAGATATTTTAGAGTAGGTTAGATAAATGTCTATCAGGGATGGTCTAGACAGTATTTGGTCCTGCCATGAGGGATGTCGAGAGTGCCCTGCCCTTCCAGTCCTAGAATCCATGAATCTATGAATTCAGTTGTCAAATTTGCTAAAAAAAACCATAAGGGGAGGTTCAATCGGATTTAACTGCCCCAAATTTATAAATGGGATGTAATCTACATACAGCTATGCGAAAATAGAGCAGTGTAAAAGTAATGTGCATTTCCCCAGGACATGTGCGGTGTATATTGTGAAAGGGGTAAAAGAAATACAAAAACATACCATACTACTTAATTGAAATCCTATTAGGGATCCAAAGGAAGCCACAATAGGTTGTGTTTTCCTTTTCAGATCACTGTGTGTTTTGGAAGCAGGAGTTAAAAGTTAAAAGTAATCGGAACTCTGGTGAAAGTTGATTGTGTCCCTTTCAGGACAGAGTCTCTGAGCTGCTGATGGCTTTGAATCGAAAAGCAAGCCAGAAAGCATCTGTGTGAATGCAAATTACCTAACTGATAAAGGTAGAAGCCATTAAAACCTGGCCTGCCTATAGAACAAACACAGGAAAATATGGGGGTAATTCCTCTGTTTTGCCTGCAATCAACAAGGGTATTTGTAAAAGGAAAGAATATTTTAAGCAATAACCTGCCACCCCCAAAGGGGTAGAAACATGTTCCTTTTGTTTTTCAGAAAATTGGAAAAAGCTGATACCAGCTGAAGAGCAACCCAAAATACCATGAATCTACCGTCACAGTAGAAATTGTGTTTTGTGTTCTATGTTTCGTCTCGTGTTGTTCGTCATGTTGCTAGCACTGTTGTGTATTAAATGCTGCAGGAAAACATCCTCAGGCAGCAGACACCATATTAGGAGAAATTGGTTTTGGAGCTGGGATTATATGTATTGTAGACTTGGAGGTAATTAAGAATAAATTAAGCTCTCTGTCCCAGCTACAGGACAGCCTAATACAGAAACAAATTGGAAAAATGGGGCCATTCACTGGAATCAAAATGAACAGGACCGACCCTATGCCATAATGGACTGCCTCAGTCCACTGGTATACCATAGTAAAAACAATGAAAAATTGAAATGGGTACATGTTTCACAAATTAAACCTTGCAAAATGATTCATAATGTCTTGAATTTTTTACAGGAAAGGACTCCTGGAATTCAAAACATGAAACACTGCTCAACCACTACTACCTCCAAACCCATAAAACCTCAGTATAAGGATATTTTGGGGAAGATATCTTGGGGAAGTCCACTGCCATTTCTCCCCTGGCCAAGAATAATTCCCTACCATATCCTTTTAGTCATCCAGTAATGTGGGGTGATCTTTGGAAATGATTTACTCTGGATGTCAAGTGGGTGGGTACTCCATTGTGAACCGCATCTCTCTGGTAGTGTATCAGCTCCAGTTATCCAGCAAATTAAAATGGGCGCATGCCAATCAGCTCAAAACATATGGTTTTCCCTAGGTTTCTGATCATGGTGTCGTGGGCCTCAGTTGTGGATCAGCCGCCTGCCTGGACTGTCCAGGTTTCCATCTATCCACGAGATTATCTAAATAATTATAATTTTAAGAAGGAAGAATACCTCCAAAGGCTCTCCCTGGCTCAATCTGCTGAGGGGGCCTGAGCCACAGTGTGGCACAAGGCTGGAGGGGAGGTGCCTTGGAAACAGTGCACAGTCCGGATAGACACTGTAAAGCCACAGCAAAATACCTGGTGGGTGGCCCCGGACCTCCCTGGGATCCCAGAGGGACAAACACTGTTCCTCCTGTGGTGGCCTGGAGGGGAAGAGGAGGCCCTTTGGCAAGCAATAGCAGCCCCTGATCCCTGGACGCAATATTGTTGTTGCAACCTCCTAAACCAGACAAACGACATCCATAGCGAAAGCCAGGAGGGGCTGTAACGGACCGACTACTAACTTAGGAAGTTTTTGGTCCATGCCTCAGTTTCCCCAATGGGTGCATTCATGTTCTCTTTCTTTCCCTTTTGCTTTGTTAACAGGACAAGGCAGTGAGAGCCCAGGGACACCTGGAACAGGAGTGGTGGGACCGCTCTTGCTGCTTCAGACCTGCAAAATCCTTCATTGTAATACAATGTATTTTGGGGTATTTTCCAGGGATGGCCCCCAGCTGAGAGCCCCTCCAACTTGCCCTCCTCAGGCAGATGTCCTTATTCCCCCTCCTCCAGGAAAATGTTGCTTCAGGGTCAAGCGGGGGGGACAACTGTCACACCCCAATGGCTCTCTCCCTCAAGGGGTTTCTATGGGGGAGGCAGATCAGCATTGTATATTGCTAACACTGTTGCAAGCATCGCAGGGCATTTTGGGAAGGGTCAAAGGTGTGAGTGTGGAATGGAAGATTCCTTTGCAGGTTGCAAGAGGCCAAAGAGGAAGGAGGAAGAGAGCAGAGAACGGGTTAACTCAACACTGTTGCTAGCTCTCTCAGTCCGACGATAAGACGCTAGCTACGCTGGCCCCAGTCTAACGTCACGGCGTTAGAAAAGAAATCTGCAGCTGCGTTTATCTCTCACTCAGCCACAGACAGCCATGAGAGAAGAAAAAGTACACTGAACCAGGGCTGCAGAGATGGAAAACACAGGCAAGACAACGAAGGGGGAGAAGCAGAGCTGCGCGTCCCTGCAGCTGGTGTGTTTTGGGAAAGTTGAGGAGACCACAGAAAGCTGGTTTGGATTGATACAAAGAACACCAAGAACAGGGGTCATGGAATGAAACACCCCCAAAGGAATCCTGGACTTAAAATCCCTCCTGAGAGTTGGAGCAATTTGGAGATTGCAGCGGACCTCGGACAACCTGGGCCCAGGACAAGAACTCCTGTCCACCCCTCCCCCTCTTCTTCTTACATTACACCCAGGCTTGGCCAGGCTCAGGTGGTGTGGGTGTGAGTATGAAAGTGGGTTAGGGGTTGGGGCACTAATGCTTTCTTCCTTCCTCTGAGTGACGTGGGGAACCCCCGCACCCCAGCACTCTCCTCTGTTTTTTTAAATTATTTTATTAATAAAGCTTTAAAATGTAGACACTTTGTGTGTTTCATCATCTCCTCTCCAAACGATCCTGCGGCCTCAGCCTGATCACCTGACGCCTCAGGCAGATTGGTAATAGAAATCTGTTACATAGGGTGGTCCTACCACCTTGTCCCGTTTGGTATAGCAGTCTCCGAAGGATACTCAGGAAATTTGGGTTCCCTCTTTAGAACACTTCTTCCAGGAAACAACTGTCCAATTGACACCAATACCAGATCCAGCTCTAACTCCAATCTCCGATCAAATCCCAGGTCTGATACTGAAGCCATTGGTGAGACCTGTGATGCAGGGATCCTATACAAAGAAGGTGGGGAAAAGATTTTCCCTGGTGACCCTGTAAGGATTTGAGGTGGAAGAGGCAGTAAAACTGGGGAACTTTCGCTAACACTCTCTTGTCTAGATGTCTTATCCGCTTTTCAGTTGGATCCGTAGAAGGGTGCATATCCAGTTGAATCTGAGCCGTCAGCTCCATCATGCATTGTTGGTCCTTTGCTGATGGATCTGCAGGCTTTGATCTTGGGCCCATAGATTTGGATATCAGTCTGGAACTGGAGTCCTTGAGTGTTGATTCCATCCCATGCAAGCGATCAAGAGAGCTGCTAGAGACATGCTTAGCCTTCCTCTTCCTTGGAACTGCTGAAGATGTTCTGTGCACATCTCACAGATCCTTATAACTCCTGTTTGAATCTGGGGTTGATGTAGATTTTATCTTGGTAGAGGTCAAAGCTGAGGATATCACTATCAGGGCTTCAGTTCACTTGGAATAGGAGCCTGGCACCAAAGCTCTTATCACAGATCCAGATGACTTCTTGGATGCAGAAGTAGACTGAACTGATTCCGCTCTCTTATTTTTTCTGCCAAATCCCTTTGAAGTCTTGGATCTTGTAGGCATAGCAATTAGCATGTCCTGTAACAGAAAGACTTGCAGGGTATCCCTTCCCAGCTCAGTGGCAAGTGTGCTGCATATTTGGCAGCATGCTGGTGAGTAATTTTCACCCAAACATTTCAAGCACTATACCTGTGCATCGGAGGAAGGAAAGACTGCTGGACACAATGCATATTGCTTGGAAGCCTTGTTTCTTTGTGCTAATGTCCATCGTAGCTATTATCTATTTCTAATCTAATTAAGGAAAAAAAATCTTTTTAAAACTATGAACTATACTAATTACCTTAACTACTAAGTTACTACACTATTCATATAAAATTATTATTATCCTTATCCTATTTACTTATTATATGAGTGTTTTGAGGAGTTTAGACTACAGCACTAACTGCAAAAAGAAGCAGATGTCAGATGATTCACATCCTAAGGCTGCAGCATTTGGAAGGAATTGAGGTGCAATAGTGCCAACACTCTTATAGCCATACCCCATGTCTGACACAAGTACTAGGGACACAAAGGGAGGGGCAAGATATGTCTAATAGGTACCACTTCTAGAAGGTTCCACCATCTAGCTGCACTGGATCTGCACATCCCTAAGAGTGGAAATATGTAGAAGGTACTCAAAGAATTGTCAGTTCCTGATTCATCCCAATGTAACTGCTCCTCAAAAATCCTTTTAACTCTAAGTCAATACTTCTTAAAATCTTGAAAAAAAAATCTTCTTGCAGATCCGTTGCCCAGGCTAAGATGTAAGAATGTCCATACTAATCTCCAGAAAGGAAATTCCCTATAAAATCTCAAATAAAGACATAGGACTCCAGAAAAGAAGAGTCAGACAAGCGAAAAATTCAAGTTCCACAGAGAGCAGTGACTACTAGAATAATCCAAGAACCTGACCATAATTTTACCATCCACTATGGAATTTATGTTCTCAGAAATACCAGACATTTCAATTTTCCATGAATTAAATCTGGATATTCCTGTTAACTATACACATATAATCCCATATTGAATCCTGCTAAAATCTCTGCCTCAGAGCTATCTCACGCTAACGAACTAGGACACAGGACTCTGACCTGATTAAGTGTTTTCCCTTTTGGGTCCCAAATTTTCTGGTATTCAAGGTAAAGGGTGGGGGGAACCAAAATAAATAGGGTTTACCGACTGCAGGACTTATTTCTAAGGAAAACACCTATCCAAGACCTGTGATAATAAGATTCCATAACTTTACAGTTGGATCAACCATTCTTGCAGCAACTTATCACCGAAGTTTTAGCAAACAAGAAAAGAAAAGGTTTTTCCCCAGATTTTTCTCCCAGTCCTTCAGGAAGAGAGAGCAGATGACGCTCCAGATGGGAGAATGTGGCCAGCATGTTATTATTCAGATTAAAGCCTGGTATCCATAAAACCTAAATATTCACCTGGTATATTGGAAGCCATTGAAATAATCAGTCAGTGAAATGAGTCTTCCTTCCCAAGCATTATAGATATGTTGCAAGAGGATGTTTGATCCTCAGAAGGAAGTACTTGGTTTTCTTGTTTTCATTTTTAGGCGTTTGGGCTCTTGACTGGTGAGAACGACAGGATCCTATAAAAGTAGCCAGCCAGTCAGGCAGTGGCACAGACAGCTGCAGCGGCACAGCAGCCAGCAAACAGAGCTGTAAACAGGGGAGATTCAAAGGGAGTTTACAGGGGGAGGTTGCGGGGAGACTAGAACAGAGGGACTGACAGGCTAGGTAAAGCAGTGGGTGGTGGTCTGGTGCCTGTTGGGGGTTTGTGTTGTGTTGTGTTCCTTGGACTACCAGGCTTTAGGTGGGAAGGCTATGACTGATACAGAGGTAGCAGTGAAAGACACAATGAGGATGACTGGATGTGGAAGCTGCGGCATGTACATGATCCTGGAGGGGGCACCTGAAAAGAGTTCTGTCTGTATGAAGTGCTGCCTGATAGAGCTGATGGAAGAAAAGATCCGAGGACTGGAGATGCAGGTGGAAACTCTGGTCGAGTTTAGCAGGGGGTTTGAGCAGATGATGGAGCACAGACACGAGGGGGCTGAACGGATAAGCTCAGACGTGCAGATGGAAGCAGGACCAAAGAATTCAGAGGAGAGACTGCTGGGTGAGGAAAGTGGACGGTGGAAGCATGTGACTAAGAGAACCAGGCAGAGGAAAAGACGGGCCAGTGAAGGAGAAATAGAACTCAGGAACAGGTTTGCAGATTTGGAAAATGAAGAAGGGGCACAGCAGGTGGTCGCTGAAGGAGAGAGGGCAAGGAAAAAAAGAAGAGCTGATAGTCCTGCAAGAGGTGGGGAGGAGTCAATGGAGGCAACACCACATATAAGCCCCAGGAGGATTGCAAGGGTGAATAGGAATCGAGAGGACTTGCAGCCAGTGGGCACAGGGGATAGACCGGAGAATCACACTGTCACCAGGAAAAGGCAGGTCTACGTGATTGGAGACTCCTTACTGAGAAGAATAGACAGGCCTGTAACTAGAGCTGATCGGGAGAACAGAAGGGTGTGCTGTTTGCTGGGTGCTAAGATACAGGATGTGGACCTGAGGCTGAAAAGGATCCTGGCGGGAGCGGGAAAGAATCCGTTGATTGTCCTTCATGTAGGAACGAATGATACGGCTAGATACTCTCTGGAACGTATCAAGGGAGACTATGCCAGACTGGGGAAGACGCTTAAGGAAATCGAGGCTCAGGTGATCTTCAGTGGGATTCTGCCAGTTCCTAGAGAAGGGCAACAAAGATGCAACAAGATTATAGCGATCAACAGATGGCTCAGGCAGTGGTGCTATAAAGAGGGCTTTGGGATGTATGGCCATTGGGAAGCATTTATGGACAGAAGACTGTTCTCTCGGGATGGACTTCACCTGAGTAAGGAGGGAAATAGGATGGAGGCTCGCTGAACTGCTTAAGAGAGCTTTAAACTAGGAATTTGGGGGAGATAGTTGGGAGATGTCCAGGAGATCTCCACGCCGGAATTTAACCTTGAGGGAAGTAAACAAAGTAAGAGGGGATACAGTCGTGGACAGAAGATTTGGCATAAGGAGGAAGGGTAGTGTAGATAGCAGACTAACAGGTGATGCTGGTGGTAGAATGACTGTGCCTAACAGGGTAAAGAATGTCAGTGAAGCCAAACGGCAAAAATTAAGATGTCTGTATACTAACGCGAGGAGCCTAGGGAACAAAATGGAGGAACAAGATCTACTGGTGCAGGAAGTGAAACCAGATATTATAGGGATAACAGAAACATGGTGGAATAGTAGTCATGACTGGAATATGGGTACTGAAGGCTATGTGCTGTTCAGGAAAGACAGAAATAAAGGCAAAGGTAGTGGAGTAGCATTGTATATCAATGAGGAGGTTAACTGTAAAGAAATAAGAAGTGATGGAATGGACAAGACAGAGTCTGTCTGGGCAAAAATCACACTGGGAAAGAAAGCTACTAGAGCCTCCCCTGAGATAGTGCTTGAGGTGTGCTACAGACCACCGGGATCTGATTTGGATATGGATAGAGACCTCTTTAATGTTTTTAATGAAGTAAACACTAATGGGAAATGTGTGATCATAGGAGACTTTAACTATCCAGATATAGACTGGAAGACAAGTGCTAGCAAGAATAATAGGGCTCAGATTTTTCTGGACGTGATAGCAGATGGATTTCTTCACCAAGTAGTTGAAGAACCAACAAGAGGGGATGCCATTTTAGATTTGGTTTTGGTGAGTAGTGAGGACCTCATAGAAGAAATGGTTGTAGGGGATAACCTGGTTCGAGTGATCATGAGCTAATTCAGTTCAAACTAGATGGAAGGATAAACAAAAATAGATCTGGGACTAGGGTTTTTGACTTCTCGAGGGCTAACTTTAAAGAATTAAGGAAATTAGTTAGGGAAGTGGATTGGACTGAAGAACTTGTGGATCTAAATGCGGAGGAGGCCTGGAATTACTTTAAGTCGCAGCTGCAGAAACTATCGGAAGCCTGCATCCCAAGAAAGGGGAAAAAAACCACAGGCAGGAGTTGTAGACCAAGCTGGATGAGCAAGCATCTCAGACAGGTGATTAAGAAAAAGCAGAAAGCCTACAAGGAATGGAAGAAGGGTGAGATTAGCAAGGAAAGCTACCTTAGAGAGGTTAGAACATGTAGGGATAAAGTGAGAAAGGCTAAAAGCCAAGTAGAGTTGGACCTTGCAAAGGGAATTAAAACCAATAGTAAAAGGTTCTATAACCATATAAATAAGAAGAAAACAAAGAAAGAAGAAGTGGGACTGCTTAACACTGAAGATGGAAAGGAGGTTAAGGATAACCTAGGCATGGCCCAATATCTAAATAAGTACTTTGCCTCAGTCTTTAATAAGGCTAATGAGGAGCTTAGGGATAATGGAATGATGACAAACGGGAATGAGGATATGGAGGTGGATATTACCACATCTGAGGTAGAAGCCAAACTTGAACAGTTTAATGGGACAAAATCGGAGGGCCTAGACAATCTTCATCGAAGAATATTAAAGGAACTGGCACATGAAATTGCAAACCCATTAGCGAGAATTTTTAATGAATTGGTAAACTCAAGGGTTGTACCGTACGACTGGAGAGTTGCTAACATAGTCCCTATCTTTAAGAAAGGGGAAAAAAGTGATCCAAGTAACTATAGGCCTGTTAGTTTGACATCTGTAGTATGTAAGATCTTGGAAAAAATTTTGAAGGAGAAAGTAGTTAAGGACATTGAGGTCAATGGTAATTGGGACAAATTACAACATGGTTTTACTAAAGGTAGATCGTGCTAAACCAACCTGATCTCCTTCTTTGAGAAGATGACAGATTATTTAGACAAAGGAAATGCAGTAGACCTAATTTACCTCGATTTCAGTAAGGCATTTGACACGGTTCCACATGGGGAAATATTAGTCAAATTAGAAAAGATAGGGATCAATATGAAAATTGAAAGGTGGATAAGGAACTGGTTAAAGGGGAGACTACAACGGGTCGTACTGAAGGGTGAACTATCAGGCTGGAAGGAGGTTACTAGTGGAGTTCCTCAAGGATCGGTTTTGGGACCAATCTTATTTAACCTTTTTATTACTGACCTTGGCACAAAAAGTGGGAATGTGCTAATAAAGTTTGCGGATGACACAAAGCTGGGGGGTATTGCTAACATGGAGAAGGACCGGGACATCATACAGGAAGATCTGGATGACCTTGTAAACTGGAGTAATAGTAATAGGATAAAATTTAATAGTGAAAAGTGCAAGGTCATGCACTTAGGGATTAATAATAAGAATTTTAGATATACATTAGGGACACATCAGTTGGAAACAACAGAGGAGGAGAAGGACCTTGGAGTATTGGTTGATCACAGGATGACTATGAGCCGCCAATGTGATATGGCCGTTAAAAAAGCTAATGCGGTTTTAGGATGCATCAGGCGAGGTATTTCCAGCAAAGATAAGGAGATGTTAGTACTGTTATATAAGGCACTGGTGAGACCTCACCTGGAGTACTGTGTGCAGTTCTGGTCTCCCATGTTTAAGAAGGATGAATTCAAACTGGAACAGGTTCAGAGACGGGCGACTAGGATGATCTGAGGAATGGAAAACTTGTCATATGAAAGGAGACTCAAAGAGCTTGGCATGTTTAGTCTAGCCAAAAGAAGGCTGAGGGGGGATATGCTTGTTCTCTATAAATATATCAGAGGGATTAATATTAGGGAGGCAGAGGAATTATTTAAGCTTAGTACCAATGTAGACACAAGAACGAATGGGTATAAACTGGACACTAGGAAGTTTAGACTTGAAATTAGACGAAGGTTTCTAACCATTAGAGGAGTGAAGTTCTGGAACAGCCTTCCAAGGGGAGTAGTGGGGGCAAAAGACATATCTGGCTTTAAGACTAAGCTTGATAAGTTTATGGAAGGAATGGTATGATGGGATAGCTTAATTTTGGCAACTGATCTTTGATTACAAGCAGATAAGTATGCCCAGTGGTCGGTGATGGGATGTGGGATGGGATGGGATGGGATCCGAGTTACTGCAGAGCATTCTTTCCTTAGTGCTGGCTGGTGAGTCTTGCCCACATACTCAGGGTTTAGCTGATCGCCATATTTGGGGTCGGGAAGGAATTTTCCTCCGGGGCAAATCGGCAGAGGCCCTGGAGGTTTTTCACCTTCCTCTGCAGCGTGGGGCATGGGTCACTTGCTGGTGGATTCTCTGCAGTTTGAGGTCTTCAAACCACAATTTGAAGACTTCAATAACTCGGACATAGGTTAGGGGTTTGTTATAGAAGTGGATGGGTAGGGTTCTGTGGCCTGCTTTGTGCAGGAGGTCAGACTACATGATCATATTGGTCCCTTCTGACCCTAAGGTCTATGAGACAGAGTACTCATGGTAAGGAGCAGAGGTTCTTGCCATCTTATCTACAGAAAGGTGGACAAATTGGAGAGAATCCAGCGGAGGGCAATGACAATGATTAGGGAGCTGGGGCACATGACTTATGAAGAGAGGTTGAGGGAACTGGGTTTATTTAGTCTGCAGAAAAGAAGAGTGAGAGAGGATTTGGTAGCAGCCTTCAATTACCTGAAGGTGGCTCCCAAAGAGGATGCAGCTAGGCTGTTCCTTAGGTCTCTTCCAACTCTAATCTTCTATGATCTCCACATGTGTATGTACTTAGGGACCCAAGAAATGAATTCCTTTGGATGGGTGAAACTTCCCTCTCCTCTAGGAACCTAGGTGTTGTTCCTTTTTAAGTACTGAGGTAGCTGTAAATGTTTGTCTGCATATGCTGCAGAAGAAGTCTGTTTGGGACTCACTTGATCTTCCTTTTCTCTCTACTGGATTCAGATCACTGTAACTTTCAACTTTAACCCAGCACAATGAAGAAACCAGATCTTTTTTGAACGGTTGGTTTGTTCTTTTCCTTGTTCTTTACCACAACACTTCAGGAATGAGGGTGGATAAAAATCTATGATTTAAAAAAAATAGGAATTTTTTTTTATTTAAATCAGATTTTTTTTGACAAAATGCTTTTAAAGAAAAAACCTATCTAAAGATAGTTTTAATTAAGATACATTATAGCTCAAAGATGTCTCATCATGCAATAGGGATTATAAATTCTAATTCTATAGTATCAGACAATATATTCATGTAATGTTTAAGAAAAGTTTTGTAGATGAGTTCCAATAGTAATCCAATGGATTAGGGACCCAATCTTATGGCGTTCCAGAGCCTTCTGTATAGATTATTTAGGTTAATCTTTCTACCTACCCAATGGGACTCAGTGCTCGGTTTAGAAGATACCATCAGAGATGCTTAGTTTTGCAGTTCTCAGACTGGATTTGTGTCTCCAAAGATAACATGCTTAACAGCAAAAATGTTTTAAAATAAATAAATAAAATAATAAATAATATATAGAGGTGAGAAATAGCAGACCTTAACCCTATTGTCCGTCTGCAAATTTGTGTACAGAGAGTCAATCCTTTACCTTTCTCTAAAAGTGCAAAGTTTCAAAAAGTTCAATGAATAGAAGATTGTTCGGGGTGGAATAGATCTGGACAGGGAGAAGTAGTCTGGAGATAAATGTGAGAAGGGAGCGACAGGCAGTAAAAACAAAAGTGAAACTGTTTGAGCAGCATATTCCAGAAGTTTTGAGGTCTTTCTAAGTGTAGCCTTCATTGATTTGAGATCTACCATACCATTCTCTCACTAGAAGGGAAAACCTATCATGGCAACAGACCATAAGAGAGACCCAGTTTGGGAATATTTTAATGAAGTTCCTCTACCTGTGGGTAAGAATGCAAAATGCAAACAAAGCAACAAAGAAATGCAAGGCCTGATTGCCCAAATGAAATAACATCATGAGACGTGTTGCTTCTCAGGAGGAAGCTGCATTGAAGATGATGAAAAGAACATTTCTGAACATGCAGGAACTTCAGGTTGGTAAACTTTTTTATTTCAGACGTTTCTCAAGGATGGCCTGTCTTCCTTCTGGACTATTTTTGAATTCTCATGTTTGAGCAAAAAATACAGTTGTTACTCTATGGTACTAGCATTTTAGATGCAGTTGAGATAAAAAATAAACAGTTGAAATAGGCAGATCTTCCTTTTACAATTTCACCTTTAAAGTAGTACTGAGTGTCAGTGAATGCAATGAGTCATACTAAATGAGCAGTATGGTAATAATAGTTAAATAACTGCATTGATTTATTTTGTTTAGAAGAATCCACCCTCAACATTACAGGATTCTGAAGACTATCCACCTTCAAGATCACCATCATTTTCTATAGTTTCAGAGTTATCTGCCAATGATAGTGTTTCAGTCACATCACGTATGTCACATAGTCACAGTATATCACCAGTAGCAAAATCTCCATCATCCAGAAACAACCATAGATAAGTTTGTGATAAGAGCCAGCAGATTACAGAAAGAGGTAATTGATGAAAAAATTGCCTAGTTTATTTATTCAACAAACTCTCCTTTCCATATGATTGAGAACCTACAATTCATTAACTCGGTTCAGTCATTAAGACCAGGATATAATCCACCCAACAGAGCAGATGTCACAGGCAAATTGCTGGATAAAGTGTATGAAAGAGAAACTGAGCAGTGTGCAAAAGGTCTAGAGGGTGAAATTATTAACCTGAGTCTTGATGGGTGGAGCAATGTCCACAATGATCCTGTTGTATGTGCCTGTGTGACAACAGAAGACGGGAATGTCTTCCTTACAGGAACAATTGATACATCAGGAAACGCACACACAGCAGAATACTCACAAGAAGCAGCAATAAAAGCCATAAAGTGTGGAAAAAAATTCAAATGTCTAGCATGCAGCTTGGTCACAGACAATGCTGCAAATGTATCCAAGAAGAGAAGAAATTATTTAGAAGAGAGTCCCAAGCTAATAACATATGGTTGTAATGCTCATTTGATGTACCTCCTAACCAAAGACTTCAGTGTTCCAGAAATACAGGCTAATGTTGTTGAAATTGCAAAATACTTCCGTAACAACCACTTTGCAGCAGCTGCTCTGAAAAAAGTGGGAGGAACCAAACTAACTCTCCCACAAGACATGTAATAGAACTCAGTAGCGGACTGTTTCGAGCACTATAGCAAGAACTGGCCTAATCTGATGACAGTTTGTGAACAAAATTGTGAAAAAATAGATGGCACTGTCACAGCCAAAGTTCTCAACATTGGGCTTAAGAGAAATGTTGAACATATGCTGAGTATCCTGAAGCCTATTTCTGTATTCTTGAAGAAAATGCAGGGAAATAGCTGTTTTATTGCTGATGCTGTTGAATTTGGAAGGAACTGAGTGAAATGTTAAAAAGAGAAATATGCAGTGATAGAGTTAAATTACAAGCATTAAAAAAAAAATGGGACAAACACTATGTCCAGCTTATTTTCTTGCATATATTCTCAATACTCGATACCAGGGTCAAACCTTAACTGCTGAAGAGGAGGAGTTGGCTATGACATGGACATCCAGCAATCATCCCTCCATAATGCCAACTACAATGAACTTCAGAGCTAAGGGTGAACCATTCAAGAAATATATGTTTGCTGATGATGTTTTAAAGAAAGTCACACCAGTGAACTCGTGGAATTCACTTAACCACTTGGATTCAGAAATTGTTGAAGTGATAATCTCACTTTTAACAGTAGTAGTTTCTTTTTCCAGTGTAGAAAGAATATTTTCTTCCTTTGGACCAATTCATTCCAAACTGAGAAATTGTTTGGGACCTGAAAAAGCAGGAAAGTTTATTCTTCTTTTCCAGATTATGAACAAACAGGAAAATGAAGGTGAGGACAACTGAGTTAGCTGCAGAAGCCAATATTTTAAGATTCTCATGTTGACCCTGATGACATAGTTGATTTAATTTTAGTTGTTTTTAAGAAGTATTTAATTTAACTATTTTAGTTAAAAACAATTTTAAC
Source organism: Gopherus flavomarginatus (assembly GCF_025201925.1). NCBI lineage: Eukaryota > Metazoa > Chordata > Testudines > Testudinidae > Gopherus > Gopherus flavomarginatus. The sequence goes on along the minus strand of NC_066618.1, from coordinate 246,771,298 downwards.
AAAAACAAACCTGATTTTAAAAAACTTGAATGTTTAACTAAATTTAAAAATTTATATGCTTGCTTTGTTAAAATATAATCTGTTTGCTGTTGAAGAAAAAAAATCCAGAGAACAAAACATTGTTTTAGTTAAATAAAACAATTTAAATGTCTGTCGGGTGATGTTCTCCTCCTAATACACCATGGCAAGAAAATCCTCAAAATATTAATGATTAACTTGTTGAATTGGAGATAGTTCACCTCTCCACGACTTCATAAATATCTGCTAAATGATATAACCAAACAATCATTCATTGTCTGATATAGCTGTAAAACTAATCTGAAAAGTTTTCAAAATAAATAAAGGTTTTTCTGAGGAAGGAGCAACTGAATTTCCTTGAAAATTCAGCAACAGTCTAAAGCCAGGACGAATTTCCTAAGAATTGCGGCCATTAGCAAAGGAGAGCCCATCAGGGACTAACTGGAAAAAGTACATGCCTGTTGGAACCCTAAGAGAGGCCAAGTGCAGTGCTTTGGCACGGTACTCAGTAGCTGTCAAAATATAGGTATGCCAAGGCCTGTACTCTACGTCGTCCATGGTAACTAAAAGCTAACGCAACCAGTTACATAAACTTGTTTATAAAAGTTAGCCAAATTCAGAAACAGAAAGACTGAATAGTTCCAAACAAAAAGGTCTACTTATACCACACAAAGAAGAGAATGGAATCAGAAATTAAGGGACCAAAATTGGTTTGCTAGAAATTAGTTGTAACTGGTGGACAAGATAATGGGGCAATGGGTTATTGCACCTATCGCTCCCTTTTATGGGTCTTTTAAAAAGGCTTCAAAAGGAGGATCAAACAGGTCAGAGGACAGCAGGACAAAAAGGAATCAGCTGTTCCATCATGGTTGTCACCCTTACATCTTCTGGGATCCCAGGCGCCACTGTGACACTGTTCAGCCTTCGATCTCCTGATCCTGAGACCAGAGCCAGAGAGAGAGGAGGAAACCGATTACGTCACCACTTCTAACAGCATGGGTGAAGTCCTAAACATCAGCTGGGATATCAAACTTTGGTTCCTGCTAGTACTCCCTCCCTCATGGGTCCTTTTTCTTCCCCTCCCTATTTCCCCTCTTTCCTATCCATCTCTTTATTGCCTTCTGTTTAATAAGAGCCTGGTTTAGCTGGTCAAGAGTGTTTCTTTCAGAAGTGCTGTGAGCCCCGTGACCAATGAGGCAGCTAAAAGGAATGTGGTGATGCTGATACAATTTTGCCAACGTCTCGGGGTGGCTGATTGGACTGTGCCTGTGTTTCTGCAGCAGCAAGGTTGAAAGTAAGCATCAGCACCAAAGTCAGAAGCTGCATTTTCTATCTTTTTCTCCCTCCTTGTGTATGTGTCGTTTAGTCTGAAAGGAAGCAGGATTGGACTTGGGCTGGAGATGCTGTTACTGTTAATCTCAATTAACTTGTTCTCTTCTCCTCAAAAAGGATATTACCATCTTAAATACCATCTAAAAGATTGTCAAATAGGGGGGTTTCCTTTATTAAAAAACTCTCTGAAGGAAAAGAAAAAAAGTGATACATTAAAACGAAAGCCTTACTTCTTACTGTACATTTCAAATGCTTGAAATGTCTTTCCTTCTTTGTTTTATCTTTAATCAAAGGTTACGAAGATTTTTAATGGAGTGTTTTCAATGGGACTTAGCAGGCTGAGGTCTCTGTGCGGGAACCCTCAAACCTTGTTTAACAGTTTAGCGTTGTACAGTGGCAGGGTCATGTTAGCACCTTTGACTCTCTGGGCCCACTTACTCCATCAAAATTAACATAACAGGGGCCTGCAAGAAGGCAGAGATCATAATTCTGACATGAGAAACTATAGAATTGTTTGCTGTTTTTCTTAATAAATATCCTGCCTGTTTGTATCTTATTGCCAAGTGCAGATTATTCACTTCTTATTCACCACTGCTGCTTGTCACGATGACTTGCATTCCTTGACTGTTTACTTTCAGTTTATAACTGTCTCTAGCCCGCAAGAGTGAACAGCTTCACAGTAAATGGGCTATAAATAGCAATTTTGCAAAGACCACTTAGCAAATCAATTTCCAGATGTCTATTTCTGAGACAAAAGTTGAAGGGTGACAGAAGCAGCTTCTCCTGGATGACCAGGGTTTGTTTGTTTTTTTAAACTAAACCCGTGCATGACAAGAAGTGATCTTGCCACAAGTGGGTTTTAGTAATTTAGCAGGTTTGGGTGAGCAGCATAGGACGCACAAAAAGAGTATCTGGTTAGGGTCCCTCTAGTAATGGACTGAGTGGTCAGCTAAGAAACTGGTCTCAAGTTGAGGGTCCTCTCTGAAGTCCTCAGGACAAAAAGAAGCCAGCGTAGTAATTGTCTATGCTGGGCTTCAGTGAGAGCATTTTCTTCCCTTAACGAGAACTGTCCTGCAGGCTTTGTGGCATGACACAAGTTGTGGTAGGGAACAGTGGCAGTGTTGTTTCAAAAGCTGCTCTGGTGCTGTCCCCACCACACATCAGCAAAGTGAAGGGCTGGCTCACAAAGGAAGCACAATAGTGATCCTGAAGGAGAGTAAGCCGATGTTCAGGTGCTAAATCCACTTTACTGAAATCCCCATTGTTCCCCCAATCTCTTATGCAACAAAGCATGAGACTGTTAAGCCAATGGCTACCAGAGCAGGTGAGGAGCTGCTGAAACTCACTGGTATGGAGGCAAGGGGGAGGACTTGGCAAAACCTACCCCAAGCATTGCACTCAATTCCAAAAACACAGAATTCCTAGGGGAGACTTTTTTAAAGACTCATTTCCCCAGGGAAAAGAATCTTTTGCAAGTTACTCACTCAGGCAGCATCAAATTCACATTATGCAGAGCACCCATCCATGGCGTATGCACAACTTACGTCCTCAAAACAGGGTTCCAGTAGATCTAAATGGTGCATAGGCCTCTGTGGCCCCTTGTAGTGGGGTGGTCCCACTCTGGCCCTGAAGGGGTTAAAGCAGCCCTGGAGAGGGCTGTGGCTGGTAAAGCTAGGCTGATTGGGGGAAGCAGCCACAGCCGGGGCTACGCTCCAATCAAGCCACATCAGGCTACACCCCAATCAGGCCTATAAGAGGGCTGAGGGCCAGGGGCTGTATAGGCCGCTCTCTCGTCTTTGAGAGAGGAAGACTTGGCTGCCTGGGAAGAGGAGGGTACCTAGGGTGAAGCAGTGCTGGGGAAGGGCAGAGGGAGCTGGGGAGCTCCAGCCTAGCAAGGCCCCAGGCTGCAGGCCAAGCTAAGGGCCCACAAAAGGGTACTAGGGCTGCAGACGGGCAGCCCAGATATAGGCAGAGACAGCTGGTCCAATCCCCTTGCCGATGAGTAGTGGTTTTTAGACTGCAGTCTGCCCCAGGGAGTGGGGGCTAGACAATGACTGGCAGTAGCCACTTAAGTGAGGTGGGGATGGGGGTTGGGGACTCCCCTGGGTGGGGAGACCCAGATTGTGGGTTGCTGCTAGGGGGCAGAACCCTGATGTAAAGGGCACTGGGGTCCAGGAAGCACATGGGGGCCAGTGGCAGGCAAGACACTGGCCTGCAGAGGGTGCTCCAGAGTCTGGAAGAACTAATTTCCAGTACGACCAGCAGGAGGCACCGCGCCAGTGAGTCGTCACCCCACCACACCCCTCTATACAGGAATGAGTTTCACCCAGAGTACAGAAGAGGAAGTATCTGCTTTTCTCTGCAGCAAAAATGGAACTGAGGAGGGTGTGTTGGGGCCAGAAAAAAATGCCAATTGGAGCAGCTTTAAAATTAGGGCAGTGTGGGGGGAATGAAGATGAAAAGAGGAACTCTGTCTCAATTCAGCTGGACTGGACAAAAAAATCCTATGAATTACAGCTTCTGTTCACATCACAAACACAAGGAAAATATAGATACTTACATTTACAACACAGACATCACAGTGATTGGTTATGTTTTAAAATAACTCCTTTATATTATCAGAAAAAAGGCAAAAAGAAGACTAAAAGCTCTATATAAACTGATCATACTCGATAGTAGGTATATAAATATGAAGATACCCCTTCTCAGTTAGACAGAACTTTACATCTTCCAAGAGTTGTACAAACACTAATTAAAATTCAGGATAAAATTTTCAAAAGTCCGTAGTGATTTAGGAGAGTAAGTAACATTTTCAAAATGGATTGAGGCTCCCAGGTGTCCTCATTCTCAATACAATTCATGAACATGCTTTTGAAAGTTTTACTTGCAGTGTTTCAGCTGTCTCTCAACTCACAAAAGAAGACAGTAGCTGGTTCAAATGTTAGGAGCGGGCATTACACATGGACCAAGTGTAAGTGTATTTCCTGTGCGCCTTGGGAATTCAAAAATATATATGATTCAAACACAGTACTAAATGAAGCAATGCTAGGCTACTTTTTGAGACAACTTACACTTGACAATACAGAAACATACAAGAGAATGTTTTATCCAGCAAATCTGCTTTATTGTTAACAAGTGGCAAGATTGTAGAGGGTAAGCGCTTTACAAATTAAATTTGCAAATTAAAATGGAATTGACATTTGAGAATTCAAACTTCACATAGCAAATAAGTGATCAAGAAACTCAAGCCACCTAATAGAAATCGGACTCTTTATAGTGACAAATATGACAGTATTCAATATATTAAAGTGCCAGGCATAAACAATGACAGATCAAGTAATGACACCTCTAATAATATCAGATACAATAATGAACCATTTATATAAAAAGGAAAACATTGGCATAAAAATAAATAAATGGGTGCTTTGCCTTATGAAGATGCATATAAAAGACACACAGGATCAGCGCTTAAAGGAGGACAAGCACACGCAAATTCCACTAGACGCAGAGCAGCTGTTGAGTGCTCAGCATTGGATCATGCGCAAATCCCACACTATTTCTGCCAAAAGCCCACACCAGAAATGGTGTACAGACTGCTGTTATTCTATAACTATATTTGCATTAGTGGTTTTGAACTGAATGAAACTTCAAAATACATCTGATTAAGTCTCAAGGGCTATTATTTACATGGGGGAAAATACTTTTCGATTAGTATGTATCAAATGAAGAATGTTCATATTTGTAAATGGAAAATTTGTAAAGTTTTTCAATTGCTTGGACATATTTAATGGCTCTATTTAGTGCCCATGACATGGTAACATGTTTGCACTTTAACAATAAAAAAAAAAACCTTAACTTTTTCATCTGGAAATATGTACCAGCGAACCCCCATATTGTACATCTAGGAAGAAAGTCTCAAGGAACTAAGTGAGTGCTAACTTACTAACCACCACTAATAATTTCCTACCAAATATTATTTTTACAACATGGATAAAGTGAGGCCACGATTTAACCTTACTAGTGGGTTAAAAAGAAACTAACACACCACAGGCGAATCTGGTTTTAATCAACTGTGCTTATCAAAATGCAATAGAACTCTTTACTCCATTATGTTTTGAATTTAAAAAAGATACATACCCACAGATTAATAATAAATGAGTCTTGAAAAATTCTATTCACTCACTCGCCTCAGGCAAGTAATTCTTTTTTGGGCAAGCAAGTAAAATTCACTCAATTTCATTAACCATCATTTCATGTACATTTATTTTCAGTGTTTGACACAGTTGCAAGCACAAAACCTTGTTCTCATTTAAGTTTCACTGCTTAGCAAAAACAATACAAGTAAGTAGGAAAATAGCCCCTTTTCTAGCAACACAATTTTTCCAGTAATGATTTCAGAAAGCTTCTACCAGGAGTGTTTTATTCTTCATACAATACAGAATCAATGTGACTGATAACTAACATTTCTAGGAGATTTTTATAGCATTCAGACAATATTATTTGATTTCATGTTCAGTAGACTAGTCATGCGGGATGCCAGCACGCAGCATTTAAGCTACTGCAGAGAGATACTGTTCTGCTATTTCCATCAGGAAAAAATAGTTTTTACCTATTCCTCCCTGGCCACCACTGCACCATCACAATACTGAGCCACTTCCTCTCAGTAACAGACACCCTCCATGATGTTCTAACATTGCGGCTGTTGCTGAAATGCACTTTGCAGTCAGCACTCTGTTTCCCTCACTCGCTGTAGCACGTGCAATGGAAGACTGATTATTAGATGCACTGTAGGAGCAGATTCAGTGCTAGAGCACCATGGAGAGCTCCTAACATCAAGCTCGGTCTCATTACTGGGCAACAAACCTTAAAGATTGAGAGATTTTCAAATCTACCAAGGGAAATGTAATGGGGAATTCAAAGCTCCGCCTCAAAGTTCAATTTTTAATGAAAAATGTGAGAGAGAATGAGGGAGAAACGGACAGGCAGAGGGGAAGGCAAGGCACTAAGTCTGGTGTCTGCTTTCTGGGGCACAGAAATGTTTTTCATGGCCCTAGTTCTAGGTGCTGGTGGTCTAAATCCTAAAAAGAGGCAGCACTCAACACCTTCAGGACAGGGAACATGGCGTGGCAGCCAAGATGGCATGTAGGGCCAAACCCACGGAAAAAAAACACAGAAATTGGGCTTGTTTTTGGTTTAATTGGCTTGTGAGCTGCTTGTTGGTTAGTTTTTGGTTTATATCTTGTTGCATGTTGGGCTTGCAGCTTGCTGCTTCTTTTTCTTGATTGGCTCCCGGCAAGCAGGAGTAAAGGAGGGCAAGCAGGGGAAAAGGGGTGAGAGAGTCAGCAGTGTACAGTGGGCCCACCCCAGTCCCAGACTGCACACTGGGAGGATCTAGTCACATAGAATGTTGGGGTTCTTAGGGACTGGCCTGTTTTGAAATGGGATTAGCTTGATTTCTGGCTTATTGTGAGGGTGCTTATTTACCAGGTGAAAGTTGGCAACTGTGGGACCTACCATTAACCTTCACCTCAGAGCTGGCTCTTCATGCAAGAACCCTCCACTGATTCCCTCCTACAGAATAAGAGAACCTTTGCAAGAGAACTAATAGCACAATATATATGGTAGATAATACAAGTTGTCAAAGTCCTGGAGGTGAAAGTAATACTGTAACCATGTAATTACACCAAAAAAATTATTCAGAGATTTTTAAAATGTACAGTTAGTGCGTGTCGTTATTCAGCAGTTTTGGGGTTCATAATCCATCTCTAGTGTTCTTCCCATTTTAATTAAAAATGATTAGCTTAGCTTTATTAATTTAATTCTGGATAATAACTTTTGAAGAGTTCACACAGAACATATGCTTTATACATATTCTTAGAGAGATGTACACTGAGCTTTCAAGATCTTCACTAATCTTCCTTCAATTACCATGCTTATTTCTTGCTTTTTATATGACACTTAACTATGTTCCTTATGTTTTATCTGCAATGAGTATTGTGAAAACCATTCCATTTTTGTTAGCTAACAAACATTTGGATGGAAAGGCAGCAGTCAGTGCTGCTACAGTATGCAATGCAGTTCTCTGTAGATAGCACTAGATACATGAAAAATCTAACCCATTAGATAATAAAAACATTTTGATAAACAAACCTTAACATACTGAATACAGCCTCAGTATGCAGTAACAAACTGGATAATCAAAATTTTTGTTAGTGTTTTCATGTCTTTATTATAGACGATTCAAACGTGCACATTATTAAATGTTACATTTTGTCAATAATCTAGGTTTAAATTTACTGAGTTGTAATACTGAATTAAACTTTAGACTAAAACACACAAAATTTCAATTAAAAGAAAATAAATGGTGCATAACTCTAGGATAATTTTCTAAAACCTGACTTTGAAGCACTGCATTACACAACAGCTCAGAGAGCAGTGAATATAAATCCATGTATTGTATGTATTGAATTGGGAAACCTGGCATTTATGGTTTCAAAGGACAGGCTTTCATAATTTTGTAAATAATTCCTTCACTCCTTTCATTATTCACAATTAAATCCTTGTAAGTGTGAAACTAATCTGTTTCCTTACAATATAAACGGAAAGTTTAGTACGCACACATTGCTGTTATTACAGCTTTGCTCATGATGAGTGCTGGGCTGCTACCATTTATTTTTTTAAAAACTGATAACATTTAATTTGCCAACATATATAAGAACAGAAACTAAATCAGACACTGGGCCTATGAACCTTAAGCGTCCCTTGGCTGAGCCCATATTTGGCTCATTCTTAAATTCCTTGGGCACTTCACACCAGAGCAGACGGCCCACAGAAGGACAACAGACACCCTAATGTGATTCTGGAGCACATTTTCCCTGGGGTTTATGTCCACAAGGGATGCAGAATTGTAATTCCCATATGTATATATGAAACTGCCAAAAGGACATTCTATTCACTTTAATTTCTAGCACCCAAATTCAGTTAAAGTCCATCAAGTCTACCTATTATACAACATCACATTTAATAGTTATCTACCCTTACATACTAAACATGGGCAGCTCAGTGGCTATATTGGAGAATTAGAAAAGATGTCAATATATCTGGTAAAGGGACAATTCCTAGAAGCATTTAATTTCTCAGAAAGATTACAAAACAATTCTGTACCACTGAACTTGGTCATCCTAAAATAGCAATGATATTTTAGGGCCCACAAAACGACAGCATCAAATCCCTAAAGATATCCATAAAAATTGGAGAAGAGTATCCACAAAATGGATATGAAATGTATTTTGTTTGTAACTGGCCCCCTTATCTGTATTCTCCAAAAATATGATTACTACTTTTGGATTACATTAATTGAAAATATTGCAACGTCATACCATATGTGGCAAAAAGCTTCAATATAACACCTTAACAAAAATCATACACATAGTATACTAGTGTCAGCAATGAATTAAAAACAACAACTTTGGACAAGTCAGCACAGTTAATTTGGGAAAGGCACAATTAGATTCTTTCAGATTGTTTTTCCCTGGGAAACCAAAATAGTTTAAAACACTTTAAAGCAACATCACATAACAGAAACATTTAAATTAAGACACAGACTAAGAAACTCAGCTTTTGCCTGGTTATTTAAACTGCCCCCTCTAGTTATCATATTACAAAAATTAAACAGCTAAGGTGCCTGATCCTGCTTTCCTGGAAGTCTATGTGAGTTTTGCTATTGACTTCAATGGCTGCAGTACACCGCCCAGGAGAACACAGAAATTGCAGACAGAATAATTAAATATTCATACTATTCCATGAAGCATAATTGCTCCATAAAACATATGGCTGTGCCTTTGCACATGGATAAGAATAAAGGCAGTGAGGACTTCTATCAAAACTTACAGTACCAGTTTCATATAACTATATGGACCTCTATCATGTTAGATACATTATAAGGACTGTTTAAAAAATGGATGTACAGATTATATTTTCATCATCTATGATAATCATCCATTAAAGCCATCAACTGGAAATTCTCAATAAATATCCAAGAAACTTTTTTTTAAAAATTTTGGAGTGAATTATTTTGTCTTTCCTTCTGGAGAAAGAGGAGGGAAGTGAAGAGAGCAGGAACTTGCAGACACCTCTGGAAGGAGAGATGGGAGCTGTTGGATAAGATGCATGTGGACGGTTGTGGAAAGGAAAGCATGTCATTATGAAAAACATAGCTTTTAAAAAAAACGCCTGGTGCCATACTGCTGGCTGTAAATATGTAATAACCTTCACTGGTTCTTATTCAATTCCTATTATTCTTTACATAGGTGAACACTACTTTCACACAGCACTTCAGTCCATTTGCTTTAGCAAATCTTTCAGAAGCAGTGCCAGAAAATAACCATGGAAGCTCATTAGAATACTATGGTTTAATCTCTTTAACCAAAAACAATCTTTCAGTATTTTAATTAGAAAGTTATAGGAGCTGCTCATGCAGTTTTCATATTTCCTTAAAAGACAGTTTCTTAGTTAGTGTCCCATAAGTATCTGATTCCTCCTCAGAAGCATTTTTTAGCCCAAATATTTCATAACTAGAATATTTTACATACTAGGGTTCTATAAAAAGATCCATTTCTATTTGCTAAGTTGCCAAACACACCACTACTTAGTTTAAAATACTTTCCAACAGAGATTAGAGTCTCCTTGAATGGCACAGTTTTAGGTACCTGTTATTTTTATATACAGTATATATATTTATACATAAATATCTATGCAAACAAAAGGATTGCACTCAGTAAATTACTACAACATGGTATTTCAGGATGTTTGCAGCATGAAATCTAACAGGAAGGAGTGCTCCAGCATTCCATGCTGAAATATGCAACTGAAGCTCTGGGTTTCTTTCTTTTTGTTTTGTTTTTTGTCTGCTTGCTTTCTTTGCCTTTATGAATGCATTCACACAACCATTCTTCGAATTCCACATTCACAGCAGAACTTTGCCCATTCCACAGGGTACCTGGTTCCACATTCATGGCAAAATTTTGATAACTGTACGGGTGAATTTTCATCACTGCTTTTTGTACTTCCTCCATTGACTGAGTCTCCACTATCATACCCAATTTTACCATCAGACCTGAAAATTCAGATAACAATAATGTTCATAATATAATTTAAACCAGTGCAATTTGGTATAAGTATCCATTCTAATCCTTTGCAAAGAATTACAATTTAAGAACTGACAAATATATACTTTAAAGAAGGGATCGGCAACCTTTGGCCTGCGGCCCGCCACCTTGGAGGGTCGGGCCAGTTTGTTTAGCTGACGTGTCCGCAGGTTAGGCCGATCATGGCTCCCACTGGCCGCGGTTCACTGCACCAGGCCAATAGGGGCGGTGGAAAGCGGCAGCCAGCACATCCCTCAGCCCGCGCCGCTTCCAGCCACCCCCATTGGCTTGGAGAGGCGAACGGCGGCCAGCGGGAGCCACGATCGGCCGAACCTGCGGACACATCAGGTAAACAAACCGGCCCAGCCCAGCCCGTCAGGGTGCTTACTTTGGCGGGCTGCAGGCCAAAGGTTGCCAATCCCTGCTTTAAAGTTTGTGCCATGAAAGGGATAATCAGCTTACCTACTTGAAATATCATATCGTACACCCTTTCCAAAATGCTCCCTACTTTGAAACGAAAAGAGAGATGCTAAAGGAAACTAACAACAGAATCTTAGAAGCAGGAAGAAACATTCACGTCACAAGTTAGTTCAACTAGAAATTCTATCACTGACATATCAAAGGTTTTGTTGTAAAGTAATCCTAAATATATCTTTAACAAATGAAAGTATATAGTCAAAGAAATATTAGCACTGTATGGCACTGAGAACCTCGGAAAAATCACACCAGCCATATCACCCTCAGATCATGTGGAGTTAGAACTATAAACTCCCTATTTTCTCTTCTTCAGCTAGCAGTAACTGACTTACATGTAGGTTGAAAGAGCCATTCTCACAACCTTTTCACAAGTGTATTGAAACTTCTAGTGCTCAGCCTTACACACTTGGATGGGTGAAATTTTACTTTTACACTAAGCTATAACACTAAATATGCCAAATCTACAGTCATAGCACTAAAATTGTTAAATCTATCAAAGAATATTGAAGTAAGAGGTTTCCATAACTGTCCGTGTACCACCCTTCTCATCATTTCCCTAAAATGTTCCTATTTACTTACAAGATTACAAAGTTAAAAACTACCTGCTTGAATAACTTTCTGCATTATAGATTTTCCTTTTGTTTGCCAGAGCACCTGTGCCCACGTTTTTTGCCATACTTGGAGGGGTTGATATTCGAGATTTCACAGTGGGTCTGGAAGAGAGTAGATAGTCAGTGAATTAAATAAACAGTTTCAACAAACCACCCGGGCACAACATTGCCAATACTTTGTAGAACCTCATTAATCCCACCAATGACAGAGTGAAGAGCCGTAGCATGATTAGCAAGGTCTGAGGACCACAGAGTGCCCAGAACCTGGACCAGTGATGGTAACACTGCAACCCTTTTGGTTAATGGTGGAGAAGCATTTCACTCCTACTCCCAACCTTTTGTTCTGCATCACACTAGAATAGAGCAAATGCACTCTCTATTGATTGCTCATGGGACAGAACATTTCCACCTCTTTGCAGCCAGGCTATAAGTGACTTTATGGCTCTGTTAGGACTGCTAGAAGAGTGAAAAACAACTGACTGGTGGCCTTAAAGAGGTGGAAGAATCTTTAGGCAGATGGATGCTTTGATCTCCTTCACACTCAATTCTTAGGTGAGTCATGGCCACTGCCTTCTTTTTCCCATAATACTGAACCCAGCCACGGCAGCCATTGGAGGTGGCTGTTACTCCCCTGCTTATGAAGGATGGTGATGCCCTCATGGTCCAGTCTCTTCCTCCTAAGCATGGGGATGGGGGAATAACTTTATCCAACAGGGTAGCAGCACCCATCTTTTATGGTTTGGTAAATCCTTAGTTCAATACTGCAGCAATACAGACGCAGAAGCTCTCTCAAGAATCCCCACACAGAAGAATGGAAGTTGGGTGGTGATACCCAGCTAAAGGATTGCTCTGTCCCAATCAAATCTCTAGACAGTTGCCCAATTTGAAGAAATGGAGAAATATCAGAGCACTGACAAGTGCGCTATCCCTGAGCAGGGATAGTAAGGATGTTATCCCTGAGTAGCATTGCCACCATCAAGAGGAACGAGGAGGAAGCACCCTTCACTACGAGTGATTAAAGATAAGTTCTGTTGTCTTGTTCCAAAAATTTACCACACACTGGATAGTGTGTTGAAGAATGTATTTTTTTTTTTTTAATTTACCTTCATCAGTAATAGCCAAGGGTAGATTAAGGCAGGATTCTTGACCCCTGTGATCTGGACCCAGTGGCCTGAACACTGCTGTGAAAAACCCAAAGTGAGGGGAGCGGTCTAATAATTAAGCACACAAGTATGCCACCCACGTACGCCAGCGAGTAATTTGGCCCATAGCCCCAGCTCACAGATTGACTTTGTGACATCAGGCTGGTCGCAAACTTTCTCCTTTATTTCTCCTGTCTGCTTTCCTACCTACTTACCAACAGCATTGTAAGGATTACTTTACAAAAGCATTGTGGAATCAAAGCGCCACAATATAAGTGCAAATTACTCTCAAAAAGTTAGTTAAAAGTACATTATTAAGGTTGCAAAATCAAGCATTCAACATTTTGGAAATGCCAGAATTGTTTGCCTGGGCGACCTTAATTCAGTCTCCCTGTGCATGTACATTATTATACAGTCTTTAATTACATTATCAGATACTGTTTTTTCCCACGGGGTCCCTGCCTCATTCAGTGCATGAGTGAGGAACTTATGAGCAACTATTTATCATTCAGTGTGCCCACAGGCCTCATTTATTGTCCACTATTCAAATCCTGCTCTGAAAACAGAATTATGTATTTCTTCATGGGCTTGTCTACTGTGCTCATCATTATAGTATGAGTGCTTCATAAATATTAAAAGAATATATTTCCACAACACAACTCTGAGATGACAAGGAATTATTATCCCCATTTTCCAGATAAGGAACTTGACTCACAGAGACATTAAGGTAAACAATATCCCCTAATTTTGGGTGCCCAATTTGAGACACCTAGGACCTGATTGTTCAAAGCACAGTTCTCATGGACTTCAGTTGCAGCAGTGAGTGCTCAGCACTTTTTAAAATCAAGACTCAGGTTGTGAAGTCAGGGACCTAGGAAATGATGAACATTCAATTAGTGATCACGTGCAAAAAGTCTGGCTTAAGTGACTTGCCCAGCACCACACAGGAACTCTGTGGCAAAAGCAAAGATACAATCCAGTTCTCCAGGGCAACATTTAACTGTCTCGATAAGACCCTCCTTTCTCATCCTGCTATCCCCTGCCTCATTCACTACACATCTTCTACTCTGGATGCCTTAGAAGAGCAGAGGCCGCTGCCTGGGGTTCTCTGCATTGTGTCCTCTCTGGCTCTTTCATTGTAATCTTTGACCTCACTCTGACTCTTGTTTCTTCCAGTTGTTGTCCCCAGAAATCTGCTGCAGCCTGGGTCTAGTGGTTCCTCCCTCTTACCTGAGGGGGCAGGCCTTTAGTTCTGGGCAGGCCTATACCCACTTGCCCTAGTACTACAAATAACACTGCTCTACAGCCAAAATGCTTCTGAAATAAATGTAGTCCAACTTTACTGATTCTGGGTCACTGAGAACGAAAATGATGCTTAAAATTGTTGATTGGCTCTAGTTTTCAAGATATGCTATTGGGTCAGTATATACGACCCTTGACTTGGGAATGGCGAAGGATAAGTGAGTTATAAAGGGAAGGGATCTCAATTTAAACCAGAAATGACTAAAATACATCTTTGACTGGATCTATGAATAAATCTGTGACTGGGTTTGGACAGTACTTGCTTTTTAGGCAAAACAATGAATGATGCAATCTGAAGCTGGTATTGTGTCATACATGATATGAATTGCATCATGTTATTCCTAGAAGTCATGGATGATGCAATCATAACAAAGCTTACATCACTCTGCTGAACAAATTGCCCTACATCAGCTCTAGAAATCATATAGTATCGTGCTCTCTTATTTGTCAGTGTTTGATTTTGCAAAGGGACACATTTCTGTCTAGCCAAAGTGAGCAGAGATGCCTCGTACTTGTGTGAACAGTGCAGATAACTTCTGCTATGTTTGTGGTGAAGTGACTTTTGCATCACAAAAGCGCAGTATAAGCACTATGGTTAAGAAAGCCTATCACCTTTATTTTGGCTGCAAAATTGGAGATCAGGACAAGAGGTGGGCCCCACACATATGCTGCAACACTTGTGCAACAAATCTTCGCCAGTGGTTGAACAGGAAAAGGAAATCTATGCCTTTTGCAGTGCCAATGATTTGGAGAGAGCCAAAAGATCATAGCAGCAATTGTTACTTCTGCATGGTGCCTCCAGTTGGGAAAGGTGTATCGAAGAAGAAGAAGTGGACTGTGCATTATCCAAACATTCCATCAGCTATACGCTCAGTACCCCACGGAGAAGGACTGCCGGTTCCTGATGCACCAGAATCACTCTCACTTGAGTCAGACGAGGAAGAGGAAGAGGATGAAACTTCTGGTCCTGAACCATCAATGTCACAGGACTCACATATTCTCCCATCCTCCTTCTCTGAACCACACCTCATAACACAAGGTGAATTGAATGACTTGTCAGGGATTTGGAACTACCCAAGAGTAAGGCAGAGCTGTTGGGCTCCAGACTACAGCAGTGGAATCTCCTGGCAGGCTATCAGGACAAATGGAGTCCATCAATGCTTGCAGACTATTGCTGGACAGTGACAAGAGATGCTCCATTTAATGAATACAAGAGACAAGTCAAGAAGCGCCGAGTAGACACTGAATAGGACTAAACTATGTACATAATAGTTTTTTGCCTTTTGTTTCATAATAAATTTGATTTATAGAACCCTTTTGCTGATTTTTAAAGTGTTACATGAACAGGACAGGTGAAATATTATCATGTAAAGCAACCATAAACACATGAAAAGACCTAGATTTACAATTTATGATTAAAACTCTACTATCTACACAATATACATAGACATAAAATGTAAAAACTTAAATATCTTAGAAACAGTAGCCAATCAGTTGTTTTAATTGTCATATTTGAATTCAGCACATCAAAATACATAATAAATATCACATTTTATCTCTAAAGCAGACGACTTCTCAAAAATCCTACAGACCACAGCATTCTTTAACATGCAACCCTGATTCATCCCCAGAGCAGGTCCTTCTGTGAGCTGAATGAGGTCAGGGTCTTGCGGAAAAAATATTATTCAATCATACAATTAAAGATTGCATACTAATGCATATGCACAAGGGGGGCAAATTAAAATTACAAAGGCAACCTTAATTCTGGCATTTCTTAACTTTTGAGTGCCTGACTTTGCAACAACAATTATGTCTTTTAATGTATTTTTTGTGCACAATTTCCTAGACTTTTAAAACAGCAAACCAGAAAATGAAATTTCATCAGGCGGCATGTCAAGGTACCTCTCCCACTCTGAACTTTAGGGTACAGATGTGTGGACCTGCATGGACACTTCTAAGCTTAATTACTAGCTTAGAACTGGTAACACTGCCACCATCCAGAAATGTCAGTATCTGGAACACTTCTTGTCCCCCCAAAACCTTCCCTTCCCTGGGCAGCCTTGAGAGGTTTTTTCACCAAGTTCCTGGTGAACACCGATCCAACCCCTTGGATCTTAACACAAGGAGAATTTAACCATCCCCCACTCCTTTCCCCCACCAATTCCTGGTGAGTCCAGATCCAATCCCCTTGGATCTTAAAACAAGGAAAAATCAATCAGGTTCTTAAAAAGAAAGCTTTTAATTAAAGAAAGAAAGGTAAAAATCATCTCTGTAAAATCAGGATGGAAAATACTTTACAGGGTAATCAGATTCATACAGCCCAGAGGAACCCCCTCTAACCTTAGGTTCAAAGGTACAGCAAACAGAGGTAAAATCCTCTTAGCAAAAAGGAACATTTACAAGTTGAGAAAACAAAAATAAGACTAACACGCCTTGCCTGGCTGTTACTTACAAGTTTGAAACACGAGAGACCGATTCAGAAAGATTTGGAGAGCCTGGATTGAAGTCTGGTCCCTCTTAGTCCCAAGAGCGAACAACACCCAAAAACAAAGAGCACAAACAAAAGATTTCCCTCCACCAAAATTTGAAAGTATCTTGTCCCCCCACTGGTCCTCTGGTTAGGTGTCAGCCGGGTTTACTGAGCTTCTTAACCCTTTACAGGTAAAAGAAACATTAACCCATAACTATCTGTTTATGACACGGCATCATACTGACACCCACATTGTTCATCAACAGGGTTAGAATCTGTAGATCCACTGCTCTAATGGGCACAGACTATACTGCCTATTCCCCCCAAGTCTGTCGTCTTCTGTCCTATACAAGCCAACCTTGCATAGTCCTGTTTCTACCTTCCCCTCAGCTCCTTGTCTCAGTCCTGTTTTCTTTCCTCACCCATTCCCACTCTCTATTCAGGCTTATCCCTGTTTCAGTCTCCTTGCACAGCCAGTCCTAGATCCATCCCCTCCTTGCCTAGTCAGTCTCAGTTCTCCTTTCCTGGCTCCTCATCCTGTCTGTATCTTTTCTCCTCATGACCATTGGCTCCCAGTTCTAGTCTCCATCCCCAGACCACTCATGCTGTCTACCTATTCTCTTTGTCCAGCCAGTCCAAGGTTTCCCCCTCACAACCTAGCTTCTTGCCAGTTTTGTCTCCCCTTTCCCAATCCCCTCACACCCTGGTTCTCCTTGCCCAGTCAGTCCCAGTTTTCCACCCAGCACATCATCCAATCTTGTTGCTCTCCACTCACCCCAGCCCAACTAACTGGCTCCCAGTCCCCAGCTGTCTCCTTCAATGGCTCCCAGTGTCCTTGTTCAGTATTCCCCTACCTTCCAAGCTCCAAGTCTCCTTACTCAACCTCAACCAGTTCCGTACACACAGCTCCTAGCCTCAACCTCTCTTCCAACCAGTTCTAATCTCCCCTCCATGCCACAGCTCCCAATCCAAGTGGAGTCAGTTGGTCAGTGAGGATGGAATCTTTGGAAATTTTTGCTCTTATACAATTCTGCACTGAGCATGTGCAAACTGTGATTTTTTTTTCTATACCTTCTAACTTGGTCAAATTTGGACACATTTTTAATAGGGATGTCCAAAAGCACATCACTATCACAAAGGCCATCCCCTGCCAGATTTCCAGTCCTTGTTCCAAAGCATGGAGACAGTGGAGTTTTTCTAAGAAAAGGTTGCCAAAAAAAATTTTAAAGGTCAAAATGTGATTTTCTCTAACATCATTCTCTGAAATAGCTGAACAGTTTTGGCTGAAGTTAAACAAAAAAAGTGCGGCCTGAGGCACACACTTCTAAAGGAAGATTTCATCCCAAATGGTTAACTTTGGCAAAATTATAACTAACTGAAAACAGGGGGCTTATAATGGGAACTGTTGGGCAACCATGATTATAGCCAGTGCACTAGGAGTTTAAAATTTATGGAGCCCACTTTTGCTACTAAAGTTCTTCAAATTACATTATCTGCTTGGGTAGCTGACTGGACATAATCACAACAGCGACATTTCTACATATGGTTGGAATATTCATAGTCGGACAATAAAAACTCTTATAGTGGCAGTGTTTGTCTAGATGCCAAGCTCTCAAAAGCAGCTCTCCAGTAAGAACAGTCGATCGTTATCCTATGACTACAAAGGTAAATGTGTAGGTCAAAAATTAGTGTCAGTGGTAGGACTCCTGGGACTGCCAAAAAGTCCATACTTTCCACACCAGCAGTTCTCTTCCAGGTCACATCCTCCTTGTTGATACAAGGCATGTTCATTCAAGCATGTTCACTGTACAAATTACTAGCACTTGATTTTTCAAACTTGCATGCTTAATATTAGGCATCTAAATAAATTTTTTTAAAGTGTTCTGGTTTCCAGAGGTGCTGAGCACTTTACAGCTCCAGCTGAAGCCAACAGAAGATGTAGATGCTGTGCATCTCAGGAAAAAAGGCCACTGTGTTTTCCTATTGGTACCTAACTTTAGACACTCAAGTCTGAATATTTTAGTCTGAATAGTCTTCTGGAAATGTTTTAGTTTACATTTAAAAAAAAAAATTAAAACAGCATCTGAGAACAATTAATGTAGGAAAACTGTTTTTATTATTTGAAAGCATACCCTTAATAAGTCATATTCATTTCTTGTGTATTTTCCCAACGTGTCACCATTTGTAACTAACTCTTCATTAAAATGTATCTTAAAATATTACAGATAAAATGTTTGCCATTTAAAAATCAGCATTTGCCCAGTTACCTCAAAGTGATATCTAGGATGCTGCATCTATTTTCTATTCAAAAGATATATGAAATATAGAATATTTCTCTACCAGGTTGAAGCAATGGTATGTGTGTCAGCTTTTAATAGCTATTGAAAGCTAAATGCAATCAATAAGCTATCTTGTTGTAATGCCTTATCTATGTGATATGCCTATGATTGTGGGGTTTTTTTGTTCTCTATGTTTAAATGCTTGCAATATAACTGCTTTGTACTAGCACTATAAACATGAAATAAGAGTAAATATAATAAACTGGAGTCAACGAAGGAAGAAATGACGGTGGAAAAGGTCTTCAAATACAAACATTATATTCTGTTTTCTGTCCTACCACAAAACATTGTATCCAATACGAAAGTTATACTCATATAGAATAATGTGTCAAGTTACATATTAATTTCCTCCTTCCCACAAGACACTGGTTTTGGTCTATCAAGACATTCACAGTGACACAGAAAAGGGGGCAGCAAGTCTGTTACAATGTCATTAGGTAACAACTTCATTAGGAAGCTTTGCATATTTCAAAAGTCATAAGATGCTTTTAATATTCCAACCCTTTTTGGGGAACATATCTGAAAAATAGATAAAATCACACAGATTTGCAATACTTACTTGTTAATGGGCAACAACTCATTTGGTCTTTTGACGGTACTGTCTGCTTTTGCATCACTGTCATACAACCTTTGCACATCTCTTCCAGTTCGCAGTGGTGGGCCTAACTTGTCCGTCTTACTATTAAAATATATAAAGGTGTACCCATAAGGAGTTGGCTAGTTTTCTATTTATATTATTGCAAGTATTTCAAACATGTCACAATTAAACATTTCTCTTCCTCATCAGAACTCTATTAACTTTTTGAAACTGAATTATTCTTATCTGGGACAGTCAGATCTCCAACTTTTAGTGAACACATTAACTTCAGGAAGTCATTTACAATCCTGGTCTTCCAAAAGGCACTTCCTTCACAAGTATCAGAGAGTTTTCTGGGACTAGCATCTCCAACAGTCATGCAGATTATTAAAATTAGGTTCTCTCAAATTATGTTATTTAATGATTGACAATCTCACAATAAACTGGGTAGACTGTAACATTATAAAGTAAAATTCATCATGGCAATGAAGCAGACCAAAGAGTTCATAGGCAGAACTCATACAAACTTAACTAAGGGCTTGTCTACCAAAACATTTAGTTTGTAGCAAACGGGAGCATGAATCTATTCCATATTCACCTGCTGCTCACTAACTATCTATGTGAACCCTGCTGCCATGCACAAACAGTTCCTTAGTGTGCTTTGATCTACACTGCTTTGAAACAGGAATAGATCAAAGCACTCCAAGGAACTGTTAGTGAGCAACAGTTAGTATGCAGCTGGCTACTGCGGGGTAGATTCACACTCCAGCTTGCTGCGAACCAAACATTTGTGTAGACAAACCCTTGGATAAGAAGGTGAGAAGGGATGAGGAAAATGCTATCTTCTTCCAGTCAAAGGTTACCTGTAAAGGGAGAAGTGGTCTGTTCTTCCTCTTCCTTTCCAGAAGTTCCTGAACATGACATTAAAACAATGCAATATGCCTTCTATTCTCCTCCTTCTCACAGTGTCATGCAAACCTGGAGCCCATCATCCCAAGAGGAATAAGGTCTCCTGCCTTCCCATCCAAAGTGTTAGAGATTCAAATAGAGGAGAACTAGCCCTGAGAAAACAGGCATTATGTATCTCCTAAACTTCAGCTATAGAAGTAAAAGACTGGGGAAAAATAAAAACTGAAAATAACCTCTTAGTAAAGAAGTTGCTACATTCTCTGTCTATAATAAGCCCTTCCCTCCAAATGTCATCACTGGAAAGCCTGAGAAGGCAAAAGCACTTAATTTCCAAAATCCCATGGGGGAAAGAGAAGGAGAGTTTTATTTTTGTTATATGCCAAAAAAGACTCAGCAAACGCCGTAAGATTTTTAAAAATAAAAGTTCATGGCCATTGAAATGTAATTTTAGTATTGACTTCATAGCCTCTTAATTCATCAACATACCCTCAGCTTTGCTCTGGCTTTTAATAACCCACGAAAATTAGTTATTTACCTTGTATATCTATCTCTCTAACATGAATATTATTCTTCAATCATTTCTACAGTATCATCATCTTAAAGATGCTGAATTAATGAGGTTTGCAAGATACTAAAGAAGTGCAGTAAGGCTCTTCACAGCTCTTGAAACTCACATTACCTTAACAGAGTGTCAGTAGAAAAGGCTATACAATAAATAACACGATCAACAATACTAAATACAGTTGCCATGGCAATATAGCTGACCTTAAAAATCCAAGCTGATTGAGCCCTTTAATTTCTTGGTGGGAATCTGAAGTCAGTACAGTCAGAAAGATGATGTTTGGAGGTGTGGAACTGATCAGGAAGTGTATGCATTTAAGCCAGCGGCTCAAATTTTTTTTTACTGGTGACCCCTTTCACATAGCAAATCTCTGAGTGCGACTCCCCTTATAAATTAAAAACACTTTTTAATATATTTAACACCATTATAACTGCTGGAGGCAAAGCAGGGTTTGGGGTGGAGGTTGACAGCTCGCGACCCCCCGTGTAATGACCTCATGACCCCCTGATGGGTCCCAATCCCCAGTTTGAGAACTCTTGGTTTAAGCAGTCTTCAACAGAGAATTAAAGCTGTGTAAGAATTGTGTATAAATGTATTTTACAGACAAACTAAAATAGCTGGCAGAAACAAAGGGATTTTAAAAGACTGTGGCAGAACTGCTTGTGAAGGCATTTCTGGGACTGGATAGGTCTTCAGAATGAGCATACAGTAAACTTTAGCAACAACAAACAGCATTATTGTCAATGTAAGGCATAACCTCCAAAAGACCAGCCTTTTACCATTATAAAATGGAAATGCAAAATAGAGCTAATCAGATATTTTTGATAACGCTTTTTTTGTCAGCAAATGCCAATTTGACAACAGTGAAAGCCTTTGCTGAAAATGATCAATTTGAAGAATTTCCCAATCTGAAAAATATTTGGAAAAAATGTTTAAGTTGTTGAAATGTCCTGTTTGGACATTTTCTAAATGAAAAAGTTTAATTTCTCAGGTAGAAACAAATTTTGGTTTCAAAATATAAGTGAATGCAAAAATGTAAAAACAATAAAAAAGAAACAAGATTTAAATCAACATTAAATGTTTCAAAATTATCTAAATGAGATGTTTCTACTGATCGTATCAGAAATTGCAGGGGGGGGGAAGAGCAAGAGAGGGTTGGTTCATGACTATTACTGAGATTTTAATCCTTTGTACTGATTTGGGATGTGAAAAATATTTGAAGTTTCAAAAATTCTCATGGGATGGGAAAATTGTTTCCCACCCAGCTCTAATTTTATGTACATAATAAACTTTAATCCTATCACCATTTCATTTTGCAACCCCGGCTCACAAATCCAGTAAAAGTTTTTTGTGCAGTAGAATAAGCTGATCACTGTCTGGCCACCTACACGTCTGGTATCATGTCTTGCCATGCAAGATTTAGCATTTTTGAGCCCTGAGGTGGAATAAAACTCTGGAACCAATGGTATTTGCTCTACTGGAGATCTGAGTATTCCAGGCATCTTACCAGGAATCTCCTCCTCCCTAAAATGAAGAAATTGACATAATACACCATTATTTAGAGCTCCTTCCCAGTGTGCACTGGAACTAACTCGTGGCCTCATTAGCCTGATTCACTATCCAAATACGAACCTGTCTACTGCTTAGTTAAGGTTAACTGGATTGGCAGGCAGTGATCGATCCAGCGAGGATCAATTTATCGCATCTAGTCTAGATGCGCTAAATCGATCTCCGAGCGCTCTCCCATCGACTCCTGTACTCCATGAGTAGGGGGGAGGGTTAGCTCAGTGGTTTGAGCATTGGCCTGCTAAACCCAGGGTTGTGAATTCAATCCTTGAGGGGGCCACTTAGGGATCTGGGGCAAAAATCAGTACTTGGTCCTGCTAGGGAAGGCAGGGGCTGGACTCGATGACCTTTCAAGGTCCCTTCCAGTTCTAGGAGATATACCTATCTCCAATTATTATTATTATTATAGTGCCACGAGAGGCGCAGGCACAGTCGACAGAGGAGTGGGAGCAGTTGACTCACCGCAGTGAAGACACCACGGTAAGTCAATCTAAGTATGTCGACTTCAGCTTTGTTATTCATGTAGCTGAAGTTGCGTAACTTAGATCAGTCCCCTCACCCCAGTGTAGACCAGGCCTTAGTCATCTCTTTTCTAAGCTGAAATCCCAGTCTTTTCTGATCTTCCTTGTATGAAAGCTGTTCCATACCCCAGATCATTTTCATTGTCCTTCTCTGTGCCTTTTCCAATTCTAATATATCTTTTTTGAGTTGGAGTGACCACAACTGCACACAAAATATTCAAGGTGTGGGCGTACCATGAAAATATAGTGACATTATAATATTTTCTGTTTTATCGTTTCTCTCTTTCCCCATGGTTCCTAACATTCTGTTAGCTTTTTTTGACTGATGCTGCACATTGAGTGGATGTTTTCAGAGAAACTCTCTCTTTCTAAATTTAGACCCCATCATTTTGTATATATAGTTGGGATCACGTTTTCCAATGTACATTACTTTGCATTTATCAACAATGAATTTCATCTCCCATTTTATGGACCAGTCATCCGATTTTGTGAGATCCCTTTGGACTTAACTATCTTGAGCACTTCTGTGTTGTCTGCAAATTTTGCCATCTCATTGTTCACCTCTTTTTCCACGTAATTTATTAATGTGTCAAACTGCACATGTCCAACTACAGATCCTTAGGGGACCCATTATTTACCTGTCTCCATTATGAAAACTGACCACTTATTCATGCTCTTTGTTTCCTATCTTTTAACCAAGTACTGATCCACGAGGGGACCTTTTCTCTTATCCCTTTAGTTTGCTTAAGAGCTCTTGTTGAGGGACCTTGTCAAAGGCTTTAGATTGGCATTTCCCTTTAGAAAAACCATGTTGACTCTTCCTCAACACTTCATGTTCATCTTCTCATCTGCTAATTTTGTTCCTTACTGTGGTTTCAACCAATCTGACAGGTATGAAGTTAGATTTACTGGTCCATAATTGACAGGATTGCCTCTTGGAGCCTTTTTAATAATTTGCACTACATTAGCTACCCTCCAGTCATCTGGTACAGAAACTGATTTAAGTGGTAGGTTACATACCACAGTTAGTAGTTCTGCAGTTTCATATCTGAGTTCTGAAGAACTCTTGGTTGAATTCCATCTGGTCCTGGTGACTTACTGCTGTGTAATTTATTAATGTGTTCCAAAACCTCCTTTACTCACATCTCAATCTGGGACAGTTCCTCCTCCTAAAAAAAGAATGGGTTGAGTGCGGGGGTCTCCCCTACATCCTCAGCCATGAAGACTGATGCAAAGAATTTATCTGGCTTCTCTGCAATGGGTCTGTCTTCCCTGAGTGCTTCTTTAGCACCTCAGTTGTCCAGTAGCCTCACTGACAGTTTGGCAGGCTTCCTGCTTCTGATATATTTAAAAGTAATTGCTGTTATTTTCTTGTTTTTAGCTAGTTGCCCTTCAAATACTTTCTTGGCTTTCCTTATTATATTTTTACACTTGACTTGCCAGAGTTTATGCTTCCCATTATCCTCAGTAGGATCTGATTTCCAATATTTAAAGGATGCCTTTTTGCCTCTAACGACCTCTTTTTACTCTGCAGTTTAGAATTACAACAAAAAATGGAGCTACAGAATTTTCTTATTGCAAAATTATTTAAAAGCAACAGTGCATTTTAGAAATCGCCTTTAAAACAGATGTGGTTAATGGCCTTATCTGAACAGCAATTCTTTTTAACCATCCTCTCGTGCAGCAGTGAAGGAGTGTCACCTAGAGGGCAAGAATAAAGCTACATCCTTATGCGTTTTACTTTTAACTGCCAGTAGATTCTTCTAGTTTTAGCTATCTGTGCACAGATATCTTATCTGTGCTTCCTTCCCTCCACCACACAAAATACCTACTCTAATTTAGTAGTGAGAGGCATATTTCTGGACTACAAATAATATATTGCATTTCTGTATCTTTCTTCTGAGGACCTCAAAGCACTTAATAATTGTGAATCAATTAAGCCTCACACCATCTTTGTAACAGGTATGGGACCACTTTAACACAGAAATGGAAGATGTCAGTTGTTTAATAGTATACAGAAACACTATTCCACAGTTTATCATAGGACGTGAAGAACACTGTATTTAGTTGAAAATTCAGGCATGATTTAGTCAGAGTGAATACAATTATTCAAGTTGGAATATGGCCAGGACATCGGGGTTCATCTGCTTATTTTCATGAAAACTGTGTGGACTCTTTAATGCATAAAAGTGATTGAGACCTTAGTTTTATGTTTCACTTGAAATATGTTACTTCAGACAGCTCAATAATTGGTTCAGTATTGACTCAGAGGGAAATGTGACACTTCCTGCAGCATGTTACTTGGAGGTCTGACACCCTAGTGCAGGGGTTAGCAACTTGAGGCACGTGAGATGATTTTGAGTGGCACACACACTGGCTGGGTCCCAGCCACCAGTCCCGGGGGCTCTGCTGCCATCCTGGGGTCCCGGATGCTGGCCCCCTGACAGCCGGGGTCCCATCCACCGGCCCCGCTCAGCCCGCTGCCAGTCCTGGGTCCCGGTCACCGGTTCTGGGGGCTCTGCTGCCGGCCTAGTGTCCTACTGTTGGCCCTCTGCCACCTGGGGTCCCATTTGCTGGCCCCACTGAGCCCGCTGCCAGGCCCTGGGTCCCAGTCACCGATCTCGGAGACTCTGTTGCCATCTGGGATCCCATTCACCGGCCCCGCTCAGCCTGCTGCCAGGCCTCGGGGACCAGCCGCCAGACCGGGGGTGGCTGCTCCTGGCCTCTGCCTAGGACTCTGCAGCCACCCCCAACTGTGGCAGACTGGCCCCAGCCCAGTGAAGGGTGCAGACAGGGGCAAGAGGGGGCACAGCTCAGCACCCCCACTTTAAAAACTGTTCCAGCACCACTGTACTGGGATATTTTTAAGTCCTGATTTGCTGCTTACATCACTATCACAGCGTATTGCACTTGACGTTGTGCCGTCTGTCACGATTTTTTTTCCCCACGGTAAGTTGAGGGGTATATTTGACAAAATGTCAGCTCCTAAGAAAGCAAAGTTAGATGTTCATTCATTTCAGCCTTTTTGGACAGATACGTTTGGACTGTGCCATTTGTGCTTTCTGTTGTGAAAGTGTTGTCGCACATCAAGTGTTCGCTGACATTTTCAAATGAAACATGAGAAAACCTTTCTTGACGAAGCAGACAAGACTGAATAGATCAAAAAGGCAGTAGCAGGATATGAGAAGCAAAGCAGTGTTTAAAATGCTTACGTGTAAGTAAATATCAAGTCACGGCAAACAGTTCTGGATATTTATGAAGCCTGGAAGGCATTTTTGTAAAACTAGAAGTTTTTTCTCAGGATATTCGAACTTCGACTTTCCACTACTTCCAATACATAAAAGAGCTATCGACACGTTGCACTGTCAGTGTCAATGAGATTGGAATGTACATGCAAGAACTGGAATCAGAATTTTCTGACAGATTTCAAGATTTCCAGTGATTTGGCCCAATGCTTTCTTTTCTAATTAAGCCTGAAAAGTTCAACGAAAGTGACTTGGATTTGTCTGTATTTCAGTGGATGGGTGTAACTGTTCATTTAGTTAAAAAGCTCAGAATTGTGGGCATCAAAGTTTGGAGATCTGCGGAGTGCGCTTAGAGCTACTAAGAGAGATCATGGGGCCTCTATTCTGAACTGTTGGACGTCCCTGCCAGTGAAATTTAACTGTTTGAAGAAAATTGCATTTGCAATGCTTTCAGCATTTGGATCCACATACCTGTGTGAACAGGTATTTTAAACACATGAAATCTGTCCTCTGTCCCTCTCGGAGTTGGTTAACAGAAGCCTGTGTGCAGCTTAAAGTATCCAAATACGTGCCAGACATTGGAAAACTCAACAAGGAAAAGCAAGGGCAAGGATCACACTAAACTAATAAGATTTGCATTTTAATTTAATTTTAAAGGAAGCTTCTTAAACATTTTAAAACCTTATTTACTTTATATACAACAATACTTTAGTTATATATTATAGAGAGAGACCTTTTAAAAATGTTAAATTGTATTACTGACACGCAAAACCATTTTAGAGTGAACAGATGAAGACTTAGTACATCACTTCTGAAAAGCTGCTGACCCTTGCCATAGTGCTAACTATGCCTGAACTTGTTTCTCTTATATGGTATAACGAAAGCACACAGCAGTATGCTATAATTAAAGGTAAGTATCTAACATTCTTTTACTGTGTAAATTATCCGTAAAAGTAAATAAGAGAATAAACTCTTATGCTTTTTCCTTATGAAGGTAATTTTTTGAAGGTCTTAAAGCTCCTTTTCAATTTTTAAAAGGGATTTATTCTTCTATATTTCTGGATGCAATTTAGTTATATTTTAAATAATAAATATTTTAATATGAAAAATGTTTCATCTTGATAGAAACTTTATTCTAATTTACCATTTCAGAATGTTGACGATTAGACTCTCTCATTATACTCTGTTCTGATTTATGTGGCTATTACATAGAAAGAACTATATTAATCTCGAACTACCTGTTTCATATCTGTAAAATGAGAATAAAGGCCAAAATTGTCAAAGGTGTCCATTAATTTTGGGTGCCCAACTTGAGATGCCTAGGATCTGATTTTTCAGAGTATAGAACATTTTTATAGCCCTTTATATTTTAAAAGCACAGCTGCTATTGACTTCAACTGCTGCTATGGATACTTTAGCACTTCTGCAAATCAATCCGCAGGGTCTCAAGTTGGGCACCCAGAAAATGAGGAACACAGTATCAATGGCCAACTATGAAAAAATTGTTTTCATTGACTTGCCCAGCATCACACAGGAACTATTTAGCAGAGGCACAGATAGAATCAAACTGTCAGAAGGGGCATTCAACTAACTCAATCATGAGACCATCCTTTCTCTTCCTGCCATCCCCTGCCTCACTCCCTACACACCTTCCTTTGCAACAAACGAAGCAGGGGTCCTACAGTGAAGTCTCCTTCATTGTATAACCCTGGTTTATGCCCAAATCAGGTCTATCCTGTGTACTGAATGAGGCAGGGGACCGTGAGAAAAAAAATAGTACGGAATTATGTAATTAAAGTGTCCACATAAGTCGGCCAAATAAAGGCAACCTTAATTCTAGTATTTCCTAACTTCTGAGTGCTTGACTTTGTAAACCTTAATATTGTTCTTTTAATGTAGTATTTTTCCAGTGTAATTTAATTTTAAAAAGCATTCTGTAAAAACAAAGTCCATCTAGGAACATCTTATTGACATCCATAAGGGTCATCAGCAGGTTTGTGACTTTTAGATCCAGAGAACAGACCTCCACCTCTTAAACTAACAGAATAACTGGTAGCAGTAGTAGGCTGTTATCCTCCATGCAGACCAGCCAGTACAGATGTGCTTTTAGAACTTACAACTATTTAGAAGCATGAACTTTAAACAGGAATATCCACACCACAGTTAGAAAGATTATGGAAGGAGCAGAAAAACTGAACCAACGGGCAAGCCACAGGCTAATGACATTTCTGAAAACTATATTTAAAAGTTTTAAAAACTAAGGAATCGCAAATTGGAAGGAATAGCACTGCATATTTGTGCAGGTTTTAAATTGCTCTGCTTTAAAAAGGTGTCAGTAGATAAAAATTAATTTCACTGCTTGAAAATAATGTCTTGTCAGTTATGCAATTCTCTAAATTGGTCCTCAGCCTGGACCAATCTACACGGGAGGTCCACTTTCTTGACACCACGGTGCAAATAAGTGATGGTCACATTAACACCACCCTATATCGAAAACCTACCGACTGCCATGCCTACCTTCATGCCTCCAGCTTCCATCCCGGACACATCACACGATCCATTGTCTACAGCCAAGCACTGAGGTACAACCACATCTGCTCTAACCCCTCAGACAGAGACCAACACCTACAAAATCTCCACCAAGCATTCTCAAAACTACAATACCCGCACGAGGAAATAAGGAAACAGATCAACAGAGCCAGACGTGTACCCAGAAGCCTCCTACTGCAAGACAAACCCAAGAAAGAAACCAACAGGACTCCACTGGCCATCACATACAGCCCCCAGCTAAAACCCCTCCAACGCATCATCAAGGATCTACAACCCATCCTGGACAATGATCCCACACTTTCACAGGCCTTGGGTGGCAGGCCAGTCCTTGCCCACAGACAAAATGCCAACCTGAAACATATTCTCACCAGTAACTGCACACTGCACCATAATAACTCTAGCTCAGGAACCAATCCAGGCAACAAACCTCGATGCCAACTCTGCCCACATATCTACACCAGCGACACCATCACAGGACCTAACCAGATCAGCCACACCATCACTGGTTCATTCACCTGCACCTCCACCAATGTAATATACGCCATCATATGCCAGCAATGCCCCTCTGCTATGTACATCGGCCAAACTGGACAGTCTCTACGGAAAAGGATAAATGGACACAAATCAGACATTAGGAATGGCAATATACAAAAACCTGTAGGAGAGCACTTCAACCTCCCTGGCCACACTATAGCAGACCTTAAAGTGGCCATCCTGCAGCAAAAAAAACTTCAGGACCAGACTTCAAAGAGAAACTGCTGAGCTTCAGTTCATCTGCAAATTTGACACCATCAGCTCAGGATTGAACAAAGACTGTGAATGGCTTGCCAACTACAGAACCAGTTTCTCCTCTCTTGGTTTTCACACCAACTACTAGAACAGGGCCTCATCCTCCCTGATTGAACTGACCTCGTTATCTCTAGCTTGCTTGCTAGCATATATATACCTGCCCCTGGATATTTCCACCACATGCATCTGAAGAAGTGGGTATTCACCCACGAAAGCTCATGCTCCAAAACGTCTGTTAGTCTATAAGGTGCCACAGGATTCTTTGCTGCTTTTACAGATCCAGACTAACACGGCTACCCCTCTGATACTCTAAATAAAGTTTGCTCCAAGCCATCTGCAAGATGCTACTTATGGCACTCATCTGAAGTGGCCATACAGGTGTTCTTTAATTTCTGGGGGCTGGTCTACACTACAGCTGATGGTCGACCTATGTTACGGTAATATAACTGAAGTTGACATAACTTAGGTCGACTTACAGTGGTGTCTACACTGCACTGTGTCGACAGGAGACACTCTCCCACCAACTTACTTTACTCTTCACGGGGAGCTGGAGTACAGGAGTTCATGGGAGAGTGCACTGCCATCGATTTAGCAGGTCTGGTGAATCAATGCTGATCTAGCCATAAGTATAGATAAGCCCTCAAGTATCAAAAGAGGAAATGGAAGATGTTTCCTTTATTTTCTTCCTTTTCCCACTACATTTCCTAAAGCAGAGATAGACTGAAGGAAACTGCTCAGTGAGCAACTGAACTGGGAAATTAGTTCAATATGGGAATTCCAAAGAGGGAAGAGTCAGACCTACCCCCATGTCACCAATCGAGACTGACTGGGGAGCTCTACCACAGCAGGGGACCGCTTGACAGACAGCTAGAGCTTAGTGCTGAGTCAGGAGCCATCACAGCCACTCTATCACCACCCGGACATGTTCCTTCATCACCAAGAGAGACTATAATTAGAAAGCTCTTCCCATAGCAGAGGACCATTGCAGATGGGCTCAGAGCCAGGCTGAGATCATACTTTCTGTGGGTGTTTCTATTTTGTAATCTTGTCCATCTGCCACTCATCATACCACTTTTCCGCACCATAGCATCTCTCCTCCTCCTCCCTCCCCACAGTGGCTCCATCTCCCTCATTACCCACCCTCCTTTACAGTTCCCACCACCCCTGGCTACTCCTATTCCCCTCTCCATCCCAAGCTCCTTCCTTCCTCCCACCACCACAAATTCAGGTCCCATATCTGCATCCTCCTCCTCACCTCTGGTGACATTTGCCCCAACCCTGGCCCTCCCTCCATCTCCCACACTCATTCCTGGCACTATGTCTGACCCCCTCATGCCACCATTCCTAACCTCACACTTAAGCCCCTTGTTCCCCATCCACTGGTCCCCTTCTCTTGCTTTCTCAAGAATGCCCACTCCACCTCTAAAATAATCACAGCTATCTACCACCTCTTTATATCTTGTTCCTTTCAGCTCCCGGCTCTCTCAGGGGCCTTAGATCCCTTTGACCGGTACTGCCTATGCAGCTGTCCTCTCCTCATTACACACTCCCTGATGTGGATCAGACTGTTGGGGGAGTACTGGGTTTTTCCTCTCCCATTCCTGCCACTTCCAACACCCTCCTCCTCCCCTTTCCCACTCTTTTTCCTTTTCTGAACATCACTTCTCTGGCTCCTCTTCTCTCCCTCCTCTATTCTGCCATCATCTATCACCCACCCAACTCCTTCTCATCAGCTGGGAATGGGCGAAAGGGAATGAATCAATTGATTACCCCTTCTGTTCATTCCCTCTGGGGCATCTGGCACTGGCCACTGTTGGGAGACAAGATACTAGGCTAGATGGACCTTTGGTCTGACCCAGTATGGCCATTCTTATGTTCAACCTCTCTCCTTAATTTCAACTCCTGGCTCTCTCTCCTCCTCCTCAATCTCCCACATTCATCCTCAGTGACTTCAACTTCCATGTCGATGACCCATCTGAGCCCTTAGCTGTACATTTCCTCACCCTCCCAGCCCATGGCTGTTCCTTCAACCTTTTCATTCCACCTGCAGCCTTGGATCAACCATTCCAGTCCTCAAGAAGGCCATTCACTTGACTTAGTTTTTACCAATCATGGTGCACTCTCTCTCATCTCTCCGTTGCCAAGTTCCCCCTTTCCAGACTGGTCACCTGGTATCTTTCAGCAGTGTTCCTCCCCTACCAACCATTGCCCTCAGGTCCTGTCAATTAGCCTTTCCATGAATGCCAGTCTATCAGCATTAGATGGCTTGTTGTCTGCTCTCAGTCCCCTCCTCACTTCTTCCATGGCTGTTGATCCTTTCCATGCTTCAATCTCCTCTACCCTTAACTATTTTGCCCCTCTCTCCCATCACAACCCCTTTGGCTCTTTCCCCTCACAATACAAACATGCTGTAGCCTCTCCCTTCTTTAAAAAAAAAAAACAGAAACCTTAACCACACTTGCTTTTCCCACCACCCTCTCATGTACCTTTCCCCTCTAAGCTCACTGAATGCACTGCATACAATCTTTGTCTGGAGTTCCTCTCCTCCAGTTCCATCCTAGACCCTCTCCAATCTGGCATTCACCTCTTCCACTCCACTGAAACTGCTCTTGTCAGTTTCTAATGACTTTTTCCTAGCTGAAGTTCAGAACCAGTACTCCATCCCTGTCCTCCTTGATCTGTCAGCTGCTTTCAACACATTTGGCTTCTAACTCTGTCCTCTCCTGGTTCTTGTCCTATCTCTTTAATTACTCCTTCAGCATGTCCTCTGGAGGATCGTCACCATCCACTCTCAAACTTTCTGTGGGGGTTCGACACACTTCTGTCCTTGGTCCCCATCTCTTCTCCCTCTACATCTTATCTCTGGGTAATCTCATCCACAAACATAAGTTCAACTACCATCTATGCTGAAAACTCACAGATCTACCTCTCTGCTTCAGACTTGTCTCCTTCTATCCAAAATAAAATCTCGGCCTTTCTCTCTTTGACATCTCCTCATGGATGTCTAGCCATCAGTTCAAACTCAGCTTGGCTAAAACAGAGCTCCTGCACGTCGCTCAGACCCATAACCTGGGTGTCATCTTCAACGTGGACCTCTAACTCTAGGTCATCACATATAGCCTATGTCAAAGTCTTCTTGATTCTTTCTGCATAACAACTTTCAGAGACTGCCTTTCTTATCCATCCACACAGTCAAAACTCTCATTCAGGCTCGCATCATTTCATGTCTTGATCACTGAAACAAACATCCTTTTCTCAGGCCCTGACAAAATCCAGATTTGCCTC
Organism: Gopherus flavomarginatus; assembly: GCF_025201925.1. Classification (NCBI taxonomy): domain Eukaryota; kingdom Metazoa; phylum Chordata; order Testudines; family Testudinidae; genus Gopherus; species Gopherus flavomarginatus. The sequence continues at coordinate 246,738,457 of NC_066618.1, read as the reverse complement.
GTTCACATCCATTCGGATTGCTACTGCAAAAATGATTCTCTTCACCCATTGCTTCGACAATACCAACCCTCTATTTGAATCTCCTGAATGACATCCCCTCTCCACCACATCAGACATAAGCTACTTGTCTTTACTTCCTGGTCCCTACACAGGCTAGTGCCACCCTACTTATTGTCATAAAATCATAGAAATGCAGTGTTGGTAGGGACCTTAAGAAATCATCAAGTCCAGTCTCCTGCGCTGTGGGAGGACCAAGTAAACCTAGACCACCCCTGACAGGTGTTTGTCCAATCTGTTTTTAAAAGCCTCCAATGATGGCAATTCCACAGTCTCCTTGGAGGGCTATTGCAGAGTTTAACTACCCTTATAGTTAGAAGTTTTTCCTAACATCTAATTTAAATCTCCCTTGCTGCAGATTAAGCCCATTACTTCTTGTCCTACCTTCAGTTGATATGGAGAACAATTGATTGATTGATTGATAACAGCCCTTAACAACTGTTATCAGGTAGCCCTTCAATCTTCTTTTCTCAAGACTAAACATGTCCAGTTTTTTTAACCTTTCCTCACAGGTCATGTTTTCTAAACCTTTTACCATTTTTGTTGCTCTCCCCATTTGTCCACATCTTTCCTAAATGGTGGTGCTCAGAACTGGACATAGTACTCCAGCTGAGGCCTCTTCAGCATTGAACAGAGTGAGACAGTTAACTTCCCATGTTTTTCATATGACGCTCCTGTGAATACACCCCAGAATTATAGCCTTTTTTGCAGATGAATCACACTGTTGATCTATATTCAATATGTGATCCACTGTAACCCCCAGATCCTTTTCAGCAGTACTACCACTTAGCCAGTTATTCCCTGATGTTGTAGTTGTGCATTTGATTTTTCCTTCCTAAGTGAAGTACTTTACACTTGTCTTTTACTGAATTTATCTTGAATTCAGATCAATTTTCAAATTTGTCATGGTCTTTCTGAATTCTAATCCTGTCTTCCAAAGTGCTTATAATCGTTTCTAGCTTGGTGGCATCTGCTTATTTTATAAGCACACTCTCCATGCCATTATCCAAGTCATTAATTAAAATATTGAATAGTACCAAACCAAGGACTGATCCTGCAGGACTCCACTAGATATGCCCTCCCAGTTTGACAGCAAACCATTGATAACTACTCCGAGTATGTCATTTCTCATTTACTATCAAAATGAGAAGGCCTGTCTCTGATTGCCTAAGATATCAGCCTTCACTGTCCACTTGTTAAGTTTTCAAGCAAGCACCCTCGTGCTTTCTCCCATGTTGCCCATCCTTCAAAACCCTCCTTTTCCAAGATGCCTACAAAAAAACTTGACAACAGTTAGACCACTAGTGTGCAGATACCACTGCTTATCATGCTGACCAATATGGTCTCAGTATTTCTTGGTACTCCTCCATCTGTCTGTATCCATCTGTCTTGTCTTATTTCTTAGATTGTAAGCTCTTTGGGGTGGGATACATTTTTTTTTTTTCCTGTGTTTCTACAGTGCCAAGCACAATGCGGTCCTGGTCCATGACTGGGCCTTTTAAACACTATGGTAATACAAATAAATAATAATAATAATATAATGCAACAATTACTAACTTTACAGTTTGGCATCATTTCCTCCTTTTCTGTTTCTTCTTCTATCTCCTAATTTCTTTGTTCTCTTCTCTTCATATTTCTGTCTTCAGCTTTCTAATTCTTACTTATTTTCCTACCCTTTCTTGTATCCCTACTTATCTCTTTGTCTTTACCTCTGATCTCTTTCTTGCACATATCCCTTCCTGCTTCCCTCATCATGTTCCTAACAGTACATGCTTATCCTTCCCCTTAAGGCATACACAAAAACTACCCACCCTGCTTCTTGAACTGCATGAAGCTGTGACAAGAGCACTCTAGAGAGGAGTGAGCCCACAAAGCTAGCTGCTGGAGGAGGGAAGGAGTAGGAAAGGCTGCCACAGAATGGGGGAGAAAAAGCTAGGCAGAGGTAGGTCAGGAGGGTGTAGCTACAGAAATGGTTGGGAACTGAGCTGATCCATGGCGGGGGTGGTGGTGAAGCTTTCTCAGCATCAAACCCTTTTGTTTACATAGTCAAGAAGGCACTTATCAAGCTTGATGGCCCTTAAACTTACCATTTCCTAAACCATAATCATAGCATGCTATGTAAACATACCATGCCAAATTCATGTTTGGTTCATACACAGAAAAGTCAAGAGAGTTAAATCGGGGATGAAATTGGCCCATTTAATCTATCATTAATATTAAGAATAGTAATTAGTATAAATTATATCAAGAGCACAGAGAACAACTAAAATTTTTAAAATTATCATCAGGGACAAATAAAACTTTAACTACAAAATTAATGTGGACTTACCTTGCTTGTGGGCTTGTCATGCTTACTGAATTTTTATGAGCTGGAGATAAGGTCTGAATTTTGCTTCCAGAAGGCCCACCTGTAGATAACACTTTACTCGTAGGTGTACCTTACAATATAAAGAAGCTAATATTAGATTTTGCTACTAGATGCAAAAATAGTATTCTTGTATAACAACATGTACGGCCCACGTTGAAATCATTAGACAACTACTTAGAAATAATTTCTGAATATATAACGGCATTAGCAAGAGTATTAATAATTACCTAGAAAATTCACAGAAGCCCAGTGAGACAATAAGGTCTATTGTATTCTAAAATATGGGGCATGGGTTGGTGCGTTCTGCATTTTAAAGAATATTCTATAATGCAGAGGGCCTGAATAACTGCACTAATTTTATAGAGATAAATGATAGGTCCCTATTTGCAATCAGAGTAGGGTCTAATGTTTACAGAATTTGCTTTACTATACATGTATTTTTAAATTGCTTACTAGTATATGCAGTGTACAAATTTATTAGAGAATTTAGCAACCAAAAGAAAAATCTGACTTCAAAAGCCTGAAATTGAAAACAATGTTGCACTGATCAGTACACAGAGGTCCCAGTTAAACAAAATACTTAACCACATGTGCCAGTCCCAGGGACCTCACTAGAACTATGATTAAAGATATGCGTGTTCTAAAGCATCTTGATGAACTGAGACTGAAATCCCTATTTTAGGACATTTAGTAAATCTTTACTTTAACTAATTTTTTGTTGAGTAAATAACTTTATAAATGAACATTGTAATGTGCGCCAATCAAAAATGTAGCCAAAGGCCTGAGATTACAAAAAACTAGGAACAGCAACTGGAAATAGTATGCAAGTAAAAGTCAGTCACCATTTAATTCACTCGTGTGCTACTGTTTGAGTTCTATGAGTTCCCCATAAGCTTTTATGTCCTGTATTTCTCTGTGTGCACCACTTGCACAACTCTACAGCTACTAAAATTATATGATCTTGATTTCATAGTTGGAAATCAGTTATTTAGAAAATAGATGCATAATTCAAAATACCAGTTCATACCTACAACAGTTTTGCTAACAATACTTGGCTGTGGTAAGCGTGATGAGGATGGTGTTGATCCTGCAGATGGTGCCTTTTTAACTGTAGCAGGCTTGTACTGTAACAATGGACATAAAACTCAACTATAACATAATTAATTATTTAGCTGTTTAACCAAGTAATTAAATGCAACGTGAAGGATTGTTAGCCTGTCTTCCCACCCCAGCTCCTGTAAACATCATCAGTCAGCATTGCTTCTGGTACAGTTGTCATAAACAGATAAGTAAGAGTTAATAGAACAGAAGTACTTCATATCTCTTTTGCCTGTAAAGGGTTAACAAGATCAGTGAGCCTGGCTGTCACCTGACCAGAGGACCAATCAGGGGACAGGATACTTTCAAATCTTGACGGAGGGAAGTTTGTGTGTGTGCTGTTAGGGTTTGGTTGTTGTTCTCTCTGGGTTCTGAGAGTGACCAGACGTGCAACCAAGTTTCTCTCCAATCTCCCTGATACAGGTTCTTATAGATTCAAAATAGTAAGTACTAGGTGATAAGGCGAGTTAGGCTTATGTTTGTTTTCTTTATTTGCAAATGTGTATTTGGCTGGGAGGAGTTCAAATGTGTATTTGGCTGGAAGGAGTTCAAATTTGTATTTTGCTGAAAGGATTTTACTTTGTACTTGTACATTTAGGCTGGGAGGGTATTCCCAGTGTCTATAGCTGAAAGACTCTAACATATTCCATCTTAAATTTACAAAGATAATTTCTTTAATTAAAAGCTTTTCTTGTTTAAGAACCTGATTGTTTTTTTATTCTGGTGAGACCCCAGGGTACTGGGTCTGGATCCACCAGGGAATTGGTGGGGAGAAAGGAGGGAAGGGGGAGAGAAAGGTTAATTTTCTCTCTGTGTTAGGATTACTTTCTCTCTCAGGGAGAGTCTGGGAGGGGGAGAAAGAAGGAGGGGGGAAGGTGAATTTTCCTCTCTGTTTTAAGATTCAAGGAGTTTGAATCACAGTAATCTTCCAGGGTAACCCAGGGAGGGGAAGCCTGGGAGAGGCAACGGTGAGGGAAAGGGTTTACTTTCCTTAAGATCCAGAGGGTCTGGGTCTTGGGTTCCCGGGGCAAGGTTTTGGGGGGACCAGAGTGTACCAGGCACTGGAATTCCTGGTTGGTGGCAGCGCTACAGGTTCTAAGCTGGTAATTGAGCTTAGAGGAATTCATGCTGGTACCCCATCTTTTGGATGCTAAGGTTCAGAGTGGGGAATTATACCATGACAACAGTGGTTGAAGAAATTGTTTCTACTGGTTTGAAAGAGATTTCCTATCCATATAATGTAAAATACTGTAGAAAAGGTTAAAAAACATTCTAACTGGTAGAAACTTTTAAATTGTATCCCATTGTATCTCTCCCCACCCCCCAATATCTCCCACTGCTCATCTCTTTTAATAACCCCTAATATTATCACCCCACAATTAAAATTTTCCTCTTAGGAGAGTGCTCAGGAAAGTAGCCTTTTTTCATTGTTCCAAACTCCATTCACACAGCTGGACGTTGGACCAGTTTCTGCACAGACTTGGAGCCTAGTCACCTTCAGGACATAATGCAAGATTAACTAATTTTATTTACCTTTTTATTAACTGTTTTAGTTTTTGTTTGTTTCGTATTTTACCCTCTGAACTTAAAGCACCTACCCATGATGAAGGTACTATAGAAAGGAACAAGACATAATACACACACTCTGACCTCCCATTTGCTTCCTATACTGTAAACTTAGAATCAATTTTGACCATTAGCATTTTCCTTCTTCGCCTACATCTCTGATATCCAGAAATCTGCCTACCAACTGTGTGTAAGTTATTTTCCTTACTGTGTGTCTATTAACATGCTGATCTAGGTCTTCCATCTCCTCCCAATAATAAAGAGCAACTCCCATCTCAATAGTCTGCTCAAGTAGCTCTTCAGACGATGGATATACAAAATACTGCTGTCCAACTTCTCATATGTTCCATGAAGCAGAGCCATAACTGTCATACTCTAGCACCTTCACTTGCTCCCCAGTTGTTTCAGAATCTAGTTAAAATGGCATTTCTTGTTTTTATGATGTTCTATGTACTTGTTTCAAACCTTGCCTACTCATCATCCTAATGCCGCCATGAACTTTCAGTAATTTGTATATGCAGAAGTCTGGAGAACTACTTCTCTGCCATTTCTCATAAACTCCACCTATATTTATGAGAGAGTTTTCTTTTCTCTGACTCCTACCATCTGAGAAAGTCTTTCTGCATCTCTACACTTGATTAACTCTCACCCAAACTTTTCTCTTGTCTATGCCTCTTGATTTCTCTCTCCCACAGCTATGTTATTCTGGACTTGTATTATTTAACTCTATAAGGCATTTTGTGATACACCTAAAATGATTAACTGACTTGGCTTAACAATCACAAAGACATAAAAGAAATCACCAGTCAAAGAAAGTATTATAATTCACCTGTGTTCGAGCAGGCAGCTTCCCTTTTGCATCAGCAGCCAATTTTCCTTTATTACTAATACGTGCTGCCTGTTCCTTGCAGAAATTGATGTGCCTGTCAGCTGCATTTTCATTAAATCTTCTCTGGCAATATGGGCACTGAATGTAATCTTAAAACAAAACAAAAAGCAGCTTTACTTGAAAAAGGGGACATGAACAATGACTGGTCTTTCAGGCAATTGTGCACCCACCTTACAGTAATTTCTTCTAGACTGTGTTTCTCTAGTTTGCTTATCAGAATGTCTACAGGATTGGGTCAAAAGCCCAATTAAAATTCAAGATATATCATGTCTACAGCTGCCCTGAAGCCACTAGTGCCCTTTGCATTTGAAGGCCCTTAGTTATGGTTGGGGTTTGAAATACATTTTCAACAACTTTACTACTTAAGTTCCGAAAGATAACAGCAGCAATTTCAAGTTTTCACTAATACTTTTCAGGCAAGTGAACAATCCATCGTGCATATTGAAGGCAATACTAAAAAATAAGGTCACATCTGTAACAGGGGAAACTGAATCAAGGGGAAAATGAAGCCCACATTAGAGGCATTCTTAAACAGGCTAATTTGTGGGCGTGTTGTAATTCAGGATGAACTTTATGACTACAGTCTCTCTTACAAGAAGAACAACTTTTATTAACTTTGCAAAAGCTAGGAAGAACTATGCTAAAATTTATAACAATGAAAGACAATCCTGCTTCTATGTTCAGATATGTTTCCTTAGAGATGGTAAATTTCAAGGAGTAAATATACTTGGGTCTTTAGAGGTAAAGCTGCAAAACACTCAGCATGTCTGAAACTACCCTTTGAGATATGGATGCCAGACTCAACAGGCCACAGCAGTCAATGCTCACATTGCTTCAATGTTTTCACTTTACACAGAGGAATGGTAATAAAAGGAGAATTAGTCCAGTATGGCAACATACAAATTAACAGGCTAGTAGGCCTCTTCACATCGGTGCTGAATGAGGAGGAAAGGAGAGTGTCCTGCATACGTTGTTACCTTTAAAATTACACAAATACCATCAAATCAACAATAAATGATGGCAGTGCCCAAGCAGGTGTACCATAAAAATTACCATACTAGTACTTCATTTAGCCCAGTGTCCTGTTTCCAACATTGGCCAGTACAGATAATGCCAGAAATCCTGAATGAGTAATTATGGAAGAAACTGCTCACAGGGAAGAATTCTTTCCAACCTCTTCAGAGGAGCCATGATCTGAAACCCAACAGAAGTCTTTCCATTTAGTTCAATGGGCTTTAAATCAGACCCTAAGAGGTTAGCTTAAGTCCTTAAGCATCAGGGCGTGTATCCTTTCCAAACTGTAGTTGGTTGGTTTGTTTTTTGAAGTTTTTAACAACCAAGCCACCTGGCGAGGAGGAATACAGTTCTCATTGTCCTGTACTATGCAGTGGTTGAATGCAGGTTTTCGACATGTAACTTAATCAAAACAAGCAGACAAACATATGCAGCAAAGCATACCCCAGATTTGATGTAGCTACAAATAAATAGCTCAAATAAAGATGCTTTATCAGCACCATCAGGCAATTGTTCACTGGCTTGCTGAAGGGACCGCAACAAAACGTATCTGTGGACACAGTCAGTCAAAGTGAGCATTCAACAGGAGGAAACATTAGTACAGGACGATACCAGTGATATTCTGCATGACCTCAATTTCAAACAAGATGTACATTATCCATAACGTTAATTAAAGTTTTCTTGACTTTAAATTTGGCACAGTAGTCCAGAAGAGTATAATATGTCAGTCCAAATCTTGGGACATACACATAAACTATCAGATAAATGTGAAGTCTTCACTTGACTATAGGCAGCTATCAGGAAAAAAAAAAAAAGGTATAACAATGTGAGATGTATGTATGATCCTCAGCATGATTCTCATATTTTGTAGTGGGGCCTGCTTTTTAAAGGAAGAGTTCCTTTTCCAAAGAAAGGAAACAAAAACCTGATTAATCTCATAAAAGTTACATATTTCCCACAGCTCCTTAGCCAACCGCCAGATTGTTCAATAACATTTTGACATACATGTGTTAAAAGTGAAAAAAAAATCAGAGAAAATGGGATAACAAAAATAATAGGACATAAACAATTCTTAGCCATCAGAATAAGTAACCACAACTCATCAGCTGCTTAGCTGTTATCAGATGACAGTTTTCTGTAAGCATTCATGAACATTTTATTCTAATACATTCCTTATCAATTCAACACATACAACATATCAAAATTCTTTACAAACATCTACAACACTTCACTATTTAACATACCTGGATCATATGAAGGTGGAGGAGGGGGAGGAAGTTTTCCACCCTCTTTGAGAGTTTGATCTAGCCCTTTGGCTGCTCGTATAGTTGCTATAAATTCCTCATGTTTTCGTCTCCAGTTGGACTGTTTTTTGGGGGGTTCTGGCTAAGAAGTCAACAGAAAAAAAAACGTTATGGGTTTTGGGTTCTTTCATTTTACAATAAATACATTTCTGCTTTTATTATGCAATTTTTAACACCATTATATTTAAAATCCTGACTGACTCTAAAGCTAAGGAAGACAAATAGCTCTCAGGGCTTACAAAGAAGAGTGTGGCTGACATCTTACACCCAAAAAAAAGAAGAAAAAGAAACAGAGAGAAACTTGGATATTCAATCTCAGCACAAGGATGGCAAAAGATTGTGTGTCAGAAATATAAAGAGCAAATACTTTTATCAGCAACATGATTGGTATTTCCTGAAAACTTGATCTCTGATACTCTTTTTCTCTCTGATCCCTAGTCCAGAACCAATCCTAAGTGTGATGTAGTGGGATATGTCTGCAGCAACCTATGAACTCCATTTTATACTGTAACTTCTATTACAGGGGTGGCCAAACTGTGGCTCGCGAACCACATGCGGCTCTTTTACCATTGAAGTGAGGCTTGCAAGCCCTCTCTGCCCCCGCATTCTCCACCTACCAGCTGCGGTGGGAGGGAACTCGGGATCTCTGCCTTGCACTAGTGTGGTAGGATAGGAGCTTCTGTCCAGAGGGGAGGAGGCTTTCAGGGCTTCAGTCCTGTGGGGTGCACATGCTGGGGCTGAAACCCCAAGCTCTGTGTCCCAGCAGTTGTGCTCCAGCTTTCCAATTTCTGAAGGTTGTTGTATGCAGCTCAGAGGGCCAGTAAGTTTGGCCACCCTTGTTCTATTATGTGTTATGTGCTAAACACATGTATAACTTACCCCAAGGCAAGTCTATTATGATGTACCCTGCCCAGGAAAGGTGCTTGTCATCTTGTTCAAGGACTGTCACTGAGAAGCCATCACAGAGCAATCTAGGGCCAGCAATTTTGATTGTGTCTCAACTGCTGATCCAACTCCATGGAACAACAGATTTTCTACACAGGAGCATCAGCTTAGCTAGTAGTTCTGCAGCTGCTCAGCAGAGACCATGGCAAAAGTAGCGAGACTGTATTTAAGAGGGGACGTCCACTGAGAAGGCAGGAGGGATGCGGCCTAACCTCAAACACTGACAGGACTTGTAGAAGGGAGATCAGAGCAGGGATGCAGCTCAAGACTTTATTTTTTAAAGATTTGTAATTTTGCAGTGCTTTTTAAGAGAAAAGTGACTTAGCTAAGCCAGTGTTCCTGGCTGTAATCTTATCCCTGAAAGGTTTACATCCACAGTGAGGTGGAATTCTGAGGCACTGGTTCCAGAGTCTGGGGCAGCTGGATTACAGAGTCCCCATATCTTAAGGTAGGGTTCAGACAAGGGGTCTGAACTTCAGATTGTGTCTTACATACCCAGACCAAGAACAGTGACCAGAATCTGCTCAGATCCAGTTAGTTTAGATGCATGTAGGACCCAGTGCCTGGGTCCAATCACGGCCATCCAGAGGGAAACTGGGACAGCCTGTTACACTTTGAATAGTATATTAATCTTCAAAACATTTGCACTGGTCCTTCAGATTTCAGAATTATGTCATTCTGATTACCACCTTTTTCTTCCTGTATTTCAATCACAATATGATTTTAGTAGCCAATGTCTTATTAAATGACACAGGTTACTACTTTATATCACTGGAAAGCTAGGTCTGTTTCTATCTAAATTTCAATTTTTGCAAGATAGTAATAATTTTAAAGGTCCACTGCTCTCTTGATCTAACTGCATGTTTTAACTATGTTTACCATATACCCATTACCAGCACTGGCATTCGTTGCATATAAGCAATGAATTAACCACATACACCTCTATCCTGATACAACGCAACTCGATATAACACGAATTCGGATACAATGTGGTAAACCAGTGCTCGGGGGAGTGGGGGGGGTAGCTGTGCACTCTGGCGGATCAAAGCAAGTTTGATATAATGCGGTTTCACCGATAACAAGGTAAGATTTTTGGCTCCTGAGGACAGCGTTATATTGAGGTAGAGGTGTAATACATGCCTGTGTATGATATTTTGTCAAAAATGATAATATTCAAGAGGTTATTTACCTACCCGTGGCTTTAGTGGTTTTACTGTGGAAATATCAGTTCCTTCTGCTCTCTGTCTGCTGGAATCAAATGTCTTCCTTTTCTTAGTAGCAGTTTTTTGGCAAATGGGTGTATGCTTTTTCTGTAAGAAGAAGAGGAAAGAAATCTATTGTATGCAATATTTATATTTGGATACAGAACAACATGAAGTTCTTCCTTATCAGCTATTTCAATCACCAAACAAAAAATAACTAGGGCTGTCAAGAGATTAAAAAATGTATTGAGATAAATCGTGTGATTAAAAAAAAATTAATCACGATTAATCGTGCTGTTAAATAACAGAATACCATCTATTTAAATATTTTTGATGCTTTCTACATTTTCAAATATATTGATTTCAATTAAAACACAGAATACAAAGAATAAAGTGTAAAATTATTTTTATTACAAATATTTGCACTGTAAAAAACAAAAGAAATAGTATTTTTCAATTCACCTAATACAAGTACTGTAGTGCAATCTCTTTATCATGAACTTTGAACTTACAAATGTAGAACAATGCAAAAAAAAAAAAAAAAAACTGCATTCCAAAATAAAACAATGTAAAGCTTTAGAGCCCACAAGTCCACTCAGTCCTACTTCAGCCAATCACTCCGACAAACAAGTTTGCAGAAGATAATGCTGCCTACTTCTTGCTTACAATGGCACCCCGCACTGTTGTAGCCGGTGTTGCAAGATATTTACATGCCAGATGCGCTAAAGATTCATATGTCCCTTCATGCTTCAAGCATCACTGTGCTCAATAACAATTCAAAGCAGCAGATCGATGCATACTCATTTTCAACACCTGAGTCAGGTATCACCAACAGAAGTTTGGTTTTCATTTTTGTTGGTTTGGGGGGTTCTGTAGTTTCTGCAGCAGAGTGTTGCTTTTTTAAGACTTCTGAAAGCATGCTCCACACCTTGTCCCTCTCAGATTTTGGAAGACACTTCAGATTCTTAAACCTTAGGTCCAGTGCTGTAGCTATCTTTAAAAATCTCACATTTTGGTACCTTTTTTGCCTTTTGTCAAATTCGCTGTGAAAGTGTTCTTAAAATCAACATGTGCTGGGTCATCGTCTGAGACTGCTATAACATTTTCAGAAGTGAGTAGTAATTATAAGTGCCTTTAAAAAGGCCTGATTTTCATGAAGTGCTGGGCACTGCAACTCTGAAAATCAGATTCCTTTAAGGTGTTTCAAGTTGGGCACCCTAAAAAAAACAGGAACTCAATATCATTAGTAACTTTTGAAAATTTAAACTGAGATGCTTTGCTGCACTGAGCATGTCAGAGGTATCAACACACAGGGTTCTCAGATTGATATACCCATTCCAAAAGCAAATGGAAAATATAATCACTTTACTCACCAGTGCTGCTGGAAAGAATGTCCTTCCACAAATCTTGCATGGTAATAGATCTCCAGCTGGCACTATAATATCATTTTCTAACAAAAAGAAAAATATTTATTATAAGAAAACTGAATTTTTTAACCTTTTGCCAATGTTAGTTATGTAAAAATCTTATTTTCCCACCAAATCGTTGACAATACTATAATTACAAGACAAATATTTTGAATTTATTTTTCTTTTTGGCAATCCAATAGCTGAAACTAAAGGAAGAAAGCTACAAACGTACCAGAAATTTTAAGTCAGAATACTAATTCATTTCATTGCTCTTTAATAAAATGGAGATTTGGTGTCTGGATTTAGAGTATCACTTTGCCCATTGTATCAGTAGGGGAAACTATGAAAGCCAATGGGAAATTTGCCAAAGCCCTGGTCTACACTACGAGTTTAGGTCGAATTTAGCAGCGTTAGATCAATTTAACCCTGCACCCATCCATGCGATGAAGCCATTTTTGTCGACTTAAAGGGCTCTTAAAATCAATTTCTGTACTCCTCCCCGACGAAGGGATTAGTGCTGAAATCAACCCTGCTAGGTCGAATTTGGGGTAGCGTGGATTCAATTCGACGGTATTGGACTCCGGGAGCTATCCCAGAGTGCTCCACTGTGACTGCTCTGGACAGCACTCTCAACTTAGATGCACTGGCCAGGTAGACAGGAAAAGCCACACAAACTTTTGCATTTCATTTCCTGTTTGGCCACTGTAGCGAGCTGATCAGCACAGGTGAGTAGGCAGAGCTCATTAGCACAGGTGACGATGGAGTCCCAGAATGGCAAAAGAGCTCCAGTATGGCCCGAAAGTGAGCTACTGTATCTGATCGCTGTATGGGGAGATGAATCCGTGCTATCCGAACTCCGTTCCAAAAGATGAAATGCCGGAATATTTGAAAAAATCTCCAACAGCATGAAGGACAAAGGTTATAACAGGGACCCACAGCAGAGTCGCGTGAAGCCTACCAAAGAATCAAAGAGGCAAATGGCCACTCTGGGTTAGAGCCCCAGACATGCCACTTCTAGGATGAGTTGCATACCATTCTAGGGGGTGCCCCTACAACTACCCCATGTCTGTGCTCCCCCCCTCCCTCACCCCTCACAGGCTACCTTGGCAGTTATCACTCAATTTGTGTGATGAGGTAATAAAGAATGCATGAATTTGAAACAACAATGACTTTATTGCTTCCAAGCAGAGATCAAAACGGGGGAGGAGAGGGCGATTGGCTTACAGGAAAGTAGAGTGAACCAAGGGGGTGGGTTTTCAGCAAGGAGAAATAAACAGAACTTTCATACCCTAGCCTGGCCAGTCATGAAACTGGTTTTCAAAGCTTCTCTGATGCACAGCACACCCCGCTGTGCTCTTCTAACCATCCTGGTGTCCGGCTGCGCATAATCAACAGCCAGGCGATTTGCCTCAATCGCCCACCCCGCCATAAATGCCTCCCCCTTACTTGCACAGATATTGTGGAGCACACAGCAAGCAGTAATAATGATGGGAATATTGGTTTTGCTGAGGTCTGAGGCAGTAAACTGTGCCAGCGAGCTTTTCAACATCCAAAGGCACATTCTACCACCATTATGCACTCGCTCAGCCTACAGTTGAACTGCTCCTTACTAGTGTAGAGGCTTCATGAGCCATGGGGGCAAGGGGCAGGCATGACCACGTGGTGCTGCCAACTGGAAGAGCAGCCTGAGGCAGAAGCCTCCAGCTGGCATGATATTCCAGGCAGGACTGAATCTCCATTAGATGACACTTAAAGAAGATATCCTCAGGTTGGCAGGGCCTGATGAAATACACCTTAGAATACTTAAAGAACTGGTTGAAGAGATCCCTGAGCCATTGGCGATTATGAACCTACTATACTGTGGGTGCACAACTGGTTGGAAAACCACACTCTGAAAGTAGTTATTAATGGTTCACAATCAAGCTAGAAGGGCATATCGAGTGAGGTCCCACAGGGATCTATCCTGGGTCTGGTTCTATTCAATATCTTCATAAATGATTTGGATAACGGAAAAAAAGAGAACACTTACAAAGTTTGTGGATGATACCAAACTGTGAGGGGTTGCAAGTGCATTGGAGACAAAATTAGAATTCAAAATGATATGGACAAACTGGAGAAATGATCTGTAATAAATAGGGTGAAATTCAACACAGACAAATGAAAATTACTACATTTAGGAAGGATCAATCAATTACACAAATACAAAATGGAAAATCAGTACTGGGCACCATTTTGGGAAAGATGTGGACAAATTGGGGACAGTCCAGAGGAAAGCAACAAAAATGATTAAAGGTCTAGTAAACATGACCTAGGTGGAAAGACTGAAAAAGTTGGTTTTGTTTAGTCTGGGAACAAGAAGACTAAAAGGGGACATGGAAAAGGGAAAACAAGATAATCTTCAAATATTTAAAAGATTGTCATTATGAGTAGTGTGATAAATTGTTCTCCTTAATAACTGAGGATAGGAAAAGAAGTAATGGGCTTAAATTGCAGCAAGGGAGATTTAGGTTATACATTAGGAAAAACTTCCTAATTGTAAGTGTTGTTAAACATTGGAACAAATTACTTAGGGAGGTTGTGGAATCTGCATCACTGGAGGCTTTTAAGAACAGATTAGACAAACACCTGTCAAGAAAGGCCTCGATAACACTTAGTCCTGCCTCAGTGCAAGGGACTGGACTAGATGACCTATTGAGTCCCTTTCAGTCCTACATGCCTATGATTCTAGATTTCACATTTTTAGTTCATTAATTATTGCAACTTTTCGGAAAGAAACAATATTTTTGAGCACCATGCATGAGCAGGTCCTTTATCACAGCTTAATGTGGTCCACGTTTCCTATTGTAAAACTAATTTCGACAGTAATCTTGAGATATATTTAATGACATAAGTCATAATCAAACTTCCTTTTCCATCATTTAAAAAAATATATAATTGCATTTCAGCACAATCACGCAAATGCCACGCAGTAGCATGGTACTCCCATCAGATAACACTTAAACGGCAACAGTAACTAGGAGGCTTGAGTTTGATTAAAAAATACTGTCGCAAACCAGATGAAAATTGTCTTCACATCAAATGAATCAAACCATTTTAGCCAGTTTTCTAAGGGCCTGATCCCGCAAACACTTAAATATGTGCATTACTGACTCATATGCAGTCTAGATGATTTGATCAGCCTTCGTCATTTTTTACATTGAGCTAGGCAGCTAAGCCATTTTTATATAGGTTTTTCTTCATTCCCCAGAATCTGACAATCAATAATATGGAAAATACAAGCCTCATTTCCCTTCGATTTTTTATTTAGTGAATTAATCTAATTGACAGCACAAAATATTGAAGTCCTCTGTTTAGCCACAGTTCAGATTTCCTCATATCACCTGCCAAGGTGCTTCAACCCTGACCAAAAACAAATTGTGAGAAAGTAGTTGGCTCCACATTCCAGTGTATGCCTTAGCCTCTTTGCTGAAATTGCCATCAAGAGTGCCAAATGTGAGGGTGGCTTTCCCCCAGGAAAAGGAGTAAAACCGGCATTTTTTCCTACATAAATCAGTAGGAACAAGTAAGAATCAGTAAATAAGTCATAGTGTGTCTTCCCTTACCTGTCCCCTGAGCCACTCATTCTTCCCCACATTTCCCAATAGCAGAACAAATACTTTTCAGTAGCCAACTACTCACCATAAATTGGTGCTCAAATTACCATTAAAAATAACAGACTAGGTTGGACACACTCAGTGAATCTAGAAGTATTGCTACAAGCCCATGCCAAAATGATAACATCGTTCTACATAATGAACACCAATTAGCCCTCACTGGAGCTGCAGAATCAGTGGCTGTGAATTTCCTTACAGCATTCTTAACATTTCACTGCTGCTGTTGGCAGACACCCAACTAACAAAAATATTTCCCAAGAGCAATTTCTTCTGCCAAAAATCACCCAGAAAACAAAAATGCAATTTTTTAAACTAACAGGGAACGTTCCAGACGTTCTAAGTGGGCCTCAACATTTTCAGGGTCATGTTCCCCTTATCCCTGGGGGGGAGGGATGGACAAGGGTAAGGGAGCCGAGACTTGGTCTGCAGCTGCGGCTGGCTCTGGGGTTAGGAGTGGGGCTGAGAATGGAGCTGTTGTCAGGGGCTGGGGCCGGGAGTGGAGCTGAGGTCGGGCTGCAGTCGAGGCTGAGAGCAGGATCAGGATCCAGGGCTGTAGCTGGTGGCAGGGCCAGAGCAAAACTGGGGGCAAAGTGGGGCTTGGTGGTCCTCCCTCCCCTGCCCCCGTGGGGGCTGGCCCAGGCCCCATTGCATCCTCCATGTCCCCCTATTGGGGGACACGCACAGTCTGGGGGACCACTGTTCTAACTGAAGTAGACAGATCAGCCTCTTTACAACTAATTGTGCTGCGTGTCGCCCCACTCATCTCAGTGTCTTACAGCCCACTTCTCAGTGCCTGTCTTTTTAAAAAAAAAAGACTTCTCTCAAACAAGCTACTAGCTCTACTCTCCACTCAGTGAAAGGTTAGACACACCATCAACTTGTAATTTAGCCACTTAAAAACAAACACGTCTGGAGTCTCCTTCCAATTTTTGTGGTACTATAATCACGTTCCTATTTTTTAAAATGTTTTTATCTCTCTGTTGCTATGTGAAAGATTCACACAAATAGAGAAAACTGGCTGGCAATAAATGTTATCAAATCCACAAAATAAACAAAAACTTGATAAAAGATATTTTAATCCCTTTCACCAATAGTGATGTAAGGTATTAAATTTAACACTAACAGTACATAAAAAAATTTGACATAGAAGTATTATAGGCACGGTTGGTAGCACCACATTAAGGATGCCCAACATTTTCAAGTACAAGACTTTGTTTTAGTTGTAGCCCTGACAAACAAAACTTTAGGGCTGAAGTTTTCCATGCCAGGTATTTGCCTCAGGGCTGATTTTTTCAAGTTTCAGCCAAAACAGCTCAGAAACAGCAGAAAACAAGGTTAGAGGAAAGTACATTGCTTTGCAACTGAAAAAAAATCTGGTGTCATTGACTTCCAAAAGTTCTAGTGCCCCCATGATTTAAAGCAGAGACTTGCAGTTTGGCATAGGGTAGCCTTTTGCATCAGGAATGTCTTTTGTTGACACGAAAAATGCACCCAAATTTTGTAAGTAATAAGCCTTTGAAAAAAGTTTGTTTGCACCTATTCAGCAGAGACTTGCATTTTAGTATCGAAAAGTCTCTAAAATTTTGCCATCATTGAACATGCGCCACTTCCTCAGAGTTCCTGTGTGCTGACAGAATTGCACATATGCCACCTCAAGAGAATGATGGAACACGCTCCAGCCAACTTTGTCCCGGCAAACCAGGTAATTTCTTCCCCAGTCTGGCTCGTCCCCTCTGCATTCAAATCAGACGGCTTCTTCCTCAATGCATCCTGGCTGCTAGTCCCTTCAGCTATGTCTACCCAATGTAAGCCTAGGGTTAGTGGGACTCAAGTCAGCTCACTTATGTCATGGAAATCTGGACCTGAGCATCTTTACTGCATTTTAAGCCTAGGATAAGAATTTTCTGACCTATGCTCAAACCTGGGGATCTGGCATTCACACTGCAGTGCACAGACCCAAGTCAAAGTAACTGTATCCCAGAGTGCCTAGCATGTAGGGGGGAGTACCACCCCCATGTTGACACTCTAGCCCTAGGAACATGGTGGACTGTGGGAAAACTCTACTGCACCCCGTTTCCTAACTACAGCAGTGCTACTGATGGGACTCAGGTACCCATAAGGAGCACCTGAGTTCTTGGCTCAGCCCTACCCGGGGAGGGATAACCCCCAACACCCCAGCAGCCAGGAGCTACCTCCCACCTGGCTACTCTGCTGCTTGTTCTGGGCAAGTGCCACTCAGCAGCGAGGAGGAGCAGGAGCTGCTCCTGCAGAAGGAGCAGGAAGGGGGAATGGGCTCAACCAAACACTAAAGGCACTTCCAACCAGCTGCACTAGCTGCCTGCAGCTCTGCTACTTTGCTGCCAGGAACTGTGGACACATTTGGAGAACTCCTGGGACCTGAGGCAAGCCATGGCTGAGTGTATACAGGAAACCCTAGGTCCCAGTTAAACATGAGTCTCAGACCCTGCAGGATCCTGGGATGCTGGGTTCGAGCCCTAGGTTAGTACAATTGCTAGTACAGGGTTTTGGCTTGAGCCTAGGCTCACACCCAGTCTTAAACTGTGATGTAGACATACCCTTTGAGAGCACAAGAGATACAGGCTCCCTCCCCTCAATTCCAATGCCTGGCTCCACCCAGGCATGGAACACCACAAAGGGAAAAGAACATATTGGGACAAAATTGCTAGTAAGTGTCAGGAACTCAGTTGCTTAGTTGCCTAGAAACTCAGTGAGGTCACTGGGACCAATAAGTGACTGTGCTCCAAGATTGGTCAGAAGAGCTAACAGATCACTATTTAAGCACTGTAACAACAGCAGCACAGTGGCTGCTCAATACATTCCACAGCTGCAGGGCCTGCTTCCTGTCCAGTCTGTTGACCTGAATTTTTGGGGTTAAATGTTATGGCTCACCACTGATCGCATCTGACCAGAAGATTTATACGTTCTTGTTCAATTCAGACTACAGGGTCCAAGAACTCAGAGTTCTATAGCAGGAGAGGACTCTTGAGGTGCTTGGCAAGAACGCGAACACTGAGGATGATACCAAATTGATAAAAACTTTATTGAGATTAACAAAATAATAAAAAATGCTATGAAACTTATGACAGCAAAACAGTAAAAGAATTCCAACACTCCTGGTGGTAACATTTCTATTGTAAGTACCTTAATCTAACATACTCACACCCTTCCTTGAGGGCCCGGTAATAGGAGGTGAAGGACCAGCCTTACTCCTGGCATAACCGATAACCCGATGGTTCTGGCTTCCCCAATAGTTAGGAATGTTCAGTAGTTATACTATACTGCACAAGCTGAGCTGATAGCGTGACAGAAGACAGAATGATAGGTGAATAAAAAAGATCTCCTATATTCTATAGACTAACAAAAAAGAAAGCTTCCTAAGATATCCTTACATGATGTGTTATAGGATCCTGACGCTATGTAATTCAGGTCCAACCTACTATACCCAAATCTTATTTCCAAAATGTATAGGCACCCTTATCCTATAGGTTAGTGGATTATGACACTTACTTTCTACATATTAATAAGGATTGTTTTACTCCCAAAACTGCCAACCTAGACTTTCTTGGCAACTTCCAGGTTTGTGGTATACCCTGCGGTTACCAACCGGTTGCAAATGCAGGATAAATCTGTTCAGTGTTGTGTGTAGTTCCTCCCTTTGGTTCCCCAAAGTTTAGGGACTATTTCTATCTGTGCCAAAGGTTGCCAGCTTTTATGCTGACTTACTCTTAACTGATTATACTTTTAGCTATTTAGTGGATCTTACCGGATACAAGCTGGCAGGCTTCTTGCATTTCAGCAAAACTTATTCTATGTATAATTATTAGGAAACATATCATATGCCTCAACACATCATAATTTCATAGGAATTAAAATGATAAAAATATAAGAATCGTATATGAAATAGATTAATTCAGACAGAGAAACATATTATTTGATACGGCTGGCTGGCTTAGTAGGATATAATAGCTAGCAAAGTATTTCTATGGGCTACAAGCCCTTGCTCTACCACAGCCCTAGTCCATGCCTATCTCTGAACTCCTGATTCCTAACTCCTGGCTCCAACCACTGACTTGTCTCTTGACCACGCCTCCAGTTCTGCCCTCTGATTGTGCTCCAACCACTAGGACAGACTCCTTCTCTGACCGCAAGATCTCAAGACCTACACCTCTGTGTAGGACAGTGAGACTGGAATGGACTGGAGAGAAAAACTGTGAAAGGGAGCCTGCGGGAGGCAGGAAAGGAAGATGGGGCTGGGGGCTAGGTCAGAGGGGAGAGACAGATCAGACAAGGAGCTAAGAGGTGAGGAATTGGGACTCAGTGGGCAAGCAGACTGTGGACAAGCAGTCAATGTGAGAAGGCACTGGGACTGCTGGGGCAAAGAGATTGGGAATGGCAGGGACCATATTCGGAAAGAAAGCGGGAGCACGCAGCTAGGACTGGAAAGACAGGGAGATTGGCACTGACATGAGAAGCCTGAGGAGTGGAGAATGGGATAGGGACCAGGAGCAAGGCAGGGACAAGATGGAAGAGACAGAGCAGAAGGCCTCAACCTTGGCGAGAGAACAGGCAGAAGAGTGTGCTCTCTAGAATATACTCCCCTGCAGAGCCTGGAATGCAACCCAAGATCTCATCATTTCTCTGATGTCAGCAAGTGTGTGTACTACTCACTGACAAAAAGTCTCATTGTTCTCTGGTGTTAGTTCAGAAAGGATGACCACCTACTATTTATTGTTATCTTTTATTCCATTAGCTCAAGTGGTAGATGTCTGTGCAACACATTTAAAGGTCCCACCCTACTGAGGAACTATGTGAGTGTCAAAACAAAGCCACCTGATGGGATTTGTTTGGGTTTTTTTATTTGCCTTTTTACAAATCTAAGAAATTATACAAAAAATAACTGTGTTAAAAGACATAATTAAAATTGCAAAGTCAAGCATTCAGAGGTTAGGAAATGCTAGTATTAAGGTTGTCTGTGCAATCTTAATTTGCATCCCCTTATTATGCATTATGATGGACACTTTAAATATACATACTAGTTTTTCCATATGACCCCTCTTTTATTGGGTGCAAAGGATGGTTCTGCACTAGAGATGAGTCATGGTTCTGTAGTAAAGGAGACTGTTTGAAGGACCCTGCTGCAGCTCCTGGAGAAATCAAAAGGTGCGTAATGAATGAGGCAGGGGATCCCTACTAGTAGGCAGGGACTGTCTACCAGTCTGGTTTGTACCGTGCCTAGTACTCTGGGGCCCCATACTCTGTTGACCCTTAGACACTACTATACTAATCATTACTAATGATACGTTGCGTCAGAGTTACAAAACTAAGCCATAAAAATGGGCTTTCTGCCCACCCCACCTTCATAGATGAAAACCTCAATTAAACCCCTACACAATTCTTATTGAAAATAATTTCTCCTATACGCACTCTAAGGCCTTCAAACTTTAAGAAAAACACTTATGGTTGAAAAATGTTTTACAGATGTTATTTACTTCTGCTAACTCATTTTCTCTCAATTGTCCAAATCTTGTAACTCCTTAGATGCTTAAAGATAGCATAAATCTCTTTTGAGATATACATTTGCAAGTGTTTTTTTCATTTAAATGTAAGCAGCTAACCCAAGAACTTCCCAGTATCACTGCGATGTAAACGGTACGGTGTTTACTATATCAATATGGAGCCCAATGATTTTGCTATAACTGGTTACTAATGCGAGAAGCCATTTGAGTACAGAGTATTTATATTAATTGGGGAATCAAATCAGTTACCTGACAATACTTAAGCCATTTCCTCACTGCTCCAGCTCCTATGCCCTTCATTGGCCCCCTCTGGGCTCCAGTGGGAGTTGCAGGGGCAGTGCCTGCGGATGGGGCAGCGTGCAGAGCCGCCTAGCCACGCCTCCACGTAGGAGTAATAGAAGGGACATGCCACTGCTTCTGGGAGCCGCTTGAGGTAAGCGCCGATTGGAGCCTGCATCCCTGAGCCTCTCCCCGTGTCCGTGCCCCAGCCCTGATTTCCCTTCTGCTCTCCAAACATCTCGGTCCCACTCCAGAGCACCTTCCTGCCCCCCAAACCTCTCATCCTCAGCCCCACCACAGAGCCCACACCCCCAGCCGGAAACTGCACCCCTTCCCACACCCCTGCCCCTGTCCTGATCCTCCTCCTGCCCTCCAAACCCCTTGGTCCCAGCCCAAAGGACCTTCTTGCACCCCAAACCTCCCATCCTCAGCCCCACCCCAGAGTCCGCACCCCCAACAAGAGCCCTCACCCCCTCCTGTACCCCAACCACAATTTTGTGAGCATTCAAGGCCCATCATACAATTTCTATTCTCCAATGTAGCCCTCAGGCCAAAAAGTTTGCCCACTCCTGTTATAGGGCAAGCGAGTGCAGAAAACAGAGGACACCTGTGATGGGCTTGCTGGGGAAATGCACTGCAGCATTCTGCACTAATGGAATGTTGAATGCTGCGGAGAGGTCCAGGAGGATATGAATGGGTGTCTGCCCTCTATCCAACGACAGCCCATCTGTCATTGCCCCTAAAGCAATGCCATGCCCTGGCTGGATTCCAGAATGTGCCAGATCTATGGTATTAGCTTCAATAAAATGGACTTGTAATTGGCCTCTGGGTAGCTTTTCTCTATGTGCTTGTTCAGAAATAGGAAGTTTGACACTCTGAGTGAACCCTGAGGCCTACAAGAAGCAGGGAGGTCCCCTGAGAGAAGCTGTCAGAGTCCCTGGAGAGGGGAGGCAAGGCAGTGGGGAAACCTGCTGGGAAGAAGAGTCTCTAGGGAAAGTTCCAGGGAGACAATGCACAGTTTAACCTTAAGACGTATATAGAAAAACTCTGCAAGTAGACAGTTCCTGCTCCAAAGAGCTTCCAGGCTAAATAAACAGATCTCACAGTCCTCTTTGCTCACAAAAAGAACATTTTTACATTCTGTTCAAGTAAGGACTCTTTCTAAAACAAGTATCTTGAGCTTTTTCTGTCTCTTCCAAAAGGGAAAGCTCATCTTGATAACTGGTGTCATATATAAGAGTTGTGTCCTGTTTTCGATAAGGCCCCCTATTGTTTGTTTGCCTTTTGGCCAAAACGGACCTAAGATTTACAAATCTGCCATTTACAATATATTTACAACTTGAAGCTTGAAGATGTCTTAAATATTTTATACAAATCACAATAACCAATGCTTATAAACACTTTTCAAAATATAGCATAAAAGAAAATAGTACAGAAAGTTAAAGCATCATAGATGTTATAAAAGCTGCATTGTAGAATCTGTGTATATGCAGCTGGATGTAATAAACATAGTTTTATGGTCAAGGAAGTTAAGATTAAAGTTTGAAAATGTCCACATGTTTTGGGTGCCCAATTTGAGATGCCTATGCTCTGATTTTTCAGAGTACTTAGCATTCCGTAGCACTTTCTATGTTCAAAGCATAGCTCCCATTGACCTCCACTGCTGCTTTGAGTGTTAAGAACTTCTGCAGATTAGGCCCCAGGTCTCAAATCAGGCACTTGAAAATGAGAAAAACACAGTTAGTGAACACCTATGATAAGTCTGATTTTAGGACTTGCCTAGCACACATATGGTTTGATAAACTCCCCCTCTCCCCATCCAGCACATTTAAAGTAGTTTTATTTAACTGATTTAAAAGGTTATGTTTTTGTACATTTTTAATTGAATTCCAAATTTTATCCAAATAGACCACAAATTTCATCCAAATAGACGATGACACAAATCACAAGTAAAAAAATAACCTAACAGAGAAATGCATCATTCACCATTTTCTAACAAAATACAAACATGTAAAAATTAAGAATCTGAATAAATGTATGTTAGGCAATGTAACTGTTTAAAAAAATGTGTAGTGATATAGTGTAACCTCCTGGATAGCAAGTAGTAGCACCAAGTTTAGTGTAAAGGCTGTATTTAGTTGCAAATCAATATATTTCAGTGGTTACTCACCAATTAAACTCAACCCTTCTTTAGGAATATAACTAAAAAGTGCAAATGCAAAACAAAATTAAAATGATTATTTAAGTAGTGATTAAAATTGGTCATTTAAATCAATTCCCCTTACTTCAGATCCCTAGTACAGACTCCTACCGCTTAATATAAAGGAGTGTCTGATATACATGATCATTCGCGAACAGCCTGCTTCTATTGAAGTCAAGGCAAATCTTCTACTGATTTCAATGATGCAGCATGAGGCACTATTAGGGCACTTGACATGCTTTACCATTGGGTCTGTTTTCTAGACAGCATAGAGCACAACATACAAGTAAAGTCTGAAATTAGCCTCTGTGTTATATTAAAGGCCACTTTAATTGTGCTATCTTCCAAAAAAAACCAAAACAAACAAACAAAAACACACTATCTGGTGATACTGTATCTTTTCTACTTTTGAGAGAATTCTGTGCCAAAAAATAAAAATTTTGCACATAAATTTTATAGGTCAAAACAACTAAATAATCACACCAGTTTCAATTATTTTAGTAATTTACACCTCTACCTCGATATAATGCTGTCCTTTGGAGCCAAAAAATCTTACCACGTTATAGGTGAAACCGTGTTATATTGAACTTGCTTTGATCCATCGGAGTGTGCCACCCCGAGCACTGCTTCACTGCATTATATCCAAATTTGCGTTATATCAAGTGGTGTTATGTCGAGGTAGCGGTGTATTTCAAAATACCTGTCACAAGTACGTCTATAACAACACAGACACACCATGAAAGAGATTCAGGAAATGGTTTTTTTCACAAACAGATTCCTTAACAGGCATACTAATACAGAACTTTGAGCAATAATTCATTTAAACTACAATACAGAAATGAATTCCCAGCACCTCTTAAGAAGCACTGCAAAGGCTTGGGGGAGTCAGAGGTAATGGAGGAGCTGAGGGAGAGGGAAGTAATTGCTGAGAAGAAGCCTGGGAGTGAACCTGAAGGGCTGTTGGGTATTGGTGGGAGAAGCATGGAAAAGGGTCTTTTGGAAGGATGTGGGGGAGGGATTGTTAGGAAGCTACTAAACTTTAACCCAATGGTTCTCAAAACTACTGTATTGGTGACCCCTTTCACATAGCGACTCCTGAGTGCGACTCCTCTTATAAATTAAAAACACTTTTTGGTATATTTAACACCATTATAAATGCTGGAGGCAAAGCAGGGTTTGGGGTGGAGGCTGACAGCTTGCAACCCCCTATGTAATAACTTCGTGACCTCCTGAGGGGTCCCAACTCCCAGTTTGAGAACCCCTACCCTATCCTCTCCCATTCAGTCAGGCATATCTGTCCCTGTCCTCACGTGGCCCTGCATTCCCAACCCTGTCCCCATGTGGTCCTGCACTCCCAACCCCATCCCCATGTGGCTCTGCACCCCCTCTCTGGTCTGTCCCTCCAACTAGCCCTTCTGAAACCCAGTCTGTGACTACCCTAGCAGTCCTGTATGCCGTGCTCTGTCCGTCCCCGCACTATATGTGCCTCCTCACCTGGCCCCATGGACAGCGCACAGTGAGGAACACAGCCTCTGATCTCTTCCTACTGGCTGTTATGGCTGGAAAGCAGCTATCCTCTGTTCCTGTACCACAGCATCCCCTGGTGGGCAAAAGGCATAACTGCAGTACTTCTCCAGCAGAATGTATTTTCTGCAGAGAAAAAATATCTGCAGGAGACATGAATTCTGCATGTGCTCAGTGGCACAGAATTCCCCCCGAAAGTACTTTTCATAGGGGTGTTTGGAATTAAAAATGAGAAGAATCAATGAAATACTGATGATCACAAACTAAATTAAGTTGGAAGGTATTTTCTGGTTGAACTTGTAGTTCAGTAACCTGCATCCACAAACAATACCTTTGTGCTCTCCCTTTTCTTAGTCCTGCTCTCTGCAAGTTTGCTGCGTTTCATTTTCTCAATTGTTACCCTTAAAATTTTATATTTGTGTCAGATTTTTTGAAGTGATTAGTTAATGTCTATTTATATTTTTCCGTATAACTGTTAAAATATCTTACAGTATATGTTTATCTTCAAATGGATTATAGTATATTATTCCATTAATATTGCACTTTTACTTGTGAAAATATCTCATCTTTATTGTCTCTCTTCCCAGCACAGCCTGAGGCAAAATGGTTACACAGAAATTCAGAAAGATATCAAGTTTCTACCGGAGATGGAGGACAAATAAAGAACCCTTATCTGAGCTTTTGCCATAAGTTAAGATTTATAATTTATTATTTGTATTACTGTAGTATCTAGGAGCCCTAGTCATGGGCCAGGATCCCATGTGCTAGGCACAATACAAACACAGAATAAAAAGATGGAAGACTCATGTTCTTCCTTATTGAGAAAATCAAGCAGGGAGACACTGTGTTCATTATTGCTGAATATTACCAATCCCTGCATGAGGATGAGAGGGTAGCAGAAACTCTCAAATGAACAATCCTGCTCGAGAAACCAGCACCTTATGCAAACTGTCTCTTTATTCGAAAAAAAAAAAAAAAAAAGGATCAGTGAAGGTATAGTAATGCAATTCTAGCAATACCAGAGTATTCAGATTTCCTTTCGCGTTAGTCTGAGGCCTAGGAATGCTATGGAGACTACAACAGTCTCCTTGGTTAATCTCCAGGAGTTGAATAAAGATCCAGCACCTTAGATCTTTTTTTAAAAAACCTGCAATCAGCTTCCTTTGATACTATGGACCATGAACTGTTAACATGTCTGCAATGTGTGGCAGGAAATGGAATCAGAGTTAAATGACTTGATATACTTCCCTCCAAGAGGACAGAATAGAAATTATCTACCTGTAGTAATCTCATGTAGAGAATTACTGTGTTTCATCCTGAACCGTTTTGTTCAAGAAGTATGGAAGGACACTGGAGAGAAATAGCAAGATGATTTGGGTTGAAGTGGCACCACTATGCTTATGCCACACAGCTCTAAATCTCCATTTCACTAAACCCAGATTGTACAGTCACCTAGTTTTCCCAGCATCTGGCAGAGATTGAGTCCTGAAAAAGAACAAACTGGCTGAGCTCTATCTAGATAAGACATTGGCTGTTTGGGTAAAAGAAATCAGAGATACTTTTAGAGCAGCTATATCACCATTTGTTAATCTCATGTTCCAGGAGGTCTTCTGTCAGTTGTGTCTGGAGAATGCTCCCCAAATTTTCAGCTGCCTCCAGTTACTGCAGCAATAACCAGAAATGCTTGCTTCTAGAACGTGTTTCACTTCCAGAGGTTGGATCTGACATTTGTGGGGAGCGTCTTCGGTGTCACTAAATTTTTATTAGGGCTGTCGATTAATCGCAGTTAACTCATGCGATTAACTAAAAATATTAATAGCAATTAATCACAGTTTTAATCACACTGTTAAACAATAGAATACCAATTGAAATTTATTAAATATTTTGGATGTTTTTCTACATTTTCATATATCTTGTATTCTGTCTTGTAATTGAAATCAAAGTGTATATTTTTATTACAATATTTGCACTGTAAAAATGATAAACAAAACAAAGTGTTTTTCAATTCATCTCATACAAGTACTGTAGTGCAATCTCTGTTGGGAAAGTGAAACTTACAAATATAGATTTTTTTTGTTACGTAACTGCACTCAAAAACAAAACAATGTAAAACTTCACAGCCTACAAGTCCACTCAGTCCTAATTCTTATTCAGCTAATTGCAAAGACAAACAAGTTTATTTACATTTACGGGAGATACTGCTGACTGCTTCTTATTTACAATGTCACCTAAAAATGGGAACAGGCGTTTGCATGGTGCTTTTCTATCTGGCGTTGCAAGGTATTTACTTGCCAGATATGCTAAGCATTCGTATGCCCCTTCATGCTTCGGCCACCATTCCAGAGGACATGCTTCCATGCTGATGATGCTCGTTTAAAAAATAATGCATTAATTAAATTTCTGACTGAACTCCTTGGGGTGAGGATAGTATGTCTCCTGCTCAGTTTTACCCGCATTCTGTCATATATTTCCATGTTATAGCAGTCTCAGATGATGATCCAGCATATGTTGTTTGTTTTAAGAACACTTTCACAGCAGATTTGACAAAAGGCAAAGAAAGTACCAAATGTGACATTTCTAAAGGACTGGACCCATAGTTTAAGAATCTGAAGTGCCTTCCAAAATCTGAGAGAGATGAGGTGGTGCACGTTTTCAAATATCTTAAAAGAGCAACACTCTGCTGCAGAAACTACAGAACCCAAACCAACAAAAAAAGAAAAATCAACCTTCTGCTAGTGCTGACTCAGATGATGAAAATGAGAATACATTGGTCTGCTCTTCTTTGGATCGTTATTGAGCAGATTGAGCGTCATCAGCATAGACATGTCCTCTGGAATGGTGGTCGAAGCATAAAGGGAGGTCTGAATCTTTAGCACATCTAGCACAAATATCTTGCGACGCCGGTTACAACCGTGCCATGCGAACGCCTGTTGTCACTTTCAGGTGCCACTGTAAACAAGAAATGGGCAGTATTATCTCTTGCAAACTGGTTTCTCGTAGTGATTGGCTGAAGTAACACTGAGTGGACTTGTAGGCTCTGAAGTTCTATATTGTTATATTTTTGAATGCAGTTATTTTAATTACATAATTCTGCATTTGTAAGTTCGACTTTCATGATAGAGAGATTGCACTACAGTACTTGTATTAGGTGAACTGAAAAATTCTATTTCTTTTGTTTTTTTACAGTGCAAATATTTGTAATAAAAAATAAATGAGCATTTTACACTTTGTATTCCGTTGTAATTGAAATCAATATATTTGAAAATGTAGAAAATATCAAAAAATATTTAAATAAATGGTATTCTATTATTAACAGCACAATTAATAATGCGATTATATTTTTAATCGCTTGATAGCCCTAATTTTTAATTGAAATTGTATTATTGTTCTCTTTTTAAAGTTGTGTGAGCAAACCTAGATAAAATTTGCTGTATAAACTGAAAAAAATGCATGTACTATATTTATTAGTCGTAATTTGACATTCCTGTAAAATGCCATAGGTTGTCCTTCAAAATTTATCTGCTGTGCTGACTTAAAATCTTGGTCACTTGTGGCAACCAAAACTCCATTCAAACTTGCAGAAACTCTCTAGTACAAATGTTTCCTTTTATATTATGTAGATGCATCAGATTCTCTCTACAAATTCACAAACATTTATGCAATGGCTGACAAAAGTGTTCCCACACAATTTCAAATTTCACTGCTTCCTCGCATACTTTTTTCAAAACGTTTGCATTTTCCCCTGCTATTACTGGTATTCCATCCACTTGACTTGTAGGGGAAAAAAATCTCAGTGTTTATATACTTCAGATTGTTTTGCTTTGGAAAGATCTTGTGATATTGACTAGACTACAGTCCCTTGAGCACCACAGTTCCCATTATATTTCCACGGATCAGTGTTGTCTGGGATGCCATTTTTATTTATATTTTTACTATATTATTTAACAGAAGCAGAGGATGACAGATAGCATAAGCAATGGTCATACAAAAATAGCGTATTTTACATGTGGTCACATTGTCAACTGGGAAACACTTCTGGGAAGGCATATTTAAACATGTTTAAAAGATTAAGAAAACTAAAATGAGGGATGAATCAAGTGAGAGAACACAATAGGACAATCAGGAAAATGAGAAAATGATACTAAAGGTGGCTAATAAATAGGGCCCTACCAAATTCATGGCCATGAAAAACACATTATGGACTGTGAAATCTCGTCGTCCCCTGTAAAATCTGTTCTTTTGTGTGCTTTTACCCTATACTACACAGATTTCACATGGGAAACCAGCGTTCTCAAACTGGGGTTTCTGACCCAAAAAAAAGTTGCGGGGGGGGGGGGGGTGTCAGAAGATTTTAGGAGAATCACGGTATTACTACCCTTACTTTTGTGCTGCCTTCAGAGCTGGGTGGCCAGAGAATGATGGCTGTTGGCTGAGTGCCCAGCTCTGAATGTAGCACCCCACCAGCAGCAGTGCAGAAGTAAAGGTGGCAATACCAGACCATGCCACCTTTATTTCTGTGGTGTTGCTGGCGGCGACTCTGCCTTCAGAGCTGGGCTCCCTGTTAGCAGCCACTGCTGTCCAGCTGCAGATCTCTGAAGGCAGTGCTGCTGCCAACAGCAGTGCAGAAGTAAGGGTAGCAACCTCCCCTACAACTCCTTTTTGGGTCAGGACCCCTAAAATTACAACACAATGAAATTTCACATTTAAGTAGCTGAAGTCATGAAATTTATGGTTTTTAAAATCCTATAACCATGGAATTGACCAAAATGGAATGTGAATTTGGTTGCCAATTTTGCAAATTCCCCATTTGAATGTTGCATAGACATATGCTATCTATGCTCATATTTGTAGAATATGATCAAGTCAAAGGGAGAAGGTGTGTACACAAAATCCTTTGTATGCTGTAACTAACAACACTGGATACCTTGATAAAGTGTGTTTGTCAGTTACAAGTAAGCTGCTGCTGGAAATTTTAAGTGTATACGTCATTTAATCAGGGCCGTCATTTCAGTTTAGATAAACCATTCACTAGATTGCCTCAGAAGTTAGATGCATAAATGCTCAAAGACCCAGCATGCTTCAAACAAAATAAGTTCTCTCTTCTCAATACCCATCCTTTCACGTACTTCTAGTTAGGGGCCAGTTTCTTTGAATTTAAAAATCAGTTAGCGAACAAAATAGTAGTAGTAGGACATACTTTATCCACCCAAAATTGAAGAGAATGAAATTAAAAAGAGGAAAGACTTTCTCATTCCTTTCCATCTTCATATTGCCAATGCAATTGATAATGCACTACAATACACCATAAGGCACTGATTCCAAAACTTGTTCCGCCGCTTGTGCAGTGAAAGCCCCTGACGGGCTGGGCTGGTTTGTTTACCTGCTGCATCCACGGATTCGGCCAATCGCGGCTCCTAATGGCCGTGGTTCGCTGCTCCGGGCCAATGGGAGCTGCTGGAAGCGGCGGCCAGTACGTCCCTCACGTCCCTCAGCCTGCGCCGCTTTCAGCAGCTCCCATTAGTCTGGAGCAGCAAGCCGTGGCCACTAGGAGCCACGATCAGCTGAACCTGCGGACGCAGAAGGTAAACAAACGGGCCCGGCCCGCCAGGGGCTTTCCCTGCACAAGCGGTGGAACAAGTTTGGGAACCACCGCCATAAGGCTTTCCTTTCCATCTCCAACAGATACCAAAAAGCAGTACATATGTCAGCTTCATATAGTTCACATTCTAGTGCAAAACCTTTACATTGACCCCATATGCTTTTAAAATAATTATATTCACAAATCAGCACATCGATTGTCAGACATTCCATGCCCTGGGGAAGCAAGACAGGCTGATACCCACGAGCACACTCCCTTGAGGCATACCAGAGCATTGCAAGACTGCTCCCCTCTTTTGATTTTGCAATGATTTACGCAGCACTGGGAACTGAGAACAAGATGCCTCCTTTGTGGGGGTCTCATTTATTGACTCCTTTTACAGAATACAAGAAAACCCTTTCTTCATTAGCCCCTTGAGTCCAACCCTCCTTCTGGCTCTGAGGCTCATGCCAACAAGCATTCTCTCCCAAGTTCAGGAGTCCCCAACATTCCTCCCAAAGCTAGGTTATGCTTTAGACCAGCTGCAGTCCCTCAATCAGCTTCTCCTCCTTTACTCATTCATTTCACCTATCAGCTTGGAGGGGTTAACAGGCCTCTTTCATTCTTCCGCTGCTAGAGTCTCAGGGTGCCCCCCTCTCTAAGGACAAGCCTTCTAACTGAGCTCTCATGGCATTTTATCAGGTCCAGGTACTCGTTAATTAACTGCTAGATGGAGTTGTTTGCTATAAAAAGGCAGCAGTCATGGGTAGACTGGGCCCTGACTCCCCTTAAAGAGGCCAGTTACCCTGTGACAGGAAGGAATTATGTCACCTTAACACAGCTGAGCACTTAAGGTTTTGTCTCAGAGTGTAAAGTTTGATTAAACTGAGCTATTTATTGCTTTTTTGGTAACAAGTACAAACTCTTCATGTTTAAAAGCTATAATATAATCTGTGAGTTGGAGGGAATCTTTCAAAGGAGTCTGTGTCATCGCTCACTTCCCAAAACATTCTGTAGCTTCTCATGATCCTCTGGGAATTGAACACAGACAAGTGGCTGCAACAGCGTGCACGTGCCTGCATTACACCAGCAGGTCTGCCTATTGAGCTTCCCATTTCTCTAAGCCCCACCAACCTTGACAGTATGAAGCATACAAACATACCCATGTTGGACACCTGTGCAACAGCCACCATCTTATCCAACATCAGGGACTGAACCAATGACGGTCAGAGTTAGAAGCATGTATCTAAAGAGGTTGTACTGATGAGCCAGGCCCTCAAAATGAGAGCTGTCACAGACTCACATCTTCTGTGCACTAGGCATAGAGGAGGATGCCTAATATAGAAACTGACCATGGCGTCATACAAGCAAAATACATGACAGATTCCCGATATGTGCATTTGTATTATTTCTGATGTGTAACAAAAATGTGTATTTTGTTGACTCACACATAATTTACAGATCATAGCTTTTCAGTACAGAATTTATTTTAACTCTATCAACCCCCTACAGAGATCAGCAGCAGGGTTTGAGAAGCCCTTACCACTTCAGCGTCACAAGTAACTGCTAGTCCCTTTCTACACCAGCCATTGGAAAACTTGATGTACTTTGCCAGTGTGTTACACAAACTATTTACTATACAGTAGAATAATATCAGTGATAAGTGTTTTATATTTCTTTGTTAACCTTTTGCAAGAAAAGTGAGACAAGCACGAAAAATTGCAAAAACTGTGATTTTTAGACTGAGTTTTTTTATCAATTCAATTTTATCAATCAATGAAAAATTCATATGGTGCTTTTTGCTACTTCAATGCAATTTTTACAAAATAATGGTTTAAAACTCCTGTTGAAACTGAACTCCATAACTGTCTACCACTGCGCTATAAAAGTGCAGAGACTTTTCTCTCTCACTTAAGGTACAAAATCAGCTTTTAAAAAAAACAACACACACACTTCTATCTGAAAATATTTTACCTACTATTGCTGCAAACAATTACTATGAACCAGAGACTAAATAAAAATTGTCTATGTTTTAAAAACTTCATGCATTTGAGAGCATTTTGTCAGTTAAGTTGTTTCTCTTGTACATACAGCCTGTCATGTTTCTGTGGGTCTTTCATGCAGCAACAGAAAGAGAAAGATTTAAAAACGAAAACATGATTGTAAAACCATAAAAACTGGAAGAGGATTCAGGGGCCAGTGTCATATTGAAAATACTTGAAATCTAATGAGGTTTAAAACATGAGTTTAAAGTTGATAGTATCCCTTCAAGGTGGCACAAGAATTCTTTAAATGCAAGCATGTCAGCATTCATAAAACATTTTATGAAGTCCATTATAAAAATCTTTCTGCTCCCTAGCTGATATAGGGATTCTGCCAAACACTACTCCCATCTATGACTGTGAAGAAGTTTGGACCGACTTTTAAGAAGTGCTGAGCATAAACAACTCCAATTGAAGTTAACGGGAGCTGAAGGTCCTTAATTAGCACGTCTAAAAGTCAGGTCTTACACTGTCTTCAAAAAGTAACCTTTAAAAAAATTAACAATAAGATAACAAAACCAAATTTGTTCTCAAGAAGACAGCTAATCAGCAAACAGATTCCACAATAACTAACAAAAGCTAGGAAGTTTTAGATTAGCTTTTAAAAACTTATGTCAGCTTTTGTCACTTTAATTAATATATTTGAGCCCTGATCCTCCTACAGCCAGTCTAAGTTCCAAGACTGTTCTTCAGAACCAGCTCAGAAAGTAGTAAAGCAAAAAAGGAACTAGATGTCATTTCAAAAGAAAGCCAGAAGTGAATTCCAAGGAAACTAGAAGTCACATAGAGAAGATTTATTTTGCAGTTTCACTAGATACATGTCTTAAGGGGGGTAATCACAATTCAAGAAATATGATAAGCCCTTTGAAAGTTATGAACATTGTTCCAAGATTCAATCTATATAGTCACATATTCTAAAATACTCTCCAGCTTACCAAATCAGCCCCCTGCACTCCTTATCAGAAAATCCCTGCTCATTGATTGATTAAAAGCTAGTTTAAACAGATGCATCTTACAGGTTACAATATTAAGCTTTAGATGACTGTTAGAAGCAGCAAGTTACAAGGATGGGGGAACTATGCCAGAATTTTTACCAGAATTTTACATTTAATCCAAGATGGCACCTCCAACACCAGTATATTGCGTCACTAGTTCAGTAATGTCTTAAAAGGGAAGATGCTACCTAATGAAATATCAGTACTTTCTGTCCCACAATTTTCCTTGGAGACTACCCTCCATACAAATGTTGACTAGACCTGATCCTTAAATTGTGAGATCCAATGTCATTACACCCCAAAGAGGTACAGCTTAAGTTGGCACTGTCCTTCTAGTAAATAAAAGCTTTGCTTACCTATGTTTACCCTGCAACTGCCGGAACACAAATACAAGCCATTTTAGTACATGCTTTGAAACAGAAAAATAAAAACTATTTGCTTCTTACTAGACTGATTCACTTAAGAGAAATGCACTATAGTGACAAGTCAAGAAGTAATTGAATTTATTCTTCACAGTTCTGGGGAAATTTGTCTTTAAAATTATTTGGGATAGGAAAGTTTACAAGGTCACAACTCACACGGTATCGGAGTTGAGGAAAAGGCCTGCTTTGTAAATATGGGATATGTTATACCTTTAACTCCCAAAATTGATTTCCAATACATGGAACGTGGATAGTCTTGGTAGACTAGTGAATCAACTAGTCAGGATAGAACTGGTGAAATTTGTCAGCCAACACTTTTTTCCACTGAAAAAACACAGTTTTGAGTCAACTGAAACATTTCCCGAATTTGCCAAATGTTTTCAGTGGGGGGGAGGATCTGCAAATAAATAAATAATCAATCAGAACTCTTGTTTTGATATTTTCTAAATAAAATATTTTGATTGTTATTAAACAAAGTTTTTATTAAAACTTTTCATTTTGAAATTTGGTTCAATTGCATCTAAGACAAATTAAAAAACTCTAAAATGAAATATTTTGTTCAGACTAAATTATCTTTTTTCCAAGTCACTGAAAAATTCGAAACATTTTTGTTCCAGGTTAACCCCAAACTAGTTTGGATGGAGAGACAGTAGGCAATGTTCTGCCATGATTAACACTGTATGAAACCTCCAACTGGCTCACAAATTAGGAAGGTGCAAATTTGCCATAGGTGTAAGTAAAGACAGAATCTGGCTATAGAAGTATTTGAGAGAAAGATTTAATGAGTAAGGCTATGATTCTGTCACGGAGGTCGCAGAACTCACAGAATCATGACCTACAAAAACCTCCGCGATGTCAGCTGGCAGCTGTAGGATGCCCCCCAAGCTCCTGGCAGTGGTATCCCTCACCTCTCCGCTGTGAATAGCAGGGGGACTCCCTCTACCCCAGCTGCCGTGGGCGGTTGGCCCCCCCTCCAGCTCCCTGTCGCTGCATGCGGCATCCCGAAGCTGCCCACCTCTGCGAGCAGCAGTGGTGACCCCGGAACTCCCAGGGGTGACCCTGGAGCTCTCCCTCCCAATGGGAGCAGCCCCCCACAGCTCCCAGGAACTCCTAGCCACTGAAGAAGCAGGGGGAGACCCCCTGAGCTCCCAGCTGCGAGAGGGGGGAACCCCACAGTTCTTGGCCGCTGCGGGTGGCAGGGGGGACCCCCACAGTTTTCAACCACTGCGGGCACTGGGGGGCTCTAAGACACACAGTGGGGGAAACCACAGCTCCTGACCAGCCTTTGCAGCTCCCACCACCACGAGGGGAGGGGAACCCTGGAGCTCTGAGACCCCCCACAGGTGGTGGAGGCCTCTGGAGCTCCCAGCCAGGTCCCCCTCAGAGGCTTCCCATTTTGTCATGGATATTTTTAGTAAAAATCACAGACAGGTCACGGGCAATAAAGAAAAATTTACAGAAGCCTGTGACCTGTCTGTGATTTTCACTAAAAATATCCATGACAAAATCTTAGCCTTATTAATGAGTTTTTTAGTGCCCGAAAGGGCATCCTTTGATAAAGCATAAGACATCTTTTGCTTGTACTGATTTTTTTAAACACCAGGATCATATTTAAGAATTACAGCAATACTTTAAGAGTGAACACAAAAGACAATCTTTCAAAGGTCTTAATGAACTTCAGTACCAGGAAAGATAATAAAGCAAATAGTTAAGCAATTTGCAAATACCTAGAAGACAATGAGGTTATAACTAACACTCAGCACAGATTTGTCAATAACAAATCACGTCAAACCAACCTAGTAGCTTTCTTTGGCAGGGTAAGAAGTCTTCTGGATACCAGGGAAGAATTGGCTGTGATATATTTTGACTTTACTAAGGCTTTTTATACTGTCTCATATGACCTTCTCATAAACAAGTAAGGGAAATACAACCTAAATGGAGTTGTTTCAAATTGGGTGCATAACTGATTGGAACTCGTTGGAAAACCATTCCCAGAGAGTAGTTATCAGTGATTCAGTCAAGCTGGAAGGGCATATCAAGTAGGGTCCTGCAGGGATCAATTCTGGTTCTGTTCAATATCTTCATCAGTGATTTAGATAAAGGCATACAGAGTACACTGAAAGTTTGTGGAGGGGTTGCAAGTGCTTTGGAGGATAGGATTAAAATTCAAAACGATATGGACAAACTGGAGAAACAGTCTAAAGCAAATAGGATGAATTCAATAAGGACAAATGCAAACTATTCCACGTAGGAAGGAACAATCAGTTGCACACATACAAAATGGGAAATGACTGCCCAGAAAGGAGTACTGTGGAAAGGAATCTGGGGAGTCATAGTGGATCACAAGCTAAATATGAGTCAACAGTGTAAAACTGTTGAAAAAAATGCAAACATTATTCTAGGATGTATTAGCAGGAGTGTTGTAAGCAAAACACAAGAAGTAATTCTTCCACTCTACACTGCACTGATTCGGCCTCAGCTGGCATATTGTGTCCATTTCTGGGTGCCACATTTCAGGAAAGATCTGGACAAATTGCAAACAGCCTAGAGAAGAGCAACAAAAGTGATTAAAGATGTATAAAATATGACTTCTGAGGGAAGATTGAAAAATTGGGTTTGTTTAGTCTGGAGAAGAGAAGATTTGGGGGGTGTCATAACAGTTTTCAAGTACATAAAAAGTTGCTACAAGGAGGAGGGAGAAAAAATGTTCTCCTTAACATCTGAGGATGGGACAAGAAGCAATGGGCTTAAACTGAAGCAAGGGCAGTTTAGGTTGGACTTCAGGAAAAATTTCCTATCACAGTGGTTAAGCACTGGAATAAATTGCCTAGGGAGGTTGTGGAATCTCTGTCATTGTCTAATCTGCTCTTTAAAATCTCCAAACACCTGACAAGGCTTGTCTAGATAATATTTAGTCCTGCCTTGAGTGCAGGGGACTAGACTAGAACACCTCTCGAGGACCTTTCCAGTCCTATGATTCTATGACAAATCCTGCTCTCTGTATTTATGCAAGTAATCCCAAAGAAGTCAGTAGGGCTGCTTGTATAAGGAGACCAGAATCTCACTCATGATGTTTGTAAATGCTACACTGGTAACCTCGAAAGGATTAGATTTTTAATCGGTAAATGTCAGTAAATGTCAATTCCTCTGTACACATACAAACTGATGAAATATATTTTCATCAGTAATAATAGCAATTTCAGATAAGCAATGAAAGAAAAGTGCTGTTTGATAACTTAGAGTTTACACTGCACATTTTGACATCTGATGTTGACAATTTGTGTTTTAACAATTATAAAACTAACTTTTTGAATCTCAACATGTGCTCTTATTAAACAATTATTCTCACTCCGCCCTATAATTTCTTGCAAATGTGAAAATTTATTGATAAAAAATAGGAAAAAATGCTTTAAAACAAATAGATATCCATCAATATTTTTAAAAAACATCAAGTTCTGCCAAGCGTATATATAGAGTGGGCATTTGGTCCAAAAATAATCAAATCAACTAACCAGTCAAATAATGTTAAAAATAGTTAAATATTTTAAAGCACTAATTTATTAGAAGAGTAACAAAAAGACTAAGACTATATGGTCTCCAATAGGCTTTAGATAAATACTTCTGCCTGCTTATAAAAAATAAGTTACTTAACTGAGGATGTGTCTACACTACAAGCACTACAGTGGCCAACTGCTGTGCTGCAGCTATGCTGCTGTAGTGTAGTGACTAGCTACAACAACAGAAGGGGTTTTCCCATCACTGCAGTAAATTCACCCTCAGAAGCAAGGTCAGCAGAAAAATTATTCCTTCGACACAGCAGTGTCTTCACCAGGCCTTAAGCTGGATTAACTGTGTCTGTCAGAGGTGTGAATTTTTCACACCCCTGCATGACAAAGCTAAGTAAACGTAAGTTTTAGGTGTAGACCAGGCCTGAGTTATTTTAACACAGAAAAATGTGAAGCACAATGAAATAAAGTTCTAAAAATGAAAGAATGGCATCATGATGGAATCAAAAAGGTAGGCCACTGCCTATGTCTTGTTGGAAAAATTCACAATATTTGACCACGATCAAGTAAATAGGAAATCAATTGACTGACTTGCCTAGCCTAGCTATAAAGATAAAAATTGCTATACAATAAGAATTATTTAAATTGCTTTCGTTCTTTGAAGTAGAAGCAAAAAGAAGAGGAGGCTAGATTGCCCATATCATTCTTATCTTAAATACTCAACTGGTTATGACAAACAGAGTATGAATGCTTTTTTAAATGATCATTTACAGATATTTACACAACAGTTCTGTTCACGTTATTTTTAGCAACATTAAAATTATAAACGTTTACAGATGTCAGAGACTCTTGCATTAGTGAAGTTATTTTTTTACCTGTTATCTGTGAAAAGCTACAACCCCACAAAAATATTATTTGCATTAATCTGACCGTAGGAGATAAAAAGGTGCAAATATTCCACAAGGCTTGGGCTTGTCTACATTTACAATGCTGCCACAGCGCTGTAATGCTTAGTGGAAATGCTATCTACAAACTTCACACAATATGAGGGTTGGAAAGGACCTCAGGGAGTCACCTAGTCCAGTCCCCTGCTCAAAGCAGGACCAATCCCCAACTAAATCATCCCAGCCAGGGCTTTGTCAAGCCTGCCCTTAAAAACCTCTAAGGATGGTGATTCCACCACCTCCCTAGGTAACCCATTCCAGTGCTTCACCACCCTCTGAGTGAAATAGTGTTTCCTAACATCCAACCTAAACTTCCCACACTGCAACTTTAGACCATTACTCCTTGTTCTGTCATCTGGTACCACTAAGAACAGTCTAGATCCACCCTCTTTGGAACCCCCTTTCAGGTAGTTGAAAGCAGCTATCAAATCCCCCCTCATTCTTCTCTTCTGCAGACTAAACAAGCCCAGTTCCCTCAGCCTCTCCTCATAAATCATGTGCTCCAGCCCCCTAATCATTTTTGTTGCCCTCTGCTGGACTCTTTCCAATTTTTCCATATCCTCCTTGTAGTGTGGGGCTCAAAACTGGACACAGTACTCCAGATGAGGCCTCATCAGTGCCGAACAGAGGGGAATGATCATGTCACTCAGTCTGCTGGCAATGCTCCTACGTATACAGCCCAAAATGCTGTTCACCTTCTTGGCAACAAGGGCACATTGTTGACGTATATCCAGCTTCTCGTCCACTGTAATCCCCAGGTCCTTTTCTGAAGAACTGCTGCCTAGCTATTCGGTCCCTAGTTTGTGACAGTGAATGGGATTTGTCCATTCTAAGTGCAGGACTCTGCACTTGTCCTTGTTGAACCTGATCAGATTTCTTTTGGCCCAATCCTCTAATTTGTCTAGGTCCCTCTGTATCCTATTCCTACCCTCCAGCTTATCTACCACTCCTCTCAGTTTAGTGTCATCTGCAAACTTGCTGAGGGCACAATCCATGCCATCTTCCAGATAATTAAAGAAGATGTTGAACAAAACTAGCCCCAGGACCAACCCTTGGGGCACTCCGCTTGATACCAGCTGCGAACTAGACATGGAGTCATTGATCACCACATATTGGTGTAGGTACTTTGCTTTTCCAAGAGGCAGTAACTATAGCGCTAGCGCTGTCTACACTTGGGGGGTTAGTTCAGTCTATGTCACTCAGGAAAGTGGACATAGTTATATCAACATACGTTTCTAACATAGAGCAGTGCATAATCAACCATTTACAATATCTGAGAAATACTTAGCCACTGTGGCAATCCCAAAGTGAGTGTTTAAAAATTGTAATACAATCAAGCCCAATCCCCTGGCTAAAAAAAGCAGACAGACAAGGATGCCGGCACCACCCAAAAGAATGCTGTAATCATCCCCATCAGCCAGCTGCAGCACATCAGGCAAGGTGGAGCCTGATGTTGGGAACTTGAAAGGCTACAGAGATAACCAGGGAAGTGCTCGCTTTTGAGATTTTGTATGTTAAACACAAGAGCCAAGCAATGAGCGCTCAGTTGTGAAGCCAGCACTGGCTCCACAGGGTCACGGGGGTGGGGGGAGGAGGAGAGACACCAGGGGTGACCTGGCTACCGAGACGAGCACTCGCAGCCTGGTTGCCGAACCCCACTCACGGGGGGAAGGTGCCCCCCCGGCGCATGTTCAGTCTCTCTCAGTGGCAGCACACCAGACTATTCTGCTGTTTATGTCCCTGGGCGCGGACAACCCCGCTGCGGGCAGAGCGCGCCCCTCGCTGCCCGGCACCTCCCAGGCGCGCGTTGATAGCAGCTCGGCCCGCGGGCTCTGCTGCCCGGGCGCGAGGAGGGGCCTGACACGGAGCCCAGCCAGCCCGGGGTGCCAGGCCCCTCATCCCGACCCCGAGGCTCCCTACAGGGGGCGGGGGTGCGGTGCCCAAGGCGGAGCTGAGGTCTCATGTTCCCCTCCCCCAGGAACCCCGGTCCCTCCGTCCCAGCCCCGCCCTGCCCAGACCCCCGGACACACAGAAAGGCCCGGCCCGGGGCAGGGGCCTGCTGCGGTCTCTGATCCCCGCCGCGCCCCACCCTTCACCTTCCAGCTCCTCCATGGCGCGCTCCAGCTCCAGCTCCGGCTGCCGCTGCTGTAGCAACGCGGCCCCACCCGACCGCTAACATCCCCCGCTCCCATTGGCTTCCCGGAGCGGCCGGGCGGCGCGCAGTGCGGGAGGGCGGGGGAGACGGAGCCCCTGTCCGTCGGGCCTGGCGCGCTCCCTGCTGATCCCGCCCTCTCCCTAGCCCGCCTCACATACCCCCGCCGCCAGCCCACCCCCAAACATGAATTTGCTGCTTCTCTAATCAGGTATCAGAGGGACAGGCCTGTTAGTCTGGATCTGTAAAAAGCAGCCCAGTCCTGTGGCACCTTATAGATGAACAGACGTGTTGGAGCATGAGCACCCACAAAAGTTTGTGCTCCAATACCTCTTTGTTAGTCTATAAGGTGACACAGGACTCTGTTGCGTTTCTAATCGCTGCCCAAATGCCCTTGGTCTCTAGTCCCCTTCATCTCCAAATCCTTCCCAAATCCCCATGTCCCCCAATTTCTCTAAATCCCCTTGTTGGCCCCCAGTTCTCCAGCATCTCTTATTCCCCCCAATACCCCAGCATCTCCTAGATCTCCCAAAATACCCAGCCTCCCCCCCCTCAATTTTCTTGCAGCCAGTCTGTCCCCAAATCCAGTTTACCTTCCATCCTCCTGAATCCTCCAACAAATCCCTGTACATCTTTTATTGGGCCCCCCAATCTCAGTACATTGCTGCTCTTTCCCACACCTCCCCAAGTTCCTGCTGACTGCCAGATGTTGGGACTGGATGACTGGGTGGATCACTTGATAATTTCTCTGTTCTGTTCACTCCCTTTGAAGCATTGGCCACTGTCTGAAGACAGGCTATTGTGCTAGAGGGACCACTGGTCTGACCCACTGTGCCATCCTTATGTTCTTCTGTCCCCTTGTATCAAATCTCCCTCTACTCTCAAATCCCACTATATGTCTTATACACTCCATCCCAAATCTCCTTATATCATTTTCCTCTCTCCTACTTCACACAACTGATCTCTCTGCAGCAGCATGTTATCTATTAATTATGACTAATGTTCTTGGAGATGCTAAAAATCTAGAGAGAATGTGGGAAGTGCTTACCACCCACCTGAAGCTGCTGAAAATTCACGGTACCACAGAATCCCCCTTTTTCAGAGATATTTTTCAGTCCTCTCCCTTCTTTATTCGTTTTAGCAATGTTTCTGTTAAATTTACAGACATCAGAAAAGTACCTAATGACTGGTAATGAATTTCAGTGCACCTGTAGACGAAGGACATATAAGTACTGCTAACATAAGAATGGCCATAGTGGGTCAGACCAATAGTGCCTCTAGACCAGTATCCTGTCTTCTGACAGTGGGCAGAGTCAGATGCTTCAGACAGGATGAACATAACAGAGAGAGTGTACTGAATGAATCATCCCCGTCATCCACACCCAGTGTTTAGCATTCAGAAGTTTTGGAACACCCAGAGCATGGGGTTGTGTTCCTAACTGACTTTGCTAAAAGCTGTTGATGCACCTATTCTCCATTAACTTATCTAGTTCTCTTTTGAACCCTGTTATAGTCTTGGCCTCCGCAACATCCCCTAGCAGTGAGTTCCATAGGCTGACTGTGTACTTCCTTATGTTTGTTTTAAACCTGCTGCCTATTAATTTCATAGATCTTTTATTAGGTGAAGGGGTAAATTACACTTCCTTGTTCACTTTTTCTACACCATTAATCAGAGTTGTCCCTAGCGGAACGCAGGGCCTGGGACAAATCAGCCCCTGCCAGCTTGGGCCCCCCGCTCTGCATTGTTGGCTGGCGTGGCGGGACGGATCTGGCTTGGTGCTGGGCTGCCTGCTGCCGCTATTGTTGGCCATAGCGCCATGGCAGCTCAGAGCTCCGGCTGGGGCGGGGGACTCACTGCACTGAAAGGCGGGCGGCTGAGCCGGATGCTGTCTCTGCTAACTGCCAACGAGATGGCGGCCTGTCATAACCTTAGTCCCAGATTTGGACCTTAGCGTCCAAAATATGGGGGTTAGCATGAAAACCTCCAAGCTTAGCTACCAGCTTGGACCTGGTACTTGCTGCCACCACCCAAAAAATTAGAGTGTTTTGGGGCACTCTGGTCCCCCTGAAAAGCCTTCCCTGGGGACCCCAAAACCCAAATCCCTTGAGTCTCACAACAAAGGGAAATAATCCTTTTTCCCTTCCCCCCCTCCAGGTGCTCCTGGAGAGATACACAGACACAAGCTCTGTGAATCCAAACAGAGTGACTCCCCCTCTCCGTTCCCAGTCCTGGAAACAAAAAAGCACTTTCCTCTTCACCCAGAGGAAATGCAAAATCAGGCTAGCAAATTCAACACACACACAGATCTCCCCCTGATTTCTTCCTCCCTGGTGAGTACAGACTCAATTTCCCTGAAGTAAAGAAAAACTCCAACAGGTCTTAAAAGAAAGCTTTATATAAAAAAGAAAGAAAAAATACATACAAATGGTCTCTCTGTATTAAGGTGACGAAATACAGGGTCAATTGCTTAAAAGAATATTGAATAAACAGCCTTATTCAAAAAGAATACAAATCAAAGCACTCCAGCACTTATATTCATGCAAATACCAAAGAAAAGAAACCATATAACTTACTATCTGATCTCTTTGTCCATACACTTAGAAACAGAAGATTAGAAAACAGAACTACTTCTCAAAAGCTCAGAGAAAGCAGGCAGACAGAAAACAAAGACTCAGACACACAATTCCCTCCACCCAGAGTTGAAAAAATCCGGTTTCCTGATTGGTCCTCTGGTCAGGTGCTTCAGGTGAAAGAGACATTAACCCTTAGCTATCTGTTTATGACACGGCCCTGTGGAAGTGATGGGTTCGTCTTTTGGCAGTGATGCTGGAACATTTTTAATAGGGGCACTGAAAGCTAGCCCCCTTACCCCTACTCCTGTCCCCGCCCCCAGAGCTGAGGCCAGGGGCAAAACACCAGGCACGGGGCGGCAACAGATCCCTATGTGCGGGGTGGTCTCAGAGCCCTGGGCGTAGGGCCAGCAGTCGGGACCCCAGGTGTGGGGCGGCAGCAGGGACCCTGGGTGTGGGGCAGCAGCAGAGATCCAGGATGTGGGGCAGCAGGAAAGACCCTGGGCACGGGGCAGCAGTAGTGTCCTGGGAGTGCAAGGCGGCAGATGAGACCCCAGGGGCAGGGTGGCAGCTGAGACCCTGGCACGCAGGGTGGCAGCACAGCGCCGGGCATGCAGGCCGGCAGCCGAGACTCCAGGTTCAGCGCTGGCAGCTGGGAGTCCGGGGGTGCTGCAGCATCCCCTGCTCCCCTAGTTCCCACGCCTATGTCTTCCAGGACCAACCCACGCCGGCCAATTGCACCGGCCTGTGGAGCCCCCCAAAGTGCGGGGCCTGGAGCAGTCACTCCAATTTGCCCTATTCAAGGGATGGCTCTGCCATTCATGATTTTATAGATATCTATAATATCCCCCCTTAGTTGTCTCTTTTCTAAACTGAACAGTCCCAGTCTTTTTAATCTTTTCTCACATGAAAGCTATTCCATATCCCTAATAATTTTTGTTGCCCTTCTCTGTACTTTTTCCAAATCTAATATATCTTTTTTGGAGATGAGGTGACTGGAATTGCACACAGTATTCCAGGTGGGGGCATACCATGGATATTTTATAGTGGTATTACATTTTCTGTCTTTTTCTTCTATCCCTTTCCTAACATTCTGTTCGCTTCTTCGATTGCTGCTGCACATTGAGCAGATGTTTTCAGAGAACTATCCACAATGACGCCAAGATCTCTTAAGCAGTAATGGCTAATTTGGACCCAATCATGTTGTATGTATAGCTGGGATTAAGTTTTCTAATGTGCATTACTTTGCACTTATCAACATTGAATTTCATCTGCCATTTTGTAGCCTGGTCACTCAGCTGAGATCTACCATAGTTGGACATGGGATCCTCTAGTGTCTGCAATAACATTGTGTGCACTAGGGCTGTCAATTGCAATTAACTCAGTGATTAAGTCAAAACAAATTAATCGTGATTAATCGCAGTTTTGATCACACCATTAGTACTAATTGTTGTTGTTACCTTTTCTTAAATATTCCATTCTTTCACAGCATCCAAGAAATGCTCTACATGTGTTTCAGCATAATGTCT
Organism: Gopherus flavomarginatus; assembly: GCF_025201925.1. Classification (NCBI taxonomy): domain Eukaryota; kingdom Metazoa; phylum Chordata; order Testudines; family Testudinidae; genus Gopherus; species Gopherus flavomarginatus. The sequence continues at coordinate 246,693,673 of NC_066618.1, read as the reverse complement.
CTCTTCAGTATGTGTGACTGTTGAAGCAAACAACTGCAGTGTCCATGCAGCATCCATCAGGTGTGCCGTGACTCCAAGAGAGCTGTGATTGCTCCCTGTCCAGTAAACACCACTCAAAGCAACAGTTAGTGCATTTTTCAGAAGCTTCAGCTGTGTATTCTTCTCATTGTGATATAGGTCATGTATTCGCAATGGAATGGTGCCTCAGGAGGGCAAGGGTTATGATTGATTGGAAGATTCAATTTGAATTCAATCTGTTGTCCATAGATATCCACTTTGCATTAGCATTGGTTAAGCTGTTGTACTTTGTTTGATCCATGGGCTTGTAACGATCCTGAAACTCTGTAAACGAACTCTGTATCAGCTGGTGGGATTCATTTGCTGTCAGTAGGTTATCTGTAGCGCAAGAACTGGAAGCGAAAGCATATTTAGCATGTTGGTGTTACTGCAGACTTGAAGTACTTTGATGGTATTGGAACTTAGCTTTGCAACAGCTACATATAACTGGCTTTTTATCCAGTGCAATCAAAACTGATTAATCACAACTAATTTTTTTAATTGCTTGACAGCCTTACATATCAAGCTCAGTCTTGAAATAAGTTAGTTTTTTTGCCCCCACTACTCCCCTTGGAAGGTTCTTCCAGAACTTCGATTCTCTGATGGTTAGAAACTTTCATCTAACTTCAAGCTAAGCTTGTTGATGGCCAGTTTATATCCATTTGTTCTTGTGCTACCACTGGCCCTTGACTTAAATAGCACCTCTCTCTTCCTCATGCTTATCCCTCTGATGTATTTACAGAGAGCAAACATATCTCCCCTCAGCCTTCGTTTGGTTCGGCTAAACAAGGTGCAAGAACAATTTCTGTAGTGGGGGTGCTGTGAGCATTGAATCAAACTATAAACCGTGTATATAATGGAAACCACTTCAAGTCAGAGAGTGCTGCAGCACCCCCTGCACTCCTAGTTCCAGGACCTATGCCAAAATCCTTCTTGTAAGGTAATCCAATCTTGTAAGGTAATTTCTCCATTCCTGTGATCATCCTAGCAGCCCTTCCTTCTCTGAACCTATTTTAGTTTGAAATCATCTTTGTTGAACATGGGAGACAAGAATTGCACCCAGGATTCCAGATGAGGTCTCACCAGTGCCCTGTGCAATTTTAATAACACTTCCCCTATCTCTGCTAGAAATACGAGTGGTTACTTACCTTACAGTAACTGTGGGTCTCAGATATTTGTTATCTCCATGGAGCCCATGACTTACTTTTCATTCCCACTTTTTCATTCATCGTTATCTGTGATTCTGAGTTAGCAAGTGAACTGAAAGACAGTTGTGGCTACTCTGCCCTTTATGCTATTGTGTAGAGAGGCACAATGACATACACAGTGCAGGCAGGCCCAATAGACACTGCTGTTCAAAGATTCCAATCTCGTGTGTGAGGCACATGTACAACTAGAGGGGGATCTGCACAGACAACCTCTCAAAGAACCTCAGTTGCTATATGTAGCCATTCTTTATAAAGGATAGGAATGTTTACCATTAACACATTAGTAAGCACAAGAAAAAGATAGTATTTCCACCCAAAAAAATATGCTTCTCATCACAAAATAATTCTTATAATCATGCTCACTCCTTTGCCTGGAAAGTATTGATAAAACAATAGAAAATGTTTTATTGATAAAACAATAGAAAATAGCTCAAATCACAGTAACCATGTCAGTACTTGTTTTATACTGAGAAGATACCTTTGCTTCATTAGTAACCATATAGTATCTTGTTTTAAAAGAATCCATTAATGCACTGCATGTACATCACTTAAAATCCACAATCTCATTGGTACACTGTTTTCAGTAACATGTTTCATTATACAAAAGAAGATGAAATAATTAAAAGTCAGCTGGCACACACTATCTGTAGATCTCAAAGTGCTCTACTCCCCATTTTACAGAAATTGGGAAAAGACAGGTACAGACAAGTTAAGTGAATCATGCAACATCACAGAGTGAGACTGTGGCAGAGCTGGTAATACTCAGAGTGGTCTTTAGTGCCAGGATGATGCCCTCTTGTTGTAAGTGTGCAATATTCTCCTTCGCATTATAAGTTCCTCATGTATATGCAAAGCCCCCTTCAATAGGCCTTCCAGGTCTGCCTATATAATAAAAAGTGTATAAATTAATACACAAATTATAGCAGCATTATATTTTAATTGTATACATAAGTGTGTCTTGAGAACAAATATATCAAGGATAAGAGATCTATCTCTATACTCACAATCATATTTTTCACTTGCTCACGTAGTTCGTTGGCAATGCACTTGAGTGTAGGCTTCAATACTGGTAATTTATATTATGGTAACACCTAATTTCCTCAGTCAGGATTGGAGCCTCATTCTGCTAGACACTGTACAAGCACAGAAATAACATCAGAAACTCCTATTTGCCATCTACTCAATCATTATCAGTTGGCCATTTCCCATAAGTATGATAGAAGTGGTTCTTGAAGAGGACTTGATGCAGGACGGGATCATGGTATTGTTGAATAGTTCATAGAGGGCATTCCATGCTTTATAGGTGCTTGTGGGGAAAAGCAGACAAATGAATGTGAACATTGGCATGGCTGGAGGGATAGAGCGTTGGGGCTTATGAAAGAAGATACAAGGTTGGAGAAGTAGGAAGTAGTGGTGCATTAAGTTATGAAGAGCCTTACAATCTTTCCCCAATATACTCAGGCCTGGTCATGATTTATACCTGAGTCTTTTATTTTTATTTCTATAGTCCAAATTTTTCAAGACTGTAACAGGGTCAGTGGCCTCCTGCCTGAGTTTCCCCTCTCAGGTAAAACAATAACTTCATGCAAATTCTCCTCTCTCAATAATATCCCTCTTTGGGGGCTGAATTATTAGTAAACCTCATGCAAGTAGTCCATAAAAAACTCCCAGCATAAAATCCCTTTATCACCTCCACTGCAAACAGTTATTAAGATCACCTGTCATCTTATCCCTCAAGGCCCTACATACCCTCCAGTGCCTCAGGCCACATCCAGATTCTTGTCGGTCCTCTTCTATCGTTGGACAGCCACTCTAACCCTTCCAGTTGGAGTGCAAACCCTCCTCCCCAGTCTCTCTGCTGGAAGCATCCCTCACTCCCCCAGTCCTTTCTCTGTTTCTCTTGGTCCAGCTTTCTTGTCCTGGAGATGTCAGCAGGTAAGCGCTGTGATGTTATCTGACATGTAGATCATTGTTGCTACGAGTGTTATATACTTGCAACAAATCTTGTACAAAGGTTGTCAAGTAAGATGTCTATGGAAAGGTTATGATTTGCTGAATATAATTGTGCTATTTGTATGTATGTATCATTTTTGTATTTGAAGTATGACTGTTGGCTCTATACCTGTATTTCAAAATGTTTGCTCCTGGAGAGCACCCACAAGATAGTTAGCCAGCACATCTGTTCAAATGACAGTGGCCCATCAAAAGGACATTTAACTCACAATGGAGGACGCCCACCTACCCCGACTGGACTTTCCTATGAATGTGTTGTTTGAGGTATAGGTAATGACTTCTACTGTGACTAAGCAGAATCATGCATAGACATATAATTTGCCCATGTGACTCCAAACACCATCTTGTCACCTGTGATTTTCCACTAGCTGTGCTGAGGGCTTTGTTTGAAACAATGGGTTTCCCTCCATGTGGCAGAAGCTATAAAAGGCACTGGAAACACCTCCATTTCGCCTCTTTCCTGCTCAAACCTCTGGACTATGGACTTATACTAATGGGAGCATTCTAACCAAGGAATTGAGGATCTTTCAATGATTTGGAAGCAACCAGAGACTTGACTTAAGCCAGCAGTTTATTCCATCACTGCTACAAGCCTGATCCAAGAACTTTGTAATTGTTGTATGTATTTGATTCCTTTGACCAATTTTAACTCTCACATTTCATGCTTTCTTTTTGTAAATAAACCTTTAGATTTTAGATACTAAAGGATTGGCAACAGACTCATAGACTCATAGACTCTAGGACTGGAAGGGACCTCGAGAGGTCATCGAGTCCAGTCCCCTGCCCTCATGGCAGGACCAAATACTGTCTAGACCATCCCAGAGAGACATTTATCTAACCTACTCTTAAATATCTCCAGAGATGGAGATTCCACAACTTCCCTAGGCAATCTATTCCAGTGTTTAACTACCCTGACAGTTAGGAACTTTTTCCTAATGTCCAACCTAAATCTCCCTTGCTGCAGTTTAAGCCCGTTGCTTCTTGTTCTATCATTGGAGGCTAAGGTGAACAAGTTTTCTCCCTCCTCCTGATGAAACCCTTTTAGATACCTGAAAACTGCTATCATGTCCCCTCTCAGTCTTCTCTTTTCCAAACTAAACAAACCCAATTCCTTCAGCCTTCCTTCATAGGTCATGTTCTCAAGACCTTTAATCATTCTTGTTGCTCTTCTCTGGACCCTCTCCAATTTCTCCACATCTTTCTTGAAATGCAGTGCCCAGAACTGGACACAATACTCCAGTTGAGGCCTAACCAGCGCAGAGTAAAGCGGAAGAATGACTTCTCCTGTCTTGTTTACAACACACCTGTTAATGCATCCCAGAATCACGTTTGCTTTTTTTGCAACAGTATCACACTGTTGACTCATATTAAGCTTGTGGTCCACTATGACCCCTAGATCTCTTTCTGCCATACTCCTTCCTAGACAGTCTCTTCCCATTCTGTATGTGTGAAACTGATTGTTCCTTCCTAAGTGGAGCACTTTGCATTTATCTTTATTGAACTTCATCCTGTTTACCTCAGACCATTTCTCCAACTTGTCCAGATCATTTTGAATTTTGACCCTGTCCTCCAAAGCAGTTGCAATCCCTCCCAGTTTGGTATCGTCCGCAAACTTAATAAGCGTACTTTCTATGCCAACATCTAAATCGTTGATGAAGATATTGAACAGAACCGGTCCCAAAACAGAACCCTGTGGAACCCCACTTGTTATACCTTTCCAGCAGGATTGGGAGCCATTAACAACTACTCTCCGAGTACGGTTATCCTGCGTGATGTTTGGGTAAGATCTGAGTTGTATATTGACCTGGGGGTGTGGCTGGTCCTTTGGGATCAGAAGAACCCTTTGTTTGGTGAAACTGGTTTTAAAGAACCACTCATCTTTAAGTCTAGTGATTTTGGTGGTGATACAAGGACTGAAATGCCTAACGGAACTGTTTTTATGACTTGTTAGCCAGCTTGGTGAAATAGAAGTTTACTTTCATTGCTGGTTTGATATATCTCATGGGAGAATAACCACTAGCTTAGGTGTGTCTGCCCTATTTCTCAGCAGTTTGTACTGATTTTGGTATTCTCAGTTGTGACTCACAGAAGCACGATTACAAGCACTTATACAGCTCCTCTGCCTTTTGCCCTTGGTTTCAGATCCTCAGCTAAGAGCCAGCAGGCAACTCCTTTTGTTGCTGGCCTTCCACCCTCTCCATCTCTCTGACAGTAGCTTTCTGGTTTGGGGATGGCAGCAAACACATCTTGCTGTTCTCCAACCTTTCCCCAGGAACCACACATGCTCCCTGGCAGCTCAAATCTCATAGACAGCCCTGACTCCACAAGTCTTTCTCAACAGGCCTCTCACTTCACTAGGGCATAGGTACCCTTTTTAAAGCCCAACTTGGAGGCAGCAGATGAGGCACAGGTACACTGGCCCTGCTTAAAGGGCCAATATCACCTTGTGAAAAAGACTGACTAGAGATTTTGAATGTCCAAACTGAGTTTTGAAAGGGCCCTGATTTTCAGAAGTGCTGAGTGGACATCCTCAAAAGATCAGGTCTCTTTACAGAGCCTCAAATTGGGAACCTCAAAATTGAGGCACCCAACATCATTAGTTACTTTTGAAATGGTTGGCCCTAGTACCTAGTGTTTGACAGTAACTTGTTTTGGATCTTTGCAGAGCTGTGCCATTCATTCGAGCATAACTGTTCAGAAACTGTACATCCAGCAAGAATAAACAGCAAATTAAAATTTCAAATGCTCTCTTTCACTGTCTAATTCTTTGTAATGACTAAAATCTTTATTAAAAATCATGAGCTATTCAGCATCTTCTAACTTTTATGTTAATAATGAACATTGCATAGGGAGGGATTTCCCAAAGTGGCATACTAATTGATACATACTGCAATGAAACCAGCCTAGAGCATCAGATATGTCTGTTCTAGGGGGATTTTACAATTAAAAAAAAAAAAGTTACATTTAAAGCTAATTGCAGACTTCTGATTGCTTAATTTTTTTGCTGTTACTTGTTGAGTCTTTGGCTAGTTGCTCTTCAAATTCTTCTTTGGCCTGTTTAATGATACTTTTACACTTGACTTGCCAGAGTTTATACTCCATTCTATTTTCCTCCTGATTTGACTTCCAATATTTATGCTAAATGAGATGTCCTGGCCTGTGAGCAGCTTCATAAGCATAGAATCATAGAATATTAGAGTTGGAAGGGACTTCAGGAGGTCATCTAGTCCAATCCCCTGCTCAAAGCAGGACCAATTCCCAACTAAATCATCCCAGCTGGGGCTTTGTCAAGCTGGGCCTTAAAATCTCTAAGAAAGGAGATTCCACCACCTGCCTAGGTAACCCATTCCAGTGCTTCACCACCCTCCTAGTGAAAAAGTTTTCCCCAATATCCAACTTAAACCTCCCCACTGCAACTTGAGACCATTACTCCTTGCTCTGTCATCTGCTACCACTGAGGACAGTCTAGATCCATTCTCTTTGGAACCCCCTTTCAGGTAGTTGAAAACAGCTATCAAATCCCTCCCATTCTTCTCTTCTGCAGACTAAATAAGCCCAGTTCCCTCAGCCTCTCCTCATAAGTCATGTGCTCCAGCCCTCTAATCATTTTTGTTGTCCTCTGCTGGACTCTTTCCAATTTTTCTACACCCTTCTTGTAGTGTGGGGCCCAAAACTGGACACAGTACTCCAGATGAGGCCTCACCAATGTCAAATAGAAGGGAATGATCACATCCTTCCATCTGCTGGCAATGCCCCTACTCATACAGCCTAAAATAACGTTAGCCTTCTTGGTAACAAGGGCACACTGTTGACTCATATCCAGCTTCAAGTCCACTGTAACCCCTAGATCCTTTTCTGCAGACCTGCTTCCTAGCCCTAGTCTGTAACGGTGAATGGGATTCTTCCATCCTAAGTGCAGGACCCTGCTCTTCTCCTTGTTGAACCTCATCAGGTTTCTTTTGGCCCAATCCTCTAATTTATCTGGATCCCTCTGTATCCTATCCCTACCCTCCAGTATATCTACCACTCCTCCCAGTTTAGTGTCATCTGCAAACTTGCTGAGAGTGTAGTCCATGCCATCCTCCAGATCATTAATGAAGATATTGAACAAAACCGGCCCCAGGACCAACCCTTGGGGCACTCTGCTTGAAACCGGCTGCCAACTAGACATGATCACTACCCGTTGAGCCTGACAGTCTAGCCAGCTTTCTATCCACCTTATAGTCCATTCATCCAGCCCATACTTCAACTTCTTTAACGTGAACCATGGTGTTGTAAACACCAAGAAGTTTGTGTCTGCATGTGTGAAATTAAACAATGCTTCATAGATAGAAGCTGGAAAGATGAGTACAGACATTAAGGCCTTGTCTACACTTTCAACGTAGCTTTTTGTATGTAATCCTATTTGTATTATAGTTGTGTAAAAATAATATGTAAATCAGGACTTTATACATGTAAGCTAAAGAGTGAACAGAATGAGCTACAATAATCTTCTTTTAGATTCTCAGCCATGCACACTTTATATTTTATTTCTGATACACTCCCACTTTGAAGCTTATGCCTTGTTGTTTTAGGATACAGCATTGTTTTCTCAGTTATGACACAAATTAGAAGGACTAAGACATTACTGAGAGAAGCAAAGCAATAGTAATACAGTTGACCTTCGTATGCTATTTCACATGAGTGAGGTCTGCAAAGCATTCTGTGTGCTTGAGTCCTCCTCTTGCTTACTCAGAAGAATAACTTTCTTCTGTAAAGATGTGAAAGTTGGCTCCCTCTATATATTGCTAAAATGCAATGAACACAGTATGGATGAAATCAACCAATGTGCAGAGGTCCCACTCAAGACTTATGTTTAATTTGAGTACCATTTAAACACTATGTTAAGATCCTATGGCCAAGTTCTCTGCACACAAAGGCATATCATCCTGTGTCCATTTTATTTTTAAAAATGGAAACTTTCAAATGGTCATTAAAATTAAGTCTATAATTACTGATGGTTTCAAAAATGAGAGTTTTGCTATATCAAGAAACAAATATTTTATTAAATTGAATCCCAGTAAGAGCAGAGTTTTCTTGACTGATCCTAGATTATTTTTTTTAAACACAGACACCATAGCTCCTTCCCTGGAGATTACATTTTGCCATGGTTATGGGGTTAACAGTGCCTCAGTTTCCTTTCTGGTATTCTAAGTGCAAACATCTTAAATGCTCAGTCTCTTGCCCTTATCTGTCTCAGGGTTGAATCTTTTGATTCTCCTACTCTTAGACCAGGACCCCACTACACTATCTGTGTACACTTATTACCCTGCAGATCTGACTGGCTTTCAGGCATCTGCATTTCCTTCTGTCGGGAACCTGTGACCAGTGATATAGTGACCAACAGCCTTCTCAAAACAAAGTGTTTTATTTAGTAATTGGAACAAAACATGAGTTTGCTTATAAGAAGGTCCTGTGAGACAATACCAAACCCCTTACTAAAGTTGAGATATATCACATCTACTGCTTCCCCCAATCCACAAGGCTTGTTATCCTGTCAAAGAAAAATAATAGCTTGGTTTGGTAAGATTTGCTCATGACAAATCCATGTTGGTTATTACTTATCACCTTATTTTATTCTAGGTGCTTACAAATGGATAATTTGCTTCATTATCTTTCCAGGCATTGAAGTTAAACTGACTGGTTTATAATTCCTGGGTGTTCTTATTCCCCTTTTTATAGCTAGGTACTATATTTGCCCTTTTCCAGTCCTTGGGTAGCTCTCCTGTCCTCCATAAGTCCTCAAAGATAATCGCTAATGGTTAAGAGATCTCTTCAGTCAGTTCCATAAGTATTTTAGTTTGTATATTCTCAGGCCCAACTGACTTGAAGACATCTATATTGTTTAAGTAATTCTCAATTTCTTTATTTTAGCCTCAGATCTTATCCCATTTAAACTGTTGTTCAGTAGATTACTTGTACAATCATTGCTAACATTTTTGGTGAAAAACAAAAACAGTCGTTTAACACTGGCCATTGGTGCATTATCTGCCGTTGTCTTTCCCTCCTCATTGAGTAATGGGCCTGCCCTGTCCTTGGCCTTCCTCTTGCTTCTAATGTGTTTGTAACATATTTTCTTATTACCCTTTATGTCCTCAGCTTGCTTAATCTCATTTTATGCCTTGGTCATTCTAATTCTGTCCCTACTTGCTCACGTTAACTTTTTTAATAATCATCCTTCATAATTTGACCTAGTTTCCACTTTTTGGAAGGGTCTTTTTCGAGGTTCAAGTCATTGAAGATCTCTTGGGTAAACCAGAGTGGTCTCTGACCACACTTCCTATCTTTTCTATGCATTAGGATAGTTTGCCCTTGTGCACTTAATGTCTTTAAAAAACTGTCAACTCTCCTGAAATATTTTCCATTAGACTTGTTTGCCATGGGATTTTACCTGCCAGTTCTCTGAGTTTTCTAACGTCTGCTTTTCTGAAGTACATTGTCTAGATTCTGCTGTTTTCCCTCCTACCATTCATTAGAATCATGATCTCTACCATCTCATGATCATTTTCACCCAAGCTGCCTTCCAATTTCAACTTCTCAACCAGTTCCTTCCCATTTGTCAGAATCAAATCTAGAACAGCTTATCCCCAACCATTTTCTCCACCCTATGTAACAAACAGTTGTCTCCAATGCATTCCAAGAGCTTGTTGGATAGCTTATGCCCTGCTGTATATTTCCCCAACAGATGTCTGAGTAGTTGATGTTCCCCCCATCACCACCAAGTCCTGAGCTTTGCAAGAGTTTTGTAGTTGTTTTAAAAAAGCCTCATCCACTTCTTCCTGACATCATCCTAGGGTCTTATCCTTTTATCCTTACCCAGAGACTTTCAACAGGTCTCCCTCCCACTTCTTTCTTAACCTCAGTGCAAATATATACATCTGTGATGTACAAGGCAACACCTCCTCCCTTTTTCCCTGACTGTCCTTTTATATCAATATTCCAGTCATGTGAATTATCCCACCAACTCTCTGTAATGCCAATTATATTATAATCCTGATTATTCACTAGTATTTCTAATTCTTTCTGTTTATTCCCCATACTTCTTGCATTAGTATACAGACATTTAATATGTGCATTATATTGCCCTTCTATAATGCCTTGTGTATCCTTTGTCCCTGCTGTGATTGCCCATGCTTCCCCTGGTGCGGGACGAGGGATATGCTGGCCACCGCTTCCCACAACCCCCATTGGCCTGGAACAGCGAACCACGGCCAGTGAGAGCCATGATCCGCTGAACCTGCGGACACGGCAGGTAAACAAACCAGCCCGGCCAGCCAGGGTGCTTACCCTGGCAAGCCTTGTGCCAAAGGTTGTCAATTCCTGTTCTATATTTACCTGTGGGCTTTTGCCTCATGGCCCTGTCAAATCTAGTTTAAAGCCCTCCTTACTGGGTTATCCAGTCTGCATCCTAAAATACTCTTTCCCTTCCTTGATAGGTGACTCCATCTCTGCTCAACAATCCTTCTCAGAACAGCATCCCATAGTCAAGAAACATAAGAACGGCCATACTGGGTCCAACCAAAGGTTAATCTAGCCCAGTATCCTGTCTTCTGACAGTGACCAATGCTAAGAGGCCCAAAGGGAATGAATGGAAAAGGTAATCATCAAGTGATCCATTCCCTGTTGCTCATTCTCAGCTTCTGGCAAACAGAGGTTAGGGACAACATCTCTGCTCATCCTAGCTAATAGCCATTGTTGGACATATCCTCCATGAATTTATCTATTTATTTTTTGAACTCATTTATAGTCTTGGCCTTCACAACATTCTCTGACAAAGAGTTCCACAGGTTGACTGTGCATTGTGTGAAGAAATGTTTCCTTTTGTTTGTTTTAAACCTGCTGCCTATTAATTTCATTTGGTGACCCCTAGTTCTTGTGGTATGAGAAGGAGTAAATAGCAGTCATGATTTTATAGACCTCAGTCATATCCCTCCCTCAGTCATCTCTTTTCCAAGATGAAAAGTCCCAGTCTTGTTAATCTCTCCTCATATACAGAAACTGTTCCATTCCCCTAATAATTTTTGTTAATCTTTTCTGAACTTTTTCCAATTCCAATATATCTTTTTTGAGATGGGGCAACCACATGTGCACACAGTATTCAAGATGTGGGCATACCATGGATTTATATAGAGGCAATATGATATTTTCTGTTTTATTATCTATCCCTTTAATGATGCACAACATTGTTCTCTTTTTTGACTACCACTGTACATTGAGTGGATGTTTTCAGAGAACTATCTACAATGACTCCAAGATCTCTTTCTTGAGTGGTAACAGCTAATTTAGACCCCCATCATTTTATATGTAAAGCCAAAGCCCTCCTGGAGACAACATCTGTGCAGCCACACATTCACCTCCAGGATGTGTCTGTCTCTGTCTGGGTCCCATCTTGAACAGAAGGCTCAATGAGACCACCATCTGTGCCCCTAACTCCTTCATCCTCACTTCCAGAGCCCTATAATCACTTCTGATCTGCTCAGGGTCATACCTTGCAGTATCTTTAGTGCCCGCATGGATGAGCAGCACGGGGTAGTAGTCAGAGGGCTGGATGATCCTTGGCAATTCTTGCATAATGCCTCAGATATGGGCCCATGCAGGGAGCACACCTCCTGTGGTGCCATATTGAGCCAACAGAGGAATGCCTCATTTCTTCTTGGAGCAGTGGCCACTATCATCTCAGCTTTGGGGATACATGGCTTCTCCTCCTCCATCTTTAGGGGAAGAATCCTCATCACTTGGTGCCAGGGCTGCGTACAATTTTTTTAAATCTCTATGGATGGTGCATTGGAAGCAGGGATGGAGCACTATTTATGCGAGGAGTCATTTCTTCCTCCCCAGTGATGCTACTGCAGTCCTTCCAGCTGGATTCCTTCTCAGCCGTGGTGATCTCCATATGCATATGTGTCAGTTTTTATTCAGGCAAAGCTCCCACTGAAATCATTGGGAGTTTTGCCATGACTGAATTGGGCAGGGATGTCAGCAGATAGAAACAGGGATTTCATTTGGGTCTAAGACCTTATTTTTCATTTCTGTTATAGCACTTGACACTTCATTTGGTGTTATAAGCTCCAATACACCGAAGTTCAGCATTTTGAAGTAGCATTGCTCTCTTAGTTTTCTTCATTTAAAAGCTGTTCAAAGTATCTTTTTCATTGATCTTTTATGTGATTATCAGTCAACACCATAAAAGTTTCCTCTTTGAAGAACCTCACTTCCTTTATGTCTTTAGTACTTCTATCCTGTGTTTTCACTAGTCTATACACTTCTTTTTCCCCCTCCTTTGTTACAAGTCTTATGTTAAGCTCCTTGAGCTCTTCACTTTCACTTTTGCAGCTACATTCCAGGCCAATTTCTTCACATCCTTGTATTCCTCTGTGCCTCATTTGCTCCTACTCCTTCGCCAGAGTTTTTTCTCTGGTCTTTTGTCACTTCCTGGTCTTCTTTGTTCCACCACCAAGTTTCTTTCTGAATAAAAAGTTTGCCCATTTGATTCACCCACAACTTGTTTAGAACTCTCCAATATATTTGTCATCAGAAGATCCCAACATTTATCACTCCTTCTGCATGGGGGGCTGACTTCATTCTTTCATAATCAACTCCCTTCCCAGGCTTACCCTGTAGATTTTGCCTCCATATCTTTGGTGTGTTACCCGTTTTTGATTGTATCTGTACCTTTATTTCGTAAAACATATCTAAGATGAGTGATCTATGTTGACTAGTAAGACTCTCTCCCACAATCACTTTGCAAAATTAATAATAACTATATTGAATAAATACTATGCTTTTTATTTGGATAATAATGTGGCCATATTATATTTTATGTCTCTGTTAAAAGCCAGGCTTCTATTTTATTCTCTCCAAAGGATATGATATTAAATGATAACCTTTCAGGCAAACACAATAAAATGAATAGTGCATAAACTCTTTAATACACATTTTAATTTGTCTGTGTGTATGCATATCTCCTGTTACATGCCTCCTATTTCTTTCCCTTACCCTCCCATGTATTTTCACTTCTCTTTTCAACTAGAGCTTCATGTTCATTTGGCTAGAGCAATAAGACCTCAAACAATTTTTACATGGGACCGAGTGCACTAAGTAAAAATGCAGAAAAGTAATATGGAGTAATATAGAGGTCATGCTTTAGTAATATTGCACAAAGAAATGGTGTTTTGCTGACACGTGTTGCTGTTTTTCCCCCCATTGCTTTCTCTACTTGTTTCTCTTTAAATAGTTATGATTTGGAGAACTGATACTTTGAAAGGTCTACTTAAAATTGGGGGCAGGAGTAGGAATAGAGAAGGAAATGACATCTGTCCTGTAGCACCAGAGTAGCACTGCAGGGTGCAATACCTATATAGAGAAACAGAAATAATTTTATATATGCTATACAGGTATATAAAAATTTTCTATTACATTATTTTCGTGCTTCAGTCCAAGCCAGAGATATTATTATTGTTTATCTTGTTTTAGTTCCATTTTAAAAGTAGGATAGTACAATTTGTGGTAAGTAGATACAAAATTTTAGATCTAGGGAGATGAAGAAGCATCTTGTTTAGAAACTGCTCCAACTTCCATTAGACTTCAATGTCCACGTCACAGACTTGTGTGTCATTCTTGACTCTCTTACCATACACTTCCAAGTCACTCATTCCTCATGGATCACTGTTTCCAGCCCAGTGCTCTCACAAAGCCCTCTCTAGGGTTCTGTTCCTGGTTACCACTCACCTATGTGGTCATTTCCCAGTGCTGGTTACTGTGGTTCAAGGGTTGAAGTGACCAGTCACAAGCTCTTTGCAGTATTTTGGCAATAGGTTTAATTATTGTATATTAACATTTCCATCATTGAATTTAAAAGACAAGAATGATATATTAGGTCATCTAGCTCAACTGGACTAAGACCCCCACAGCCCGCATCGTTTCCCATAGGCTTATTTTCCAAACAGTCATATAATGGTACAGTAACAACTTTCAGTCACTACTACTCCTCAGGGTGGATTTGCACCATCATGTTTGGGGTGAGAGGAGCTTAAGTAAGTACCCAAACATCTATTCCATCATGTATTATCATTCATTGTCTTAAATAGCCATATTTTGTATATTTTATCATATACTGGATGTATACCAACTCAGTTATATAGGCAAGCAGCTGCAAGTAATGCTTTAATCTGAAATTCAGAAACGAATATGTTCACTGCATAAGCATATTTAATTATTAATAAAATAATGACATGGCAATTTTTGCCTTAAATTGGAGTGTGATAGGGGGGACTTAAGGGTAGTATCACCTAGTGGTCAATCCACCCTGCCACGGCCCTTTAATAGTTCAATAGCATCCAATAGATACAGAGCGGAAGCAGGAATAAGTAGTGGCTGGGAGAAAGAAAGGCACAGTTTCTTTACAGGCCTGGGATCAGGAGCCCAGCAGAGTGGATGGTGCAAGGCTCCTCTCCTCAACCAGTCAGGAAATGCACTGGGGGAAAATGGGTCAGCTAAAGTTTGCCTCTGCTCTCACAGCAAGGACTGTTACTGACAGGAGAAGGCTAGCAGCCAGCTGAGTTCTCCAGATTGGAAGGCGAATTAGAAAGCATGTTCAGGTGACAGGAGCTAGCAAAAGCCTACATATATATTTTTGTAATTACTACAGTTTAGTAGGGGACTCATCTGGGACTTGCTTCTTTTCTTGCCTCGCTTGCTTCTTCCTAAGTTCCAAGAGCAGGACATAGGTGGCTCATTTCCACTTGGAAAGGGATCCTGGAAGGTCAGCTTTCAGGATAAATTGTGGGAGTGGACATGCTAGGGCCTGGTCTACACTACGTGTTTAAACCAAATTTAGCAGCGTTAAACCAAATTAACCTTGCATCCGTCCACACAACAAAGCCCTTTATATAGATATAAAGGGCTCTTTAAACCGATTTCTGTACTCCTCGACGAGAGGATTAGGGTTAGTGTGGCCGCAATTCGACTGTATTGGCCTCCGGGCAGTATCCCACAGTGCACCATTGTGACCGCTCTGGAAAGCAATCTGAACTTGGATGCACTGGCCAAGTAGACAGGAAAAGCCCCGTGAACTTTTGAATTTCATTTCCTGTTTGCCCAGCATGGAGCTCTGATCAGCACAGGTGGTGATGCAGTCCCAAATCCAAAAAGAGCTGCAGCATGGACCATACAGGAGATACTGGATCTGATCACTGTATGGGGAGACAAATCTGTTCTATCTGAGCTCCGTTACAGAAGACGAAATGACAAAGCATTTGAAAAAATCTCCAGGCTATGATAGACAGAGTCCACAGCAGGGACTCAGCACAGTGCTGCTTGACAAGCGTAATGGAAAGGCAAAGAATCAAACGGACGCTCATGGAGGGAGGGACGGGTACTGACGACTCCAGCTATCCCACAGTCCCCGCAGTCTTCGAAAAGTATTTGCATTCTTGGCTGAGCTTCCAATGCCTGAAGGGTCAAAAACATTTTCCCGGGTGTTTCAGGGTGTATGTCGTCAATTTACACCTTTCCCCCGCCCCGAAAGAAAAGGGAAAAAAATCATTTCTCACTTTTTTACAATGTCACCCTATGTCTACTGCATGCTGCTGGTAGACGAGGTACTGTAGCGCTGAACACCAACATCCCCTTCCTGGTGGCAGACGGTGCAAAATGACTGGTATCCATAGTCATCATCAGCCCATGAGTGCTCCTGGCTGGCTTCGCTGAGGTCGGCCAGGGGCACCTGGGTAAAAATGGGAATGACTCCCGGTCATTCCTGGCAGACAGTACAGAAGGCTTGGTAACCGTCCTCATCATAGCAGCTGGAGGCTGAGCTCCATCAGCCCCCCCTCCTTTCATGTCTAAAGAAGATTCTGTACTCCCTGGACTATTGTAGCAGCTGGAGGCTGCCTCCTCCTCATTTTATCTCACTAAAAAGTCAGTGTTTCTTATTCCTGCATTCTTTATTACTTCATCACACAAATGGGTGGACACTGCCACGGTAGCCCAGGAGGGTTGGGGGAGGAGGGAAGCAACGGGTGGGGTTGTTGCAGGGGCACCCCCTAGAATGGCATGCAGCTCATCATTTCTGCGGGATCTCTGGGGCTCTGACCCGGAGCAGCTGTGCTCTCTGGTTCTCTAGTACACTTGCCTCATATTCTAGGCAGGACTGACTCTATTTTCAGACAAAACATAAAGAAGGGAATGACCCAGGGAGTCATTCCCATTTTTGTCCATGCGCCTCCGGCCGACCTCAGTGAGGCCAGCCAGGAGCACCCATGACAGCAGCAGATGGTACAAAAGGATTGATAACTGTCATCGCTAATTTCCAAATGCAAACGGTGCAAAATGACTGATAACCATCATCTCATCGCCAATTTACAATGGCAGACGGTGCAATAGGGATGGTAAACGTCTCTGCTACCTTGCAAAGGCAAATGAATGCTGCTGTGTAGCACTGCAGTACCGCGTCTGTCAGCAGCATCCAGTACACATATGGTGACAGTGACAAAAGGCAAAACAGGCTCCATGGTTGCCATGCTATGGGGTCTGCCAGGGCAATCCAGGGAAAAAGGGCGTGAAATGATTGTCTGCCGTTGCTTTCACAGAGGAAGGATTGAGTGACAACATTTACCCAGAATCACCCACGACACTGTTTTTGCCCCATCATGCATTGGGACCTCAACCCAGAATTCCAATGGGTGGGGGAGACTGCAGGAATTATGGGATAGCTATGGGACAGCTACTCACAGTGCAACGCTCCAGAAACTGATGCTAGCCTCGGTACATGGACGCACACCGCTGAATTAATGTGCTTAGTGTGGCCGCGTGCACTCGACTTTATACAATCTGTTTTAAAATACCGGTTTCTGTAAAATCAGAATAATCCCGTGGTGTAGACATACCCTAGATGTGACAGACAATAACCTGAATAAGCTTTATGGAATTAAACTTTATTGAATTAAGTTATCCAATTGCATTTTAAAGATAAACTTTGTGGTATTGTGGCATTACGTGCCTTTTCTAGTAGGGAAGGGAATGCTAATGTACTTCCTCCATTATCAATTTGTTACCAGGTGCTCTACTCACTGCAGGTATGGCACCTCTTCCTGGCAGTTCTGGGAATTAGCTTGGTCAGGCCAATGCTCCTTCCAGCAGTTACATCCCTGCAGGTTCTCCTCTACAGCCCCTCTCTCACTCCAGGAACCACAGCATTCTCTTTGTGTCTCAGCCCTCCAGCCAGGTCACTATGGATGGTTTCCCTTTTGGGAGAAGAGGGGGAATACTGATGTTCCTACTCTCCATCAGTCTCAAGTAGTCTACTTCATACTTCATTGCTTCACAGTGCTGCCCCCTGGCAGGGGAACCCAGGCCCACTTGCTACTGGCTCAGGGACCCTCTGCCAAAGTCCATTCTGTGCACCTTGCTGCCTTTCCATGCACCACTTCTACGCCTTGATGTCTCCACTTTTCTGGGTTTGCCAGGCTCTTCATTCCCTCCTCCCAAGAAGTAACTTTAGGCAACTCATCTCTGTAGCCTACCTTCAAGAGAGTGACTGTAGACTTCTTCTCTGCTTCCAATTTCCTGTCTTTTGTAGAACCTTTGCCTGTCCCCCACAGGTGAGCATTTTTCTAATTAGCTGCCCCCAGCCTAAAGTTCCTTCATGTGCAGCCTAACTAGCTAATTGGACCCACTTGGCCAATTCAGCACTAGCAGGGCCAGTGGGGGGAGTATAGCACACCCCACCACTCAGCCTTTGAAGCCCCCTCTGGTCCTCCAGAGATACGTACATGCTAGTTCAAACTGGATTTTCTAGAGACTAACAAAGACTTTTGGATAAATAGCCTGAGTTTAAACTAACTCAGGGCCTTCTTCCTGATCTAGTCAACAACCAGGACTCCTTGTTCATGGAGGCCACAGGTCTTAGGGTAGAATTGTAAGGATTAGACCATCCAGAATCCATGTTAGGATGAACTCTATAAATTCACTAGCATGTGTGTAGGTTCTTTTATTGTGTTTAATGGTTTTTCTGTAATGCTTTTCCCCTTAAGAATGAAGTAGGCTTGCTTAGAAAGAGCTATGTGGAAACTTACGTCTATAGCAATCACTCTGTTATTCCTCCTGGAAGAGAAAGTAAACAGGTCCACTCATGCAACTTGTCTGCTGGGAAAGACATAGCAGAGACAGCAACTGGGAATTGTTCATCCTGGACATATCCTGGTCAGAAGAGAGTGAAACGTTGGTCTGGGCCAAAGGAGAGAGCTAGGGAGCTAGAAGCTTGAGACTGGGTGCGTTTGATGGACTGCTGAGGGAAAATACAGGCACAGTTGCTCTAAACTAGTGGTTCTCTATCTATTTACCATTGATGGCCACATATGTAGCTCTCTATGGGTATGTCTATATTACCCACCAGATCAGTGGGTAGTGTTTGATGTATCGTGGATTGCTTTATCACGTCTTGTCTTGTCATGTTGCATATCCACATTGTTCCTTGTTGTATTTCAAGTTTAGGCACTCACCTTTGCAGTTTAAATGCTGCATGTCTGCATGTCTTCCAAGGCAGAACTCATCCTTGCTCTCCTCATAAGCTTGAGGCAAATCTCTTCTTTCTAGGTTGCATTGCCTGCCCTATTCTGTAGCCTTTTCACCTGCAGCTGCTCCCAGTTTGAAAGAAGAGCTTTGCTGTTTTAATATTAGACATTTTCTTTCACTATGAAACTTTAACAGTTATCTTACTGACCATTAAACTAGTGCTAAAACAGAGTCGAGGCTGAGATTCTATACTCTAGTCATATAGAAAACTAAAGTCCTGATCCTATAACCAGGACCACCAGCATTACCTTTGTGGAACAGTATTGCCTTCAATCAGGGCCGGTGCTACCATTTAGGCAGCCTAGGCAATCGCCTAGGGTGCCAGGACTATTCGGGGCGCGGCATTTTGCCGGGGGGGCGGCAGGCGGCTCCGGTTGACCTGCCGCAGGCATGCTTGTGGAGGGTCCGTTGATCCGCGGCTCCGGTGGAGCTGCTGCAGTCATGCCTGCGGACGGTCGGCTGCTCACGCAGCTCCGGTGGACCTCCCGCAGGCATGCCTGCAGCAGCTCCATCGGAGCCATGGACCAACAGATCCTACGCAGGAATGACTGCGGCAGCTCCACCGGAGCCACGGGATCAGCGCGGGGGGCGGCGAAATGGCCGTGCGCCTACAGCGCGAGAAACCCTGGCACCGGTCCTGCCTTCAATGGCCCCCAAATGGGTGCAGAAGTCCACACTGCTGGATCAGATTGCAGGATTGCACCCAAGATTGGAAATAGGAGACAATGAACCCAATTCTCCTGCATATAGATAGACAATTTAAGGTATTAATTTCATTTTCAGAAAGACAAGCCTGCCTTTGTTCATAATTCATCTAAATACAATTTCTTTAAACTATCAGAGAGAAATGAAGTCTGACAAGCCCAGTGACACACACTGGTACATACTAAAAGCAACTATACCCTCTAATACATACTTACTAGTCTGGGTTAAATGGAAATCGATAAAGAAATTAGTTTAATGTTGTCCTACTATAAAATGCAAAACATATAGTTACACGACTTCATTGAATGTCAAAACAAAAACTAATTTGTTTCTTTTCCAACAGCAGATATTGTAATTCATGGAGTGATACTCATTTAATGCAGGTTTTTCTCAGGGCCTCAGAAGCAATTTGGAAATATCTGTTTTATATTCACCATTGTTTATCTTTATGGCCACTAAAATAGCAGGCACCAAAGAGATGGATAAACTACAAATAATACCTTGCTTTTATATAGTGCTTTTCATCAGTAGATCTCAAAGTGCTTAACAAAAGTAGGTCAATATAATCCCCATTTTAGGGATGGGGAAACTGAGGCACAGAACAGGGATGTGACTTGCCTAAGCTCACCTGCCAGGGGTTGAATTCTTGACGGGTATGTTAGCAATAAGAAAAAGGTCAGGGAAAGTGTGGCACTCTTAATGAATGGAGGAGGCAACCTAGTGACAGATGATGTGGAAAAAGCTGAAGTATTCAATGCTTTTTTTGCCTCGGTCTTCACAGACAAGGTCAGCTCCCAGACTGCTGTCCCGGGCAACACAGTATGGGGAGGAGGTGACCAGCCCTCAGTGATGAAAGAACAGGTTAAGGACTATTTAGAAAAGCTGGATATGCACAAGTCCATGGGTCCAGATCTAATGCATCCGAGGGTGCTGAGGGAATTGGCTGATGTGATTGCAGAGCCATTGGCCATTATCTTTGAAAACTTGTGGGGATCAGGGGAGGTCCTGGACAATTGGAAAAATGAAAATATAGTGCTCCTCTTTAAAAAAGGGAAGAAGGAGAACCCAGGGAACTACAGACTGGTCAGCCTCATCTCAGTCCTGGAAAAATCATGGAGCAGGTCCTCCAGGAAACCATTTGGAAGCCCTTGGAGGAGAGGAACGTGTCAACATGGATTCAGGAAGGGCAAGTTATGCCTGACCAACCTGATTGCCTTCTATGATGAGATAACTGTCTCTGTGGATATGGGGAAAGCAGTGGGCATGATATATCTTGACTTTAGCAAAGCTTTTGATATGATCTCCCACAGTATCGTTTCCAGCAAGTTAAAAAGTATGAATTGGATGAATGGACTATAAGGTGGTGAGAAAGCTGACTAGATTGTCAATCTCAACAGGTAGTGATCAACGGCTTGATATCTAGTTGGCAGCCAATATCAAACAGGGGGCCCCAAGGGTTGGTCCTGGGGTCGATTTTGTTCAACATCTTTATTAATAATCTCGATGATGGGATGGATTGCACCCAGAGCAAGTTCGCAGATGACACAAAACTGTCGGGAGAGGTAGATAAGCTGGAGGGTAAGAATAGGGTCCAAGTGACCTAGACAAATTGGAAGATTAGGCCAAAATAAATCTGATAAGTTTCAACAAGGACAAGTGCAGAGTCTTGCACTTAGGACAGAAGAATCCCATGTACTGCTACAGGCTGGGGACTGACTGGCAGTTCTGCAGAAAAGGCAGCAGTTCTGCAGAAAAGGACCTGGGGGTTACAGTGGATGAGAAGCTGGATATGAGTCAGCAGTGTGCCCTTGTTGCCAAGAAAGCTAACGGCATATTGGGCTGCATTAGTAGGAGCATTGCCTGCAGATTGAGGGAAGTAATTATTCTCCTCTATTCAGCACTGTTGAGGCCACACCTGGAGTATTGTGTCCAGTTTTGGGCCCCCTACTACAGAAGAGATGTGGACAAATTGGAGAGAGTACAGCAGAGGGCAACAAAAATGATCAGAGGGCTGGGGCACATGACTTATGAGGAGAGGCTGAGGGAACTGGGCTTATTTAGTCTGCAGAAGAAAAGAGTGAGAGGGAATTTGATAGTAGTCTTCAACTATCTGAAGGGGGGTGCCAAAGAGGACAGAGATTGGCTGTTCTCAGTGGTGGCAGATGACAGAGCAAGGAGTAATGGTCTCATGTTGCAGTGGAGGAGGTATAGGTAGGATATTAGGAAACACTATTTCACTAGGAGGGTGGTGAAGCACTGGAACGGGTTACCTAGGGAGGTGGTGGAATCTCCCTCCTTAGAGGTTTTTAAGGCCCAGCTTGACAAAGCCCTGGCTGGGATGATTTAGTTGGCATTGGTCCTGCTTTGAGCAGGGGGTTGGACTAGATGACCTCCTGAGGTCTCTTCCAACCCTAATCTTCTATGATATTATGAATATCTTTATATTATCTGTTGTGAATTGTATGTAAAAACGTTATTGTAATAGACAGTCTTATTGCTCTAATTTCCTAATAAAACTGAAGTAAGACAAAGCCATAATAAAAATACAGCTGACCATATTAAAAGATCAGATTCTGCTGTTTACTTAGAAGTGTGATTTTTTTCCTTATAGAAATAAATATAGTAGTGGGGCAGTTACCCTACTCCAGCCCTGAAAAGGTTAAAAGCCAGCCCTTGGAGAGGGCTGGGACTGAGAGCCAATAAGAAAAGGCTGATTAGGAAGGCAGCCCCAGCTATGGCCAGCTCAATCAGGGCCCAGCTGGCCCTTAAGAGGGTTGGGGGCCAGCAGCTGTAATAGTCTCTCTTGCTTTGAAGAAAGAGAAGGATTTGATTGCTGGGGAGGGGTGGAGCTCCAACCTGGTAAATCCTCAGGCTTCAGGCCTTGTTCAAAGCTAAAACAAGAAAAGGGGTTGCAAAGGTACAGCCTGGGGTTAGGCAGAGGCAGTAGGTCCAAACTGCCCCTTCCCCTTTGCCAATAATGAGTGGTTTATAGACTGAAGTCTGCTCCAGAGAGCAGGGGTTGGATGATGAGTGGCAGTAGTTGCTGAGGCAAGGTGGGTTTAGAGGATGGGGGTTCCCTTGGGAGGGGAGACCCAGAGCAGGGATACTGCAGGGGCAGAACCCTGAGGTAAAGGGCACAGGGGTCTGGGCAGGTGAGCCAGTGGCCTGCAGAGGGTGCTCTGAGTGCTGGAGAGCTAATTCCCAAGATGACTGACAGGAGGTGAGTCTCACTTTGCTACAATATATATAATATGAGTTGTATTTGTTTTTAAATTGTTTTGGTCTCTAGGCTGCCTCATTTAGCTAGCCAATAGGAGATACAGTCATGTAAATAGGGGCAAAAATTCGCCCTCTGTGCTTTGTAGTGTTACATTCTGCAAGTGTTTGATCTTTTCAAGTGTTCAGTATATACAAGAAGTTGGGGCATAAAATACGACCACAGTACCTCATACTCTGTAGGGGGTGTCTCTCTCTCTTTTTCCAGTCCTTATGAGAACCTGTTATTTATTTCAATAGGCGATTTGCCTCAAAGGACTGCAGGAAAAGGTCTTTAATTTGACAAGTGAACCTCAACTGTTTTAGAGGATCAGTTCAGTTTGGCATTCTAAAGTAAGGGAGTATTAATCCCAGCATCTTGGTCAAATACCAGTTGAATAACATTAAGTTCTACCTATATAAATATATCCCTGCAAATTCCAGTCCCACCATCTGATGCAATATTCTCATTTACTTCATATCTTAAGCTGTTATGTGGCTGTTAAACAGCTAGTGCCTTCCACTCCAGAGGTGGCTGTATTCTAGTAATGGGTGAAATGATCTTTTTGTCCTTTATCTACCTCACAGGGCTGATGTGAGGCTTAATTAGTTAAGTTTATAATGCTGTCTGAGACCCTCAGCTGAAAGGTGCCATGGAACTGCAAAGAACTGGTTATAATTGATTGACTAAGAATCCTTAAATAGTAGTAATCTATCCAAGTCTGTAAACTAATCTGGACAAATAACAAGAACAGCCTCTTCCCCCTGAAAAGTTAGTGTTAAATCTTATTGGAATCACAAAAAGAAAAATGTTAAATCATAGACCAGACAACTGAAGTGTAATTATAAAGATAGTAAAATACTGGCTTGTTTACTACTCTCACAAGAATGGTGCAACTCAGATTCACCTTCCATGCTGGAACTGGTCCAGCAGGTGTGGTAAACTTCTGACATACATAAGATATTCCAGATAAACAAACATTGATGAACTCTCAAGTACTTGGTTCTTTGGTATGCTTTTGTTATTTTCTATTAAAATGCTGTATAACTTGTTTGCTGTGCTCAGACTTGTACTAAGATTCTGTACATAAATCATCCCTTGTGCTGTTTCCATATCTTTGAGGTGGTGAGTGCTCACTTCTGTTCTAATTTTAGTGTTTCTGCCAAGCTTGGAATACTTAACCTGAGGTGGAGACTTGCTTGTTTATTGGATTTGAGTGTTCAATAGATTTTTATCACTTTGATTTTGATTAGTTATTTGGCTGCCTTTCTGCAGAGCAGTAGCGGATTAGTGGCCTGGCACAGCTGCTTTTTAATAGACATCACTCATGCAGTCTGGGTGTATTCTTAGTGTAACTTGTTTTTCAGTTACGTATACACCAGTCCTGGAACAGACCTGTTCAAAGAGCAGGCAGGATGATTTCCTTTCAGGGATCTCTGATGAACAGCAAAGCACAGTTTCCAGGGAGAAACTCTACCTCTGGGATTGACTCTAATCAGAAACCATGGTCAAGAATAAATGATCGTGGCTCCCTCTAACCATAATCTTAAATAACCAAATCAGTACCACACTGTCTGCCTTCCTAAGGATGAATACTTGCTCTCATGCTAAGAAAAATATTTGGAAGACTATGTATAACAGCACGACCTGCCCTAGCTGTATTATAATGGCCAGCAGTGGGCCACTAGATGGGGAGGGCTTTGAGTTACTACAGCAAATTTTTTTCCCAGGTGGGTCTTTGCCACATACTCAAAGTCTAACTGATTGCCAATCTGACCAGGAAAAATTCCTTCCTGACCCCAAATATAGCAGAGATGCTGCGTTTTTTTGCCTTCCTCTGCAGCAGGTGACATGAGTGACTTGCATGTTTAATTAGTGTAAATAGTGGATTCTCTGTAACTTGATGTCCTTAAATCACGATTTGAGAACTGCAGTAACTTAGGCAGGTGTTATGGGTCTGTTATGGGAGTGTGAGGATGAGATTTTATGACCTGGTTCAGACTAGATAATCATGATGGTCCCTTCTGGCCTTAAAGTCTATGCGTTTATAACAATTCTTTTGGTGGATATCTTAATATTTCTTTATCAAGAGCCATTGCCATTGGAAGTTAACAGGACCTTCTTTTGTGCAAGTGCTATTCTGTGAATACAAGTTGCAGAATCAGATCCTGTATTTGTAAACAGCAAATAAAAAAAATGCTGTCCCAGTGTTTATTGCAGTATCTTTATTATGGGGGGCAGGGAAGGGATAGCTCAGTGGTTTAAGCATTGGCCTGCTAAACCTAGCATTGTGAGCTCAATCCTTGAGGGGGCCATTTAGAGAACTGGGGTAAAAATCTGTCTGGGGATTGGTCCTGCTTTGAGCAGGGGGTTGGACTAGATGACCTCCTCAGGTCCCTTCCATTGGAATTCTGGGTTGAGCTCCCAATGCCTGATGGGGCAAAAACCCTGCAACGGGTGGTTCTGGGTACATGTCATCAGGTCCCCCGCCCTTCCCCCCCTCCATGAAAGTAATAGCAAAAAATAGTTTCTTGCCTTTTTTCCTGGGTTACCCATACAGATGACATACCACAGCAAGCATAGAGCCCACTCAGCTCACTGTCACCGTATGTCTCCTGGGTGCTGCTGGCAAACATGGTACTGCAGTGCTACACAGCAGTATCCCTTTGCTTTGCCTTGCAGGCAGCAGATGGTGAAATACGACTGCTAACCATCATTGGCAATCTATGGGTGCTCATGGCTGACCTCTGTGAGGTCGGTCGGGGGTGCCTGGACAAAAATGGGAATGACTTCAGGTCATTCTCTTCTTTAAGTTCTAATGGAGATTCAGTCCTGCCTGGAATATTATGCCAGCTGGAGGCTTCTGCCTCAGGCTGCTCTTCTAGTTGGCAACACTGCGTGGTCGCACCTACCCCTTGCTCCCATGGCTCATGAAGCCTGGACAGTAGTAAGGAGCAGTTCAACTGTAGGCTGAGTAAGTGCAGAATGGTGGTAGAATGTGCCTTTGGACATTTAAAAGCTCACTGGCGCAACTGATTGACTCAGTTAGACCACAGCGAAACCAATATTCCCATCATTATTACTGCTTGCTGTGTGCTCCACAATATCTGTGAGAGTAAAGGGGAGATGTTTATGGCGGGGTGGGCAATTGAGGCAAATCGCCTGGCCCCTGATTACGCACAGCCAGACACCAGGGCGGTCAGAAGAGCACAGCAGGGTGTGCTGTGCATCAGAGAAGCTCTGAAAACCAGTTTCATGACTAGCCAGGCTATGGTGTGTCAGTTCTGTTTTCATCTCCTTGATGGAAACCTGCCCCCTTGGTTCACTCTACTTCTCTGTAAGCCAACTGCCCTGCCCTCCCCTCCCTCCTTTGATCTCTGCTTGCAGAAGCAATAGTCATTGTTTCAAATTCATGCATTCTTTATTAATTTGTCACACAAGGGGGGGGATAACTGCCAAGGTAGCCTGGGAGGGGTAGGGGAAGAGGGAAGCACAGGGGTGGGGTAGTTCTAAAGGCACCCCCTAGAAGACATGCAGCTCATCACAGAAGTGGCATGTCTGGGGCTCTGACCCAGAGTGGCCATTTACTTCTCCGGTTCTTTAGTAGGCTTGCCTGAGCTCCTTAAGTTTCATGTGGCAGTGCTGCCGGTCCCTGTTATAACCTCTGTCCTTCATGCCCTGGGAGATTTTTTTCAAATATTCCGACATTTTGTCTTTTTGGAACGGAGTTTGGATAGCACAGATTCATCTCCCCATACAGCCATCAGATGCAGTAACTTCCATTTGGTCCATGCTGGAGCTCTTTTGTGATTCTGGGACTCCATGGGCATCTGTGCTGATGAGCAAGCTGTGCTGGCCAAACAGGAAATGAAATTCAAAAGTTTGCAGGGCTTTTCCTGTCTACCTGGCCAGTGCATCTGAGTTGAGTGCTGTCCAGAGCAGTCACAATGGAGCACTCTGGGATAACTTTCAGAGGTCAGTGCTGTTGAATTGCATCCACACTACCCCAAATTTGACCCAGCAGGGTTGATTTCAGTGCTAATCCGCTCACTGGGGAGGAGTACAGAAATCTATTTTAAGAGCCCTTTAAGTTGACAAAAATGGCTTTGTGTGGAAGTGTCATAACATTTCTTCCCAGATCTGGACCTTAGCGTCCAAAATATGGGTGTTAGCATGAAAACCTCCAAGCTTAGTTACCAGCTTGGACCTGGTATTGCTGCCACCAGCTAGGAATTATACAGTGCCTAGCTCACTGTGGTCTCCCCAAAACCTTCCCTGGGGGACCCCCAGACTCATATGCCTTGAGTCTTACAACAAAGGGAAATAACTCCCTCCCCTTGTTTCCTTGTTACTTCCTCCCAGGCTCCCCTCCCTGGACAACCCTAGAAGATTCCCTGCTTCCAGTCCTGGAAACACAAGTCCCGAGAGATCTAATCTCTCTTCCCCCTCACCCAGAGGGTATGCAAAGTCAGGCTTAGTAAATCTAACACAAAGAGATTTTCCCCCTGACTTCTTCCTCCCACCAATTCCCTGGTGAGCTGCAGACTCAATTCCCTGGAGTCCCCACTAAAGAAAAACTCCAACAGGTCTTAAAAAGAAAGCTTTATATAAAAAGAATGAAAAAGGACATAAAAGGGTCTCTGTATCTAGGTGACAATATATAGGGTCAATTGCTTAAAAGAAAAATGAACAAACAGCCTTATCCAAAAAGAATACAATTTAACACATTCCAGCAACTACACACATGTAAATACAAAAGAAAACAATATAAATCTATTGTCTTACTATCCTTGTACTTACAACTTGGAAACAGAAGATTAGAAAGCCAGGGGATAGATCACTCTCAGAGCCGAGAAAAGAACAGACCAAGAACAAAGGACTCGCACCCAAAACTTCCCTCCACCCAGATTTGAAAAAGTCTTGTTTCCTGATTGGTCCTCTGGTCAGGTGTTTGGTTCCCTGGGTTAACCCTTTAAAGGTAAAAGAACATTAACCCTTAGCTATCTGTTTATGACAGGACGGGTGCAGGGTTAAATCGAACTAAAGCACTAAATTTGACCTAAACTCGTAGTGTAGACCAGGGCTATGAAACATTCTCTTCAATGCTACTGCTCTGGATTTACACCACTGACAGCAGGTTCTTCTAACCTGATACCTACTCAACTACCAAACAGTGCAGAGATAAGGAGTTAAAGGAGAATCCTCACTTGAAATTCACAATTTTGATGACCAATTAATTTTAATGGGTCCACAATAGCTATCAATACATATATATTCCTGTTGTGGGGAATGTGTGTAAACTCTTCATTTTCCCTCTGTCTGTATAAACACTTGGTAGAAAAATAAGATTTAGAAAATTAACTACTCAAACTTTTATAATATCTTGAATTTATAACTCTCCGTCCCAGAGGACTGACTAACTCCCTTTGTTTTGTAGTTTGTTTCTCCATTTTTTCCTGGTGTGTGACTGGATGTATTATCCATCAGAAGCTGCTGGCACAGTGAGAAGTGTAGTTGAGTTACAAAGCCACAGGACTCCAGGCTAGGGAAGAAAGGATTAACTAACCTCAGCTGTTTCTGAGCTCTGTCAGTCTCCCAGAAACCCTGCCTGGATTATTTGTGAGGAAAGCAGCTAGGGATTGCTGGAGTGGCTAGACAGTCAAGCTACTAGAGGGAATAGAGTGCCCTATAAGGATGGGTTGGTTGCTCAAACCCTTTAAGGCTGCTTTGGGATCTCTCCTGGAGGAAGAAGAAACCTTAACCATTGTTTCAAATCTGTTTAGGGCACTTTCTCTGAAGGAAGAAAAGCAATGAGGCCTTTTTGAATTCCAGCCTATTTTAACAGGCTTTCAATTCACCCCAAGAAAAGAGGGCTCAGAAATGCTGGTAATTTAGCCAGCTTGTTGAAGGCTTTGAAAGTTCACTCAAAGAGATCCATTCTTATTTTTCCAAAGGCCACTGCTTGAGGGCATGGGACCCCAGCTGCTTTGTGGAAAGGGAGTTTGTAAGAAGACAGTATGGATGTCTACACTGCATCTGGGAGCGTGCCTCCAGGCCTGACAGTCAGAAACGCACTAGCCCTGCTTATTTTAAACATACTAAAAATAGAAGTGTGGGTGTTGTGGCATGGGCCAGCCCTCTGAGTAAGGACCCATGGGGACAGGCAGGCTTTTATTTGGGTGGTTACTGAGCCACCTCTTGTGCAACATCCACACTGTTATTTTTAGCATGCTACCACAAGCAGAGCTACCACATGCCCATGCATCTTGGCTGGGAAGCATTCTCCCACCTGCAGTGTAGACACACCCTGAGGGTTTTGGAAGCAAGCCCATTCTGCTGCTTTTGCTCAGGGCCCTAAAAAGCAGTGCTAAGTAAGTAGCAAAGCTCCTTGACACTAAAAGATTGCTGAGTCCATTTGGCTTAGGATCAGGTTGTACACAGCTGCTGTACAGATGCACAGTAGTTAGGCACAACTGTAGTGTCTTGAGCAGGCAACTCCTTTCATTCACATCCCTCTAGCACAAGACACTTTAATGGGAGTAGGGAGACTAGGCTATGGCCACATCCCCTCTTGTACAGGCCCAAAGAGCAGCTCCAATGTACTAGAGCATGCTGGTATTGAGTGATTTCAAGCCCACACTACACTAAGAGCAGTTCTCAAACTTCATTGCACCATGACCCCCTTCTGACAAATTACATGACCCCGCAATAAGGGTGTGTGGTGGTGGAGGGGTGGACACCAACAGCCGAGTCTATCCAAGCACCGCTGCCCTGCATGGCGGGGAAGCAAAGCTGAAGCCCAAGGGCTTTTGTCCTGGCTGAGGGAGCATGTAACCTTAGTTCTGAGCAGTGGGGCTTGGACTTCAGACTTGCTAGTGCCAGGGCCCACACAAGCTTTAGCAACTCCATTAAAAGGGGGTCGTGACCCACAGTTTGAGACACCAGCACTAAAACCTATACAAGTTACTGCTTTAAAGTTGTTCTTAGAACTCCAACCCTGATCTCCTGTGTTTGTCTGGCCTTTTTGTGTTTCTGTAATTTTTAACTTCAATAGGGCTTAAACAACTGCTTAAGGCCTTACACTAAGCCGATTTAAGTCAATGGGAATCTTTGTTGGCTTCAGGGGAGGTTAGATCAAAGCTGAAGTGCTTTGCTCAATAGGGGCTTAGAGCCTTAGATTACAAGCACTCATTTCACTCCTGTAAATAAAGTAACCAAAATTAATCAGTCCCTGGCAAAGTGTCATCTAGGTTACAAACAAATTCTGATTGTGGTAGGTGAGGTTACAAGTAAGCAAGTTGTAGCAAAAAAGATTACCCTACTGTTTTGGTATTTGTGGAGCATTAAGGCTGCATGCAACATCTTCACTTAACATACAATACATTTATATTTCTGAGTAGGGCTGTCAGTTAACTCACTATTAACTCAGTTAATCACCATTAATCAATCAGTTATTTACCCTGTGAAACAATTGCAATTCTAAATAGTTTTGTATTTTTTCTAAATTTTAAAATATTTATTTTAATTACAACACAATACAAAGTATATAGTGCTCACTTTATATTTGATGAAATATTTCCACTATAAAAAATGTATGAGATGAATTGAAACAACAAGTACTGTAGGGCAACTTGAAAATGTAGATTGTTTTGAGTGCAGTTATGTAACAAAGAATGTCAAACTGAGCCTACAAGTCCACTCAGTTCTACTTCTTGTTCAGCCAATTGCTAAAACAAACAAGTTTGTTTACATATACGGGAGATAATGCTGCCCACTTATTTACAATGTCACCTGAAAGTGAGAATAGATGTTCACATGGCACTTTTGTAGCTGATGTTGCAAGATATTTACATGCCAGATATGAAGGGGCATCTGAATGTCTAGCATGCTTCGGCCACCATTCAAAAGACATGTTTCCATGCTGATTGGTTCTGCTTGATAACTATCCACAGCAGTGCAGACTGATGCACATTCATCTTCATTATCTGAGTCAGATGCCACCAACAGAAGGTTGAATTTCTTTTTTGGTGGGTCAGGTTCTATAGTTTCTGCATCATAGTGTTGCTCTTAAGACTTCTGACAGCATGTTCCACATCTAATCCCCCTCAGACTTCTGGGAGGCACTTCGGATTCTTAAACCTTGCTGTAGCTATCTTTAGAAATCTCACATTGGTACACTTTGCATTGTCAATTCTGCAGTGAAAGTGTTCCTAAAAACAAACCTGTGCTGGGTCATCATCTGAGACTGCTAGAACCCGAAATATATGCAGAATGTAGGTAAAACACTGAGTAGGAGACATACAATTCTCCCCCAAGGAGTTCAGTCAAATTTAAACAAACATTTTTTTAAAATGAGCAGTGTGATCACTGTACACTTTTGATTTCAATTACACAATACATATTTGAAAACCATCCAAAAATCTTTAATAGAATACCAATTGAAATTTAACAATTTGATTAAAACTGATTTTTTAATTGTTTGACAATCCTATTTCCTAAGGGTACAGCCTCACAGAACAGTTCTTAGAAATTAAATTTCATTCTCATGCTGTGATTTGACAGCTTGGAAAGATTTTAAAACAAAATTGCCTCCTCACCATTCATGTACATGCATTAGGCAGGTATGATTGTATAATACCTACTGCACTGTATATGTGAAATCAAGGGCTCAACATCCCATATCTTCACAGGGTATATTTATTCAAGCATATACACTTAACTAAAAATAGACAGAATGAGGCGAATACTGTCACCCCTTAATGTCTAATTATCCTGTTTTTCTGTTGTAGAACTTGAAAAAATAAGGACTGAGTCATTTGTTGCATGCTTTGTAGTTGCTGACTGGACCAATTTTCCATATTTGAGACTGTTCCATTCCATTCAAAATAATTATACATAAAATATCACCTTAGTGAGGGACTGGATGGCTCCAGAGTAGCAATGGGAGGGGGAGTTTTTCCACCAACAGTTTACTGGTTCTTATATCTAATACAGGCCATTAGTGACTGTAGCAGCCTCCTGTACACCACCTTATGGCCAGAGGTTGCCTCATTCTTTTTAATAACTTGAGTCTCTCATCCAATCACAGGCCTCCTTGGTAGCTTGTTCTGTAAGTTACCAAAAAAAATAAATAAAACCCCACACATATCTTCCACCCTGTCGTAAAGTTGGGCACAGCTCTCCTCTGAGGCACTGTCCTTTCTCCTGCTGCTCAGACAGCAGGAAGGTGCATGGCCTGTCCCACTGTCTTTGCCTTCTCCCCCCAAAAACCCTCAACTTTCAGCCGAGGAGTCTTACCCAACTCCATTCCTCAGGGACCACTGCAGGAGACATTCTCTCCCTGCAGCTTCAGTCTGTGCATCACTTTCCATCTCCTATCTCAAGTGGGAGTGTCTGCTCTGACACAAGGGCATTGGACCTACTTTAATCCCAGGGCCCAGTCATGCTGTGATGGTGACCAAAACCCTGTCTGTTTAGTGAAATGGGTTGGCTGTCCCAACAGACAAGCTTCCACATCACAAAAATACTACCACCACCACCACCATTGAATGTAGTTGGAATAAATGGAGAATAGAATGGTAACAGAATCTGACCTGTACGTTTGAGC
Source organism: Gopherus flavomarginatus (assembly GCF_025201925.1). Taxonomy (NCBI): domain Eukaryota; kingdom Metazoa; phylum Chordata; order Testudines; family Testudinidae; genus Gopherus; species Gopherus flavomarginatus. The sequence continues at coordinate 246,661,215 of NC_066618.1, read as the reverse complement.
GCTCTCTTAGGGGGTGAGACCAAGCATGCGCTGACCCTTCCTGCACTATACTTGTTCATTAGATAAATAGGACATTAGAAAAGGAGGAGCATTAAACAAAAGTAAGTAAACAGGCTAGAAAGACTTTGAAATCAATAGCAATGAAATTAAACTTCTTGAAGTCAGAGGGTAATTTAAGCGTAACATACCAGAGTGGCATGAGGAAGGCTACACCACCCCACCTAGATGGTTAAATGATGAGGGAAGATGTTTGAGCTCAGCAGGTATCCTTCAAAAATGGAAATCCAAGTGAGGAGGCCAAGAGAGAGAATTGTAAACTCTGGCAGGTAACATACAAGATAGAAAAATGGGGTGATGAGGAAATTTGAAGAGAGAGAAACATTCTGATTCTTTAAAAAAGGTGTAACAGGGAAATGAAAATTCAGATCTACTGTGCTACTTAGGAGGAATTAGATACCAAGGACACCACAAAGAAATTAAGTGATTTCTTTGCAGCATTTTCATCAAGAAAATGCTGGGTAATAAACATGAGCTGAGCAGTCAAAAGAGAAGGGAGCACAGCTTTTTACAGAGGAAGGGGCGGGAGGGGAAACCACACACACATTCATTCAGTCTACTAGGATTCCTTGAGAATGTCCACAACATAGTGAATAAAGGAGAATTGATTGATATAATTTACCTGGACCTTCAAAAAGCCTTTGACAGTCTGTGACAAGAGGGTATTATGGAAACCAAGAGTTAGATTTGGGTTGTGCTGAACTCGTGTTCCCTCCAGTTGAGGGAGAGGAGGAAGAAAAGGTGGCTTTAAACTTCCTTTCCATCCCTTTTGATCCTGAGGACAGCTAATGTCCAAACCAGCCACAGAGAATGGTTAGTGGCAAGAGGGATGCTCTAAAATATGCTACCAGGATTGCCAGGGCACAATATGCTCCAAGTCTTCCCCTAATGCCTTCGTAGACCCTCCTTGGCCTGGAATCCCCATTACACTGAAACAGTGGGGTGAGCAAATGACCTTAAGCTCACACTGGTCTCTAATGCCGAGAATGAACTCTACCATCTTGTTATGGGATTTGTTTATCTATTTAAAGGATCTTGAGGTACAAGTCTTCTGCTATAACAACCTCTTTTCAACTGCCATGCTAAAGAAGTCCTCAACTGCATGATATAGGCAGCTTTAAGTCTCCCCTTGTCCAACTGTAGTAGTGCAAAGAGGACTTAACCAGGACCAACATCTGGCCCTATGTAGCGAAGGGATGAAAAGGAAAGTTCTACCATGGTGATCAAAATAATGACTATGAATGAACGGAGCAAGGGGCTAACAGTGAGATGTTCACAATATCAGTAACAGGACAGGTGCTGTCTAAAGCAAGTGATTTAGAAAACAGAAATTAGATGGAAACAATTGCAGATGGCACCAAATTATTTAGGCAGTGCAAGACTAGAGAAGACTGAGAAACTTCAGAGGGACCTAAAATAGCTAGGCGAATGGGCAGCAAAACAGCAGATGAAACACTATGACAAATATAGATCAGTGCATTGTGAAAAGAATAATTTGAATTAGTCACACTGTGATAAGTTATCAATCAAGGAAAAAAGTTGTCATTTTGAAGACCTCAGTGAAAACCTCAGTTTAAGCATACAGCACCAGTCCAGGGATGGTGGAAACAGGGGATTCACGCCCCAGCCACAGAATTAGTGCAAAACAGCTAATCTGTGATCTGCTCTGCCCCATGCCACCCAGCTCAAGTTACAGCCTTCCCATTAGCTTTCATCTACCAAACAGCCAATCAGGTCCTGGCCAGTGGTGGGGGCAGGGCATGCCTCCTCCAATAGGGAAGCACTAACTGCACATATGTGGGATGTTGGAGGTGAAAGCAGGAGCTGGAGCAATTGCTGCAATGCCTGGGGTTGGGCAGGGGCACAGGCAGGCAGGACCTGGGGTGACCATTTCCCCCTACTTTTCCTCTGCTCCACCCATTCAAGGTGCATCATTACACCAATCAAAATGGTGGGAGGAGGGGAAATTAGTCTGTAAAGCATGGGATGGAAAATGAAAATCAGTGTCATTAACTGATGGACACTCACCTGTCATGCATTTAGTTTGGATTACCCTGGTAGTCTAATCCATTATGGCAGTGGAACTAGGCAAAAAAAATTTCAGGGACTAGTTCGTCAACTGAAAAAATGTTGATCCAAAACTATTGGCCAATTCATGTTGAGTGCACCAGATATTTTGATTGAATCAAAATGTTTCATTAGAGTTGAAACAAAATGGTTCATTTTGATATTACTGAAACATTGACTTTTGGGAGGGGGGGGGGGGAGGTGGAGTTGCATAATGGCCAGAAGAGGAACTGTGACTTATAACCTTTAGCCTGGTGATTGCGGCACTCACCTGGGCTGCAGGAGGAAGTGTCCAAATGTCATTAAGATCAAAAGTTTCTCACTGTTAAAAATAGCCATCCTGGCATAATTTGTCCAACAAAACTTCAGACAAAATTATAAGATTGGACCCCAACGTGCAAGTCCTTACTCACATGAGCACTAACTATAGTGGTTAAACCTTAAGTGTTCGTACCAGTTTAAGCAATATCTCCTTTACATATAATGGTGAAACAAGTAAAATGGGTACATGCTTCCAGACCAGCAGAAATAGTTTGGATGTCACACTGTAGTCCTATGGACCTGGCATGCATAGAGGTTAATTGTGTAAATAAAGGTTGGCAGATATGAGTGCATAAACACCAAGAGTCCGAATCACCCCTGTAATGTCTTTCACTGAATTCCACTTATGCAGAACTGGAATAGTGCTGTGATGAATCAGGCACTGAGGTTACTGAAATGTTAAGGTAAATCCACTACACACTAATGCTAGTTATGCACTAAAATCCTCAGCACCAAAGCAGTCCATTTTACATGAAAATGATAAGGCGCAAATGTTTTGACTTCAGCCCCCCACATGACATGGACTGAAGTATTTTTAGAGGAGAACAAAACTCCAGAGAGAAACTATTTAATATACTCTTAAGGAGAGGCCAACAAGGCTGTGAGTGTTTAGTAGGATTCTCTATGGTGGCTTGAATACTTGACATGAAAGTAGGTATCTGCAGGTCTAATAACGATAGAAGCAGCATGTTAGGTTATATTTGTACAGTTCCTACATCAGTACAATTGCCTTTCTAAGGCCTTTAATACAATTGTATGCAAGAGTAAACAAGGCATTTAGTCTTTTGAAAAAAAAATCTCTAGGGAAGTATGATGCTGGTTAATTCCCCAAAGGAGCAGAACCTATGACATTTTCAGCAGAATATTTGATAACATTTTGCAGAGTTTCCTGCTGTGACATTAAATGTTTTTGCTGCTGTTTGTGTTATAATGAAGTATGTGGGATGACTTTGAACCAAGGCCAGCACACATGGTGAATGTCTACCTTTTCCAGCGAGTCCTTGAGTATTAAGTTTATTACTTAAGCAGAAGATCTTGAACTATTTAAAATCCATTATTTGTCACACTGTCAATATCTGGGAGTTTTTACTTAGTGTTCAGCTTTCTGTATTTACATACAATATATTCTAGATTATTGAAGTGTCAAAAATAACCAGGGTCCCAAATCAGCAAGGTACTTAAATATGTGCATAGTTATGAACAATTCCATTGCATTACATTAAGCACATACTCAAATACCCTGCTGAACTGGTGCCTATTTTTTGTAACAGTTCAATAAGACATTTATCTTCCAAGAAAATAGGCAAAGCATAACATCTGGGGACACTCTGATAGAAAGCATAACCATTACTGTCAAACTGCAGTCTTTTAACCTTCGGGGACTCTGAATTTGTTAAAACACAGTGGCTGCCATGTAAAGCTCATTTCTCCAATCTGACATTCTCTTTTGAATGATCATTCAAATCTTAGACATATCTCCAAAAAGTGTCTAACTTTTGAAAATAGGGTCACATTACACACAGTGTAAGGAGGGATTCCTTAGGGGTGCCAGACAGAACTCTTGACAAGACCAGACATTTTCTAACATAAGTAAAAGCATGTGTGTCAGATGCACATTAAACACCAGAGCTGAAGAAATACTGGTTGTGGGTTACAATAAAGGTACATTATCTCCCTCTTCCACGCAAACACCCCCTTCGCTGGCCAGTCATCTAGAGAGGTGCTCACCTGCAATCCTAAACTTTTCCAGAGCTGCAGTCACTATCATCAGAATCTTGATTAAATGGAAGAGGCCCACACCTGAATAAAAGGAGAAGTACTGGTATTATACTGTGGCCTAAGAGTGGCCCTCAAACTGTGTGTGTGACCGGAGACAAACAATGGAAAACTCCAGAGAAAAACTGAATGCTCCCTGAGGTTGATGGTGGCCAACCTATATTAAAGAGGCTCCATTTTGGATTTCTTGTCCTGTACAAATTGTTTCTGCCACTTGAGGTTAACATTCAAGCTCAGGACCCTTGGTCTTTGTGATGTAAATAGAATAAATGCCTCTTCCTCTTCTGTGTAGAGGAAAAAGGCAAGACACCTGGCTGATCCTGAAGTGAGTGCATGAGTCAGCAACAGATGTTTTGGCAAGGCAGGTGGAGAAAGTGGAAGGGATCCAAAGTAGATGTTAGTATTAGTTTGGATGACTTGGTTCAGCCTGGGGGAAATAAATGGTTCGGCAGAGACTTTTGCATTTACATTGCACAATGACAAGTACCCAATTGCTGTTCTCATGTTGTTGGGACATGTTTGGAAACTATTGATATAGTTTTCTTTGTAAGCCAATTAATGGCACATTTTGCTTCTCTTAAATCCTGTAATACTGAGCACCTCTGATACAATGGCATGCTTAAATAAATGACTATAATGACCTAGTTTCTTGTTCTGCACTCACATACCTCCCTTTTTACTTCATTTCCCCAACTGTAGCTGCTTTCTTGTGGGCATTGTGCCCCTGAAGTCACTGGAGTCAATGGATACTGGCCCCTACTTGGTGTCTGGAACATATGTACCCTTTTGTAACCTGGATTCTGGTCCAGTGACTAGGATAAGGCAATAGAGATCAGTCCTTTATCAGCACCCTTGTGTATCCTCTTGTAATAATACTTCTGTCTTCTAGGCTTGCTATTTGGAATTTCTCATGGTACTTTGTATTTATCACCAGTCAGGGATTAAACTACCTGCCAATGGCAAGTCTCATTACTCTCAACTATTGCAATAGTAAACTTTATTTTAAGCCTTTGAGATATTCAGATCTTACATTGCAAAACCAGCTCCTAACTTGCTATTAGCATTGTACATAAAGCCTACAGGATTGCTAGGAGAGTGGCAAAGAAAGCCATTTGAGTAGAGCCGCTGTTAGAGAATCTGTGAGAATCTAGGATGGAATTCTGCGGGCACCCCTTTTCGCAGTTCAGGAATCATACAGGATACTGGCTTAGCACAGCTACCTAAGCTAGATGCCAAGGTTTCTTCCTTTGAGGAAATAAGTAAAACTTTTTTAGGAATGGTCCAAGACAGAATACATTTTTTTAAAACTTATTTAAAAAAAAAAACTCTGGGCAAGGCATCAGACCCAGGGAAAGGAATACATACAAGAGATAAATGGCTTACAATATTTTGTTCTTATTGCTTTAAGAAGTCTTGATAGTTCCCCTCTTCTCTCCATCCCCCCAAATTCCCCAGTTCCTCCTTTCTAGTTCAGGCATCCCTTTCCAGCATCAGATGGATTTTATTTCTAAGTTCTCTCTCAAATTATTACAGATGGCCACCAGGAGGCAGATGTGTTGTGTTAATCAATTACTAATTTCCAGATTACTTATTGAGTTAAATCAGTAATAAAACAATTTGCATAATCTTCACATTTGTTTAGGTCAACACTTCAGGAGACATTTTTGCGTATGACCATGTATTCTCATCCTTGCCCCTCTTTATTTAAATTTAAGGTGGGAAAGTTTTTCTAAAAATAGAAAGCTCCTGTGCTAATAATTTTCTATATTCTTCGTGTTACAAGTCAGCTTGTTCTTCTGCTTGTTCTCAGAGTGAAGTCATAATTCATTGGAAGAATCTTAGAAATTACAGATGGAAAGACTTATTAAATCAACTTGTGCATCCCTTGCCCTGACAACATGCATTGTTCCCTGAAGTACATTTTACTAGGTAGTGAAGACATCAGTTTGCTGCTAGGCGAATGATGAATATAATGAAGTTACAAAGACTACATTTTGACTTCATTTCAGGATTAGATATAGGGTTGGGGTGGGGGGGGGAAGCGAGAAGCTCATTGAAACAAACAGCTTATGTGTAACCATCTTTACCAGTAAAATGAGTAAGCAGCAATATAAAAGGCTATATAGATTTGTAAGCATCTAGACAGGTGTCTCTCCCTCACTATCCATCTCTGAGGGAGACCACACCCCTTTTGGACACTCCTGAAACAGTTTAAGTAAAGGGGGAAGTTAGAGTCTCTGGCTCCAACCTTTAGGCAGGGTATAGCCACAAGTAGTTCAGGGGCCCAGGCCCTCAACCAGGGCAGGGCACCAAATAAAGAATCTAGGGCATCAGCAGGTGTTGAGCCCACCACAAGCCATCTACAGTCCTAGCTCAGCAGACTTGGCCAGGCCTCCTGGGCTGATGTGGGGAGGCTGCCACCCCAGGGGTAGGATGGCAGGGGGTTGGGGGACACAGGCCCACCTGACTCCACATCCCAGCCCAGGGCCCTAACAGTGGCAGAGCTACTGGATCAGCAGGGATCTGGCCACAACACACTGACCTAGAATCAGCCAGCACCATAGCCAAACAGTAATCAGGTGCCCCAAGCCACTTCCTCCCCTCCCCTTAGGGTATACCTAAACCCCTAGGGTCATCCTCCATCTCCCTAGGATACATTGCCAGTGGCTCCTCAGCATGTCCAGCAGACCTACCATGTGTCCTTGAGACAACAAATCTTCCACAGGTTCCAGTAACAGGCTAGAAACATCTGTCTCCCACTCAACTGAGCTGCAGAGCCCACCTCTTATACTTCCTGTTCCTGTCCCACCCTTTGCTTCTGGCATGGAGCCTAGGTCATCCTGGATCCAACCACGAGAGGGCATCTGACTTTCCCTTGCTGTCAGTCTGAGGGAGGCCACACCACTTTGCTATGAGATTAAATATCCTATTATGATAGGATTATCTGTTAGGAATAGAACAATTTATATTGTGCTAGCATCAAAAGGCCACAACTAGGATTGGGGCCGTGTTTGGCTGGGTATTGTACAAACACAAAAGACCCGTCACTGTCTAGGAGGATTTACAATCCAAATATAACATCTGTACAAGTCCTTTGGTGGCCCAGTGGAAAGCACTAACAACTAAGATATCCAACCCCCGCCTCCACAAAAAAGTCTAGATTTAAAGCAATGTTGGGCATGTTGATATGATATCACTTGAGCACTAACTACCCCCTCTTATAATAGATGTATGTATTTAATACCATTTGGACTTGATAGGGTGGGTCACTTTTACTGATCAGTGTTAATGACCAGACAAGCACTTCTCAGATAGGCCCTTCTCTGCTAGCTGTGCAAATGTTGCATCTACACCAGAAATGACCGTGCAAAATTGCTTGTGTTTTTGTAGGTTTGGGTCAGTTCTACACGTGGTATAATATGTTAATGAAGCCAGTGTAAAGTGTGTGAGTACACTTGCAGCATTAATTTACATATCCCACAGGAAGTCTTACCGGGGATAAAATGCTGGCAATTTGAGGAAATGGTATAGATAAAGAGGGTAGACTGCAGATCATAATTAAATTTATTTTATGAGGCAAAGGGTGATATCCTGGTAGTACTAATGGGAAACATGAGGGATGGTGAAAATGAGTGGTCATATAGACTCCAAGGCAGGTAGATATGGCTACAATTTTTTTTCGTCTGCATGCTGGTTATTTTAACTTCAAAGTAACAATTAAAAACCTCCCATGAATCATCATTGGGGCAAAAGACCATTTTTTGCTAACATGTACAATCTATTTGTGCTAGTTTCTGTCTTTAGAGGGACTACCAGTATCCAGATAATTACACAGATTAAGAATAAATATAAAATTAAATGATAGCTCTCAGGTTTCCAGAAATTATATCATTGTTAGACAAATATTTTTCTGTTTGACTAGGCAGGAACCCTAATCCCTCAGCTCACACACAAACCATTGATCCATGTTTATGAGCTCCAGGTCTGATGATTGCAATGCGAGTCGATTCAGATGCTATAGAAACTCTAACTGATGTACAGTGGAGTAAGCCCTGGCTAACACACACAGGCTGTCCAGAGAACATCCATCTGATAGCCCCACTGCCTCTCACCTGCATAACAGATAGGTTAAAATCCTGATACTCATTTGCAAAGTTCTCAATGTCCCTGAGGGCTTGTCTACACTAGCCACTGGATTGGCCGGCAGCGATCGATCCAGCAGGGGTCAATTTATCACATCTAGTATAGATGCGATAAATCAACTGCTGAACATGCTCCCGTCAACTCTGGTACTCCACCAGAACAAGGAGCACAAATAGAGTCGACAGCGCGTCAGCTGTCTTCTTACTGCAGTGAAGACACCGCTCAAGTATGTTGACTTCAGCTATGCTATTCACATAGCTGAAGTTACATATCTTAAATCGATCCCACGTTGTGGTGTAGACAATCCTGAGTAGCCTTTCCTTTTCCCCACCCCATCTTTCCACCATGTGCATAGAACATATGGCAAAAGGACCAAGTGTTGCTGCTTCCAAAAGATGCTGGTGTCACCACAGCAGCTGTACAATTTTCAACCTTTGTTTAATTATTTGCTTTATATAATTAATTTAGAGAGATTAGATTCCTGTTCAAAGAGCTGTTGAAATACAAAGTAGTTGTAAGATCCTGTGAAAGATAATGTACAACAATTATTAATGCACTATCCCATAGTTTTTTGTTTTGAATATTGCTATTTACATGACCCTCAATATGTACAGCAAGATAGTTGTAGCAATTAGCATGAATAAACATAAGTGGAATATAGATCATAGAATCTCAGGTTGGAAGGGACCTCAGGAGGTCATCTAGTCCAACCCCCTGCTCAAAGCAGGACCAATCCCCAGTCAGATTTTTTGCCCCAGTTCCCCAAATGGCCCCCTCAAGGATTGAACTCACAACCCTGGGTTTAGCAGGCCAATGCTCAACCCACTGAGGTATCCCTCCCCCCCAATGTATTACACACATTCACAATCTGTCTTCTTTTTAATTTTTCCTTTTTTTATTTAGAATCACCTGACCAAAGGTCTGTTTGTGGTGAGGGTTGTGTGTGTGGTGTTTTGTTTTTGTTTTTTGTTTTTTTTAAATTCAAGATGAAGGCAAACAAGACTGTTTGGTATTTAGTCAGCAAGCATGCAGGAATTGAAGAAAAGTTTCCAGCTACCATTCTAATTTACTGCATATTCTTGTTTGATCTAATTTAAAACCTAAGGATTTAAGAGTATCTAGCCACAGTGTCTCATTCTTCCTTGCAATGCATCATGCTCCTGCTGTTGAAGTGAGGCTTTTCTTACGTAGCACATCAGTTATGGTTAAACCTAGAGCTAGTCTGAGGTCCAGGTATCAGCTAGGTCATGTAAGGTGTCCCCTCACCCCCCCTATTGCCACATCCCTGTCACAGTTCAGGGCAACTGCATCTGTATTCTCCTCAGCAGTTCAGAAAGGGCACCCATTCTCAGCTTGCAGCTCCCCATCTGTTGCCTTTCTGGGTGGAGGCCTGTTTCTCTCCCTGCTGACCAGTCTGCTTGCTTTCCCCTCAGACTGATTTATTTTTAACCAGTTTAAGTTAAAGTTTCTACTTTATTCTTAAAGTAAAAAGCACTACAGATGACATATTAAAATAATAAAAACCTACATGCATGCTAATAAGCTTAGTGAACATCACATCACCCTAGGGGTTTTTGTGGTTACGAGTTCATCAGAGCTTCAGCTCAGTCTTAAGAGGCCTGTTCTGGTGATTGGCCTACAAATTCACTCTCATTGTGAGCTCAGAAGTATAAAGTATAAGAAACTTCATAAAATGTCACAACCTATAACAAGTGTTGATGGGGAAAAGATAGGTAAGGGAGACCTATTGAACTAATCAGCAGGACTTCTTTGTTTAAGATTGTGTTGAAATGATCCTTGTTAAAAACAGATGGTGTGGATCAGAAACTAATGAACCAAATGTATATTAGGCCTAACTGGTGGACAAATGACACAAGCTCTTCCACCCTCACTCCCTTTTTGGGTCCTTAAAGAGACTTTTTCCCCCTCAAAGATGGAAGAACTGACTGAAGCAAAATGCCACACTCATCTCCTGTGACCCTAAGCCTTTGTCATCCTAATCCTGAGATGAGTTTCTAACCAGACCATGCCCGAGAGGGACTCAAATAACTCTGCCACTCCACTGGCTACAGCTGAATCCCAAACACCATCTCAGATGAAATGGTATCAGACTTTAATAGCAGCAGCAACAACTCCAGCTCATCTCCACTTCTTTCCCCCACAGAGATGTTACCAACTAAGATGGTCAAAGCTAAAGGAAACAAGAACTGCTTAAAATTAAAGCCTTTCAAACAGTAAGTGGTCCTTTTCTGCATCTTTAATACAAGGTTAAAGGGACCTTTAATGGTGTGTTTGTGTTAGGTAATAAAGCAAGTCCTCACTCACCTCTCCAGCACCCGAGTTCGTGCGGAGTTGGTATGGGGCACACAATTCTGTCAGAGACCAGACACCAATGCGTTGATCAACGGGCTCACACTATCCTTAGCTCTCAAAGCTTTAGATTAAGTGTGGCCCCTTTATTAGGGGTGAGCATCAATATTTATACACAGAAGTAAACAAAGTGATTAACAAAAGATAATGGTCATGCATAATCAATCAATATTTTACAGGAAAAGCAAGTTTAACAAGTAAATGCATAGAGATAAAGGCTAATGGCTACTTAATAAAGGGGGTGTCATGAGTAGTTTGCAGGTCAGTGCTTTGTTCGATAAAGGGTTCAGAAAGGATTATGCAGAGACGGCCAGTCTGGGTGTGTTTTGGCTCCCCAAAGTTCACCAAAAGTTTAGACCCAACATTCCTCCATTTGTAGCTTTGAGATAACTATTAATCAAAAAGCTACACCCTATTTCAAGATCTCAAGGGCCGCTTGGCAATTTCAGCCTGGGCCAATTCGAAGAGAGTAAGGCTTTTAGCTGAAGTGGGAAAAGAATAAACTGACTTACATGAGTTTATGAGGGAGGGGACACACTGAATACAGCAACACAGTATTATAAGGACTACTATGGCCCCAACAACACCCACCAAGAGGTTTTTAACCCACCCAAGTCCGGGCAGCCAATTCCATAAGGCTCCCCACCAATCATAAGGTGGCTGGCCAGAGGAGTAGTTTTTAGCCATTTCCCTTAGGTGTTTGGTACGTTGAAAAGTGTCAGAGTAGGTGTCATTTACAAAAACACAGCATTCTTCATTTATGAGGGCGCAAGTTCCTCCCTGGGCTGCTAACATCATATCTAAAGCCATTCTGTTTTGCAAAGCTAACTGGCGCAGCTGGGACATTTCCCCGGCCTGATTTTCAAATAGGGTTGCAGTTTCATTTGTCAAAGATTCTAATAGTCCCTGTAGGCGGATGATAGCACCCTTCAAGCTAGTGTGACCAGCCCACCGCTGCCAGGACAAACCATCACGGAGATTAATATCTCTGTCAGTTTCACGGATGTTACGAACGTGGGGAAAATGAGGGGGAGTGAGGGAGATGCGAGAAGGCGGTGCTAGCCATGCCAAATAACATGACCCTGCCCAATCAGGGGAGAGAAAATAATAAGCCTTGGGCCCGCACACCCAGTATGTTCCATATAATGCGTTTTGGATATTCCATTTCTCAAAGTAGGAGGTAACCCACCACCCGTTGTACCACTGTTCCCCTGGTAACGCAGAGGGGTCGTTGTGTGAACTGCAGAGGCACAATTTGGTAGTGTTGTCCTCAAAGGGCAGTGTAGTACTGCTTGAGCAGTTGTAGAAGGCAATTGTGTATCCTTTAACAATTAGTTGGACACCCTCGAGATCTGAGCAGGGCTTTTTAAAAACTGACTCTGAAAACCTGCCCCTCCATGAAAAAGTTGAAAAGGTTGGATCGGGGTGAGGGATCCACATATGGGATAAGTGGGATGCGCAAGGCTTGAAGCCAAGATTTTTACTAAAGGCGGTGCCATTAAAATATATGTTGCATTTACTTGTTCCCACAAAAGTTGACCCTTTTTCTTTAACAAAACACAGTGATCCTGTTTGATTGGTTACCCTGAGATATTTGTTAATTGGCACTCCTGTTTTGTCCCATGTAAGATTGGGTTGGACTGGATCTTTTATTCTAGTCGGTGGCATCCAAGTCATATTAGCAGTGGTTAGGGGAATGGGTGTGAAGGGGAGTCCCTGTGCTGCATTTACTGGAAATTGAGTACATACCCAGCAATCACTTCTATTTCCTAAAATACGAGTTTTAACCTCGTGGGAATATCTAATAAAAGCATTATCTTCATAAGCAGAAAATAAACTAAAAAAGCATAAAAAAAACCATACAGTTGTCAGAATAAAGGGTCCTCTCATTTTTTTCGAGTCAATTTAAGTCTAATGTCTGAGAGAGGTAAGCTGGTCCACTGGTCGAAGGCAGTGTCCTCAGTGGTGACAAGAGCTGCTGGTCCGTCACTGTGGTCCACTACGGCTGGCTTGACGTGGGAGTGGTGGATCCAAGATTTGCGTCCTTCCAGGAACACTGCAGTCTGGGTTGTCAAAAGAACCTGGTGGGGTCCAGTAAACCTTGGCTGGAGGGTGTCGTCACGAACGAACTTTTTGGCCCAGACGAAGTCCCCTGGTTGGAACGGGTGGATTTGTTCCTCCAGCGGCACGGTCTGGGAAAACTGCGAGGCTTTCCAAAGGGTACGAAGGCGAGCCTGTAGGGAGAGAAACTGACACGCGGTCATATGATCCCCTCCCAATAGTGAAACATCAGCACGTGGTAGCGCCCCGCCTTTGAAAGGGGGGTGTCCATAGAGCAGTTCAAAGGGGGATAATCCCAATGCGCGGGTTGGGCGAGTACGAAGGTGAAACAGGACCAAGGGAAGTACCTGAGGCCACTTTAATCCTGTTTCCTGACAGTATTTAGCCAATGTAAACTTAAGTTCCCTATTCATACGCTCAACTTTCCCGCTAGACTGGGGGTGGTAGGGTGTATGAAAGGAGTGTGAAATGCCCAGTCCTTGTTCTAAACGGCCAAGGACATGACCAGTAAAGTGAGGTCCGCGATCTGAGTCGAGCACAAGAGGGATGCCAAAACGGGGTACAATATCTCGAAGGAGAATCTTCGCCACTGTGGCAGCAGTACAATTAGCAGTAGGAAAAGCTTCGACCCAGGAAGTCAGAGGGCAAACCAAAACAAGGAGGTGCTTTTTCCCAAAAGCCTTTGGCATATCTGCAAAGTCAATTTGAAGATGTTGAAATGGAGCAGCAGGCGGAGGTCTTCCACCCTTAATTTTGTTAAGAGGCGGAGCAGGTCCATTACGCTGACATGTGCTGCATGCTTTCACTATTGATAGGCAATAGGGTTGAATGCCTGGAGCATACCAAAAGCGAGCGATAGTGTCCACAAGGGCGTGCGTGCCGTAGTGACCCCCTTTATCATGGTGCCAGCGAACTGCCACGGGGTATGTGGAGCGAGGGAGGCAGGCTCGGCCATCTGGCATAAGCCAGGTCCCTTTGACCAGAGTGGCCCCGAGGCTTTCCCACGATTGTAGTTCAGCAGCGGGTACTGGTACGGGGTGCGGTGGAGTAAAGGAGGAGGTTGCAATAGCCAATGTGGGCATGGCTAAAGGTAAGGTGGCAGCCTTCTTGGCGGAGGCGTCAGGCAGGGCATTCCCACGGGTAACGGGGCTACTATCTTTAGTATGGGCCCGGCAGTGAACTACAGCCAGGACAGAGGGTTTTTGGAGGGCGTCCAAAAGCTTGTGGATGAGGGGGAGGTGCTGAATGGGTTTACCGGCAGCTGTCTGGAAACCTCGAAACTTCCAGAGGTGGATATGACAATGCACAACTCCAAAAGCATATTTGCTATCAGTAAAAATGGTAACGGTCTTACCAGCAGCCAACTGGCAAGCTCGGGCCAGGGCATAGAGTTCAGCGGCTTGGGCTCCCCAGTTGCCTGGCAGTGAGGCGGCCTCTTGAATGTCCCATTCAGAGGTGACAGCATAACCAGTGAAACGCTTGCCATCAACATAGAAGGAGCTTCCGTCCGAGAAGAGGATGCAATCGGGGTTGTCCAGTGGCACGTCAAACAGGTTGTCTCTTATCTGTAAGATGCTGTAAACTATTTCCACACAGTCGTGCTGATCCTGGAGGACTGGCAGGTCAGGAAGCAAGGTAGCTGGATTAAGGGGTCCACACCTTTCAAAAATTAGGTTAGTGTCTTCTAAGAGTTCGGCCTCTAGCTGTTGCTGACGATGGGCCGAAAAGACTTGGGTTGTGCCCCTACGCAGAAGGGCTGACAAGGCATGAGAGGTCCAAACCGTGGTAAAATGACCCAGGGTTAGGCTCTTTGCCTTTGTGATCAGCAGGGCAGCTGCTGCCAGAGTCCGGGTGCAGGATGGGGTTCCCTGAGCGACAGGGTCGATTTGCTGAGAGTAAAAAGCAAGCGGGAAATGGTGGGGCCCGCTCAGCTGGGTAAGGACACCACTAGCAATTCCGCCCCTCTCGTGGACAAAAAGGTGAAAGGGTTTGCTGTAATTGGGGGGGCAGAGAGACATGGAGGAGGCCACACTGTCCTTCAGTAACTGAAAGGCTTGAATAGTGTCCGGGGACCACTGCAAAGGGTCAGGAGCAAGGTTAGCAGTGAGTCGGTGGAGCGGTTTGCTTAACTCCCCGCAGGACGGCAACCAGGGGCGACAGAAGCCAATTAATCCTAAGAAACCTCGAAGTTGTTTCTTGGTGTTCGGTAGAGGGCAGTTTTGAATAGTCTTTATGCGGGCTGGGTCCATCTGTCTTCCCTCTGGGGTTAACATGAAGCCCAGATATCGGACCTTCTGTGAGACCCACTGAATCTTTTTAGGGTCTACCTTGTGGCCTCTGGTGTGTAGGTATAATAAAAGTGCCTTACAATCGATGCGGAGGGCAGCTTCTTCGCGATTACCTAATAGGATGTCATCTACGTATAGGACCAGTGTGGATCCCTGCGGACTGGTGAAACCTTCCAAGTCGTGGCGGAGGCACTGGCTGAAAATCATGGGGCTGTCTCTGTAGCCTTGAGGAAGTCGTTGCCAGACATAACTTTGTCCCTCCCAGGTGAAACCAAAGAGATACTGAGAGTCTGGGTGCACAGGAATGCTGAAAAAAGCTGATTTTAAGTCAATAACAGTGAACCACTCAGCATCCCAGGGGATTTGGCTGATGATAGTAGCTGGGTCAGGAACTACTGCATGAAGAGGGACCACATACTGATTAACAACTCGTAGATCCTGTACAAAGCGCCAACGAACAGGGTCTCCGTCCTTTTTAGGAGGCTTTTTGACAGGCAGTATAGGGGTGTTACAGGGAGTGCGCTGAGGGCGGACTAGCTTTTGTGCAATGAATCCCTCGATAATGGGGCGGATGCCCTCCCGGGCTTCCAGCGACAGGGGGTATTGAGGGACTGACGGGGGGGTTAAGGAAGGCTTCACCTGAATCCTTACGGGCTCTGCCGAAAGGAGCAGGCCAACATCAGTGTCAGAAATTCCCCAGAGGGTTGAAGGCAAGTCAGTGAGGTCAGGGGAGAGAGAGGGGGGTGTTTCCCAATTACCCTGAGTAGGGGCCGAATCTCCTAACACTGTCATCAATAATCCTACCCCTTCAGGAGTGCAGGTTAAAGTAGCCTCAAGCTTACAGAGTAAATCCCGGCCCATCAAAGGGATCGGACAAGCTGGGGAAAAAAGAAAACGGTGAGGAAAACATTTATCAGCATAAACAACATTCAAAGGCAAAGTGAGTTCCAGAGACTGTGGGTTGCCCTCCACCCCAGTCGCAGTTTTAACCTCAGAGGATAGCCAGGGAGAGGGGGCATGATTTAAAAGAGAGAAAGTAGCCCCAGTATCAATGAGGAAAGAGACAGGCAGTCCCTGGACTGAAAGGGTTAAACGAGGCTCTTTGCTGGGAGGGGAGAAAGTGAGAAAGGAGCGGGCTAAAGACATTAAGGAAATAAGACCATCACATTGTTTGCCTTCGCCCCCGGGGTACCGTCATTGAGGAGGCTGAGTTTGCTGCGGCTGCTGCTGTTTCCCGTAGTTGATCCAGGCCTGGGGAATGGGCTGAGCTGGTGGTGCAGGGGTGTATTCCTCACTTGTGTAAGCATCTGCGGATGCAACCAGACCCTCTGGGCGTCCCCAGGGGCATTCACGTTTAAAGTGACCGGGCTGTCCGCACTGAAAACAATTTCCTGATGGCTGGGGTCGCCAGGACCCTCTTCCCCGAGCACCCTGGAATCCCCTGCCACGGCCACGGCCTTTGCCTTGAACACCGCCGTGAAAAGCTAAAGCCATCAGCTTATATTCTTCCTTTTTCTCTTTCTTTTTACTACTTTCCCTTTCTTTCTCCCAGGCAAAATCAGCTACGTCCAACACTGAAGTGACTGACTCACCTCCCCAACCAG
The DNA here is from genome assembly GCF_025201925.1 of Gopherus flavomarginatus. NCBI lineage: Eukaryota > Metazoa > Chordata > Testudines > Testudinidae > Gopherus > Gopherus flavomarginatus. The sequence goes on along the minus strand of NC_066618.1, from coordinate 246,644,528 downwards.
GGCGAAACTTTAAGAAGTAATCCCTTACAGGGGGCACCGACTGATTCACAAAAAATGAAATAAGAGTAGGGTGGTCTGCTTCTCTCTCAGGATCCATCTGAGTGAACATTCGGGCCCCCTCCAATAGCCTCGACCAGAACTTTCTGGGCGGCTCATCAGATTCCTGCCGAATCTGCATGAACTTAGCCTGATTAGGCGAGCGGCGAGCCATTTCCTTGAGTCTCTCTAACAATCGCTCTCGATCTGTTCGCAGCTGAGTCAGCCTTGGCTGAGTCCAGTCTAGGGGATTCCAGCCAGCGGCCAGATCCCGCCTATCCATCCAAGTATGATTAGCTGCATTGCTATCTCCCCATGTCCTTTCTGCCATCCACAATCTACTACGTTCCTCTCCGGTCAAAACTCTACTTAACAACTGATCCACATCCGTATAAGTAGGATTATAACTTAAAAACAATCTTTCTAGAAGTTCTATGATCTTTCGGGGATTTTCCCCAAAAGACCCTGACAACTGTCCCCACTCTTTCAAGTCCCATTCTAGCCATCCTTTATATTCCACAATATTAGCATGTTGTAACCGTCCATCATTGCCCATATAAGGTTGATCGTGCACCTGTAAAGGCATCTCTCTAACTATACTTTTATTACTCGCAAGAGATTTGACGGGGACATCCTCTGGGCTATCCTCAGGGGGGGGGCATGCACCCTGCCGTACCTGCTTGGACATTAGCCTAGTAACCACTCCTCCCGAGGTTTGCCCCTCCATTTCCTCCTCATCCTTCTGCAGAAATTCCAATCTGGTATCCTGCAGATTCCCCTCTGCTACAAGGAGAGAGTTCCCCTGCGGAGGAATAGGGGCAGGTGCAGAGGGGACCAGCTGACGAGTCAAAACACGCCGTGGTCTACACCCTTCATCGAAATAACCTGGAGGGGGTTCACTCTCGGGAGAGTACCTGACTGCCATAATTTTTAAAGATTTCCACAGCTCTGCTGCTGTGTCCCAACAAAACCAGTAACATAACTGTCCCGGATGGTCTTTTTCGATCTGGCTCTTTACTCCTCTTAAGGCAGCCTGTTCGAAAGAGCCATACGAAGGCCACCTCATCTCCGGGTCGGCCAATACCGCGGTATACCCAGTCCAATTCCTTACACATAGTGTGTACAACTTCTTCCTAGACATTCCTGTCTGTACTGGGAGTTTCCCTTCGTTCCATAACTTATTTACAATCCCCAACGGACTCTCAAGAGGCACGCTAGTCCCTTGACCCATGGTGTCTGACAGGAGCCCTCCAACTGGCGTTTACCCTGCTGTCCAGTACACGACCCCTCAATATTGAATTGGCTGGGAGAAATCTCCTGTGGCGCCTTGCCAATTCATATATGAGTGGTCTGACCACTGGACAGAGGTACCGCACCAGAAGGAATCCCGGACGAGCCCCCAAATTGTTAGGTAATAAAGCAAGTCCTCACTCACCTCTCCAGCACCCGAGTTCGTGCGGAGTTGGTATGGGGCACACAATTCTGTCAGAGACCAGACACCAATGCGTTGATCAACGGGCTCACACTATCCTTAGCTCTCAAAGCTTTAGATTAAGTGTGGCCCCTTTATTAGGGGTGAGCATCAATATTTATACACAGAAGTAAACAAAGTGATTAACAAAAGATAATGGTCATGCATAATCAATCAATATTTTACAGGAAAAGCAAGTTTAACAAGTAAATGCATAGAGATAAAGGCTAATGGCTACTTAATAAAGGGGGTGTCATGAGTAGTTTGCAGGTCAGTGCTTTGTTCGATAAAGGGTTCAGAAAGGATTATGCAGAGACGGCCAGTCTGGGTGTGTTTTGGCTCCCCAAAGTTCACCAAAAGTTTAGACCCAACATTTGCTATAGTACTAAATAGCCTGAAGTTGCTGTCAACCAACCTGCAGACCTTGCTTCCAACTGTTTATTGTTGGAGAGTGATTGGTTACGTTAACACCTTTTGGCCTGCTTATTCCAACTAAATGAATACAACAGGCTTCAGTAGGCCAAGTCCTTCCACTCCTCTTCAAAAGATTGAAGCCCTCTGGTGTGAGAGTCCTGTCTGTTTGCTGGAACAGGAAGAAGGTCCTCAGTCAGTTTACAACCTAAGCTTTTATCCAAAAGTCTTTTCTTTTGTCTGTTGGTCCCTGAAGAATCCATTTTGAACAAATAAATACACCACATACACAATTGCATTTTGAATATGATGTACCCTGAAGGTGTTAACCCTTATACCTTGTACTTACTTTTTTCAGTGTATAATATATATAGAGCAGTATAAAGTCATTGTCTGTCTGTATGAAATTTTTGTTTACACTGTCTTCACTAGTGCTTTCTATGTACCCCTGCTTGAAAACCACTGCCTTATTCAATAGGGGCAAACTTTAGTGAGGTAAATTAATCTTAATTCCAGTTCAGGATACTACATGGTGTCAGTCTGTCACACTGACTATCCACGATGCCTCTGAAGAATAACTTTCTGCAGATGGTCCTAATACGGATACCATAAAGAGGCAGTGCCATCCTACCAGCTGCTGGTGTGTGCTCTTTGGTGGCTACAGCAGCATCTGTATAACTTGACCTCCATGCTCCCCTGAGTTCCAGCTCCTTCATATCCACAGCCTGTGGGGATACTTCAAAGCATGTCTCTTGGTGTACAGGCCACAGGAAGGAGGAGGTACAGCATTCTCTTACTACAAAGAAGGTGGAGAATCTGTTGGAGACCAATAGTTATCCAGCCCCCATCTCTACCAATGCATCAGTTTCCTATTTCAGAGGGAGATGGAGGGGAATCATGGAAAAAAGAAAACTCCAGACAGGAAGGAGACCATAATAGAACAGAACAAGGGAGCAAAAAAGGGCCAGAAACCTTAATGCAGCATACCCAGGTAAGGGAGGCAGAACCCATGGGAACCAATATTAAGGTGAAATAGTGACTGCACCATAGTTAATGCTGTGTTACAGAGTTCAGTTTTAACAGGAGCTTTAAACCTTTATTTTGAACACTCATTGAAAACACCAAAATACAGAATAGAAACTTTGAGCAGTATTTTCATGCTGGTCTGATAAATGAATTGATACAAGAATATTAGTGTATTAAAATCACTCCTTTTGGGCACTGTATTCCTGCTGGATTGTCTCACTTTCCTTTTGTTCTTTTGCAAGAAATCTAAAACACCCTGGGATGTGTCCTTTGTGGCAGAACACACTCCAGCCACAAACTTAAACATGGAAATTAATTAGAGCAATTCCTTAACATTGCCTGCAATAGTACTGCTAGCATACTTATGGCACAACCACTCAGAGGCATGGAATGTGTACAAGTCAGATGTGCTGATCTGCTGATTTAAAAGCATTAAAGGATCATTGCTAAGATTTGACAGAGTGCAAGTTTAATGAAATAAGGGTTCTTACTGCTTTTCTGGTATCTGTTGGAGATGGAAGTGAAGGCCTTATACATGTGTTATCAATAGCACAGGTAAGATGAAGGTGGAAAAGAATACACAAGTATTTCCCTTAGGGTACGTCTACACTACGGGATTATTCCAATTTTACATAAACCGGTTTTATACAACAGATTGTATAAAGTCGAGTGCACGCGGCCACACTAAGCACATTAATTCGGCGGTGTGCATCCATGGTCCGAGACTAGCGTCGATTTCTGGAGCGTTGCACTGTGGGTAGCTATCCCATAGTTCCTGCAGTCTCCCTCACCCCTTAGAATTCTGGGTTCAGAGCCCAGTGGCTGATGGGGCAAAAATCATTGTCATGGGTAGTTCTGGGTAAATGTCGTCAGTCATTCCTTCCTCCGGGAAAGCAACGGCAAACAATCATTTCGCGCCCTTTTTCCCTGGATTGCCCTGGCAGATGCCATAGGACGGCAACTATGGAGCCCGTTCAGCCTTTTTTTTTTTTTAAACACAGTCACCGTATGTGTACTGGATGCTGTGGACAGAGGCGATACTCCAGCGCTACACAGCAGCATTCATTTGCTTTTGCATAATAGCAGAGATGGTTACCAGTCGTTCTGTACCGTCTGCTACCAGCGTAATTTGGCAATGAGATGACAGTTATCTGTCCTTCTGTGCTGTCTGCTGCTATCATGGGTGCCCCTGGCTGAGATCGGCCAGGGGCGCAAAAGCAAAACTGGGAATGACTCCAAGTCAATCCCTCCTTTATAGTTTCTAAAAATAGTCAGTCCTGCCTAGAATATGGGGCAAATGTACTAGGGAAGCAGTGTATCAGAGTGCAGCTGCTCTGTGTCAGATCCCGCAGAAATGATGAGCTACATGCCATTCACGGGGGGTGCCCCTGCAACAACCCCACCCATTGCTTCCCTTCTCCCCCAACCTTCCTGGGCTACCATGGCACTGTCTCCCTCATTTCTGTCATGAAGTAATAAAGAATGCAGGAATAAGAAACACTGAGTTTTTAGTGACATAAAATGAGGGGGAGGCAGCCTCCCGGTGCTATGATAGTCCAGGCAGGACAGAATTTTTTCTTTTCACATGAAAGGGAGGAGGCTGATTGAAGCTCAGCCCCCAGTTGCTATGATGAAGACGGTTACCAGCCATTCTGTACTATCTACTGGGAATGACCGGGAGTCATCCCTATTTTCACAGAGGCGCCCCTGGCCAGCCTCACCTGAAGCCAGCCAGGAGCACTCACGCGTTGATAAGAAGGACGGTTACCAGTCCTAGTGCATCATCTGCCACCAGGGAGGGAAGAGGAGCGGATACTTCACTTCACTGCTGCAGACATAGGGTGACATTGAAAGAAGTCAAGAAATGATTTCTTTCCCTTTTCTGTCACATGGGGGAGGGAGTAAATTGACGAGCTATTCTCTGAACCATGCCGGACAATGTGTTTGAACCTACAGGCATTGGGAGCTCAGCCAAGAATGCAAATACTTTTCGGAGACTGCTGGGGACTGTGGGATAGCTGGAGTCCTCAGTACCCCCTCCCTCCCTCCATGAGCATTCATTTGAGTCTCTGGCTTCCCGTTACGCTTGTCACGCAGCACTGTGTAGCCTGTAGATTTTTTTTTTTCCAAACGCTTTGGCATTTCGTCTTCTATAACGGAGCTTTGATAGAACAGATTTGTCTCCCCATACAGCAAACAGATTCAGTATCTCCCGTACGGTCCATGCTGGAGCTCTTTTTGGATTTGGGACTGCATTGCCACTCGTGCTGATCAGAGCTCCACCCTGGGCAAACAGGAAATGAAATCAAAATTTCGCGGGGCTTTTCCTGTTTACCTGGCCACTGCATCTGAGCTGAGATTGCTGTCCAGAGCGGTCACAGTGGTGCACTGTGGGATACCACCCGGAGGCCAATACCGTCGATTTGCGGCCACACTAACCCTAATCCGATATGGTAATACCGATTTTAGCGCTACTCCTCTTGTGGGGGAGGAGTACAGAAACCGATTTAAAGAGCCCTTTATATTGATATAAAGGGCCTCGTAGTGTGGACGGGTACAGTGTTAAATCGGTTTAACGCTGCTAAAAATCGGTTTAAACGCGTAGTATAGACCAGGCCTTAATTTCAGATTTCCATGCTTAAGGTTTTGGTAGCTACATTGCATCCTCAGCCACTACTAAATGTAGTTTTCCATTTGTTAATAGGACCAAGGAAGACAATATGGGGAAAGAGTATGAAGGACAGAAATGTGAGGGGGATAAGGGAAAAGAACACTATGAAAGAAGAGCCCATAGAATAGCCCACCCTAACAGTTGTAGCCTTCCTACAGAATTAAGTCACCCTATTAAGTCCACGTTAGTTACATCCTATAGGTTTTTTTTAAGAGTAATGTCTGTAGAATCATATTGTATTAAAATTACCAAACTCTCTAGCACTTTACCTTTCCCTATGCCTTATTGTCTTCTCTCTTGTGGGAAAAGGACAGAGGGTGGGGCTTTAGAGACTGCCAAGAAGGGAAAAAATTGCATATTTAGGGCCCAATTCAAGTCACCACTTAACTTGAGGAAGGGTGGTGGAACTGAGGCATGCTGAGGCTAGGGAGATAAGCAACCTGTATGTAGAACTCCTGCTATAAAACAGCGTAAAGTGCCATCTCAGTGTAGAAGCAGCAGAACTGGGTTCTTAGAAAAAGAAAGGCACCACTTTTCCCTTAAGAAAGAGGAAAGTAGGAAGCACAGCAAGATGGGAATAAATAAAGGGGAAAGAACAAATACTAGTTAGAGATGGAAGGAGAAAATGGAATTGTAGTCCATGGACTAGGAGACTGAAGGAAACCACTGAGTTGGGGGTGGGAGGGGGAAATGGAGAAAATAGGTAAGGACAAGCACTTGGGCTAATGCGTTGTATTTACTCCTGTTAGTACTCCTTCTCAATGGCTTTCTCCAGGCAAATATCCAACAGAGCTGTCAATCCAGAAGAGACTAACAAAATGTTTTGTTGAGGACTAGAGTATTACCACTTTGCACTGTTAGTGCTGGGATAACTGTTTCATGCCACAGTGGAAAATCCCCCCACCCCACAAATTTCAAGTCCTGATGCAGAAGTGAAGGGAAACCTTTGAACAACAACTTAATTTCTTTCAAAGGGACTCCAAGGGAAACTAATCAAGGCACAATTAGTACAAGTTTATCAGCAGTTAGCTTGAAAGGAAACAAGCTATTCCTGCAGGCACCAGGAATGCTATGAGTTTAACAGCTAGGTATCCAACTTCCAGATAACAGGAGGTAAAAGGGGCCAGATTGTGCTAATGAACCACAAGAAAACTGCTGGTTTGCTATTTATTAACACTAATAAATGAGCTCATAATACTGATCAGAGTTTACACAGCTCACAAAAAATTTCATGTGACAAATATCATGATACATATTGTAGAAACAGCTGTGGCCATAACAGTAAAGAATGTTTCATTAACTGATTACTAATATACCAGAAAGCAATCAAACTAGTAATTAGTAAGAATTTACAAACATTAAAAAGTGCATAACATTTGAAACCAAAGGAAAAAAGTGACATCCTGTCTTAATTAAAAAAAAAAAAAAAAAAAAAGCTTCTCTTTTTTAACTCTGATTGGTGGTTACGCAGTTGCCACAGTAGTAGTCATCCTTTTCATTCACCTGGATCAGGGAGACATGGGATTGCCTCAAGACTAAGCACTAGTGTAAATCTATGGCCTTTTTGCCCAGGGGAAATTGACCATCATAGTTATTGCAGAACATCTTATTTGATAAGATATTCCAAAGTAATTTACCCAGGTGGACATATTCTGGAATCAGAGTGACTTTATTCCAAAATAATTAAATCTCAGAAAAGCAGAGGAGATATTTTGGAATAAAATTACTTTCATTCCAGAACCGAAAGTCCACAGAGGGGAGTTATTCCAGAATGGTTGTTCTGGAACAGCCAGGCTGGTCAATTTCTCTCAGGTAGACAAGAGCTAGGTTTACCAGGAACCACAGCTTCACCAGCAACACTGGCTTCATTATTTTCAAATCAATGTTTTTCAAACCATCCAGGTTATATATTTGCTCTAAAACAATAATAAAATGATTGGACTTTAATCTTTCTCTGGGACTTTTAAAATAAAATAATAAATCAGAAAAAATAGAAGGAAAAAACAAAATGTAAAGATTCAGCTCGAATCCCTGATCTGCAACTAACTACAGTCAAGTGGCTGACCTGTACCACAGACACACAACATACCCAACTGAGGGAATATTCACATTAGTGAATCACTCTGAAGGCTCATCTAGTAATAAACTGGAGTGCTGATGAGTCAATAGTTTTAGGCATAATCAATTTAGCGGTTGACATTTTAATTTGTCATGTGCACACCACCACATTATGCAAAAAACCAGCCCTTTCAAACAAGTGATAGAAAAATTCACAACAACAGAAATATTCTGCATAAGCATTTGAGACAGGGCAGGGTGGAGCTTATAAGTAGTACAATACAAAACATTGTAAATAACAGAACTTTAAATCACAGATGCGGAGTTCTAAAACTAGTGCTTTCTATATAGTTCTTTTACTAGGTGATCACTTTGGCCAGAGAACTTTAAACTCTGAGGATCACTCAAACCTTTGCCACAAAACACAATTAAATCCTCTGATGCTTCAAAGACCATTTGCTACAAGAATTATCTATTCTGTTCTACTCTCTACAAGCATTCCCATCAAGTGGTTATGAAAAGATCCATCGAATGACAATGTCCCATGATTAGTAACGTTTCAACCATTGCTAATGACAGAAGTAGAGCAAATTCTGTCTGCTGTCACAGCCTGCGCCCTCATTTTTAGCATTACATTGAGCAGGTTCCAGCAGTGAAATGCATCCATTTTCTTTTCCAGCAGCTTGCTCATGGAAACGAATTTGTTCCAGTAAACTCTTGCAGTCTGAAAACATCCAGCAGCTGCTTCTGTCGCTCAAAGTTGGATGTCAGCTTTCTTGTTTCTCTGCTTCCCCCTGCGTCTCCCCAGCTTGTTCAGCGGGGTTTCTTTGTGCATCTCCTTCACCTTCTGCAAGGAATGAACAAAGGAGGGGAATGATTGGGGGAAAAAAACAACCCATTTTCAGACTGATCTATTCTAGATCTGTATTTTGCTCCTGGAATAAAATTTTTATCCTTTGCCAAATTTAAGAATTTTGCAGTGTTACTGTAGCTGTGTTGGTCCCGGGATATTAGGGAGATAAGATAGGTGTGGTAATATCTTTTATTGCACCAACTTCTGTTGATGAGACAAGCTTTCAGAAGTTGTTCCAATAAAAGATACTGCCTCACCCCTATCCTCTCTCAAATCTGAAGTGTCAGAAGATATCTGAGAAATAAAGCCAAAAAGAGAACTACTATGCTGACAAAATAATGGTGCATTTAATTCCAGTATGCTTTAAAGATACCCTACATTGATGAAATATCAAGACTGCATATTTAAAAGACACACCTTGACAAACCTATTTCTGGCTGAACAGTTATCAGCTATCACTGCAAGTACCATTAAGATTACTAAAACTGAAAGATGTTAACAGTTTTCTTTACTATGTTAAATTTGACTATATAAGAAAATCATTGTTTATATTGTGCCTAAATACAGCTGTCTGGTAGGCTACACAATTATGGTAGACAAGTACCATATTAAATAATATAGGTACAATTACTTTTTAAATTCACTGTTTGTAGTACTTTCTCCACGGAGCACACTCCACATATGCCACTACTTCTGCTGTCTCATTATAAGCCACAAATGATTTGCAGACTGGAAAATATGTCTTACAGTGATTGAACTCCTTAAGTCTGTCAATTTAGTTAATTTAAAAGAAGGTTAAGAGTGACTTCATGATAGCCTGTAAGTACCGACAGGAGCAGAACACAGCTGCTAGTAAAGTGCTCTTATAGCAGCTAGATAAGATCCAATGGTTGGAAGTTGAAGCTAGACACCTTCAATTTGGAATAAGAAGGTAATTAACCATTGAAACAATTTACCAAACAAAGTGGTGGATTATTCGTCAGGTGTACTCCAAAGATTGAATGTCTCCTAAAAATAGATGTTTGAATTACAGCATAAATTATAGGGCTTGATGCATGAATTACTGGGTGAAATTCTATGGCCTGAGTCACGCTGAGGTCAGATTAGAGGATTATAAGGCCTTCTGGCCTTAAACATCTAAACATTGTCACAGGGTGCGTCAAGGCTGATTCCCCACTCTGGCACTTGGAAGGTGGGGGCCTGCAAGGATTTTAAAAATTAATGCTTGCCACTCCAGGCTTGTAAAACTCCCAAGGTTACAGTTTTTATCTGACCTGGGACTGGTAAACGCTGCCACCACCCAAATGCAAAATCCCATTGAAATCCAGGAAGGCGCACTTGGGAATTCTCAAGCCCTTTCACCCCCACTCCGGGGAAGAGCTGAGAAAGGAAAACGAAGAAATCAGCTGTTGTCACCAGCTAATTAAAAAGAACATGTGCAAACCTCTTCGGACATCAAAAATCCAATCCTGTTTTTAAAAAGGTTAATTTTATTAAAAACAAAAAAAGAAAATACATCTGGAATTTAGGCTTTTGTTACATTTTAAAAAACCCACTTACAAGAATAACCTTCTTGAGATCCAGCTTAAAGGTTACACCAAAACAAAAGCATTTGGGGTTAGCACAGAGGAGTCCACTAGCCATAAGAAATAAATAAAAATAAACCTAATCACGTCTTTCTAAACATTCCTGATCTACTTCCACATTTGGAGGTTCCAAATAAGTAGTTCCAGGTATTATCTGATGATCTATGATCATACCTGGCTTAAAGCTTCTCATAGCATAGCTACTCCCTGTTCCCCTCTTTTCTGGAGAACAACATTACACAAAGGGTAAGCATAGGAGGTTCCTATTTGGATGCATTCACTAACACAGATGCTTATTCTATTCATTACGGGCTGACCTGTAGATAAAACTTTTTAAAAAAAAAAATATATTTTGTTGCCATCCTTTTTCTCTGAACACTTGTCAATATCGGCATTGCACCAACTCCTCAGATCCTGCAGTCCCCTCTTCCCCAACCCACCATTATCAATGACCCAACAATTAAAAGGAATTCTATTGGCATATGGACACCTCCTACTTGAAGATAAAGTCTCCTTTTCCCAGCTGAAAGCACTGAACTCTTTCCTCACCTCAAAGCCTCCCATGTTTGCTATCTTTTTGAACACTCTAGTATATATTGACAAAAGTGGCTGTAAAATCCGATTTTCAGTACCCTCTCTGGCTCATCCCACTCCACACACAGTGAACAGTTCTGGAGCTTTAACATTTCTCTTGTCCTGCAGGGAGAACTGTGGTGAGTAACAACTTCCTGCACATGCTTCCAGCGCACAGGTGCAATGTTAAGGCTCCAGGAACGAATTTTCCTTTAAGGATTCTTCTCAACTCATTCCACCACTGACCAATCTACAACACCAGTTGTCTTGCATTTGCTGCCACTGATGTTTGCTCTTTGAGACTCATTGAGTGAGATATGGTATTACATCCAAAAATCATGATTGGCTTAAAAAATAAGATGTTAGGTTCTTTTGATTTACTTTCTGTTTTCTGAGATTCCAAGGTGCTCTTGGGCCATGTTTTCAAGCCTTTTCCCTGAAACCATGAGGACTAGAATCTTATTGGGGGGGGGGGGGGAGGGCCAGCAGAAACAGATTCTCATCCAATGTTTTGATTCCAGCAGGTGGGTTTTAAGAAATGAAATATCACAAGGCTTGCAGTAAAATTGTGAGAGTTGGAAACAGCAGAAATACTTTAAATATTGCTGTTAATGACCTCTCTGATCAATCTCTAATTTATTTTCCCTTCCAGATATTCTTGGCCTTTTATGGTCCATCAGCTCTCCCAGAAGTCACATCACTGACTTAATCCTATCAAAATTTATCTCCTCTACTCATTTTTACTGATTCAGACTTTAGCTATCATTCCAATTCTGTATTGCTCTGCCTAAATCAACAGTCCTGCTTTACTCTGAGATGCCTGAACACTGTTTTCACTACTCTCTATGATGCAACTGTATATACTGCACCTGTAACTTTTTTTTTCCCTCTTGAGCAATTTGTATCCATCTAATCTCATAAGCCAACATCCTTCACTGTACTTTTTAACCTTGGTACACAGGTCACTTTAGTTAAGTCAGGTGCTGGGCTAGTCTGTGAAGCATTTGTTTATTTCAGAATTCAGCAAATTGGGTTTCATGGTCTATTTTGACAAGGTGAAAGCTCAGCTCAGAGCTAACAACTTCTCTATGAGCACAAAACCCTGCTCTCTATTGTCAGGCATTACTGAGGGCACAGATGTCTCAAGTTTCCTGTTGTGGATTCCCTACTTATCCAACCTGAAAAGCAATTCTCCCATATGACTAAAAGTCACATTGCTGCAAAAAAATACTATGTATTTATTTTAAATACACTATTAATTAAATGTGCCCACTTTGTAGTTATTAGGAAGTTGCTCATTACAGCTAATTGATTTTGACTAGAGAGTACTGGAGTACTTGTTTTGAAGGAATAACCTTATACTTAATTACTTGTACTTTTGCAAACAAATATGAAGTAGAAGATGAGTCAAATTTTGGACCTACCAACTTAGTTGAGTTTGTCACTATAGTGGTGCAATTAACCTAATAAAAGAGCACTTTTCAGTATAAATAGTCTGACACCTTTTCGGCAGCACATACATTGGCAAAAGCAGTCTGTTCCTCAGCACCAGGTGTCTACATCAGAAAGCTGCCAAAACTGAAAAGCAGCACCAGGTATTAGACAGGCCTGGAGAGCGATCTACTCTCTTACTCTGACACAGGTTTGGTGGGGCATCCTTTTCTGCTGTTGGTGTAACACTGCTAGAGACACTGCAGAAGACCTCAGTTTCTGAGGCTTTTGATTTGGCACCTTTAAAAGAACTACATTCACTATGCAAAGTCAGCTGGGGGGGGTTAAGGGGGGAGGAGAACATTTCAAAAAATCCAGACCATTCCCAATCCGGAAGGTTAACAATATATCCAACTATGTAGTTTAAGAGGGAGGTAGGATGGTATTTCCATGTATCTTGATGACCTTAAGATTTTATGGGCTGCTCTGAAAACTTGTCTGAAATTATTAGCATTTATGTAAGCTGCAAGAGAGGTCTCAAACAAACTAAATATAATCTTGAAACATGTATCAAATTTAGGCTAAATCATTATTTAACCATTCCCAGGATTTATGAAGATTCAGGATCTTAAGTCTTCTCATCATGGCAAAGCCTACTGCATCTATGTGATAAATATGCTAACACAAATCAAATTCCTTTGAATGATCACAAGAGAAAGTCACTCTTGCTAGTAATTGCTCGTTCATCATTGAGATACTGAATGTAGTCAAAACACTGAAGTCTGACTCTGTAATTGCAGTTTTGTAAAATGTAAATTTATGGTAGGAAAAAAGTTTAAAAAGGGATATGTTGAATCTTATCTGTAGGAATTTTGAGTATACAGCCCCAGAAGGCTGTAAATAGTGATCGCATTGGAGGTGGATCAACTAAGGATACAAGTTGGCTTGTACACAAGTCCAGGAAGATAAACAAAACTCCACAATCTCTATGCCCTGATCTGTTCAGCGGAGAGAGAAACTCTCAGATCTTTGTCCTCACTGAAAGTGCATATGTGGTCCTACAAGCTAGCTGCTGGCTTGTCCTCTCTGACCCATTGTTTTCTCCTCCAATTAGGGCCAAACAATCTGCTGCAGATAGAGTAAGTATAGATTTATGTCAGGGCCATTAGAATCGAAGGAGAAAATGTCAATATTTACTACAGGTGTGCATGGGGGGGGGGAAAACAGCTTCAAATAAAACACAACAATAATCACGAGTATCACTGTCTTAACTGCTGTACAAATAGTAATTACTCCTCACCATCACCTTTTAGATAGGGATGTCTTATTCCCATTATCCAGTTGGGAACAGAAAACAGAGAGAAAGCTTAAATGAGTTGGTGCAAGCCCACCCAGCGTACTAGTGGCAGAGCCAAGATTAAAAAGCACAAAGAAACACACACAACTGAACAACTCAGGCATGCCTGGCTCCTAGGCTGTGTCCACTAGCCTACCCCATAGCCTCCAAAGAGGCAAGAGTAGGTGTATAATTGAACACTGGAGACTAAGCTTCCTCCCCCTCAAAAAAACAAAAATTCACATTAAAAACCAACCATAAGGGCATTTACAATGACCTTCTGAACTGACTTTTAACCTTCTTATTCTTTCACAGTGGAAAGAACATTTGATCTTCCATAAGCAAAATCCTTATATAGGTCACCAGCTCCAACATACTGTAGAAAGTCACTACTCATTTCTGTTGTGTGTCAAGTTTGGGAAGAGAAGCCATTTTTAAATCTGAGCTTCTGTATGAGTAGCAAAACCCACTGATTCTGCCACATTAGATGAAGGGTTGGAGTTTAACCATTCACCCATGGGAAGCAGTGAGTGTATGCCAACCTGATCTACTAAATTTCTTTTGTTTTCTCTTTTGTAAACAGCTGAAATAAAAGAATACAAGTGCTTACCTCTTTTGTTTATATCAAGTTCTGATAACTTTAGGGATAGTTCACTAGAGTTCCCACTTGTAGAGGACACCAGGATATCATGTATTGCATTTCTTCTACCAGTTCTTCCCGAAGCAATAAAATCTGCATATGTAGATTCCACATCAGTCATTGCTAACAAATATCCACATAGCAGTACCTAAACATGGAGCAGAAAAAAAGGTCCATATTTAAAACATGGGAAAGACAAAAAAGGACAGGGAGGCAGAAGAGGATAACTAGATGTCTCTGATCATGAAGTATGAAACCTTTAAAATGTGCTGGATTTACAGTAGTAGCACAGAGACCCCCCCCTTAAACTACTGAAGTTGGCAAATTAAGAGAATAAAATGAACAAAAATAAAAAGAGCAAGGATGTCGTACAACAAATGTTCTTTATTAAACTATTTTGACAACTGTAGGTTAAATATTTGAAAGAATATTTCATAATACATTCTTAAGTGTATTTTTAATGATAAATTTAGTACCATAAGAACTCTATTTAGCGTTTGCTGGGAAGTGGGAGGAAAGTGGGAGTTGGAACGAGTTCTTTTCTGCATGAAATACAAGGCACATGAATTAAGAATTTGAATTAGTGAAGTTCTGCTTTGTTTCTGCACGTTTAATGTTCTTCCCTGCAGTGCAGAGGTTGTGCTTTGATAATGTTGGTACTGTATATACCACTAGAGCTTCATGGGTGAATTTGCCTTGCTGTGGTATCGGCTCCAAAGTCAATGCATTGCAATAAACCCACTGAAGTCAGTGGAGTCATGTTGATTTACACCTACTGAGGATCTGATCTTCATCATCTCCTCATGGTTCAATACCTCTCTTCTCCTTTCCCTTTATGGGAGAATGTTCTTGAAAAATCACTAAATTTTGTAGGCTTCCTTTTGACAATCATATTGCTTTTACATGCCTAAACTCCGTTAGCATGCTCACCTAAAGCTTCCTGTGGAGATCTAGATAGCTAACTTTCATTAATGAAATTTCAGACAAGTCAAGTCTGCTACACCAGTACTCAAAAGAAAAGGGAGCACGAAGATCCACGAAGAAGAGGGAAGGAGCATTACTCCTGGGGGAATTCTGTGCCACTGCACATGCACAGAATTTATGTCCCCCACAGATTTGACTGCTTAACTGCAGAAAAATGACTTTCTGACAGGGAAGCCACAAGAGCCATCATGCGACCTTCCCTAAGAAGTATGTTTCAGGTGCTTAGGACAGCCAGCAGAGAAGCAAATCACTGTGAGGCAGTGGGTAGGACACTGGGGAACACCCAACTGGTGGCTCCTACCCTACACCGGGCTCAGCTGCTGGTCCCGGCTGGGCTGGGGAAGACGGGACTTCCTCTTTCCCTGCAGGACCATGTCAGACTCACCCCTAGATGTCTCCCCTCACTTTAGGAAGCTCTGCAAACTCCCTCACTCCTGCCCCCGCAAGATTCCTGCACCCATCACTCCTCAGCTGCAGCAGGAGGAAGCTGCTCCCCCATCCGCCCAAGCCCTGTGCATCCAGACTCCCTCATACCCAGACCCTCCAGCCAAGTCTCACCTCCACTCGTACCCAGAACCTCCCTTGCCAAGCCCACTCCCCCTGCATCTGGAACATCTTAATGAGTCACTGAGCCCCAATCAGCTGCACCTGGATCCCAACCCCACTGAGCCCCACTTCTCCAGCATTTGGACCCCCCCACTGAAATCCCCACACTGAGACCTCCCTGCTGAGCTCTATCCCACCCACACACCCTTGCAGAGTCCCATTACCAATGCATCCAGAACCCTCCCCCAACAAGCCCTTGTGCATCCAGATCCTCCCTCCCCCTGCACCCAGATCCCTCACTGAACCACCTGCACTCAGACTGCCCCACACAGAACCCTCTCAACCCACACCTGGATCCTCCACACTAAACCCCTCCACATTTGGATCCTGCCTTGCTGAGCCTGCCTGCCCACACCTGGTGAACCTGGTACAGAGGAGTAGGGCCCTGGGTGTTTCTGGGCCAGGCCCAGTCCTTGCACTGTGCCAGGGTTGGGTGCAGCCACACCACCGTGCACCACCACCATGCAGCCTGTGGCCTGTGCTCCCCAATGCCATGCTAGAACCTCCACATTTGACAAATAAAATAAGCAGAATTTTAAATTTTTTGGCACAGAATGCCCTCAGGAATAGAGTATGCTTTGACCAAAGGCAGTGCACATGGGGCCAAATTCTGCCCTCATTTACATGAGTGCTATTCCAGTGAAGCCACCAAGGGAAGAATTGGGTCCCTGATGCCAATTTAAACCTGGCTAAGTGGGTGAAAGTATATCACCAATTCCACAGGACTGAGCAAAGAGTTACTTAGTGAAAATGTATACAGCAAAAAATACTTTCATCCATTACCAAGACTTTTGGGGGGGGGTAAATAATGCCCTAAAGAGAAACCCTTTCTCTAGATATCACAATGTGTTTACGTTAGGGACTACCTTCTGTGTCTTGCACAGGGCTGAACACTACTGTCACAGCATACATGTTTTTTTTCCTTCTCTGCACTGTAAGGTCTGAGGCCTTTTTCTGCAGTCATATTAAGAGAGCAGCAGCCAGGAGCCAAGAACCAGAAAGTCACATCCTCACATTAAAGTAATGTAATATTGGGCTGTTAAGAAGGAGAGCCTGTCCTAACAGTGCCCACCTTCACCAGATAAAGAAACAAATCTTAAGATGTTTAGACACTTTGTTTGATAGCATTCTGTCTGGCAAGGAATCGCTTATCAACAGTTGTCGGTGTGAAATCTCCACTATTTTATTCTTTTGCCCTTTATGATCCCTACTTCTCTATTGTTTCATCTCTATGGCTTGTGCCTGGTTCTTTGATTGTTTCTGTCTATTATATAACTAATATAAACGGGGGTCCAAAAGGAAGTTCTTTGGAACTGACTCCAGAACACAGCCCAAGATCAGAGCTGCCAGACCTCAACGCCCTGCCAGCTCTATTGTGTACAAGCTGGAGTCCCCAGACAACCTGATCCTCACTGGCCAGCAGGAAAAGTTTGTCTGCCTTATTGGGAGTAGTGAGCATGGTATGCTTAGCGTGTGCATTCGGTTTTGGTGATTGTTAATAGAGATTAAGGATATTACTGTGTAAGGCACTTTCGCTGGTCAAAGACCCTGCAAACTCACAGAGTGTAAGGCTACGTCTTGAGCCTATGGAAGGGTAACTGTAGGTGCCCTAGAGCAGCATTTTTCAAACTGGGGGTCCCCAAGGGTACTCCAGGGGGTCTGCGGGTCCCGCTGAGAAACTCCTCTTCATGCCAGGGAACAGCTGTGAAGGAGACGCTGAGAGGGAGGGGAAGGAGCAGGGCCTTTGGCTCTGTGCCCCTCCCGGAAGCAGGCAGCAACATCTCTGCAGCTCCAGGGGGTGGGGCAAGGAGGTCTCCGTGTGCTGCCCCCGCCCCAAGCGCCAACTCCGCAGCTCCCCCTGCCATCCTCTGCCTAGGAGCCTCTGTCAGAAGACTGTGCTGGGTGGAAGCCACCCAAGGTAAGTGCTGTCCCCCTCAGCCCCTCCTGCATTCCAGCCCCCTGCCCCAGCCTGGTGAAAGTGAGCGAGGGTGGGTGAGAGAGGAAGGGGGGATAGAGTGAGTGGAGGCGAGGCCTTAGAGAAGGGGCAGGGCAAGGGCTGAGGGGGGGCTTGGGGGTTCCTGAGAAATTTTAAATCAAAATGGGGGTCCTCGGGTTGCTAAAGATTGAGAACTGCTGCCCTAGAGTGTGCAGGTAACAGCGTAACTGTAGATGTTTCCTTTTACAGTCACCTCCCTGGCTGCTATAGACTTAAAAGAAAACACTCAGATTGAATCAGGTGGTGTAGTTCAGTGGTTGCACAAAAATCATATACCAGGAAGATCTTAAATGCAACTGACTCTTTAGGA
Organism: Gopherus flavomarginatus; assembly: GCF_025201925.1. Classification (NCBI taxonomy): domain Eukaryota; kingdom Metazoa; phylum Chordata; order Testudines; family Testudinidae; genus Gopherus; species Gopherus flavomarginatus. The sequence goes on along the minus strand of NC_066618.1, from coordinate 246,626,540 downwards.
CCACAGGCATTTCACTTGACTGCCTTGTGCCAAAGACGCTATGAAGAACAGATGCTAAGTACGAGCTGAGCTTCACTGGGTTAGTATATTACAAAAAAAATGACATTGTCAAAAAGGAAACAGCGTACGCTCTCTCTCTGTAAAAATATTCACACACAGTGGTAAGATTTAACTACCAGTAGCTGAAGTTACAGCAGCTGATGCCAACGGTTCTCAAGTACGTATAAAATCTTCATTGACATATTACTGTTAACGTAAAGCATCTGTTACTACTGTTTACTATGAAGTATTTTCTACAAGCCAATACTAATATTATGCAATCCTTTAGAATACAAAAAGATTCAACAACTTCTCCTCTAAAACTCTGTATTTTCATTGTCTTCTAAATGCCCATTCATTTTAAAAACAAACACACACTATCCTCACAAATCTTGTCCATTCCCACCCTGCTTTTGTTTTCATTCCTTAGCTCCCTCCATCTTCGCTTTTGTTTTCATTCCTTAGCTCCCTCCATCTTCGCACAGCCAGAGTCAGTTAATCAGCCTAGTGTGCCATATTGGAATCTACTGACGAGCTATTTGAGAAGCCAGGGAAATGGGGCCATGTACAATATTTTATCTGGCTAAATATAGCCATCTTGAATATCATTGTAAGAGTGACTTATCCACAAAGAATTTCGAGACTATGATGCTTCTGAGAATGAACTAGTGACACCGTGTCACACGCCAAATGCTGAATGGCTGACATAATTTCACTCCTGGGAATGAGACCTATGAAACAAGAGACCTGCTGTGAAGAAAGAGGGAATTAAAAGAGGTCAGCAGTGACGAAAAGCTTACTGGTATACACAGAATGGTGCTATGCCTTTCAGTTAACCAAAGCTTTCTTGGGCTTCACATTAATCCATGACAGGATATAGGACTGAAGCCGTTTAATAACTTATTGAATTTACTATTTAGTTCAGCCCCAATCTGCAAATGTGTTTTTTTAAAACAAAATAAATAAATGGATTAAAAGCATATAGGGTGGGGATGATGATAATGGTGTCATTACCAGCCAAAGGTCAGGTTAAAATCCAACACAAGACTTTAGACTTACCTGTGTTTTCCTCCAAAACATGTCAAACTTGACATGACAAGACAGAGATTTACTACTTGATTTTAATGCACCTTAAGTAATAACTGTTTGGTTCTTTTATTTAGGGCAGGTTTCAAGAAGACTAAGTGCAAAGCCAATGAGTAAGTATCTAGCCACAGGAGCTGCTCCTCAAAAACAAATAGTTTGAACTTTGATGCTAATATAGCATCAGTCCCAAGTCTACACAGCAATTGTTTCTTGCCAGGATGTTGCCTTAATCTGTTAAATGCAGCAGCAGCAGCACACTGCCAGAAGGAGCATTCTTTCATTCTGCAGAAAGCTGTACATCACTTTGCTGATCACCGTGGATCTGCTCACAAATTGATGAAGTACACACTATTGCTCAATTTCATTCAGAATGTTTTCAACTGTGTTTTGCCTCAGGTGTTTGCAATATCCTCACCCCCGCATACCAGTTATGGCAATTTCTAGAGCAAACATGGCTCATAGTTTTAAAGGGCGACCCTTAACTTTCCCTCAGAATTTAGAAACTAGGATGATTTGTCTGTCATGGGAAGAAATTAGTGAAAAGTGGCCATCTTTCACAGTGGTACTACTCTAGCACCTCCTGCCTCGCCGGATTTACTGATCTACAGCTCATACTGCCAGAATCCAAGGACCTCCATTTCCTTCCTTCAGAGGGCCTTTATCCACCAGATCTACTAGATGACAACAAACAGGAAGGTGGTTTCTTCCAACATGAACATCCATACCACTCCAGGAATTAGGTGTCAGGAGATACATAGACACAGTCTTTATTTCACCTCTATAACTAGAGTACATCCTCTCCCTAGGCCTTGGATTAGCTTTGCCTGTAAGGTCATTATTTACATATTAACCATAAAATAGTTATTCAGTAGGGGCTGTGGATACTCAGCACTCCTAAACAAAACTAGAGTGGAAAGCATTCAGTAACCCTGAAACACCAGGCCAACTGTTGAGTACAGTTAGAACAGGCCACTCCCACATCATGGCAGCTGTCACCCTAACCTCAGTTTCTTCTCCTGGTTCTCCATCAATTCACATGAACCCAGGAGTTTATTTAATGCTTCCCCTCCCAGATTTGTTTTATTAAGTCATTCCAGTTCTATAGCCTACGTTTGCTTGTGCTCCCAGATACTAAGGTTCCCTCCCTGACAAGTGGGGCATCATAAATAATGCCCCTCTGCCCTGCTAGGCTTAGGTCTCTCTCTCCCCTAGATACTAGGGTTCCTACAGCCTTTGTTCCAGGGACTGCAGCATGGCTGCCCTTGGTATAGGGTTCTCTGCTTCCCTCTTTCGAGGGACTTTGCCTAAAGTCTGGCAAGCTTCTCTAGCCTGCCACCATCCTGGCTGTACTGCCAGAAAGCCCTTCTACTCTCAGCAGCTCTTTCCCAGGTGTGAGCAAGCAGTCCCGCTTCTAGGAGGCACTGCCTCCAGGTGGCATTCAGGTGACCCCTGACTCAGGTGCTGGTGAGAGCTTATGGCTTCAACCCCATACATGCTGAGCTCACACTGTGACAAGACCTCTTTTCTGATGGCAGGTATTGGGTTATTTCACATGTTCAGATATTAATGGGGTTTGGCAGCAAGTGAAATTAAAAAAAATTCCCTGGTATGTAGGGGAATGTTGCGTGCTATCAGGACGCAGAACAGTAGTGGGCTCCTCAAAGCTTTCCTAGCGAACCTTCAAGTAATGACTACATGACATTCTTTTTTATATATCGATATAAAAAAAATAAATGTGTACTATATTACAGAGAATTCAGGAGTGTTTTCCATGTTATTCTAGAGTTACAAAAGAATATAAACTTTTGGAGTATCTCACCAGGAGTATCTCACAAGGCATATAACATGAACACTTCTGAATTCTCATTTTAAAATGTACACATACAGTAACTCCTTGCTTAACGTTGTAGTTATGTTCCTGAAAAATGCTACTTTAAGCAAAGCAATGTTAAGCGAATCCAATTTCCCCATAAGAATGAATGTAAATGAGGGGGTTACGTTCCAGGGAAATTTTCTTTTGCTAGACAAAAGACTACACACACACTCACATACACGCAGTACAAGTTTTAAACAAAAAATTTAATACTGTACAGAGTAATGATGAGTAAGAAGCTTGGCTGAGGCGGTGAAATCAGAAGGTGGAAGAGGGAGGGATATTTCCCAGGGAATGCCTTACTGCTAAATGATGAACTAGCACTTCGCTGAGCCCTCAATAGTTAACACATTGTAGTTAATATAGCCTCACACTCTACAAGACAACATGAATGGAGGGAGGAAACATAGCATGGCAGAGAGAAACAGAGGCACACACCGTGTGTGTGTGTGTGTGTGTGTGTGTGTGTGTGTGTGTGTGAGAGAGAGAGAGAGAGAGACAGACACACACAGTGTGTGAGAGATGCGCATTGCTCCTTTAAGTACGCTTACCCCACTCTAAGTACATTGCCCTTTTAAGTAGATCAGCAAGTTGAGACAGAAGCTGCTGCCAGAAAGCTTCTTCTGTCCTGAACCCTGTCATGTCCTCCTCCTCCTCCCAGCCCGTGGCGATGGGGTAAAGGAGCAGGGGGCAGAAGCAGGGGGAGAGGGGACACCCTGACATTAGCACCCCTCTTCCTCCCCATCCTCCGCACAGCAATCAGGAGGCTCCCAGGAGCAGCTCCAAGGCAGAGGGCAGGAGCAGCACAAGGCAGCGGGGGGAGGGACAGCTGAACTGCCAGCAGTTGATAACTTGCTAGGCAGCTGCGCACAGGGAACTTAGGGGAGCTGGTAGGAGGGCTGCCGGTCCACCTTGGTTTCAAGCCTCCACCAGCTAGTTCCAATGGGCTGCTCTTTCTGCAAGCAGTGGACAAAGCAGGCAGCTGCCAAACAACAAGAGGGAGCATTGTGCAACTTTAAACAATCGTGTTCTCTAAATGATCAGCAACGTAACAAAACGTTAACCAGGATGACGTTAAGCGAGGAGTTACTGTATTATATTGAAAATATATTTCTTGTATATAAACTAGTAATAAAGGTACTCCTGAGAAGATTTTTTTTAAACCCCACAGAAATGAAGTCTTTGATCAATAGGCTTGGTTTCCTAATATATATGCTGCAATATTTATTGACAACTTCTAATTTTTGTGCCTGTATAATCTCCTTAGTGTCACTAAACACAATTTTGTTTTGTGTTGGCATTTTAGGCAGAATCATGAGATGGTACCTTAAATTTGGAATTTCAGTGACATCACTATAGAAATCTCCTTTCACAGTGATGGCTTGATGACTGGAAGTCTGATTTATTTAGTGCAACCACCAAGTAAGTACCATTCCTCCTTAAAAACCCTTTTTTCATTCTCTTTGGGATGAGTGGAATCTGGCTTTTAGTATATACATAAATATTTCATGAAACATGATTTTAATTTCTTACCTAACTGCATTAACCTGTCTCCTTGGATAAAAATCCTGATTCTACTCCCATTGCCTTCAATAGGGCCAAAATTTCATCCCTTAACTTTAAAGGTTCTTTAAAGATGAAATGTTTATGAATAGCCTGCTACCCAGTGTTATTGAATAATTTCCTGACATTTTTCAGTAACATTTTCTGCTGGACTCAATTCAACAACAATTACTAACAAAATAATGAAAACATAATAAAAATATAACTAAAGTATTTGATAGCACTAATATTTAGCATGGAAAGACTAGTAATGAGTTTATCATTACAGTTGCAACCAGGAGATCTTTCAAAGGCCATTTCAAATTCAGATTTTCATGGTTCAAAGTCTTCCAGATTAACTCTTACAATGCAATATTTTAATTAATTCCCCTTCTCCATACCCCATACTTCCTGAAAACACTAACAGTTACAAAATGTTTAATTTAAAGAAGACCTCTCTGAACCAAGCTTAGATTTTGTGATCTTTCTTCCATTCTTCTCCATAGTAGGATCAAGTTACAGCTCAAGATTTGATGGGGCATAATGTATCTAATTGTACTTTTTATAGGTTTTGTTATTGGGGTGGGGAACTAAAGCTCATTAAATTAAGACTTATTACACAAGTCTAGTGAATCTGATGAAGATAAAAAAAAAAACTATAAACAAAGAATGCTCACATACTGTCACCTGAAATTCTGGAAACAACAGCTTACACACACACACACACACACACGGGAGCAACTCAGTGTCATAGGGAGCAGAATCAGACCCCCAGGAATTCAGGCAGAAGAGGAGACTTCCTAAGATCTGCTGGGGGAACAGAAGAGGAGCTCCATTACAACATACATTAGCAGGTGCACAGAATAGGTGCTTCACTGCTGTTCCTTCAAATACCTTCTTGACAAGTCTCTCTGCTTCCATCCTTTGATCTCACTAGCCCAATTTATGGGTTAATATTAATCACTCTTTTATATACAGTTTATTGTATCCCCAAGATTTCCTAGCAATGTGTGTTACATTTTTCTTCAATGCAATCTGGTTCTACTGGAAAAACTGGAACACAGCCTGACATTTAGTTGAACTGTAGTGTAAAATCCTGACTCCACTGAAGTCAATGACAAAACCTTCTATTGACTTTAAGGACTTTACTGCTGTTCTCAAGAATCTGGAAGTGAAAGCATAAAATTATGCCACATAACACTGAACTTTTCAATGCACATTAAAAATCAATGCCCAGAAGCTAACCAGACCAGTAGTATACCTGGTGCTTGAATTAAACCTGTTTCAGGGACTGGCCCCTCTATTGGAAAGTCTATTGTTTTAACCTGTTATTGCCTCACATCCATGTTTTGTCAGTGTTTCCATTACTGTACTATCACAAAGAAAAGAAACAAAATGAAAGCAAAAACACAACAACCCTGTGAATAGTAACTTCAGTGTAGGATTTGGCATGTGTTACCGGCAGCAGGAAATGGTAGTTTTGTTGCACTAAAAATTACTGTAATATAAAACCCTCCAAGACACAATCCTCCCTGCTCTCTCCCTCCACACACACAGCTGAGAACTAAGAGTGGATTTTTCAGCTTTATTAAAAAAATTTCTCAAGGTTTGGAAGGTAAACTTTGTGTCATGATCTGAGCATCACTGAAAAATAATGATCTATATTCAGCTTTCATATAGGAACATAAAACCCTATCCTTAATACTATGCAAGCAATAGAGGAGTTGTACAATTATGTTTTTAAAATAAAATTCAGTGAAGATTCAGCTTTCCTGTAAGCTCTTTCCAGTCAACAGCAAGCCTCTGGGACTATATTTGCCACATGAACTAATAATAGATTCTAAGGCTAGCTGGGATCCCTGAGATCATATGTGGCTCAGGCCACAGAACTTCTTCAAAATAATTTCTAGAGCAGAGCTTTTAGTAAATCATCCAATCTTGATTTTAAAGTTGTCAGTGATTGAGAATCCACTACGACCCTTAGTAAATTGTTCCAATGGTTAATTACTCTCACCATTAAAAATTTGTGTCTTATTTCCAGTCAGAATTTGTCTAGCTTCAACTTCCAGCCATTGGATTATGTTGTATCTTTCTCAGTTAGATTGAAGGACTCATTAAATATTTGCTTTCCCAATTAGTACTTTTAGACTGTAACCAAGTCGCCCCACAACCTTCTCTTTGTTAAGCTAAATAGATTGAGTTCTTTGAGTCTATCACTATAAGACATGTTTTCAAATCCTTTAATCATCCTCATGGCTCTTTTCTGAGCCCTCTCTTATTTATCAAACACCCTTCTTGAACTGTGGGCACCAGAACTGGACACTATATTCCAGCAGCAGTCACACCAGTGCCAAATACAGACACAAAATAACCTCTATTCCTACTCAAGATTCCTCCGTTTATGTATTCCAGGATCATACTCACTCTTTTGGCCACAGTATCACAATGGGAGCACATGTTCAGCTGATTTTCCACCCTAACTCGCAAATCTTTTTGGGAGTTACTCCTTTCCATTCTTTGTACAGTCTTTGTTCCCAGATGTATAAATTTGTATTTACTCATGTTAAAACACATTGTCTGCTTGCACCCAGCTTACCAGGCGATCCAGATTGCCCTGAATCAGTGACCTGTCCTCTTCATTATTGACCATTCCTGCAGTTTGTGTGTCATCTGCAAACTTTATTAGTGATGATTTTACGTTCTCTTCCAGGTCATTGATAAAAACGTTAAACAGCATTGATGAAGGGCTTGCTTAGGAGGTAGAGCAAATTGTTGTCAGAGGAACCTCTGTTTTAAATCCATTTTGCAGAATGCTATGCACCTTATGGCAAATAAATCAAACTTTGGTTTTGAAGCAACTGCTTCTGTGTTACTGTCCACAGGCTCCCAAAGGGAAACTCTTGCATTTGTCAAGCCTGCTGGGACTGCATGATGTAACCTGGGAGATCTACTTGAAAAACAGCTGGATCCTACCTCAAAGAGAAATGGAGGCACAAGCCTGCCACTTGAAAAGGGTGCACTATGAGACTTGGAAAAGAGTCTCAAAAGGGACAGCCCACTCATGGCCCATGACATGGAGAAGACAAGGGGACCTGATCAGAACAAGATAGGGAATTGTGATATGTAGGAACTTCGACTGGGTACTGCAAAAATTGGCTGACACAGGTATGTGTCTTAAGAGGGAAAAGTATTTTTCAGGCTGCTATCATTTATCTGGGACACAACATTAATGCAACTGGCTTACACTCAGTAGAGGAGAAGGTACAGGCCATTACCGAAAATACAGTGGGTACAGGGATTACCAAGGTCACCAAAGTCAGTGTCCAAACCGAAATCCTTTCTAGGCCTGCTAAATTATGGTAAAATTTTATCCAACTTAGTATCCGTATTGGCTCCATTACACAAACTGTTACAGAAGGGATAAAATTCCAGTGGGCTCAAAAACAAAAAAATAGTTTTTGCAGAAGCAAAGAAATCGCTAATGTCATCAAAACTGTTTAATTTATTAGAAGTAGTACTGTTTTGTGATGTCTCACCATGTTGCGGGAGTGGGGGCAAAAAGTGGTATTAGCTCACTGAATGTCCGATGGATCCGAGTGTCCTATCAATTATATATCAAGGTCACTAATTTCAGCAGAAAAAAAGTATTCACATTTAGAATGAAAATGGCTAGCTGTGGTTTTTGGGCTAAAGAAGTTCCCACTCTTACCTATATGACAGGTCCAGCGCTAGTAGGCAGGGGGAGGTGGAATAAGAAGACACTGCATGCTGCTTTCGCCCACAGGCACTGCCCCCTCCCCCCACAGCTCCCATTAGCTGCTTCCCAGACAACAAGAGTGCAGAGCCAGTACTCGGGGCAGGGGCAGCATGCGGAGCCCCACGGCTCCCCGCCTAGGAGCTGGACCTGCTGGCTGCTTCCGCGATGCAGCGTGGTGCCAAGACAGATAGGGTTTAGCTTGCCTTAGCGCTGCGGACCAGACCTTTAAACGGTCCCATCAGCAATGCTGACCAGAGCCACCAGGGTCCTTTTTCGACCGAGTACCTGCAGCACCTCCGGGCCACCCCTCTCCCACCCCCCAAGATTTAGTCAGAGGTATATAGTACAAGTCATGGGCAGGTCACGGGGTTGTGAATATTTGTTTACTGCCCATGACTTTTTCTAACAATACCTGTGACTAAAACATATCCTTACCTATGGCATCTGCCAGAATTCAGAGATGGTCTCTCAACGTATCAGTTTATGGCTACGAATTTGATTATAAAACCTGGAAAAGCATTGGGTAATGTGCATACTCGGAGTAGATTTCCTTTGTCAGATAGCCCATCCGAAGTACCTCAGTCTACAGAAACCATCCTCTTTACTTCTCTAATCAACACAGCACAGATAAAAAGATAGAGATTCATTATTGTCTTGAGTGCAGAGAATGATTACAAAATCACTAGACAAAAGAGGGTAAGCACAGAAATCTAACTTTATTACAACCAGAAGAAGTCTGTAAATGTCCAGGCTGCGTACTTATTATTAGGGTCCAAGATAATCATATCTCCAGTAAGTAAACTAGCCGTGCTAAACTTGTTATTCAGTAGTGCTGTATTTCAGGAATGTATTAAAACAAAACAAAACCAAAAAAAAAACCGCACACACAATAGAACTGCCCCATACCACCCTTCTTTCAATGGCCTAGCGCAGGGATTTTCAAATGTCATTGCACCACGATCCCCTTCTGATAACAAAAACTACTACATGACCCCAGGAGTGGGGACTGAAGCCTGATCCCACTAGAGCCCCACTGCCCCAGGCAGGGGCGCCAAAGCCCAAGGGCTTGTTCAGCCTCAGGCAAGGGTCCTATAACCTGAGCCCTGCTGCCCCAGGCTGAAGCTCTCAGGTTTGGCCTTGGGCCTGGTGTTTGAGCTTTGGCCCTGGGCCCCAGCATGTCTAAGCCAGCCCTGGCAACCCATTAAAATGGTGTCGCCACCCACTTTGGGGTCTTGATCCAGTTTGAGAACCACTGATTTAATGGAGCTGGCTGTGCAAATCATAGAAACGGAAAGAAAGAAGATGGCATATGATAGCATAGAAGCCAAGCCGACGAGGCTGCTTTTCCAGTATTGCATGACACCACAAACCACAACAGAAAAAGTTACCTTCAGAAGGAAGGAAACGAAGAATACAATCTGGACTCTACACTCCGCTCAAGCTGCTAACACGAGGGAAAAGCAGGCAACACAAGAGTTATATTATGATGTATGAGGTGTGGGTAATGCAGTATATATTCTTAACTAGTGAGGGCTACTGCAAAAATTATCAGGTTGCATCATAGCATAGGCAGGACCACTTTCTTGGGTGACTGATTTACTAGATGGGAGACATCACAATAAGTGTTGTCTGCAGCACCATGAGGAGTTAAGAATTCTCATTCAGATAGGTTAAGGTACAAGGCGTTATGGAGTCACCAGACTATCCAACCACTGCATCCAGAAAATAGTGAGATTGCTCAGGACCCTGTACCAACCACTACAGCAGACTTGGAAGTTAAGCCTGCAGAGACAGTTTTATCAACAAAAAGCTCTTCTGCATCTGCTAGTAATCAAAGACTATAGGTGTTTCCACTGTACCACTCCAGAAGATCTCCCAAATTTAGAGACAGGACTGGACTTGTAGTAATAAGGCAATTACGCTAGAAAAGGGCAGAATAATCCCTTGCAATTGCCTGAAGATTAAGTAGTCCATCCAAACCTTGTTGTTATAATGTTGTTAATTAGGGCTGTTGGTTAATCACAGTTAACTCATGCAATTAACTCAAAAAATTGAGATAAATTAATCGCGATTAATCACAGTTTTAAATCACACTGTTAAATAGAATACCAATTGAAATTTACTAAATTTGTGGATGTTTTTCTACATTTTCAAATTTAACCGCTTGACAGCCCTAATATTAATGTTTTAAGTTTATTAATAATTTAAAGGGGGAGGCGTGTAATATTGCAGGTATTTGTTATGCATATTGCCACTGGTGGCCAATCTGAGAATAGCTATTTACTGTTAGAAGCCCTAAAGTCATTACTGAGGACACTCCAGAGGATTTCAGGGGGCGCAGGGGGAAGGGCGGGGAAGAAAGGTGTAAGATGGAGGCTACTTAGTGGTCTACATGAACCTGTACCGGAATAAAAAAGGGTCTCCTTTTTTTCAGTTGTAATCAGTTTCTGGTCTCCATACATTGTAACAGGGATCCTCTAAGTCAAATAGATGTACAATAATTCACCAGGTCTCTACAGAGAGTTAGTAGCATAGCTCACTGGTCATCATAATCTTTGCAAAATGTATGTATGAATAATATTTAAGGAATTGTGGGTCTATACTGAAAAATTAGGCACTTTAGGTATGTAAGTTAAGACAGGTCACCAGAAGATGAAAAAATGTTCCTGTCAGGTGGACAGGATAGACACTTACCTCTCTCTGGCTGGTCACGTGTGTATTGTCTGCTTCACAAAGGAAGCTTATCTACAGACTGAGCCAAATGCTAATCAAGGGATTGTGAAATCTTCAAGAAAGAAAGAAAACAGCAGGAGGGGATCCTGTTTTAAAATAAAAAGACAGTGGATGGTTGGAGTATATCTGGGAGACCAGTATACTACCAATGCATCTTTCCACTGAGGAGACAAGAGAACAGCATGACTTGTCTTATGAACAGAAGATCACAGCAAAGCCTGACTAATATTCTGGAAGGATTTGGGCAGAGCTTTGGCTCTATAAGACATGACAGGAACTAGTTAACAAAGTCCAGGTTTTAGAATGTGAGTTATGTTTTTATTTTATATGTAACCATTTTGTTACCAGTATTTCTACTTTCTACTGCTCTTTCTTAAATAAAAGATTTGCTTGTTTTCACTAAAAACCTATCTAAGCGCTGCATGTTAAGCAGAACTACGGTGGAACTGGTAAGCGATGGGGGTACCGTTCCTTTGGGAGAAATGATTCTGCGAATGTCCGGTTGACCAGGGCCCGGATACTCCAGGGAGATGCTCAGAGGGCTCAGGAGTTGGAGCGTGCCTATCACTAACCTGCAGAGAAACAGCAGAACCAGTGCAGGCTAAGAGGGGAGTGCTTGTGTTGCCCATGGCCAGTGGAGTCAGGGAGCTGAGACACAGCAGGCACAGACAAGGCTCCCCCATGCTGAGAGTAGGTGGTACTAGGACACCTCACAAACCTGGGAAGCGTCATATAATGGGTATTCTAACTATCCTCTAGGAACTAGACCAAGGCAAGTTCTGTGGTACAAAACCTAACCCTTAAAAAGACCCCAGAACCTTGGTTGTAAGAACATTACAATAAATATTTTTGTAAATTGCAGCAGACAACCCAATCACCTCAAGCCACTATCATGCATGACAGTTTCTAAATGCTTTTTTGCCAAAGGAAATCTTAGAACAGCAATGAAACAGCTGCCTGGATCAACTGCTGCCATTTGAATTTTCCATTCCTACCGTGGAGTCATTCTGCACCAGCAGGGACTAGATAACTAATAGATCTTACTCCTGTCTCATCTTGGATTTCCACTATTCTGCAAATGGATACTTACCTATAATAAACCTTTCCCCCTTCTTTGGTCTATATCTTTGCAATTGTAGATGCATATTGCTCTTCTGTATAAAATGCACAGGTGTTAGTACTTCAGGCCAGTGGTTCTAAACTGGGATACATGTATGGGGGTTGTCATAGTATAATTCCCAATTCTGGACCTTAGCGTCCAAAATATGGGTACTAGCATGAATTTCCCTAAGCTTAGTTACCAGCTTAGATCTGATATGCTGCCACCAATCAGGAATTTTCCAGGGCCTGATACCCTCTGGTCCCCCCAAACCCTTCTCTGGGGACCCCAAGGCCCAGATTCCCTGAGTCTCACAACAAAGGGGAATAAACCATTCCCTTCCCCCTCTCTTCTTCCTCCCAGCTCCTTCCCGCCCTGGGAACACTAGGAGATCGCTTGATTCAACTTTTTGAATCACCACACTGAGAGGACTGTTACCTTCCCCCTCATCCAGAGGCAATACAAGCTTTAAGCTGTGTGAATCTAACACAGAGAAAATTTAACCTTCCCTTCTCCCCACCAATTTCCTGGTGAGTACAGACACAATTCCCTTGAAGCTTAACTAGGAGAAAAAAATTAAACAGGTCTTAAAAGCAAAACTTTCAATAAGAAAGAAAGAAAAAGTAAAAGGTTTATCTCTGCACTTTAGATGGTAAAAAGTTACTGGGTCTTTCAACTTATGAACAATAGAAAGAAACTTTCTCCAGCAGAAACACAATTTAAGCTACTTCCAGCAAGTACACATATGTAAATGAAAAAAAAAAATTAAAAAAAACTATGACCGCCTTCTCTTACTTACAATTCTGAATAGACAAGAGACTGTAGCAGGGAGATTGGCAGAAAACCTGGTTGCACTTCTAGTCCCGTCCAGGACCCAGAGAGAACAAAGCCAAACCCCAAACCCACAAACAAAGGCTTCCCTCCACGATATTTGAAAGTATCTTGTCTTCTGATTGGTCCTCTGGTCAGGTGTTTGCAGGTCACTGTTTGTTAACCCTTTATAGGTGAAAGAGACATTAACCCTTAGCTATCTGTTTATGACAGGGGTATGCAGCAGTCTTCCAGCAAGTATTCAACTCATCTAGATCAGTGTTTCTCAACCTGGGGGTTCAAGCCCCAGAGATCATGGGATGAGTTTAGTGGGATCACCTGTGCAGGGCCAGCATAGGGGTTGGCAAGCAGAGCAACTGCCCAGAGCTCCACGAAACAGGGGGTGCTACAAAACTAAATGACATGCTTCAGCCTCACCATCTGGGGCTTGGGCTTCAGGCAAGGCCACAACTGAAAAAACTGAAATGTAAGTACAATATTTATATTCAATTGTTTTATAATTATACAGTAAAAATTAGAAAGCAAGCAATTTTTCAGTAACAGTGCACTGTGACACTTTTGTATTTTTATGTCTGATTTTGTAAGCAAGTAGTTTTTAAGCAAGGTGAACCTTGAGGTACAAAAGACAAATCAGACTCCTGAAAGGGATACAGTAGTCTAGAGAGGTTGGAACCATTGGTTTAGGCAACAAGTAAAGAGAAACAGTTTTATTTTTATGAGCGAACAGCTGACAGAATAAAGATAGCACATGAAAGATACATAGTACATTTTGTACTTTTTTGGGGGGTGGGGGGGTAGGTAAAGAAACAGCACCATAGTGCAGGACAACTTCTATTCAGCAGAATTAAGGGATATGCTGGCTGAACATCTTTCAGTGCTTTACTATAGCTGCTGTAGTTTCTAACAAAGACAAACGCACCTTGTATGAAGAGTTCTAATTCAGGTTCTTTAAGCTGTTGACAACCCAAGGAATGTATACAATCTTTCATTCTCTCATTCCCGTAAAATCCAGTTACAGATACCTTTTCAGAGATTTAGCATGCATTAATTGTGTGATCTTATTTTAATCAATATGAGAGAGTCTTGCTAATGTTTTCCATTGGCTTAAAATGTCAATAAAGCTAACAGCTAATGAAAAGAAATTAGACAATAGTGCTGAGACTCTTCGTTTCTTAACTATGTATCATACCAGACAAAGGAGGTAAGCAGTGCAGAGGACCCACTTAGAAGTCTAATACCATAGAAAATCATTTTAAGGTACACATCACTAAATTTACAAATTACAATTATATTAAAAGGTTGCAACAACATCCTGGACCTTATTTATTAAAAATCAGATTCTGCCTGGCCCTTAATATGGCTTCTGCCTAGAACAGGCAATCTAGTCGTAAGAGCCAAATCTTGTTTCCACTGAAGTCGTAAAAGAGGTTTTCCACTGAGGGCCCTGGGACTGAGATTTGGCACTAATAGAATATATTTTTCTTTCACTCAGTTTTCTTTCCAGCTATGCACAAGGAAAACTAAAGTCACCACAATGCAGGTTTTCTGTAAGATATAATGGGCCTGACTCTTTCACACTTGCACTGGTGTTATTTCTAAGCAACTCTCACGAGTGTATTAAATTCAGTGGAGTTACTCACAAATTACACCAGCGTAAGAAGGAGAACAAAGCCAGATGCCTGCATTCTGTGAAATTGGCCCAGAGTGCATCAGAAAAGTGGCAAAGTCAATAGGCGGGCGTGTGCTAAAAATGGTGCAAAGATTGACAAAGGGGACTGTAGGAATGCAGTATCTAAAAGGTCAATTCATGAAAAAATTGACAAGGATTTTAAGAATGGGAAAAGGTGCAAGTTAGAACAGTCCACAACAACAATTAGGGTTTGTAATTTGCAGGGTTGAAATTATAGCACCATAACCGTATTTAAATACACTTGTGATTAGCAAGGTTCCTGCACAGTTTCTTTGTCTAGAGTGAAAACCATGCTACAGAATTCCACTCTCTCTGATACCTTAAATGCACCATTGGATGCTTATCTAGAATGTCTATAATTATAGATTATTTTCAGACATACAAGACCTGTTCCTAGTGGTCAGGGAAGCCATGCTAGCCACAGTTTTGTTTCCAGCACAGTTTCAACCCCATTGGGTGCAGGAAGTAATTTTGTAACCGACATATATTCTGCAGATATCTTAAAACGTCAGCTGCAATGGTTCTGCATTATTAAAGCATGGCCTCTTGAACACCTTCATTGATCCAATATGAAGAACACTCCAGTTTCTTGGTGTTTTTACATTTTCCTTCATGCCTAACTATATACTGGGCTATTACAGAAGCACAGGATTTGTTCCATACAAATGTCTTTGGGACAGGTTTCCCCTTAACACTCCAGTGCCATAAAGCAACTGATAGCATTTGGTGACCTTTTAAAACACAGATCAGCCCTTTGATTCATCATTCAAGTATGTGTTGCAATACCCAGAGCTGAAGAGATCTGTTTCATCTGGGGCAGTGAAAGGAACAATGGCAAAAACTACTAGGATCGGAGACAGTATGCTTGTTTGTCAGCAAAATAATCAGCTGCTATGGGTTCCAAAAAGGAGGCATTTCATTTGCTTCCTCACACCCCTTTGAATAAAAATAAATTACAACTTGGGCAAGGAAATTCTCCATCACTTTATGCAGACATAAGAAGCAGGTACTAAATGCAGACCTGTTTCTTGTGTTCATATTTGATATTTGACATGCTAATATGGAGTTCCCCCAAGAATACACTCAGCAGGATCTGCATATTTCCAGCTCTTACGAAGAGAAGTACTACTTGGAAATCCATAAAATTAAGTCATTTCTCTACAAGTATAATTTTGGTGAATGGAGACATGTAGTTTTTAAAACCAAAATTAAAAGGTTATGAGACTATATTTAAGTCACCAAACCACAATCCTTTCATATATTTTCATAAATGTTTCATTTATGAATTATTTGGTGAATGTTCGGATCATTAATAACTCAAAGTTTCTTAAACAATTTTTCTGTGGCCAGCTTAACTTCTACTTCACATTTGCATTAGTTTCCCCAGCCACTAGATAATCTGATTTTGTTCTTTTTCTTCTAAATATTCTTTAGAAATTATAAAAGGATACAATTTGACAGTATTTTAGCTTTTATGTCACTTAGTAACAGCTCTTCAATCCAGGATCTTATGATAAATATATAAACACTGTGCACACACTCAGACTTCTGTTAGTCCGAGTCTTACATTTGCAAGGTTTCAATCCATTTTTGTCTTTTGTTCCTATGTGTTCACTCGATGCTTTAAATTCTAAAGTCTGCCTGATTCTGTTGCTAAGCAACAGTTTATTATTTCATCAGGAAGTCCTAGCTAGGCTAATTGTCTAGAACATGCCTGGTTTTTAGGTCCATTTCTAGCAAGAATATTTTACCACTTAATGGAACATTAAGGTTGCCACTATAATAGTAGGCAGTAGTCACCCTGGAAATCTTGCCAGTTACCCCAGATGACAAAATAATGATTCCAGTATTTGCAAAATTGAAGGCATTCTTTCTACCATAAGCACAGAGAAGTACATAACCCAAGTAACCACATCTCTTTAGAGCAGGGGTCAGCAACCTTTCAGCAGTCGTGTGCCGAGTCTTCATTTATACACCCTAATTTAAGGCTTTGCGTGCCAGTAATACATATGAATGTTTTTTAGAAAGTCTCTCTCTAAGTCTAATATATATAACCAAATTGTTATATGTAAAGTAAATAAGGTTTTCAAAATGTTTCAGAAGCTTTATTTAAAATTACATTAAAATGCAGATCTTATCAGTTTAGTATGATCCTTGCCCTTGCTTTTCCTTGCTGAGTTTTCCAGTGCCTGGCACGTATTTGGATACTTTAAGCTGCACACAGGCTTCTGAGTGATCAGTTGTTAACCGGCTCCAAGAGGGACAGAGGACAGATTTAATGTGTGAAAAATACCTGTTCACACAGGTATGTGGATCCAAATGCTGAAAGCATTGCAAACAATTTTCTTCAAACAGTTAAATTTCACTAGCAGGGACGTCCAGCAGGTCAGAATAGAGACCGCATGATCTCTCTCGGTAGCTTCAAGTGCGCTCTGTAGATCCACAAACTTTGATGTCCACAATTCTGAGCTTTTTAACTGAATGAGTTGCATTTCAAAACCTTCAACACCCATCCAGTGAAATATAGACAAATCCAAGTCACTTTCATTGAACTTTTCAGGTTTAATTAGAAAAGAAAACATTGGGTCAAATCGCTGGAAATCTTGAAATCTGTCAGAAAATTCTGATTCCAGTTCTTGCATGTACTTTCCAATCTCATCCACATTGCAACGTGTCAATAGCTCTTTTATGAGTTGGAAGTAGCGGAAAGAAGAAGTTTGAATATCCCTGGAAAAAACTGCTAGTTTCACAACAAATGCTTTCCAGGCTTCATAAAGCTCAAAAACTGTTTGCCCTGCAGCCTGGAGACAGAGGTTGAGTTCATTTAGGTGAGCGGTGATATCAGTTAGAAACATGAGCTTGCAGAGTCATTTGTCATCATCCAATTTGGGGCAGTTTTGTTCTTCTTCCGACAAAAAGGCCATGATTGCATCAAAACAGTTTACAAAGCACACCAAAACCTTGCCACGACTTAGCCATCGAATGTTGCTGTGAAGTGGGATATCGTTATAAGCACTGTCCATCTCTTCTAGCAGTGCTTGAAACTGTCTGAGTCAAAGCAGATCGAGCAACAAGGAAATTCACAATTTGCACGACTGTCTTCACCACATTATTAAGCTCCAAATTAGAAATTTTAGCACACAGGTTTTCTTGATGGATGACACAGTGAAATTCGGATGGCCAATTTGATCTTCAAGTAACTTTACAAATCCCTTCTGTTTTCCGACCATGGCTGGAGCACCATCTGTTGTCACACAAAATATTTTTCTGATGTTAACTCCTCGTTCTTCAAAATGGTTCACAAAAAGCTTCCCAGTATATCTTCTCCCTTTGTTGTGCCATGCAGGGGTTTTAGGCAACAAAGTTCCTCTTGGATTTCATTGGAAGCACAGTATCGTGCAACAACTGCCAAACGTGGAACATCGTTTATATCCAGGCTGTCATCCACTGCAACACTAAACACTGCTGTCTCTTTCAATGCGGCAGTCTACTTTTCCTTAACATTTTTCTGCCATTTCACTTATGCATCTCTCAACTGTTCTGGCAGAGATAGGCAGTTATTTTATTATAGATATGATTGTATCTTTATTTGGCAAATCATTGAACAAAATCTCTGCCGGCTGAGAAAAACTTTTTATATATTCCCCATCTGTAACCAGCTCTGTTTTTGCAATGCACTGTGCAATCTTGTAACTTCCTTCCATAGCTTGATTTTTACTTACACTTAAGCTTTTAAAAATACTGCTTTGCTTCTTATAGGCTGCTAGTGCCTTTTTAATTGAGTCAGTCTTGTCTGCTTCGTCAAGAAAGGTTTTCTTGTGCTTCATTTCAAAATGTCGAACACTTGATGTGCGACAAACAACACTTTCATAAAAGAAAGTACAAATAGCACGGTCCTTCATTTCAATAAATCCAAATGAGTCTGTCCAAGCAGGCTGAAATGATCGGACATCTAGCTTCGCTTTCTTAGGAGCTGCCATTTTGTCAAAGGTTCCCTTCAACTCTCAGTGAGGAAAAAAGAAAAATCATGATAGAAGGCAGGCACGGGGTCAAACACAGAATGGTCTGATGTTAGCAATTTTAAGATGGGGGTGCTAAGCTGCACCCCCTCTTGCCTTGTGTGCAACTCTCACTGTCCCAGGCTGGGGACAGTGGGCCACAGCGAGGAGGTTGCAGAGCACTGATCCAAGGCCAGGAGCAGAGCCCAGGGTGGCCTGCTGGGACTCCAGGCCGGAAAGGAGACTGAGCTAGGCTGGAGATCCAGACCCCACTGCAGGTGGTCAGTGGCTGGAACCCCAGATCAGTAGCTGAGGTGAGTGGAACTGGCAGCTGGTAGGGTTGAGCAGGGCCGGAGGCCTGGACCTTGTCTGGCAGGGGGCCTGTGCAAGGTGAGCAGGGCTGCGGTGGGGGGGACCCTGGCTGGCAAGGGGCCAGCAGCTGGAATCCCAGAGCAGCAACTGATCGGCTCAACCCGCTGCCCCTCTGGGGTTTTGGCCGTTGGCTCCTGCCAGCTGGGGTCTCAGCCCGCTGCCAGCCTGGGGTTCCTTCACCCAGGCTGGCAGCAGGTGCTGAGTGGGACTGGCAGTGGGACCCCAGCTGGCAGGAGCCAGCGGCAGAAAGCCCCAGAGTGGTGGCGGGCTGAGCAGCTCAGCCCACGCTGCGTGCCATCAAAAATCAGCTTGCGTGCCACCTTTGCCACGTGTGCCATAGGTTGCCGACCTCTGCTTTAAAGTAACAGCATCACATTTCTATATCAAAAGAGAGAAGGAGGGGGTGGGGTCTTTTTATTATAGTCTGTTGTTCTCCTAAGCACTGCCTAGCAGAGAATCATATCACCATCAGAAAAAATCCCTGGTTCAAGATTTAAAAAATAAAAAAAAAAAACCAACAACACAGAACTATAGGGCAGACCAATTCCTTCTGCAACTATCTCATGCTGCGAATCAATATAGAATATACTGGTTTCAGTGATCTGGGACATAGAGCTTGACATATTTTATCTCCTCCTTTAATTACAAATCACCAGTTAAAGTGTCATTAACCACTACTCCCTCCTGTCCCAGCTGTGTTTGCTTTTTGAGGCAACCTCCTTCATGTAGCTCTTGAGAAGCACTGGCTTGTCAGTTGTTCATTTCCCCCTCACACCCCCGCGCCACGGTGCTTTGTTCACCATGACCTTTTAGCGCTGCTGTCTGGGAGGGCAGGGGTATGCATGTGTGTTTTTTCTTGTTTTGTTTAAGCTATATCAATGCTGTAGCACATGGCAGATATAGAAACACAAGGCTTCACTGCTGACCCATCTGGAACAATGAGGTCAGACAACCTGTAGATTGAAGCTGGAGGCCAAATCCCACAATGCCCGCTGTGGCCAGGAACAATATAGGAAGGTCTGACACCAGAAGTGAAACATATTAAAAGGAATGACAAAACAGAGAGAGAGAGAGAGAGAGAGAGAGAGAGAGAGAGAGAGAGACCCCGACTGTTATTAGGCCATAATGGAGACAGAAATGAATGCCCATAGTCTTAAAGTCTTATTGGCATTCCCCAGTCTGTGTGTCTCTCTTTTTTTGGTCATTCCTTTTAATGTGTATCACTGCCTGGTGTTCTTGTGGAGAGTCAGGTGTCAGCACAGAACTGAGACAGGGGGCACAGATGTTTTCCACAGCCAGAGGAAGTGAAATGCAGGGCAGGACTCAGTAACTCCAGCTATACTCCAAATACCCTGCTCAGGTTAATTGATCTGCAGCCTGCCAAAGAAAGGAAAGGCAGAGAGAAGGGGTTTCACACTGTCTGCAAGAACCAAAGTCTTAGGCCTTCTCTGATATTCTCTGATATACACTGCATGCTCTTCTCAAGGTTGGAAGAGACCTCAGGTGGTCATCTAGTCCAATTCCCTGCTCAACGCAGGACCAATTCATAACTAAATCATCCCAGACAGGGCTTTGTCAAGCCTGACCTTAAAAACCTGTGAAGAAGGAGATTCCACCACTTCCCTAACCCATTCCAGTGTTCCACCACCCTCCTAGTAAAAAAGTTTTCCCTAATATCCAACCTCAACCTCCCCAACTGCAACTTGAGACCATTACTGCTTGTTCTGTCATCAGGTACCACTGAGAACAGTCTAGATCCATCCTCTTTGGAACCCCCTATCAGGTAGTTGAAAGCAGCTATCAAATCCTCCCTCATTCTTGTCTTCTACAGACTAGCAAGCCCAGTTAACTCAGCCTCTCCTCATAAGTCATGTGCTTCAACTCCCTAATCATTTTTGTTGCCCTCCGCTGGACTCTTTCCAATTTTCCCACATCCTTCCTGTAGTTTGGGGCCCAAAACTGCACACAGTACTCCAGATGAGGCCTCACCAATGTCGAATAAAGGGGAATGATCACATCCCTCCATCTGCTGGCAATGTCCCTACTTATACAGTCCAAAATGTCATAAGCCTTCTTGGCCACAAGGGCACACTGTTGACTCATATCCAGCTTCTCATCCACTGTAATCCCTAGGTCCTTTTCTGCAGAACTGCTTCCTAGTCATTCAGTCCCTAGTCCGTAATAGTGAATGGGATTCTTCCGTCTTAAGTGCAGGACTCTGCACTTGTCCTTGTTGAACCTCAACAGGTTTCTTTTGGCTCACTCCTGTAACTTGTCTAGGTCCCTTTGTATCCTAGCCCTACCCTCCAGTATATCTACCACTCCTCCCAGTTTAATGTCATCTGTAAACTTGCTGAAAGTGCAGTCCATGCCATCATCCAGATCATTAAATTAACATATTGAACAAAACCGACCCCAGGACCGACCCTTGGGACACTCTGCTTGAAACCGGCTGCCAACTAGACATGGAGCCATTGATCACTACTCATTGACCCCAACGATCTAGCCAGCTTTCTATTCACTTTATATTCCATTCATCTAGCACATACTACTTTAACTTGCTGGCAAGAATACTGTGGGAGACCATATCAAAAGCTTTGCTAAAGTCAAGGAACACCACATCCACTGCTTTCCCCTCATCCACAGAGCCAGTTATCTCCTCATAGAAGGTAGTTAGGTTAGTCAGGCATGACTTACCCTTGGTGAATCCATACTGACTGTTCCTGATCACTTTCCTCTCCTTTAAGTGCTTCAGAATTGATTCCTTGAGGACTTGGCTCCATGATTTTTCCAGGATCTGGAGGTGAGGCTGACTGGCCTGTAGTTCCCCAGATCTTCCTCCTCCTCCCCTTTTTTAAAAGATGGGAATGACATTAGCCTTTTTCCAGTCATCCAGGACATCCCCCAATCACCATGGGTTTTCAAAAGATAATGTCCAATGGCTCTGCAATTACATTCGCCAACTCCTTGAGCATCCTCGGATGCAGTGCATCCAGCCCCATGGACTTGTGCTCATCCAGTTTTTCTAAATAGTCACGAACCACTTCTTTCTCCACAAAGGCCTTGTCACCTCCTCCCCATACCATGCTGCCCAGTGCAGCAGTCTGGGAGCTAACCCTGTTCGTGAAGACAGAGGCAAAAAAAGCACTGAGTACTTCAGCTTTTTCTACATTCTCTGTCACTAGGTTGCCTCTCTCATTCGGTAAGGGGCCCACACTTTCTTTGACTTTCTTCTTGTTGCTAACATACCTGTAGAAACCCTTCTTGTTACTCTCAACATCTATTGCTAGCTGCAACTCCAAGCGTGATTGAGCCTTCCTGATTTCATGCCTGCATGCCTGAGCAATATTTTTATACTCCTCTCTTGTCATTTGTCCAATCTTCCACTTCTTGTAAGCTTCTTTTTTTAATTTAAGATCAGCAAGGATTTCACTGTTACGGCAGGAGACCAGCTTGGCTTATTTACTATTCTTTCTACACATCGGGATGTTTTTTTCCTGCAACCTCAAGGTTGATTATTTAAAATACAGCCAGCTCTCCTGGACTCCTTTTCCCCTCATGTTATTCTCCCAGAGGATCCTGCCCATCAGTTCCCTGAGGGAGTCAAAGTCTGCTTTTCTGAAGTCTAGGGTCCGTATTCTGCTGCTCTCCTTTCTTCCTTGTGCCAGGATCCTGAACTCGATCAGCTCATGGTCACTGCCTCCCAGGTTCCTATCCACTTTTGCTTCTCCTACTAATTCTTCCTGGTCTGTGAGCAGCAGGTCTAGAAGAGCTCTGCCCCCAGTTTGTTCCTCCAGCACTTGGACCAGGAAATTGTCCCCTACAGTTTTCAAAAACTTCCTGGATTGTCTGTGCACTGCTATATTGCTCTCCCAGCAGATATCAGGGTGATTCAAGTCTCTCATGAGAACCAGGGCCTGCGGTCTAATAACTTCTGCTAGTTGCCAGAAAAAAGCCTCGTTCACCTCACCCCCCTGGTCTAGTGGTCTATAGCAGACTCCCACCACAACATCACCCTTGTTGCTCACACTTCTAAACTTAATCCAGAGATGGTCAGGTTTTTCTGCACTTTCAAACCGGAGCTCTGAGCAGTCATACTCCTCTCTTACATACAATGCAACTCCCTTATCTTTTCTGCCCTGCCTGTCCTTCCTGAACAGTTTATATCCACCCATGACAGTACTCCAGTCATGTGAGTTATCCCACCAAGTCTCTGTTATTCCAATCACATCATAGTTCCTTGACTGTGCCAGGACTTCCAGTTCTCCCTGCTTGTTTCCCAGGCTTCTTGCATTTGTGTATAGGCACTTAAGATAACTCATTGATTGTCCTGCTCTCTCAGTCTGAGACAGGAATCCTCCCTCTTACAGTCTCCTACTCGTGCTTTCTCCTGGTATCTCATTTCCGCACTTACCCCAGGGCTTTGGTCTCCTTTCCCCAGTGAACCTAGTTTAAAGCCTCCCTCACTAGGTTAGCCAGCCTGCTTGTGAAGATGCTCTTCCCTCTCTTTATTAGGTGGAGCTCATCTCTCTTTAGCACTTCTCCTTCTTGAAACACCATCCCATGGTCAAAGAACCCAAAGCCTTCTCTCCGACACCACCTGCATAGCTATTTGACGACTTCCACAATTCGACAGTCTCTACCCAGGCCTCTTCCCTGCACAGGGAGGATGGATGAGACCACCACTTGTGCCTCAAACTCCTTATAGTTTATAGTGAGCTGCTCCAGCCAAATGAAGACAGAACACTAGGCCTGTGGTGGCGTTCTCAATCTTACAGAGGGTATCATTTGGATATGAAAAATCTATCCAATGAGCAGACTCAGCAAATGCAAGTAGATGTGGTTACCCAATAATCTGGTCCTACTCTAATAGATTCCCCAAGAAGGGGAAAATAATTCTTAAAAAACTAGCAGTGCAATTAAAGTATTTATCCTAAAAACAATATTCATACTAAAAATGGGATTTTTTTTTAAATTGTAAAAAGAACAGGAGTACTACTTGTGGCACCTTAGCGAGACTAACAAATTTATTTCAGCATGAGCTTTCGTGAGCTACAGCTCACTTCTTCGGATGGCTGTAGACAATGGATCGTGTGGTGTGTCCTGGATGGAAGCTGGAGGCATGTAGGTAAGTATAGCGGTCAGTGGGTTTCCGGCACAGGGTGGTGTTTATGTGACCATCGCTTATTAGCACAGTAGTGTCCAGAAAATGGACCGCTTGTGTGGATTGGTCTAGGCTGAGGTTGATGGTGGGATGGAAATTGTTAAAATCACAGTGGAATTCGAGGGCTTCTTTTCCATGGAGTCCAGATGATGAAGATGTCATCAATGTAGCGCAAGTAGAGCAAGGGCGTTAGAACAATGCTTCCTTAGCGCTCGTTCCCTAAGTCAGCCATAAAGATGTTGGCATACTGGGGGAGATGCGGGTACTCATAGCAGTGCCACTGACTTGAAGGTATATTTTGTCCCCAAATGTGAAATAGCGTGGGTGAGGACAAAGTCCAGTCACCAGGTTAGCCGTGATATTATCGGGGATATTATTCCTGATGGCTTGTAGTCCATTTTTGTGTGGAAAGTTGGTGTAGAGGGCTTCCACATCCATAGTGGCCAGGATGGTGTTTTCTGGAAGATCCCCAATGGATTGTAGTTTCCTCAGGAAGTCAGTGGTGTCTCGAAGATAACTGGGGGTGCTGGTAGCATAGGGCCTGAGGAGAGAGTCCACACAGCCAGACAATCTTGCTGTTTTAAGGTGCCAATGCTTAAGATGATGGGGCATCCAGGATTTCCAGGTTTATGGATGTTGGGTAGCAAACAGAATATACCTGGTCGTGGTTCTAGGCATGGGTCTGTACAGATCTGTTCCTGTGCTTTCCTCAGGGAGTTTTCTGAGCACATGGTATAGTTTCT
The DNA here is from genome assembly GCF_025201925.1 of Gopherus flavomarginatus. Taxonomy (NCBI): domain Eukaryota; kingdom Metazoa; phylum Chordata; order Testudines; family Testudinidae; genus Gopherus; species Gopherus flavomarginatus. The sequence goes on along the minus strand of NC_066618.1, from coordinate 246,601,613 downwards.
TTTGGTAATAATCAGAGGGTAATGGCCTGTAGAATGTGGAGTTAAGAGAGCTGCCTAGCAGCCTCTTGTTCGTATTCCGACCTATTCATGATGACGACAGCGACTCCTTTGTCAGCCTTTTTGATTATGATGTCAGAGTTGTTCTTGAGGCTGTTGATAACCTAAGCCATGCTGAACACAAGGCTATGGGGAAAGTGATGTTGCTTTTCCACAATTTCAGCCCATGCACGTTGACGGAAGTAATCTATGTAGAAGTCCAGTCTGTTTCAACCCTCAGGAGGAGTCCATGCAGAATCCTTCTTCTTATAGCATTGGCAGGAAGGATTCTGTGGGTTAGTATGTTGTTCAGAGGTGTGTTGGAAGTATTCTTTGAGTCAGAGACGGCGAAAGTAGGATTCTAGGTCACCACAGAACTGTATCAGGGACTTAAAACACAGTCCCCATTGCTCAGCTGAGTGGAAAGTTTCAATGTTGTGTAACAATCTGACTGGGGTAGAAGATTTACAGTTCAGATGGGTGCATTCCTTGGGAGAGAATTACATGGTTTGAAACTGAATCCTCTTCAGCTAGCCACTCAAATCGCAGCTTTGATTAAGACATTTTCAGTATTTTGAACTCCTACAAATTTTATCACGAGGCTTGTGAAATCCGTTATTCTTCACATCCCAGACCCTTTGCTACATGATTACATGAGAATTTCAGCTTTCAGATAATAAATAATAATATTTAAAAGAAATCTAGTCAAAGTTTGGAGAGAAACTTGGAAGCATGAATCTGAAAAGCTCAAAAACAAGGCAAATAAAGAACCCAACATTCTTTATTTTTAAAAAAAATCTCGTGTTTTTTAAGCTAATCGTATTGTTTTGAGTGCCTGATACTAGCCTTTTGGCAATCCTACATTGTACAAGTGGTATTAATCCAAGCTGCCTCATTAACAATACTGACAAGTTTGTGTGTGCTGACAACAGATGGAAACCAAGAAATGACTTGCATACACAAATGTTTAGTGAGTGGTTGCACCGTATTACACGGAGTCTGTGGATTTTACTCCTAGTTTTCGACAGATAAATTTCATTCTGCAAACACAAGCACTCATACATCAGCACCTTAGATAATGGCAAGAGGCCCCTTTAGATCACTGCAAACAAGAGCTTGTGTGACTCTAGAGAACTACAGAGAATCAGTGCTAGTTTTGTGCTTTGAAGACTGAGTTTCAAGTATGGCTATTGTCCCACTTTTCAGTAAAAATTCAAGCCTATCCCCCCCACCCCCCCAATAGTTTTTGGAATGTTTCATTTAGAAGACAAGAGGAGGGTGACCAGGAAGCAGAGAGATAGCACGGTGCAAGGAAGGAAAGAAACCAAAACAGCACATACTTCTTTGATTCTCACATAGCACCCTGGTCTCTGACAAGCACGATATAACGTAATCATTTTAAAAGATGGGCTATTTAAAATAGCATCTGTGCACAACTGATGTTTTGTACTCATGCCAAGAAAACACAGTTACCCAAAATCATTATACAGGCCACGTTCTCCATCCTGGCCTCTGAAGCTTCCTTTCAAAGGCACATTGCAACAACAAGAATTAGCTAAAGAAACTTTGTGGGCTGAGTTTTTGCTGGGCAGTCTCAGAGTCACATTTTGAAAATTCAGTCATTAGCTGTATGTATGAAATAGCATATACAATAATTTGTATACACAGATGATGGGTAACCGCCCCCACCCACTCACAAGAAACTGCACATGTGCAAAGGGAGAATGGGTTAAGGAGCCTTTGAAAATGTGGCCAATAGAGACTAGGGGTTAGATTTACAGTTCCTAAATAAAAGGATTAATGTGGTTAGACCTTGTGGTTAATTGCTTGCACCAATTTATCAAAGATCTTATCTGAACTACCACCCACAGTCCTTCCTACTCCAACCTACTGCAGGATATGGACAGGAAGGGTAAGCAGACTATCCCTCCGCTCCATAATCTTTCAGAGTGGTAAGGAAGATACTACTTAATTTGGTCCAAAAAAGTGTGTTTGTGGGAGGAAGATTTCCTAATATACTTTGCACGCTGGGGTTTCAGAGTCAGAGTCCTACCAAGTGGAAGGGTTACAGCAGAGAGAGAATTTCTGAGCCCCACTGCTGCATAAGAAGCTGGCTACCTGACTTACCAAAGGATCCTGCGGCAGGATTTGAGGGTGTAATGGACCGACCAGATTAAAAAACCAAAATACTATTAGTTGCTTTTTTAATTTATTAAAATTAGTGTGGCTCCTTTAGGGCTCTTTTCCAGTCAAACAAGGCTTGAAGAATTCTTCTGAGCTGTCTCACTTTGAGATTGTCTCTTCTGGATGGATTCACTTAGACAATAGCACTAGCTCTCTAGGATCCTGCTGAACCCGAACTCGTAAATTACGGCTATGGTTCAGAAAGCTCAAATACAGCCAAATCACATGGGTTTCAAGCTTGGCGCAAACTGTTTGACCAACCCTGATTAGATGTTTCCCATTTCAAAGAATAAAGGTTGTTGGGGATAAGCAGAATTTATCTTCCACCATAAACTATAGCCAAGAACAGATCTTTTTTGAAAAAGACAAAAATAGTTTGTGCCAAATTCAGCCCTGAACTAAAGGAGTGCAACTTGTATTCATTTCAGCAGGCATTGATCAGAGCTCACCTTGGTTCCAAGGCTCCAGTTTTTTCACACAGATAGGTCTCACAGTGGTTCTCAGACTTTTGTACTGGTGACCCCTTTCATATACCAAGCCTCTGAGTACAACCCCCCCCCATATAAATGAAAAACACTTTTTAATATATTTACCACCATTATAAATGCTGGAGGCAAAGCAGGGGTTAGGGTGGAGACTGACAGCTCGCGACACCCCATGTAATAACCTTGTGACCCCCTGAGGGGTCCTGACCCCCAGTTTGAGAACCCCTGGTCTAACATTAGCTTTGGAGAACTTACTGCTCTAGGCAGCTGCCATCCCAGTTCCATCACAGTAGTGACCCTGTGTGCAAATTTTCAGACACAAAGCCATGCACAATGAATCCTGTAATCTCTCTCTTCCTGGCTGCATCTCTTCCCTCTATCTTAGCACCCCACCATCCCCAACACAGTGTTCTGGGTTCATCTCCAATCCTCCAGCAACCTCTTCTCTCATCAGTGGCCGTTCGAGTGCTGAGGCGAATACTGATTGTTCACGGATTAGCTTAATGAACTGCAAAACCATCCCTTAAAAAGTAGCAAGAAATTCCATGTAGCAGCTCTCTCTTATTATCAAGGATCATGCCATCAATTGATTATCTTCACCTTAGAAAATTAAGAACAGTTAAAAGCTGAAAACATCACAAGATGACACACAGTAAACCTTCCCCCATTTTATTTTATGTTAAAAAAATCTGTTAAAAAACTAGTTATTCAGGATGCACAATTAAGCATATGAAACTTAGGAAATGTACAGTTTCCCATGCATCTTTAATTTTGCCTCACTATGTGTCCATCCTGAACACTGAATAAGACAGAGAACCCGTGGAAAAACTGTGTGAGAGCATATAACTAAAAAGACTATTACATAACCACAAGGCACTAGAATTAAGGTTGCCCAGGCAATCATAAATCAGGTATTTCTTAGGTTTTGAGAGCTTGGCTTTGTAATCCCCTGCAACTTCACTCCCTCAGACCCAATATCCACTCCTCACCCCCTCAGGCATCTTATGGGGCAGGAGCTCCTCCAACTCCCCTTATCAAAAGGGGACTAGGCTTCCCTCAACAATCTTCTCAACCCAATTCATAGCACTAGCCTCCCACACCCCTCACCCCTCTAGGATAACAGCCTTCTCCTATTCATTGCCAGTTAATATAGTCCTGTAGCCTCAGTAAGAAAAGACTGTACAGTGATGAATGTTCAGGGTTCAAGTCCTGCAGGGGGCAAGAGGAGGGGTTGTTACAAGTGTACATAAACACAATTAGTTTTTATCTTTTTTATTTAAAAACCACCAAGGACACAGGTGAGCAAACTATGGCCTGTGGGCCACATCTGGCCCACGGAACCCTCCTGCCCGGCCCGAGCGGCTCACCCCTGGCTTTTCTCCCTCCACCACAGCCTTAGCTCACTGTGCCACGGGTGCAATGCTCTGGGCGGCTGGGCAGGGCAGCTGCAAAGCCGAAGCCTGCGTGGTAGCGTGGCTCGCTCCAGCTGGGCAGCACAACTGCCTGTTCTGGTGCTCTGCGCAGTGCAGCTGTAATGCTGCCAGTCACCAGTGCTCCAGGCAGCGCGGTAAGGGGGCAGGGAACAGGGGGAGTTGGATAGAGGGCAGGGGAATTCGGGGGGTTGTCAGCGATGGTGTGTGGATAGGGGTTGGGGTGGTCAGAGGGTGGGGAAGAAGGGAGTTGATTGGGGCAGGGGTCCCATGGGGACAGGCAGGAAGGAGAGGCAGGGGCGGTGGATGGGGAGTCAGGGGCAGGGGTTCCAAGGGTGATCAGTGAGAAGGAGTGGTTGGATGAGGCAGGAGTCTCAGGTGGATGGTCAGGAATGAGAGGAGGGTTTGATGGGTCAGTCAGGGGTCTGGGGGAGGTCAGGAGAGGCATGGATGGGGCAGGGTTCCCGGAGGGGCCATCAGGGGATGAGAAGCAGGGGAGGTCAGATGGGGGCAGGGGCCAGACCACACCTGACTATTTGGGGAGGCACAACCTGTCCCTAACTGGCCCTCCATACAATTTTGGAAACCTGATGTGGCCCTCAGGCCAAAAAGTTTGTCCACCCCTGGTTTAATGCAACATGCTGGCTTTTTGGGGTTGGAGGGAGGGAGAATGGCAGAATACAGGAGAAAGAAGGGGTTGCTAAATGCTGAAGGTCATAATTAAATATTCCTCTAATTTGAAATAAATTAATAGGCATTGAGTGCAAATTGCCTGCCCTTCTCAAAAAGGGAGAATTACGAAAGACGTGAATATGAAGCTGATCAGACTAAATTTCTAGAACACCGTTTTCTGAGCTCTGTTTCACCCACATTGTCCTCAGATCCCATTCTAGGAGTTCAGAGACTCTAGGGGTGAATTTTAGTTGTGATTTAACCATGAGCTATGTTGGTGTCTATAGTTGAGGAGTAAACAAATGATATTCCATGTCATTAAAGTATCAGTCCCTCCTTTTTGTCATTGTTTTTCATTGAAAATACAGGTAACTCTTCAATGTACATTTGGAAGAGACTTTGAAATACAGCAACCTTGTAAAATTCTGTCTGCTGTGCTATTTATTTATTTATTGGGGGGGCGGGGGGCAGCGTGCTTACAGTTTGTTAATTTTGTAGACTGGTCACTATATTAGCTATTATGGCAGGAATTAGTAGAAGAATAGATGTTATGCCTGTGTTGGTAAGTTTTAATTGCAGCCATGACTGCAAAACACATGTGCACACTATGTAGACCAGGGGTAGGCAACCTATGGCATGCATGCCAAAGGCGACACACGAGCTGATTTTCAGCAGCACTCACACTGCCCAGGACCTGGCCACCAGTCCGGGGGCTCTGCATTTTAATTTAATTTTAAATAAAGCTTCTTAAACATTTTAAAAACCTTCTTTACTTTACATACAATAGTTTAGTTGTATATTATAAACTTATAGAAAGAAACCTTCTAAAAATGTTAAAATGTATTACTGGCATGCAAACCCTTAAATTAGAGTGAATAAATGAAGACTCAGCACACCACTTCTGAAAGGTTGCCAAACCCTGATGTAGACAGACAGTTCCATGTTGGGCTCCACACTTTAAGAAAGAGACAAATTGGAGAGAGTTTAGAGGAGAGCAACAAAAATGATGAAAGGTTTAGAAAAAACTTGGATTTACGAGGAAAGGTTTAAAAATACTGGGCATATTTAGTCTTGAGAAAACAAGACTGAGAAGGGACCTGATAACAGTCTTCAAATATGTTAATGTTATATAGAGGACAGTTATCACTTGTTCTCAGTGTCTACTGATGGCAGGACAAGAAGTAATGGACTTAATCTGCAGCCAGAGAGATTCAGGTTAGATAGTAGAAAGTTCTTCCTAACTGTAGGGATGGTAAAACTCTGGAATAGGCTTCCAAGAGAGATTTTGAAATTTGATCATTGGAGGTTTTTAAGAGCAGGTGGGACATACACCTGTCAGGGATGGTCTAGGTTGACTTGGTCCTGCTTCAGCACAGACGGTTGGACTTGATGACCTCTTAAGGTCCCTTGCAGCCCTACATTTCTATGATCTTATGTTTGAAAACTTGGCCTGTAACTTTCTAGTAACTCAGAGAAAAACGGATTAAGTCTTTTCCTTCTCCTGCACTGTGCAGTGTTTCTTCAGAGCAAGTGAAATCCTGGCTCCTAATCTGGTGTGATATGAAGGATGTTATGACATCTTTACTTAGTGTAAACTGCTTCAGAAGTAGCCTGTGAGGCCTGCAAAATTGGCAAGTATCCGTTCCACCTTTCTCGGATGTGGGGAACCTAGAAATGTCAAGGCTAATCTCAGCTTTAAGATAAACAAAAAATGGTTTCTAATTATTTGCCATGTAAAGATATAATTGAAATGTTTGTTTTTTAAAAAGAGGCTTGAGTTGCAAGACTGAACGGCCACCATCAGAGTTTTTTGACAGCTATGGAAACCATGGCTATAGGTCCCTTGCTCTTCAGAAGAGCCCAGATCAGTTTGTGATTGTGGGTATTGGTGCCATGCAGGCTCCACTCATGGCACTCACATACCTGCCAAGTGCCTGAAATGCCTCACCTGGAATGGCAATTGCTTACTTGCTTCATTTTGTGGTGTTGAGGGCATTACTAATGCAAGGCTGCAAGGTTTCTACAATTTCTGCCTCTGTGAAACGGAGAGAATACTTGCCTGTCTCATGGGTAAAGTAAAGAGCTTTTGGATCCTCTTTACTCTGGAAAGTTTTATATAAGAACTTGCATATCAGGGACTTAAAAATGGTAGCAGGTGTGGGGAGCACATTCTCTCCCCCCCCCCCACTTCTGCTAAAAGCATAAGGAGAGCTTTCCTTCTTCTCACTGGCTTGGGTAAACAGTGCTCCCACCCCACTCCCCATCCTCCTGGCCTAAAAGCTCATCTTCCTGTTTCGATCTACCTTCAGCCTCTGTATGTTATATTGGGGGAAGGAGGTGGAATCAGAAAGATACTGCTCAGGTCACTCACATCAGTGAAAAACATCCCTTGGAGTGGTACTTGGAACTCAGCTGCTACGCGAGGGGTAGGTAAACTTTTTGGCCTGAGGGCCACATCAGGGTTCCGAAACTGTATGGAGAGCCAGGTAGGGAAGGCTGTGCCTCCTCAAACAGCCTGGCCCCTGCCTCCTCCCACTTCCCATTCCCTGACTGCCCCCCTCAGGACCCTGATCCATCCAACCCCCTCTGCTCCTTGTCCCCCCAACCACCCCCTTCTGGGATCCTCTGCCCCAACCGCCCCCCCCCCCAGGACCCCACCCCCATCCAACCCTCCTGCTTCCTGTCCCTGACTGCCCAGACCCCTATCCACACCTCTGACAGGCCCCCTGGGACTCCCAAGCCTATCCAATCACCCCCTGCTCCCTGTCCCCTGACTGCCCCCTAGGACCCGCTGCCCCTTATCCAACTCCGCCGCTCTTCACCCCCTTACCAGGACTGGAAGCTGCGCTGCCTGGCCAGAGCCAGCTATGCTGCCCAACAGGAGCTCGCAGCCCCGCTGCCCAGAGCGGGAGAGAGGCCAGGGGCTAGCCTCCCAGGCCGGGAGCTCACGGGCCAGGCAGGAGCATCCCATGGGCCAGATGTGGCCCGCGGGCCGTAGTTTGCCCATCTCTGCATTAAACAAAAGAAAAAATAAAATAAAAACAAAAACAAGCACCCTAAAAGGTTATATGAAGCGGAAAACTTGGTTTCTTGAACAATTGACATTCAATTGTGTGAAGATTCACACAAACACTGCACATTTCACCAATTATTCTACTTCAAGCATAGCTGAACACACAGGCACTTAACCACCCTTCCTTCTCTTCCTCCCCCCCGCAAAACACCCGTACAAAAGAAGCAGCCAACATTGATGGAATGATGCAGAACGTATAGCAAATGGTGAATAATGCCAGTTTGTTGGGTTTTTAAAACAACCTTTATGACAATGTTTCCACTTTAAGAAGGAAATATTAAGCCCTATTTAAGTCAATGAGAGTTTTACCATCAGTAGGGACAGAATTTCACCCTATGTACATAATGTAGAATTTCATTCATTCATCTATTCAATTACAGATCTTTAGGTAAAGGAAACAGCTCCTTTGACTGGAGTATACTATTTCAACTCTGTTGCCCAAACTTACAGACTAAGGGCATGTCTACACTTGCCATTTAAAGCGGAAAAAGTCCCTTTTATTGCGCAAAAAACATGGGAGCGCCTACACTTGCCAGTGACTTTTTGCAGTGAAATTCAGAAGTTTCACTGCAAACAGAAAACCACCTCCATAAGAGATGCACAGCTCTTACAGGTGATGCTTTTGTGGTGATCTGCAAGTGAAGACACATCCTTCCTGTTTACAAAGTTTTTAGCCTCCTGAGGATATCCCCACAGTGCCGAGGTGAGCACTCTGGCCAGCAGCTCTGCTGCTCTGTTGCCAGATAAACAGATATCCATTCCTCCCCCTGTAAAGCCCCCGGAACTTTGAAACTCTTCCTGTTGTCTTGGCAAGTGCTCACTTATCTGGCCGGGTGACAATTCCCACTCTGGATCCCCTACTTGAAGCAATACTGAACCACTGGAGCTAATCAGTGTATGGGGAGAGGAGGCTGTGCAGGATGCCCCGGGTCCCTGCACAGGCTCCTCTCCTCAAACACTGATCAGCCCCCAGTAGTCAGCTCCCCATCCCACAAGACCCACCATCAAAATCGAGAGAACTGCCCTCAGTGCGCTGCTCTCACTGGTGATGGAAGTGCTGCAAATGTAAACACTCTCTGACTCCTGTGGAAGTGAGTGAGTACACAAAACAGAACTTTTCTTTCACCAGTTCACTATCATTGTTGAAACAGACAGTGCAAAAACTCTGCAAGTGCAGAAGCAATATGTATAGCTTGACTTAGATTCACCACAAACACAAAGATGGTGGTTATCTTTGCTCTCTGAAGACAAGAGTGGTAGCTGAGTGTGTACAAACTTTCAGGTCCTGACAAAGCCTGACAATGCAATGAGGACGCTCTTTGGAAGCATGGATGAAATCCTAAAAATAATGCCCTCTTCACGCTAACCTCAATAATTTCAATGAAACAGTCAGTCACTGAGTTCAGCCTAGCAATCAGAGTACAAAAAAGGTTTAAAAATACCCACACCACAAGAACTTGTTCTGAACATTTTTCATGGTAACACTTTCAGTTATGGTTAACTTTTTGGAGCCATATAAAAAACAAACCACAACATGACTGCCACCATCGAGAAACTAATCACCTGATTTACTAAAATCAGAGGGAAAACTGTTAAAAGTCTGACTGTTAAATAAGTAAGTATTAGGAGAATGGGTTGGAAATTATTTTCTATTTTACATTGAGTTTCCATGCAGCCAGGGTAGCATACAATCTCTCTCAGACCCCTGATCACTACTGCAATTGGTTCAGAAATGCCATTCTCTACTAAGCTTCTCATTATATTTCATGCTTATCCTTCATAACACCGTTGGTCTTGTGTATTTATTATTTATTTGTATCATCAGAGCACTCAGGAATATCAATCATGGACCAGGACACTACCATGTTAGGCACAGTACAAAGATGATCCTTGCCCCAAAAAGAGTTTTCAACCAATGCTGTAATAGCCTGGTAAGATATATTTGAAAGTAAAAAGTAAAAAGTAATTTTTAAATATAAAATTCAGTCTATACATCAAAAGAAGTGCTTCTCATCGTAACATTTCATCCAGCTGTGTAATGCATCTTTTCCCTTTAACAAAAAAACACCAGTCTGTTACAAAAATCCTGAACTACAGACATCTTGCATTTCCTAGGAACAAGAAAAGTCTTATTGTATTATAAAATGTAATTTATAGTTAGAGGGTAAATGTTTAGTAACAATAGGAGCTAGTTGTTATAATCCTGGATTGATTTCCTCATGAAAAAACCACACAGAAACACTTTGCATGGTAATTTTATAGCATTTGCTGTAAGACTAAAAAGAACTTCAGTTTAGTGGAAGAGTTCTTGTGTACAGGAGAACATCAAGATCAGAATGAAAGTCACATCTATTTCAAAAAGTTCTTAATATAAAGCAATTGCATGGTAATGTAGCATTGGGGACAATCTGAAAGCAGAAGAGTGTGGGCAAACGTGTGCTTTCTTCTGTTCTCATTGGTGGACTTAAAGTGAAAACATTTTTCAGAATGGTAGTGTGTTAGTCTGTATCAACAAAAACTAGGAGTCATCCTTGTGGCACCTTAACAAATTTCTTTGGGCATAAGCCAAATAAATTTAAGTGAAACAGACATTTATACCAGTTCTCAAGGACAAGACAGCGTACAAAGCGTATTTGTTAGGCAAATAAGCGAACTTACTGATACTGTCAAGCAGAAGCTGCTCCCTGACGTCAGCTCACACTATCTACTGGAGTGGGGAAACGGGGACAGCCTTATAAGCAAGCATCCTTACCACTGCCAGGTTTTAAAGGCTGAGGAGGAGAAGATTATTGATTTCCAGCATTTTATTTCTAGTGTAGGTGTCCTTGAGGATGCAAGGTTCTTAATGGGGCCTTCACCTTCTGCTGGACTTTTGCAGTTTGCCTTTTCTTTTGGGAAAGGAATACTGTATTTGTCTTAAAGTTAGGGATGGGAAATTGGACAATAATATTTCATACTCAGATGTTAGTACAGAGTCTTGTAGAAACACTGCCAATGCAAAGGGCATTGGAAGATAGGGACACTACTCTTCAGTTTATGCTGTTTAACCCGCGGTTGGTGGCGAGTGAGGTTATCATTATCTACACTGAATCATAGATACAGCCTTCAATTTTGTCTTTCGGAGTCCTGGTAGGAGGATTCAGCTAGTTCAGCTGGCTCTGCTTTAACTAGGCTTGTTCTGGACAGGTACTCTGTGCAACATGAGAGCAGCTCAGGAAGGTGATTATGTTATTTGCACAGAACTTCCAAGATTTTGTTGTGTTTGCCTGGTCTGAGAGATCATAGCAGGGGTTAAGACTGAACCAGACTCTCATTTGTGTGCTGGGGCAATTCAAAAATTTAGTTATAGTTAGTTCATTGTCATTCTTCCAACACCACCAGGTGCAGAGGGCAGAAGTCAAAACAGAACTAGCCATCCCTATCCTGGGCTTGTTTTTCCAGGCCTTTTATATTCAAATGCAATAATGCCACTTCAGCTATTACTGTGCTACTGAGTGTGCCTTTAGATCAACCTGTCTCTTGCCCTGCGGTGGCCAAAGAAATGCTTAGGTAGCCTATCATTGGGCATTCTTAAAAGATGTCCCAAAATGGTCTCTCTTCTATATTACTTGGATTACTGCAGGTAATTGCGCACACATATTTTTTTAATATATATTATATATATGGTTAAGGTTCTAATTATCTGATGGACTGCTTCTCTACTTAGCCTGCCAATCCAGATGCCCAGTTCAGCAGTGCAGCCTCTGCTACAAGTCCTTAGATTTCTTTGGGATATCCATGAAAGCAGGATAATTTCCCCGACTCTACAATTTGCTATCTCCACTAATCTGAAAGTCAAAGTTTAAACTTCGAATTATAGTTGTCGCTGTTTGTTCCACTTTCATTGTGTGTCTCATGCTCTATGATTTGAGATTTAATAAATAGAGACAGTAATCATTGTCTGACTGCATCCTATTTAAGTGTGTATTATATCTCTTCACACTACCAGACACAGTACCCAGACTGAGCTGTTCTGATCCTAGACAGATTTCAGAATAGTGAAATTCTAGTCTTCAGAAAAATTGGGTAGATAGTTCAACTTTCATCATCCCTTGAATTTCAGGTAACATACGGACAAATGTTGAAAGATTATTATACTAATGTGGGGTCTCTAACAAAGAATTTGGTAAATACTCTGAACTCGGAATAGACAAATGTGTACTGAAGTTCAGTGCCAACAGTATAAAGAGACCAAAGTTGTTGTTGTCTCACACAAAAAGCTGGATTAGTTGGAAGAACCAAGGCACAAAAATATAAATCACAGGCATTTAATTAGGTGCAAAGGGTTTAAGGAAGGTGAGGAAAGTGGTAAGTCATATGACAAGCCAAACAAAAATGCATTCAACTACACAGTTCTGTTATTTCAACAACTTTCATTGGTAATAAATAAGAAGTAGGTAAAAAAGTGGTGCTTTTAGTGTGTGAAGACACTGTAAACGTTCAAAAAGTGTCCCACCAAGGAGCCATAAAGGCTGAACTCTGATCCCACCTTCAAAAATCAATCTCAGAGAGGTTCTTAGAGCTAACATCCTTGAAAAGCTTGGTATAAAGTGAATTAGTCTCTAAAGCTCACTCGCTGTGAAGTCACTGCAGACAGGAAATGAGTGGTTCAAAATGAGTTTCTGGCAGTTTTGTCGGGTCCATATTAATGTGGGGTTTTCAGAAGCCCCAAGTAAAACTGATGACAAGAAGCTGCAGAAATCTTTGCCGAATTTGCTCAAACAGCTGACAGATGTATTTGGAAGGAGCTAGTTTTCTAGTTTGACCCAGACAGACAAAGCGGCATTTTTTTTTTTTGTGGGAGGCAAGACAGACATAAGAACGGCCAAACTGGGTCAGACCAATGGTCCATCTAGCCCAGTATCCTGTCTGACAGTGGCCAGTACCAAATGCTTCAGATGGAATTAACAGAACAGGCAATTATCAAGCAGCCTATTCCCTGTTGTCCAGTTCCAGCTTCTGGTAGTTGGAAGTTTAGAGTTACTCAGAGCATGAGGTTGTGTAAAATGGTCCACAAGGACTCCTGAGTTGGGATAGAGTATTGTACCTTGGTTTTCAGCAACATTCTAAAGCCCGTGTCTCATTTTAGGTCTTCAGTACTTTACTATTCCAACTCCCTCTTAGCCTTCCTAAATTTCCATCTTGCCTTTGAGCATCCATAGTCAATGTCCTTTTCTGTTGGCTTACTTTTAATTATTTGAATGTCACCTCTGACTTGACTAAGTCTTGCCAAGAATGGTTTTATTCATGCCTTCCTTTTCATCTTCTGTGATCCAGTTATAGTAAACTAAGCATGGAAGCTACTTAAGTGTAAGTTTTCTCCATAAATATCCAGACATTTATTTTAGATTTGTTTCATGTATGCTAATCAATTCTCCATAAGCAAATGTATACAATTTTGAGACACTAAATTTAAAAGAACCTGATTTATAAAATGGCTTGTTGCCAACAGAAGACTCCCCTGGCTACCCGCTTGAAACCTCTGCTTAATACCTCCCTCCAAATAAGCCTGGGAAAATAAATGGATCTTTCAGCAGGATCATCGAAGTCAAGCTCTGGCAGACCAAGTGAGCACGGGGGAAATAAATTCTAAAGCCAATGAGAACAACCTGCTATCAGCTGCATCTCTTGTTAAACCTGGTACCATTATCTCAAGCATCTTGGCTGAGCATAAGTGCTGTGGAATCACAAAAGGAATGAGACAGCCTCTAAAATAGGCAGAGAGGGACCCATTTAGAGCTAACACTTCAGACTTAATCTGGAAATGAACTACTAGTCAGGACAGGGCACATGTATGCATGCTCCCCACTGGAATCTAGCATCAGAGGCAGACAGTTGCATTCTACAATAAATACATGGCCTTAAAGTGTAGCCTTTATGAGGCACAGCAATCATGGACAAGAGACATTTCTGAACAGCGTGGGTCAATGTGCTGTAGCATATTTAGAAACCCGTATCTTCGACTTGAGATTAGGGCAACAGATCAAAGGACAGTCATTTGTGCTACTGACTGTACAACTGTGGGAATATATTTACATAGCACCTTTTAACCCAGATACAAAAAATGCTGTGCAATAAACAAAGTGCTGGAAATTGTTCTCAGATCTTCCAAGATTAAAGATGTTATATAAATATTAAAATTCCCCAAATATGTAAAGTGGGAGCTAACAGAAATGTGTGTCCTTGATCTGCAGTCTTTAAAGCAATTACATAAACACACATACAGAGTACAACTGAAATGCATCCACCTCTGAGGCACAGAGTGGCAATCAATCAGTTATTGCATGGTATAACATCTCTGTTAATCCCCACTCTCATATCCTGTACCCATGTAATCAGATTCCCAATACTGGAGGCTTATGACATGTGGGGAGTCATCTGTATAAGGCCTACTAGTCTGTTTGGCAGTCTTTGCGTACTGAGTGTCTGTAGCACAGTGGGGCAGATGTCACACGTATGTTCCCTGTTACATAATATCTGGGATTCCACTGTTTGCTGCTGGTACATATCTACCAAATAACTGTGGCAGTACTTCTGGGCATTCATATTTCTCATGCATATAGTAGCTTGATGTGGAGATGACAGGGCGTGCAGCATTTCTGATGGAGGATATGCATATCCTAGTCTCCAATTGTCAGTTTTTGCCTTACTGTGTTTCACCATGCCAGCTGAACCACGGCATTGTCTCTGAGCATGCTCTGGTACCACCACACTTAGTACAGCCATCAGACCTGTGTGCTAGGAAGTTTCATATTTCTTACACACATCACCATTTACTCTTAGATAACACCAGCATCCTGTGGCTCCTCTCTCTTTCACTTTATGTTGTTATACTGCTCCCCATCACCACAGCACCTTGCATGTAAAATTAATACCAACAATGCAGTCTGCAATGGGCTTCATCAAGTCTCTGGAACCTCTTCCGATCTGAGGTTAAAAAAACCCAAAAACTCTTTGCTTGGAATGAGGTTTGAGGTTTTGGTTTTAGTAGTTTAACCTACACAATACTTATTATATAAAGTGATTGATATGTTACAGCAAGGGGGCACGGAGGAAAGTTCGGAGGATGCAGCAGGGCCGAGCCAGCCCCCACAGGGTTTGGGGAGGAAGCGTCACTCAGTCCAGCTCCCGGCCCCAGCCCTGCCTCCAGCCCACAATCCTCTGCTGAACCAACTGTGCAGTAATGGAGGGGTGGTGCAGACAGATTCCATTACTAGTGAGGGTGGGGGTACAACAGGAAAAGTTTGGGCACTACTGTGTTACAGTGTACAATTAACCTACCTAGGTGGTGAACTGTGGTGCCCTTATGCTTCCAATGCATGCCATCTCTATTTTTTATAGAGATCACACCCATTTCTCAAGCCATGCTGCTTCCTCAGATCACATATTATCCATGCACATCTCATGTCAAACTTTGGCTCCACAAAGCATTACAAATAAAGGTTACTTAAAATTCAGTATTCTATATTTAGACGTGATGCTTTCTTTTAGTGTTACACACTAAGTCAGCCCCTTAAGAGTCTGAAATTTTCACAAGCTCCATTTCTCACATGGAGTGATAGACTCAAGGAGCTCAGTCTATGTAGCTTAACAAAGAGAAGGTTAAGGGGTGACTTGGTTACAGTCTATAAATACCTACATGTGGAAACAGATATTTGATAATGGGTTCTTCAGTCTAGCAGAGAAAGTGTAATATGATCATATCGTACGATGTTGAAGCTAGACAAATTCAGGCTGGAAATAAGGTGTACATTTTTAACAGTGATTTAATTAATTATTGAAACAAATTACCAAGGGTTGTGGTGGATTCTCCATTATCAGAAATTTTTAAATTAAGATTGGATGTTTCTCTAAAAGATGTGTGATAATTATTTCATAAATAGTTCTATGGCATGTGTTAGACACGACGTCAGACTAGATCAGGGATCAGCACCTTTGGCATGCGGACCGTCCGGGAAATCCGCTGGCAGGCCGGGATGGTTTGTTTACCTGCAGCGTCTGCAGGTTCGACCGATCAGAGCTCCCACTGGCTGTGGTTCGCTGTTCCAGGCCAATGGGGGCTGCGGGAAGCGGCGTGGGCCGAGGGATGTACTGGCTGCCACTTCCCGCAGCCCCCATTGGCCTGAAACAGCGAACCACGGCCAGTGGGAGCTCTGATCGGTCAAACCTGCAGACGCTGCAGGTAAACAAACCATCCCGGCTTGCCAGCGGATTTCCCAGACGGTCCGCATGCCAAAGGTTGCTGATCCCTGGACCAGATGATCACAGAGTCCCCTTCTGGCCTTGGAATGTATGAATTAACCAATCTTGCTCCATTTTGTATTTCTTCTCACCACATTTCAGCCCACAAAAACAGTAATTCAGCTTGGTAAGAATGCCATCATCCACTAATTGTACTACATCTGAAGCGATATGAAACTATGAAAAGATTTCAGACAGAACTGTCCTCTTGGTCTCTCAGTCCATATATGGTCATATTTGGTGCTTTCATATATTTGCCAGATGCAGCTTTATGAAAGCTTAGTATCAACTTTACTGCTTTGTGCTCCTGGCATTCTTCCACTGTCAGCCATGCTGCATCATAATTTTTTTTAAGAAATTAAACAATATGGCCCTTATTTTGCAGTGAACTCAGATGGGCAGATCTCTTACAGCCACAGGGAGCTCCACTGACTTCAATTGCCATATGGAACTCACTGCAGGATCAGGGCTTAGAAAAGCCAAGATTTGTCTAAGAAGTTTCTTTCAAAAGATCAGCAGGTAAATGGAGTTCCTGAACCTGGGCCGTATTTAAGGCTTTACCTCTGCTGCATCCATTTGAGGTAATAATATCCTTTCTTGGAAACTCTGACCAATATGATACATGATAGTTCAAATGAGGTTTAACA
Source organism: Gopherus flavomarginatus (assembly GCF_025201925.1). NCBI lineage: Eukaryota > Metazoa > Chordata > Testudines > Testudinidae > Gopherus > Gopherus flavomarginatus. The sequence continues at coordinate 246,584,806 of NC_066618.1, read as the reverse complement.
GTGCTATAAAGAGAATCAAAGAAGAAGAAAGGAGGACTGTGGGGGAGGAGAGTTAACAAGCATTTGTGCTATTTTAAAACAGCATGCGGTGAGCTCTTTTCCCAATGGTTATGTGCTCACCTTAAGTTGAAAATGGTGATTCCTGTAGGGGAATACTAAATAGATAAGCATCTGCTTAAAATAAATATAATTTTTTATTTTTTTTAACAAATGTATGTATATATGAGGAACTGTAGCTTTGAGACATTCTACAGGATACCTAAGGGTTGCCACGGTAACGTAGATAGATGCAATCAGGAATCTTTTAGAATAGGCTTTAAAACAAGAGCCAACAGGAAAGAGCCATCCAGGTTAAGACAACCAAAGAGAGAACACTGCTGGAAGAAGGCATGCTTGCTTATAGTTTGAGATGCAATTTCATCTCACCTCCCATAGTTTTGTTTATAAACTGAGTAGCAGGTTCAAGCACTCCATGGAAATAGTGAAGATTTAGCACCCTATAAACCCTGCAAAACCAGAGATGCTGTCACAATGTCTGGAGTGGTTCATGACCATGTGTGCCAACCTCCGGGCAGACTGTCGAAAAGCAGGGCAGACACCTCAAACTGGTGGTACGTTCTATAATTAGATTTGACATTTGTTACTGGGCTGGGGAAATCCGGGAGCACTCTTTGACAGTCTTACCATGGAGTCACAGACAGTCCCTTTAGGCACTTCAGTCAGTGTTAAATTTGTAATAAAAGAGGTAACAGGCCACAAGCAATTTTTTTTACATTCATAACTGATGCAGCAAGCCCAGAAGTGGCAGGGCTATCAAGACTAGGGGTGCTAGAGCTCAGTCCTGGCAAGCTCTGGCACAAATTAAGCACCGACTCTAGTCTATCTTGCCATCCAAGCAAGCTGGACTTAGTGATAAATAGTCACTTACACCAAAGATGACAAAGTATTTAGGTTGCTCCCAGTCCCAAGAGACTGGACACTTATCCCAGGTCAATTTGCACCTTAGATCTCGCACAAAAGATAATGCTTGTAGCCAATCCTGTAATAAACCTTTAGTTAGTTTATTAACTAGGAAAAAAAAAGAGAATTATTATTTACAGATTAAAACAGGCAACCATATAATATGCAAATGAGTTTCAGTCTGTAATCCAAAAGGTAATAGAGCTGTAGAAACCTGTCAGCTCAAAATGTCTTTCAGGGCTAACCCATGCCAAGCAGCATGAAGATCTCTTTGCTTATGTTTAAGAATCTATGCCCCTCAGAGTCCAAACAGCAATGGAGAGATTCCATTTCTCCTTGTCAGGGATTTTTATCCCCTCTACTCCATAGTCCAAACTGATGGGATGAATTCATGCATAGATCTCTCCTTCCTGAAGGGAATTAGAAATGAATCAACAGGGCCTCTCTGCTTTGATGCTATGCAATACCTTATTTACCTTGCATGGGCAATCTTGTAGTAGGACAAGCCCTTTCACTTAATTAATGCCTCTTTTCCTGTTTGGGGAGTTACACAACCACAGAGATTTACAATGCAAACATAAATTTGCACCACAGGCTATAGAGGTTGTAAGAGAGATCAATACACACAGCACCATATAAGCATTCTATAAAGTCTAAACCCATTTTTATCAACTTAACATCTAATATCTATTTTGATAGTGCTAACATACAGCTGAGCAAGACTGGTTTCCAGCTGTAGGATAAGTATAAAATTCAAGAATTATAGTTATCTTAAGTTTGGTTAAGGAAATATATATATCTGTGTTGTAAAGAAAGGCCCTGACTAGCAGGCAGAAGGCAGGCCTTGGAAATAATGAGTTTTAAGGCCAAAAGGAATGAAGAAGGGAGGATGTCTGGTTCAAAGAATAACTAACAAGATAAGGAGAAGTTTCTAAAAAGAAGGCCTCTGACTGCAGATGGTTTTAAATCTAACAGAATCTGTCTCAAAATAAGCCAACATAGTCCTTCTCCAACCTCCACACACCAGTGTTAAAGCCTGCGTGAACCCAGGTGCAACAAGAAAACTGTTGGGCAGCAAGAAGGAGAGGAGGAAAGAGAATTATAAATCTTATCTGGATTAAGACTGGAAATAAGGATGAACTGTCTCCAAGTAGGTTTTTAGCAGAAGTCAGTAACTGGCAGCGACATCATTTGTTTGTTAAAGGGTATAAAAAGTAAACTCTTCAAGGGTTCATCGTTGGAGCTGACCAATATGAGTCTAAGCATCCCTGGGTTTAGCCCGTTTGTAAGTACCTTGATCAAATGCTTATTAATATTTTGTTACTGTTTGGATGTAGTAACCTGTTCATTATTTAGGCTTTTTAAGCATGTTTAGAGCAACTACATAAAGTACTTGGCCTTTGGACTTAATAAAGAAACTTACGGTTAAATTGGTGTTTGGTGCTTTTCCATATTAATAAATTTCAAAATGCATTTGTAAGTGTTCAGTGAGGCACCTGGTCTGCCAGCATCACAGAGGCAACATCTCTAAAGATTCTTTTAGGGAAGACTTGAAACGAAAGTAACAGTGGGAAGGACCAGAGTACCTGTGACACACTGAAATGCATACAGAAAGTGGGGTGGGAATTTATTTCTCGTCTTTAATTATTCAAGAAGGGTTGTGGAGAACAGTTTTCGAAAAACTCAGTTTAACCCAGGAAGTAGATTAGGGACATTTTAGCCACCTCAGAAATGTAACGTAATGCAGCAACTACATTAATCTAGGGGAAAATATGACAATATTTTAATCTTACTGAAACCACAAGAATTTAAGGATGCAGAATGCAATTACTGGAGGCCAAGACACTAGGATTAAACACCCCTGAGATATTCATCAGTTTAATTATTGCTCTTTTGTTCCTGATATCTTTATATAAACTCCTTTGTAAGCTTTTTGGTTTTGTTTTTTTAATAAAGGAAGTTCCTGAATATACAGGTTTTCTTTTTTATGTTGTGTTACCTTAGTGGAGTTGTTTCACAGAGAAGATAATTTGCCAGAACTGGTCTTTCCTTTAATCATGCTACGACATGACAAATGAAGAAGATTGATCTGATCTGCATGTGCTCCTGAACTGAAACACAACAGATGCGGCAGCAGCATAACAAACAATCCTCTTTTTTAAAAAGTTACAAATTGATTTTGCATTTGGGAGAAACGTATGTGACATTAGGTTAAAGCCACAAAAGGATTTAGGGGCCTAACTGTGACTTTAAGCACCTAAATCTAAAATTAGAATCTTCAAAACTCCTACTCAGTTGCCACCTAAAGCCATACGTGCCTATATTTCTGCTGATAAAGTTCTGTAGCACCTAAAATCTGCAAATTTACCAACGGGCATATGCATAGCTGCCTATATTCTGCCTAGCTCACGCCTTAGCCTCAGAGGGTTCCTCAAACTAGGCATTGCCCTGCCTATCTTACCTTTGGTGCCTGATCCTATAGGACTACTCAGAGCATGACTACTGGATTGGGCCTCACTGAAACCATAGCTGGGAGAGGAGTTCTGCCATCCCTCTTATATTTCTTAGAGCATCCACTCAGGATGTGGGAGTTTCAGGTACAAATCCAGCCCCTCTGCCCAATGTGGAGCAGGAATTTCAACCCAAGTCCCCCACAGTGTTGGCGAGTGCTCTAACCACTAAGCTCTGTGATACGTCTTAATGTCTCCTCTTGAAGCTGTTCCACTGTGTATAAATAGTCACTGCAGTAAATCCTCTCTGAGAGGCAGTAGCTAGGTCGACAGACGCATTTTTCTGTCGACCTAGCAGTGTTTATATGTGGGGTTTAGGTCGGCTTAATTACATTGCACAGTGCCTGAAATTTTTCACAGCCTTAAGCGACACACTTATGCCAACCTGATTTTGTAGTGCAGGCCAGTCCCTAGACACTGCAACACTGAGCCTAAATTCCCTTTGTGGATCTAGCCTTGTGTGTCCGTTTCTCTGCACATTAAAAATCTAATCCTTCCAAGCTTATGCAGTAAATGTCAGTTTCCCTGCACAAACATAAAGGATAATCATCTAAATTTACAGACAGGCAAAAGAAAGAAAACTGCTGCTTCAGAACCTATCAGACTGTGATTTAAAGATCTTTACATTTTTTTTTAAATTTTATTAAGGCAAAGTTACAACAAAACATTAACATACAACGTCATAAGTTACTTACTAAGCATAAAGTTAATATTCAAAGAGCTTGGCTAAAGATTCTGGCTTGCTGGTAGGGGAACCCTTTTCCTCTGAGTACGCTGAAAAGGGTGACCACATTTCTAAATACCTATCCCCTTTTGTCATTTCTGTTGTGTATGTACTTGATGTGAAAGTTTATTCATTACAAGGACAGTCCACATTTTACTATACCATAGTTCCATAGGAGAAGTCACATTTCTCCCAATAAAGTGAAATACAAAATCATGCTAACAAAAAAAAAAAAGGTTAGTTTGTCATTCTGTTTAAAATGTATATCCTTTATTGGAACATCAAGAAAGCAGGTCAGGAAAATATCAACTTCTATCATCATTAAATAATTATTGTCTGATCCCCATTACTTACTCACCACATAATTTCCTAAAACCATAAAGATTTAAAAAGACAGAAATTAAAAAATGCTTAAAATATTATTTGTCAAAATTACAAAAATATGTATTCTGCCTAGCCTAATTATGTGTTAGTTTCAGGGTCTCTGCATCCAATTTTTGAAGTGCAAAATGTTTTGACATACTTAATTGGCTGTGGGTATGAAGATATCATGTACCCATCACTGTTTATTAACAGTGAATAAAATTCTCTCAAATCTGTACTGCAGTAATCAACTTCGATACTCACCTGTGCACACACAGGTCTTCGATTGACAATTACTAAAAACAGACTCTAGTAAGAGATCTACTTACACAGAAAGAGGGAGATATGAAAGTTGACAGGTGCCATTTGAATCGCAGAGGGACGTTTCCCCTCTATATTTACAAATACCACCTCTTTCTTACAAAATTAGGTGTATGAGAAATGATATGCTAACTTTTTTGGTGTGGAAAGTACAATAAGGCAATCTTTAGAGTATGCAACTCATCAAGGCTAGTATCATCCGGAAGTAATACTTTAAAGTGAATTGTAAATATAATTGAAAAACATGTTTGCAGGGGCTGAAGAAGCTATTTGTAAAGAACTTAGCTTTAGGGAAAACAAATAAATATGCATATTTATACAAAGCCAAATTGTAATTTATTTATTGTTAGCTAGTAAGTCTGTTGTGAAAAGTGATATTAACATACAAGTATCACTTTTCACAGCCCTGCCAAGTATGGGGACAAATTAAGCCCTGGATGGGGAGTCAGGGGAGGCAACAGGGGCCAGAGGCATTAGGGGTTGGTGGGTGGGGGAGGCAGCAGGGAGCTGGAGCCAGAAAACCTGCAACCAGAGCCTGAAGCTCTGTGGCCAAAGCCTGGGGCCTGCCACTGCACAGCCAGAGCCTGGAGCCCCACGGCCAGAATCTGCCCCTACACCACCTCAAAGCCTAAGCCCCACGGCCCCAGGAAGGTGGGGAATTCACTGGCTGACTGCTCCTCCCGCATTGTGCCCCTGGTGTCTCCAGCGGGGGGCAGAACCCAACCCCTGCTGGCAGTCCCAGCAGCTAACACCAAGACTGTGCACACAGGAGCAACACAGAGGGGGAGGGGCCACGATTTTGCTACCCATCCCCACCCCAGGAAGCTATGACTGCAAGGAAAGCCCCTGGTGGCCACATTTGACCACATTTGAGAAATGCTGATTTATACCTAGCTCAGACCTTTCTTTGACATGACATGAGGATTGGAAGATTGCTTAATTTAGGAAAATTAGCAGATTCAAAAGACAGTAACAAAATAAAAGCATAATTGAAAGATTATGTGCTTACTCTGAAATGTGGCACTTCTGTCAGTTCAAGCTAACATTTGGAAACATGAAACAATATTCACTGCAATCTCTTTAAATCTAAGATAACGGAATAGACTGACTGAGTTGCTTAAATTCAACCATAGGGCACTAACACAAATGAAATTCTATCTCTGCAGTTTCATGTGCATTACAGTTCTTTTTAACAGTCAAATATTACCTCTCTATGCACTTTATTTAATTACACTGTGCACGCATCTGCAAGGTGTGCCAAGGACCCAAATAAAAGCAACTGAAGTTTCCATTTAAACTAAACTAATAATATCGACATCCTGACGGATGTGAATGTACGTGTTTGGTCTGTTACTCAATAATGCAAGAGTTTCACTAGATCCCCACCTCCACCACCCTGGCTTTATTAGCTGTTAGTTAAAACACTGATTAGAAGCATTACTTTCTTTTCCTAGAAAACACAAATAGTTCTATTTACTGCACTAATGCTGTGTCAATGTAAGTGATTACTTATGCCATTTGACACTATATAATTTAACATAAAATGGAAAAATATCACTGTTCTCTTCAGCAGACAGATGAACTGTAGAATATAGACTATATGGCCTGACACAGGAGTGTGAGCCACTCAGGGACAGCTATGGGAGAAACCAGCATATATGATACCAGAAGGTGCACCTTTGGAATTAGCAAAGATCCAGCATGATCTTTGTTAACCAGAATACCATGTAAAAGTGTCATAATAGACTTCCAATGAATTTTAAGCCATAGCTCGATTGGAAAAATAATACAATTTCATTGGGTTGAAATGGAGACAAAGACCAATGCTCTACTATTATGAGTGTTCCAAAAGGGTTCTTAGAAACTAAAATTAATGGCCATGTTTAATGGAGGTTCTTCAGAGCCAATACTTGTGTCAGCTGAATTCATCTTTAATACGGTCCTTAACCAATCGTTCTTTGTTAGTATCTTTCCAAACCAGTGAACACACTAGGATGTCCTATAACTCTCTGATCCTACTGACATCATCTCCTCTGCCTTCTGCTCTATTCTCCACAACAGTGCTAAGCCACATCTTCCCAGAAAGAGCGGAAACCACTAGAGTTACTTCCTACATTTCTTATCTGCATTTCATCTAATTACAGTAGCATCTAGAGGCCTCAGTCATGCCAATCATTTGACCAACACGTAAAAGGAGACAGGCCAAGTCAGGGAGCTTTAATTTGAAAATATAAACAAAACAGCTGTTTAAACTTCTACTATCTTCTTCTCACTAGTATCTCTCTCTTTCAATATAAACTCACGCCTCCTCCTTGTCCTCCCACAAGCATCTTTTATTTTTTCTTTCAACCCATGTAGAGTTGCTAATCAGTAGCTCCTATAATCAGTTCCCGGTTTAATAATCTGTCTCTGCATGCCAGTCTTAGTCCCTTTCTTGTACAGAGAAGCCTTTTTGGGGTATTAGAATAGAACAAATTATATATATACACACACACGCCAGGTGGATTTCATCCCTTGGCTCAACTCTTAAAAAGCTTTCTCATCAAGGAAACATGAACTCCTGGGCGTATTCCATAAGCAAGATACAGTGTCAATAGCCAAGCTGTATTGTGGCTGTACTAATAGGAGCAGAACTGGCTCGCTCCTCTTACTGTTCCAAAATATATACCACCAATCAGTGGTTCACCAAGCCTTCTGTTCTACTGAACCTAGGAACTGCTAGTGGTATCCGACATTTTACCTTGATGCTCTGGTTCAAAACATAAGATAAAAGAACAGGGACCAGCAGCAGAATCCATTTTAGGCACTACTTCTACTCCTGTAACTTCTACTACATTGGCTTTCGGTTATAGATGCTTTCCAAAATTAGGGATGTAAACCAAGAGACCAACTTCTATCTAATATGGTTCCTTTCCAGTCAAACCTTTCTACCTTAAGATGTTGTTTCCTATCACTGGTGAAATTTAAAAGTAGCCTGGAAAAAGCACTAGAAAATAAAACAGCTACAGGGAACAATCCTGCACTTGTGGCAGGCATGGACTAGATGATCCAATAGGTCTTTCCACTTTAAATTTCTTTGTTCGATAAATGGGAAATATAATTCCCATTGTTTACTTGGCTTGTGACAAGCTGAAGAGAAGCAGCCCTGCTGAGAAGCAGAGAATTGGCATCAAACATCTCACATTCTGGCACAAAAGAACCCATGTTTCAGTTGGAGGGATTTTCTGTTGCTGGAGGGAAGTGACAAATTAACCAAACACAGCTCCAGACACTTGCCAGCCTGCGTCTCTCCAGCCAAACGCTCCCAGTGTTGGAGGCACTGCAGGGAATCCGGGGGCTGACGCCTGGCAGCTTCTCTGGGGCGGTGAGGACGCTTCTTCGGCCGCCTCCCAGGGAAGCCCCCAGGCCCGGCACCTCGCAGCTGCTCTGAGCTTTCGGCCGGGAGCCGCTGGAGCCGCCTCCGCGCGCGCATCAGAGAGTCCAGGGCTCAGCTGAGCCTCCCACGCTCCGGGTCACGCACCCAGGGAGGGGGACCCCGACTTGGACCGCTGCTTATCCGAGCTGAAAGGAGCACCCTCCCCCGGCCGGGCCGTGCGGCTGGAGCCTGTCCCAGCGAGCCACGAGCTTCCCCCGGCTTACGAGCTCACTGCTGTCCCCCAGCTCCCGGCGGCTCGACGCCCCGCTGCAGCCGACACGCTACCCGACTCACCTGCCCAGCGACCGACTCAGTGCATCGTCCTCCCCCGCGCCTTGCTGCTGCGTTGGGGCCCCTGCGGCCAGCCCCCGGGCGGCTGCAGCTCAGTGCGGGAGCGGGGGGTCTGTGTCCGCGGCTCACGCTGTCACTCCGCTCCCCGCATCCCAGCGCCAGCTGAAGCTCCCAAATTCTCAGCGCTCCGGCGGCATGAAGTCATCCTCCGCCTCCTCCCTCCCCCGGACCGCCGCACTTCGCGGGGAGGGGCGGCGGGCTGGCCCTGCCCACAGAAGGGTGTGGGGCTCGCTCCTCCCCCTCCCCGGGGGGCTGCGGTGCCGCGCGCGCGCAGTGAAGGTCCCGGGAGCCGGCCGCGGGGGCTGCAGGTTCGCAGTGGGTGGCGGCTGGACCTAACAGTTACGAGCCCCCACCCCGGCTTGCGCTGCCGGATGGGCTGTTCCGTGCCGCGAGAACGCTGCCCTCCTGAATTCCCCTCTCCTGGCCCTAGAGCTGCCGTGCAGCTGGGGATTGCCTGGGGGGAGGGTCCTACCAGCTGGGTTTCAATAGTGCGGATCCAGGGGGAGCCGCACCTGCTCTCCTGCTAAACAGGACTCTTCTCCCCTATACTGGAAAGTGATTGTGGTCTTCTATCCAGCTGCAAGCTTGGGACTACTGCTAGGCACGAATCGGGAGTGGGGCACAGCATTGCTTTGTGTGCCACAGTTTCTCAGTTTGTGAGGCCAGCCCCATGGAAAGCCTCCCCGTCTCCCAGGAAGGGAGTTTTGTTTTGAAGGAACATCGCCTATGTTGCTTCTTGTGCAGCACTATTCATCCAAAAGAATGCCTAAGCATTTAATAAACCATATGCATAAAGCATCTAGCTAAAAATGCAGCTGTTTCTGGGGTGGAAGGCAGCAGTTTTACCAACATTCCTTTCCTTGCATAATGGGAGTGGAGAGTGGTGAAGAGGCATTGTGGTCAAGGTCACCAGGACAAACCTTCTCTTTTCATAAAAATGGCCTGGGAATGTTATGATTCACAAGCAGGTGAGGCTTCTATTTTTGTTATTTATAGAGCACCATATCATTACAGGGCAAATGACAAACTCATAAAAGAGACCCGGTTCCTGCCACAGAGAGCTGAGGATCACATGAACAGATCCCATATGCGGAAGAACAGTTCAACAAGCACCACTGTGGTACTATTAAAATTACAACAGGCTGTCCTATTCAAATATGTGTGTGGCCACATCATCTTGGTATGTGAGCTCTTCAGATTTCACAGGGTAAGCAGAAACGTATCTGGTCAATATTTTGCTGGGAGAGGTCCCAGGAAAACACAAGTGCTGCAAGTGCAGGCGTTACACTGGTTGGCATTGAGTCAGTAGCTACTCAATGCTCCAACAGGATTTTTGGAAGGGAACATGCCGCTGGAGGTGCCATCTTTCACAGTGGTTAAAGTAGATTGAAACGGGAGGGGGAACTGGCTGCTTCCCCCTCCAAGCTAGAAGTGGGAGATCTCTCTCTGCTTTTGGCAGAGGGTGGCAGAGCTGTCTCCCTGCTTCTCCTGCCCTCTAGCTCTCCTTCACTTTGACTCCAGATCTTTCAGATGAAATGTAACTTTGAGACCCATATTTCCCAAGTTGCTGAAAATGCCATCTCATTTCTTTCCAAGGATACACGGTTTAACCCTGGCTAAAATCCATTTTGTGTAATTACATTCTGCATTCCTAGAAATTCCCACTGATGTTCCCTTCGGGGCAGTTATTCTTCAGTCCTTGCCTGAAGACTGTTGTGAACTATATCCAGTGCAGAGCAGAATGCCTGCCACACCCTAGAAGTGACTGCATTTCAATTAAGAATTCATGGAGTGCTTTAGAACACTATAAGTGAGAGGAGCTATTCAAATGTAACATATTCTTGTTATTTTTGTATTTGCATTGAAATACTCGGCTCTTTCCAAACAGAAAAAAAGAAGTTCTTGGCCCAAAATATTAATATCAAAATACACCTTTAGCAAAAAAAAAAAAAAAAAAAAAAAAAAAAGGTGGTGGTGGGGGAGACCTGCCTAATTTAAGTCATTTACAGGAAAAATGGCTTTATTGGTATCAATTAAAGATATTCAGAGATCCAGTCAGCAATTACAGGCCAGACAAGCCCTTTAAAAGAGCTCAACCACCACATTCACGGCTTGACTTTCCAAAGAGCTCAGCTCCCGCTGGGCACTGAAATAAGTGGTCCGATTTCTGCATGAAGGATCTGAGTATGTTGGGTGCACCATTCTTTGGAAAATCTGGCCACAAGTGTCACAATGAGAGCTGCTGGTTGCTGAGCCCTTTTGAAAATCTGGCCTGTCATAGGTGCTGACCATTTATCTTGCGTGCTCGTGGTACACTGCAAATTTTAAAACTATAAATGACATATAAACTGCTGAATTAGTAAATAGCTGAGAAAACCTGACCTACATACACAAAATAGCTAAGGGTCAGACTCTGTCACTCTTGCTCACATAGAATAAGAAGTATCTTTGCAAGTAGCCTTATTGATTTCAATTGAACTACTGTACTTTTGAAGTAGGGCCCTGATCCTGCAATGAGCACAGGGTTCCACCTTCATGGAGCTGGTTGCAGTATTACTGTGAGGAAGGGTGACAGAATCTGGTGCTGAGACAGCAATATAGAATGTTAGAAAATATATGGGTTTTTAAAAGTAAATATGTTATACAGGCGTAAATGATCTTTATAGTCTAGTTTACCTATGGCATTTGCAATGAGCTTGTCCTGGCAGTATATAAGCACCTATTAACCAGTAGAGGTCCAGATAGAGTCTATTTTTGCCTTGAGTTATCAGTGACCTACAAACACCTAGAACAAGATCTCAGTCCCACCTATTATTTTTGCTTTGCTTTTTGCACTGCTTCATTTCATACTGGACCTTCTCTGACATATTTATTCATGTGTATGTGTCCTGATTCAAATTTTTCTCTCCAGAAATGCCCTATGTGTGTGGTGTTTGCCTTGGTTCTCTACGCTTGCATTGTTATTTGCTTTGTGGGTTATTTATTTTGTCTATTTATTATTATTTTGGCCTGTCTGGGCCAGGGAAATTACATCTGTGTTCATGTTTATGAAAGCTCTATCAGGGGTATTGGAAATCTTGTCTAGGTCAGTCCTTGAAGGGTAATACCTTTTCTGCATTAAAAGGTCAGGAAACACCATGCCCACCTCAAAGGAATTTGAAAGTGTGGGAAATCGTGGCTTTGGTCAGTTCCAAACCTGATCTAAGGTCATCTGCTGAGGAAAACTTGGTCTCTCAGCCAGATCACTTGGTTCTGGATTTTACCAAATTCTTTTTTAAACTAATTTTTGAGGTATTTCATAAATCTATATTAAATACAAAAATAAAAACAAAGAAACAAACATGATAACAGAAATACAAGCAGAGAAGGCAGAGGCAAATGCATTGTCAGAATATTTTCTATGAAGTCCACAAACAGAGAACTAGTACATCAAATGCATATAGAACAAGAAACTATAGCAGGCACAAAGAGGTTAATGGGCAGACAGTTACAGCCCCATCTGTGGTAAAGTGGCTGACCCACAACAGCTGAGAGAAGCCTGAGAGAGAGAGAGAAAGAGGCAGGCCCCTCCTCTCTCTTCATCCCTTCGCCAGAAGAAGAGCTCTCAGGAAGAGCTACTTAGGGAGAGACTTTCTAGAGAATTGGAGGAAGTCTTGTCTGTAAAGGGTTATATGCTGCTAGGGAGCCTTAGGGGACTCTGCATCAGCCTGAAGGTAGAAGTGGTCTGGACTCGAGAAGCAGCAATAAGTCTATGGAAGCAGATCCTAGCTATTTAATACAAGGTCCTTGGCTGGAATCCAGAGCAGAGGGAGATCTTGGGTTCCTTTACTGCATCCCAAAGAAAGAGAAGTAAAATAAACCCTGACACTAAGCAGGATAAGGGCTGTTGAGCCTATGGTGGGGCTGAAGGCTTGGACAGATTTGTTAGACTTATGTTTTTATTGGACTGTTTATTACCCTGGAATGTGTGGAACTACAAGTGATCTAGCTGGAGGAATGAGTTGTGAAAAGGGGTAAGCTGTCCAACACTTGAATTGTCCATTATCATGGGATGCCAGAGCTGAAGAAGCTGCTGCACCAGGCTTGGCCATGATGAGGTGCACTGTCTGGTGAGTGACTCTTCTCCAGTCATCTACAGTACACTATAAGGCACAGAACACACCAAGGTTTGTATAGCAAGTACAATTCATACTGGACAGCAAGACACTGTCACGGTTATATTTTGAAGTGCTGTACAAGAGTACATTGCCTTTTCTAAGAACTCTCTTATTAATGCTATGTGGCACCATCAATTTCAGCTTGTAGAACAGAGAGTGTTCATTGTTATTTTGACTCTGTAGCCAGTTCTTCTCTACTCTGAAAATTTCAGACAGTCTCTGATTCAAGTGCTTGAACAGCTTGCAGAATAATAAGAGGTGGGTTTTAGCAGCACCCATAGAAAATTCATCATAATCCAAATGAAATGACTTTCACTGAATACCAAATTGCCATCACTTGCTAAAGGGCTCAGTGGCGTCAGACTGATGAGGAGAAGCATCCCCTAGCATCCTGTCTCCTTGGAACTCTTTCTCCCCCTGCCTTTGCCCCCATGCATACATTGCACGATACAGAGTGTCTGCTTGTGATGGAAGCAGAAAGTGTTCAAGTGGACTCAAACTTATTTTATCCTTTTGATACCTTTTAGGCAAAATAACTTCTACAATTATTTCTGCCTCCACCAAAGAAAATGCAAGTCTCAAAGACAAACTCTCACAAAAGAATACTGTTAATAGTGCAAGTGATTTTAAATAGTTGTTTATTGCTAGAGGCACCATGACTTCTGGGTTTGTTTCATGGCCACTTAATAAAAAGTATTTTTTAATGTCTAGAAGTTAAATCTGTTCTTTACCATTGTTAAATGTAGACTTGTCCCGAATGGGATGAAAAAAAAATCAGTCCTCTGAGTTGAATTATGACCCCTCAATGTATGCAGAATCTATGTAAGTTGCCTGTTAAAAGTGTCAATTATGAGGAAGTATAATAAAGCCTGAATACAAGGTACAGACTTTCCTGAAATGGTCAAAATGACAACAATACTTTAACACTGTTTTTTATAATCAGGAAAACATACATCTGTATTAGATTCCAAACCGGTTGGGAGGCGGATGTAATCATAAAAGCACAGGCAATAGTCACTACAATTATTACTGTCAGTTGTTCAGAACACACACAAATTCTATATTTGTTTTGATTGGTGTTCTGTATCAATATAATGTAGTGTAATTACATAAGGTGGCAAATCAAGAGAAAAACTGGATATTTCTACACACACACACTTTTTGATACTAAACCTAGGAAAGGTGTCAAAGGTAAACAGAAGTTCCTCTTGAATAATCTCAGCAGATTGAATTCAGTTCTTTGAAAAGGGTTTTTTAATCTACAGAACAAACCCTACTATATGAAGTCCCTCAATCCACAGAAAATACGTGTCCTAATATGCCTTTCAAACATCTTTTAGATAAAGGTGACTTTTTCTTCCTTTTTTTTTTTTTTTTTTTAATTATAAACTTTAATTTACAACTGGGGCTGATAGGAATTTGCTGCAGCATTACCCCTGGTACTTATCCAGTCTGTACAGCACTCAAACTACCAAAAAGAAAAGAAGGACACACTACACTTGCCTAACGTAGATCACATCAAGCTCTAATCTTCAAGAACAAGAACTTCCAAGTAATATCACAGGTGATTGTGTAAACAATAGAACCAAGTGGAACCATCAAGTTCTACACGTAACCAGCCTATGGCACTGCATGAATGCATTACTGTTTCCCTTATCCTCCTTCTTACCGTTTGTCAAACCCATTCTTTGTATCTTGTCCTAAACTAGGATGTGAGATCTAAGATGTCATCCTCTGGGTTTGTGCACTAATACAACACAACAATAATGGCTCAGGTCGTGCCTATGATGTCCTGCCTCTTTCCATAAGGCCAGATTCTTCTCTTAACGTCAGCTGGAGCAACATGTGCCCTAATGGAAGTTGCACATGAATAAGAATACAATTTATTCCCTTATTCTCCTGATGTCAACAGGAACAACAGTAGATAGGGAGCAGGTGTGACAGGCTTCCCCTCCCTGCTGGGAGGTCTGTGTTTGGGGCTAGTGATGTACTGAAAGCAGAGACTGAGGGTACATCTACACTATGGGATTATTCCGATTTTACATAAACCGGTTTTATAAAACAGATTGTATAAAGTCGAGTGCACGTGGCCACACTAAGCACATTAATTCGGCGGTGTGCGTCCATGGTCTGAGGCTAGGGTCGATTTCCGGAGCGTTGCACTGTGGGTAGCTATTCCATAGCTATCCCATAGTTCCAGCAGTCTCCCCCACCCCTTACAATTCTGGGTTGAGAGCCCAGTGGCTGATGGGGCAAAAATCATTGTCGCGGGTGGTTCTAGATAAATGTAATCAGTCATTCCTTCCTCTGGGAAAGCGACAGCAGACAATCATTTCACGCCCTTTTTCCCTGGATTGCCCTGGCAGACGCCATAGGACGGCAACCATGGAGCCCGTTCAGCTTTTTTTTTTTTTTTTACAGTCACCGTATGTGTACTGGATGCTGCGGAAAGAGGCGATACTCCAGCGCTACACAGCATCATTCATTTGCTTTTGCATGATAGCAGAGATGGTTACCAGTTGTTCTGTACTGTCTGCTGCCAG
Source organism: Gopherus flavomarginatus (assembly GCF_025201925.1). Classification (NCBI taxonomy): domain Eukaryota; kingdom Metazoa; phylum Chordata; order Testudines; family Testudinidae; genus Gopherus; species Gopherus flavomarginatus. The sequence goes on along the minus strand of NC_066618.1, from coordinate 246,569,462 downwards.
TGTAATTTGATAATGAGATGACGGTTATCTGTTCTTCTGTGCTGTCTGCTGCTATCATGGGTGCCCCTGGCTGAGATCGGCTGGGGGCGCAAAAGCAAAACTGGGAATGACTCCCTGAGTCAATCCCTCCTTTATGGTTTCTAAAAATAGAGTCAGTCCTGCCTAGAATTTGGGGCAAGTGTACTAGAGAACCAGTGTATCAGAGAGCACATCTGCTCCATGTCAGATCCCGCAGAAATGATAAGCTACATGCCATTCATGGAGGGTGCCCTTGGAACAACCCCACCCATTGCTTCCCTCCTCCCCCAACCTTCCGGGCTACCGTGGCAGTGTCCCCGCCATTTGTGTCATAAAGTTATAAAGAATTCAGGAATAAGAAACAGTGACTTGTTAGTGCTATGACAGTCCAGGCAGGACAGAATCTTTTCTTTACACAGGAAAGGGAGGGGGCTGATGGAGCTCAGCCCCCAGTGGCTATGATGAAGACAGTTATCAGCCGTTCTGTCCCATCTACTGGGAATGACCAGGAATCATTCCTATTTTTACCCAGGCGCCCCTGAGGCGAGCCAGGGATATTCAGCAATCAAGCATGTACCGTCTGCCACCAGGGAGGGGAGAGGAGTGGATACTGCTCTTCACTGCTGCAGCATCACGTCTACCAGCAGCATTCAGTAGACATAGGGTGACATTGAAAGAAGTCAAGAAACGATTTCTTTCCCTTTTCTTTCATGGGTGGGGGGGAGTAAATTGACGATCTATTCCCTGAACCACGCCGGACAATGTGTTTGAACCTTCAGGCACTGGGAGCTCAGCCAAGAATGCAAATACTTTTCGGAGACTGCTGGGGACTGTGGGATAGCTGGAGTCCTCAGTGTCGTGGTCTTGATCAATCCTAGCTATAAATAAGTCCTTCTTTGTTTCGCTGTCATGACTGACTTTCTCTCAAACCCACCTAATCCTCAAGGTTCCCCACTTTCCCAACACCCAGGCTCAGAAAACCCTTTCCTCCTACTCCCATCTAATTAATTTGTTACAAAGTGTATGTTTTGTTGTTTTAACCACTAAAACAGCTTGCTACTCTAGCTTCCTCTGGACAGGGGCAATAAGAAGCCTGGATACCAGCTGCCTGCCCATGAACTCTCAAAACAACAAACCTGAATTAGAACCAACCACAACAAATATTTGGCAGTTTCCTATGTCTCAATGGGAAGTTGTTGTGTTAACTTACAGCCCTGGGAGTAGGTTGACCTGTGTTAGGTTACACTCACAAACACTCCTCATGTGACCCAAAATGGTGTTCACCAGTAAATGATGCTGGCCTTTTCTGAGGCCAGAGAAAACTCCAGATAAGAAGATCCTAGTCTAAGGTAAGAGTGCCCTTGTCTCTACTTGTGGTACTGTCAGGGCAAATGGAAGTAGGAACCTTCTCTGCAGTTAGGTTCCCTCCTCTTTTTTTTCTTGTGGAGACTTTAGAAATTGTTCAATTTTAATAAAAATCAGACTTAGTTATTAACCCTTTAATGGCGATACTCCTTGGGCTCTCTCACCTCCAGCAGCTGCTTGCTTCATCACAGAGTGGTACACACTAAGCTTTACAGGAAGTGTACTCCTTGTATTACACCTGCAAACTGCATTAAAAGGACATTATGGAGGTTGTGAAGTCGAACACTGAAAGGCAGGAAATGCTAGAATTAAGGCTGCCAGTCCTCTTCCACCCTGCCAACCCATTCTTCCACCAGCAGCCTCTTGGCTCCCCTGCAGTCAAATCAGGCAGCTTTCTTCCCCCAGCTGCCTGAGTGTCCCCAGCAGGGTGTTATCGATTGCACAGAGAAGAAGTCTTCCTGCTCACAGTTCACCATGATTTCAGTATGCCCAGTGCAGATGGCATCTTAGGAGAATTTAGTCGATTAAAATCAGTCTCTACTGAGCATGTGCAAACTGTTCGTTCATTTTTTGAAAGGTGCATAACATGGCTCAATTTTCTGTAGGACTGTGTAAGGCATGTCCTTGATACAAAGGTTCTCCTTCTGCCAAATTTCAAGTCCCTGCTCCAAAACGCTAAAGATCAGGCCACACTAGAATTATATTAACATGAGTAAGCAGTGTATTTCCTCCTCATTCTCAGAAACGAGTAGACCATTTTGAATGAATTTTTCCCATGATATTCAGTGTGAGGCAGATACCCAGCATGGAAAGTTTCAGGCCAAAAGGTTGAAGTTTGCAAAGTTACAAGAAATTGAAAATCTAGTGTTTTAATGGGAAATGTTGGGCAAGCTTACCAGCCTACCCTAAAATACATTTGTGTGCAGTTAGCTTCTTTTGCTCTTTAAATGTTCCCTATCTGTCATGTTCGCTGGTATTCTCCAGAGCTCTGTGATGAGTCAGCATTTACTGTACATTGTTCTTGGGATTCGATTTCTATTCTTATGCAGATAGCACAGATTTATTTCAAGTTTAGTTTTTGTCTTTTTTTTTCTTTTTCCTCTGCTTGTCTTAATGCTGAGGAGTGGATGGCATACTTTATTTAAATATTTGGTTCTAGATGTTACCTTTTGCATCCTTTTTTCTTTCATCATGTATTCCAGAACAACAAATCTACTATAGTTAAGATTCAAAGGCCAAAACTTTCACACAGGATGGTCGTATAAGTTAGGCTCCTAAATAAATATGTTTTTTTTAAAAAGCACTGAGCACATGCAGCTCCCACTGATATCACTGGGATTGGTGGACTCTTTGACTTTCAAAAGTCTTATTTTGGTGTCCAAATATAGAGTTGGTAGCCTAGCTTTGGGCACCCAACTGAGTATTTTGGCCTTAGTACTCAGTCCTCCCCTCTCTTATAAATAAGCTTGGCAGAATTTGATTTTATTTAGGTATTTATTTTTAAATACTTTTTTTATCTTTAAATTTTCACAGTTGCAGGAAATTATGGGGAGCCAGGTCCAACAATAATTATTTAAATCACAAATTTAAGATTCAAAAATTTAAAGCTTTATAGCAGTTAAAATACAAATGATCAGAATCACATCAAAATATATAAAGCAAATATACTTACATCAAGCTCTAAGTTATCAAGTGATTTTTTCTTACTTTGCCTATATGTAAATTTTGATTATCATCTGTAGAAATACTTTGCGTGTACAGTGAAATTAGCGGTCACTGACATTTATGGATTAAAAATTAAATCCTTCCAAGCCTAGTTATAAAGGCTCAATCCCTACTGAAGTCAATTGATTGTTATACCTGAGCAAGTGAGGGTAGAACAGAGCCATTAAAATTCTAATGGGATTCCTAGGGGTTTTTGTATGTTTGTTTATTTTTGGGTTTTTTTTTTTTTTTGAGGATTGTTTCTTCAGTGGAAAGTCAAACTTCTAGATGTCTTGTGAAACATTTCACAATTCATCTTGTTCTTTTTGTGATGCAGAAGTTTTGGATCCACGCTTTTATTTCCTCTGCAGGAAATACTTAAACACTTTCGTTATCGTTCTACATCAGTGGTTCCCAGGCTGGGGTTTGTGAACCCCTGGGTTTTTGTGAAATGTTACAGGGGTTCGGGATTCCCTAGTGGCAGACAGAGCTGTCCCTAGAAACCTGAGCAGCACTGGACCAGCAGTCTCTGGACTTCCAAGAACTAAGCAGATCAAAGCAAGCATATCTATCACACTGAGGAAATTTAAACTTCAAGACTCCTTATAAGAAATGGGAAGGGAGGTGGATATTTTTTGCTGTTTTTGAAATTAAATAGGCAGCTAGTATTGTTTTAAAAATTATTATGAAGAACAAGTTTAAGCTTTGTTATAATGTGCGTTGTTTGCCTGGACTGCTCAAAACCTGAATGTTGTGTAGGAGGAACTCTTTGAGTTGGCTTCTTAAATACCTTTCATGTTTCACGTCTGATACTCCTTGATGAAACATAGGAGCCTTGTTTTATAACAGGCTTATTCAAAGTGATACAAGCTACGAAAGTGAGATCTTGGAAGTGTTGCCATTTTCATAATGTAATAAAAAATACTGTAATGATTAATAATAAATAGTGTGTAATAAGCATGTCATAAAAACAACTTTTATGTTTCCAAGATCACTGCTTTTATAATTTATACTCTGGTAAAGAAGAAAATCCCTGGAAATATTCATTTTTAGGAGGGGGTTTGTAAGACTTGATGTTTTAGTGAAAGGGGGTCACAGGTTGTTCAAGTTTGGGAACCACTGCTCTACATTGTTAGTTCATCAATGTTGGTTGTATCCCATTAGTGCCTAGGAGCTCTAGTAATGGATTAGGGCCTTATTGTTCTAGGTGCTATACAAACACAAAACAAATGACAGTCCCTACCCCAAAGAGTTTACAGTCTAAGGATAAACTGAGATAAGTGGATGCAGTAGAGATATGGGGAAGGGGGAAGCACAAGGAAACAATGAGGTGATACTGGTCAGCCCAAAAAGCAGTGATTGTTGTCAAGCCTTTCATAAGTAAGATAAGTTGTGTGAGATGGCTGCTTACCATGTGTCATAAACAGATAGCTAAGGGTTAATGTTCTTTTACCTGGAAAGGAGTAACCTAAAACACCTGACCAGAGGACCAATCAGGAAACAAGACTTTTTCAAATCTGGGTGGAGGGAAGTTTGTGTGTGAGTCCTTTGTTTTTGGTTTTGTGCCTGTACTCTCTCTTGGCTATGAGAGGATTTCTGTCTCCTGCTTTTCTAATCTTCTGTTTCCCAGTTGTAAGTACAAAAAAGATAAGACAGTGATTTATATGTTTTTTTATTTTGTATTTACATGTGTGTAGTTGCTGGAGTGTTTTGAATTGTATTCTTTTTAAATAAGGCTGTTTATTCATATTTCTTTTAAGCAATTGACCCTGTATTTGTCACCTTAATACAGAGAGACCATTTTTATGTATTTTTTTCTTTCTTTTTATATAAAGCTTTCTTTTTTAAGACCTGTCGGAGTTTTTCTTTAGTGGGGAACTCCAGGGAATTGAGTCTGTAGCTCACCAGGGAATTGGTGGGAGGAAGGAGTCAGGGGGGAAAAATCTCTTTGTGTTAGATTTACTAGCCTGACTTTGCCTACCCTCTGTGTGAAGAGGGAAGTACTTGTGTTTCCAGGACTGGAAACAAGGAGGATGGCGTCCCTCTGTTTAGATTCACGGAGCTTACTTCTGTGTATCTCTCCAGGAACCCAGGGAGGGAACACCTGGAAGGGAGAAGGGAAGGGAAATGGTTTATTCCCCTTTGTTGTAAGACTCAAGGAATTTGGGTCTTGGGGTCCCCAGGGAAGGTTTTTGGGGGGACCAGAGTGCCCCAAAACACTCTAATTTTTTGGGTGGTGGCAGCTTTACCAGGTCCAAGCTGGTAACTAAGCTTGGAGGTTTTCATGCTAACCCCCATATTTTGGACGCTAAGGTCCAAATCTGGGAATAGGTTATGACACCATGTTAAAGGACTTTCATTGATTCTACCTGCCCTACAGAGTAATGCATATCTAAGATTATAGAAAACACTGTGTGATGTGCTATTGTGTGTATAATTGAGAACCAGTCTGTGATCATATAATTAAAAGCCTTCCTCTTTTTATAAAACTTTCCTAGCATAACCATGATAGCCACAACACCAACAGCTACCCCTATACAAACCTTTCCCTCAGCTCAACGCCCCTTCCCCAACCCTAAAGAAAATTCTACCCTGAACAGTTTATAACCCAGAAAGGGAAAATTGCCAGAAACTCTATGAAGGCTTTTTTTTTTTTTTTTCAAATGTGGAAAGTACTCGTACTACCAGGGTCAGCGGAAATATGAAATCCTGAAACAGACAGAGCTTTGACAACTTCTGATGTGTACAACTTCAGTGTTTTCTTAATGTAGGTCATATAAAATATCACATTCAAATACACAATTAGAGCTGTCATACCACACATTCTAACAGGCAAGTGTATGTACAACCAAGCCCCTTGTGGCTCTTATCTATGTGCACATCCAGGGCATGTCCTCTAAAGGTGAGCCTTTTACTTTTCATTGCATGTCAGTGGAGCTGCAGGGCAGAGAGTGTACAGTATTTCTAAAGGCCATAGAATAGCCTATGCTAACCATCCTAAGGCAATAAAAGATTCATTAAGTGGTAGAGAATTAGAATTGGAACCCCCAAGTTCTGAGCTAAGTGTACTGGACCATTAATTTTGATAATTCAGACAGCTGACGCTGTTATCCCAAATCTATCGTTTTGTTCTCATTGGGCTTATAAGCACCTACAGTTTTCATGATGCTCTCAACAGAATATACTCGATGTATATAATCCAAATTTACCCAGTTTCTGGGGTTTGGTTTTATTGCTAACTCAAGTGGGAACAACCAAACATAAACCTGAGCCTGGCTGTTCTTGGAACTCTTTCTGCAGGTGCCTGTGACATTGTCTAATTAAAATATAACCATGCAAACCAGTGTTGCTACCACTGATGTATAATTGCAAGAAACCTTATTCAAAGTATAATACATGACCAGAAAGGGATAAACAGCTTGCAGGTTATCTAACCCAAAGCCAACCTTTAAAGAGCTGTAAAAAAGTACGTGAATGGCAATTAGGGCCTATTCCATGCTAGATAGGCTAGAACTTTGAAGTGCAATCCTGTATTGTTAGAGAATTTGAGGTGATGCTAATTATGTGTGTTTACATGGCTAGTATCTATAAATAGACAGTTCCTATCTGTTACTAAAGCAATTCAGAGATCAAAAAGGAATATTAACATTTAGATGAATCTTTAATGCAATAATATCATTGTCTATATGTCTCTTTAAAGTTTGTGATAAATTGCTTAGTGGATAAATTATCTTATGTTAATCCATGTAGTTAATTAGGAAACAGAAGGTTACATCAGAAGCCAATTGTTTCCCCAGGACTGTATGGTCAAGTGGCTGCTAGAAAACTGTATAAAAGACCCCAAGGTCCTGATCCTGTCATCTCCGATCTCCTTGAGGCTTCATGCAGGAAAAGCCTAAACCATAGGGACTGAGATTCCAGTCCTGACTGGACCACCCTGAATATAAACACTGGACTATAACCTGTGAACTATTTCTGCAAGAACTCTTTGCAACTACAAAGCTCACCGTTTCTGCTATGAATCCGAACCTCAAGGATTGTGCTCATGTCTGTATTTATGCTGATCTTTTAACCAATTCTTTTTTCTTTTTTATTAAATTTTAGTTTAGTTAATAAGAATTGGCTGTAAGTATGTATCCCTTTCTCCTACCATTTATCTGTTTGTTTTGTTTGTCATTTCAGTGGCCTGTATCTCCTTTTTATGTTTGGAAAGTCCCAGAACATCATGGGCAGTTCCAGAAATAAATAACAGCACTTGGAGAGCACATATATCTGTTATGGATGTTTTGTGTTGTGTTTATGATGTGTTGTCAGTAACATTTTGGTGACTCATGTTCAGTGTGATATGAAAAAACACTCATTATAGGTTAGACAGCTGTTATCTTCAGATATTTGAATAATCACAATGTGGGAAAACACCAATTATGACAAATATTTTATTTAAAGGTACTGAAAATCAGCCTGTGACTCTAAATTTGGGAATACAGCTGAAGCACTTATTTGCTCCAAGACTAAGTTTATTACTTACTCAGCATTCCTTGTCTCAGCAATGCTTTATAAACCCAACAGCTTTCAGTTTTTCTTTTTAAAGTGGGCTGAGGAGCTCTATTTCTTTTCTCCTTTGTTTTCTTTACAATATGTATATTGTCAAGACACTGCATGAATGTCCTTACAGTCAGGGGCGGCTCCAGGCCCCAGCACGCCATGCCGGTGGAGTCACGGGACCAGCGGGCCCTCCACAGGCACGCCTGTGGGAGGTCCACCGGAGCCGCGGGACTGGAGACCGGCAGAGCGCCCCCTGCGGCATGCTGCCGTGTTTGGGGCGGCGAAATGTCTAGAGCCGCCCCTGCTTACAGTACACGTATTGTCTTGAACTCTGTTGATCCAATGTTTTCAATTGTAAAGGACTGACTTGTACCACCATCTATATATTTTTTTTGTTACCAGTTCATTATAAAAAAGTTCATTAAAATGAGCAGATTATATTTTGAAATATCAAATCCCATTTGTAGAGTCTCTACCAATAGGCAGGTTAGAAGACCTATTTTGGGAAGGAACTTGTCTTTTTTTTTCTGGAGCACCAAGATTTTAAAACAAGAATGAGATCAGAAGCAGCACAATAATCATGCTGCTTAATGTTTTTGGTATGTAGCAGTTTTTGAGAAACCAACCATATTCAGATATTGTATCTGGGGAGAGCAGTGGCTAATTTACTGATGTTATTAATTGTCTTTTAAGGAACTTTGCTTTAGTCCATCTTCCACTCTGAATTGAAATGTATTTACTCCAAAGTTGTATTGTGAGCTGTACTCCATGGAAATGTTCTGGGGTGGGGGGAGAGTTATGTGATTCAGGAAAAGCAAGAAGGATAAATCAGGAACAATGTTGGTCTGTCAGTTGTTTAAACTGGAAGCCCAGTCAGAAATTTCATCAATAAAACAGGAAAATGTCAAAGTGACATAACCCCAAATAATACACAATATGAGAAAAGTCTGGGACACATTTTGAGAATGTGCTTTTAAAAGGTTTTAAATGAAAATGAGTTGGCAGAGAGTGGGAGGGATTCACCAGTTTTACACCAAATAAACGAGGTGGCTTAAAAAAAGAACCAAAACCCTCATAAAATAAATTTCCAGGAACTAATGAATCTCCTTGTACCTTCTTTCCTTCTGCTTTTAAGGAAAGTACATCCTTTACACAAAGCACAATGGCAGAGTGGCCTTCCAATAGAGGAGAGGATTTTGGATCCAGCAAAGTCCCTGAAAAGGGATATGAATATTTCTGTGCACACCCAATTCCAGACTTTCTTGTAGCTTTTCCCGCCTATCAGATGTCTCAGTAGTCTGGGCTTCATTGTTGGAGTTCCATAGGAGGGAGTCCTGTGTATCATCCAAGAGGGTGGCTAGTTAATACTACCTGGTATTTAAGTGCATTTTCCCTAGCTGGGAGTAATTGTCATCTCTTCTGGACTACTTCCCTGAAACATGGAAAAAAAGCTAAAATTATATGACCGCTTCTGATCACTGTAGCAGAACCATCCAACTAATGTGTTTATTCATTGTTTTTTAGCTGCAGTAACAGAATGAGCAACCAATAAGGTTTTTTAAAAGGTGTAATGTAAATGATGGAGCACTGCAGAGCCACCTTTTTCTCTTCTGAAGAATGTAGAATTAAAATCCACTCTTGACAATCCCTCCAAGTCCTGGCAAGATCTGCTTCTGCAGCCTCACTTCCTATCCTGTCAGTTGTGAGAGAGGGAGAAGATACATTGCTTAAGATTATTCTGAGAGGCCTGAAATGAGAAAAGACAGCATAGGGGAGGAATTAGGAGTATAGAATGGAATACAGTAGAGATAGTGGGAGTGAGTGAGGAGTGCAAGACCTGCTACGATATTTCAAGTCAGTTCTTCCCCCACTGTTCAAGCTGCTTTTTCCTCTAAAATAAATATTAAATAAAACACTGCTAATGGAGAAGCCTAAATGCTGCCTTTACTTGCTAAGTGCAGGTGCAGAGAGCACTGGCAGGCACACATAGCAGCTGGTATTTTGCTAGCTCCATATGGGATTGGCACGTCAAAATGTTTTTGTGTTCCTAGTTTCAAATCCAAGATTTTAGAATGGGCTTGAAAATCAAGCTAAGCGAGTTTGACCATCCTTAACTGCAAGACAGCTTTGCATAATCAAGACAGTAATTCTCTGCTGAAGAAATGCCTCCAGATGTAAATGACCAGGGCCATTGACTGTAAGCAAGATCTCTGTGTAAAGTAAATGGAAAATTGCAATTCTTTCGTAAACAGTGAAGTCCATTGGATAAACTTCTGATTTATGCCTAGTTTTCTATTGCTGTCTTTGTATTTCCCTACCAATGTCACAATACAGTTTCAAATATAAGTATATTTAATAAACTCATTTCACAGTGTCCCCATTTCCCAATCTCCTGTTATGTGAACAGCAGAGAAATGAGGCAGATGTCAACCTTTCTGGACCTCCTTTCACATTTAAAGCCAATGCTAGATAGGTAGGATTTAGCAAACTGGTGTATCTTCTCCAACCAACGTTTTCTCTCACCTCTGGAATTACAACATATCCATGAATCAAAGTGCTATTAACTATACTAGTAATTAAAAATGGGTGTACCCAAAATTAAATGAAATCTTTGTTTTGTAGAATCCAAACACCAGAGCAACTCAAATAACATTATTGCACATGTACGTGGGGAAAATAAAATTAAAGGATTGATGTGCAATGCAGTCTTTTGTAATAATCTTTTATAATCAAGCAGAGAAAATTTTGAGTATTATGTGCTGGTGTTGTAGTAGCAGCTGGAGGTTTTCATCAAGGTCCCATTGTGCTGTGTTCTTACAGACATGTAATAAACAGTTCTTGATAGTTCTGGTAGAAATCTTTTTAGGCAAAAACAGGACTTTGTTGAAAACAAAATTATTCATGGGAGACAAAGCAATTTTTTTGTTTTGAAATTATGGGGAAATTCTACTTTCTCTCTGTTTTTCTTTTTCCTTTTTTTTTTTCTCTTCTGTCCCCTCACCCTTTGTCCGCTTGAAAAGGGGGGAAGGGAGAGAAGGCAAAAAATAAAGAAAATGGGGGGGGGTATTTTTTACCCACTGGAATCTTTCTTCAGGGGGTAATTAAAAGGTACTGTTGGAGGGGGAAAAATATTCGCAACTGTTTTTCCTTTCCTGCCCATATTTCTATTGGAAGTGTTTTTTTGTTTCTTTTTAAAAACATAAACAAACTAGAGAAAGTGACCCCTCTCACTTCTTAATATCTATTATTTTTTTCCACTCTGGGGGAGGGGAATTAATAGGGGGAAAGGATGACAACCCCTGAAATTCAAACCAAATATTTTAAAAAACAAAATCATTGGGGGGGGGGGAGGGGAGAGGATTTTTTTTTTTAAAGAATAAGCTGAAAACCAAACATTTCATGACCGACCATCACACCCGCCAGTTTTACCAAGCTCTAATCCCTGCATTACAATCTTAGCACATGATGAAAGACCGCAACTAGATGCAATAAACAAATAAGGGAAGAGCAAGGTAACTGTGAGATATTTTGTATAATATGCAGCAGTAATCATAGCCTATTAACTGCCTACTAGTTGTGGGATAACTAAGATTGATTTGGCTGGCCTAGTGGTAGGCTATGAAAAATGTTGTGTAAGAAAAAAAACATGAACAATACATGAGTTTTTTGTACAATTTAAAGCAATGCAGTGTTCTTGCTGGGTTGGTCCAGACAATATTGGAGCGACAAGGTGGGTGAGGTAATGCATTTTATTGGACCAACTGAAGAGCTGTGTATAAGCTTGAAAGCTTTTCTCTCGTACTAACAGAAGTCGGTGCACCCACCTTGTTTCTCTGTTTAAAGGAATGTCAGAACTCTTGACTATCATAATACTGAGTGAAATGTAATTGGTCATAAGAAAGTTACGGCAAAGCATTGACTTTAATATTTCAGGTCTGTTCCATGACCTATGTGAAATGACTTGGTTGTCTCAGGCCATTTCCCAGTGGACAGAAGTCTACATCATAAAACCACCATCACAAATTAATATTATAGGCAGAGCTTTTTGCTACCTGTTAAGATTTTATTATATATAAAGGCCTTACTTGAATTGCAGGATGATTGTCAAATAATTGCATCTGAGTTGCGGACAAGACATGGAAAATTTGTGGAAAAGTAATAATGGACCTTTCTTAATTGAAGTAATTTGGAAAAGCCAAGGAAGACCTATTTGTTTAAGAAAAAAAGGCTGGAACAAAATAAACACTCAAGTATTATGTAGTGCATGCTAACTTTTGCTGCAAGTATATTACAGTTATTCATGCATGGGGCTGACAGCGAGAGCCCTGCCGTGTGTGACGCTGACAGTCCAAGCCCCAGCCGTTATCAGCGTGGATAATTGGGATTCTACTGTACTAAGGATGAAAGAAGTGTGTTGCAAACCTCAGAATGTATGCAAAATTGGGGACTGTGCAAAGCAAGCTAATATCAAAACTGCTGTGGAAGCCTAATGTTGCGGGATCATAATTTCTGCAATATTGTAAATTACATAGGGCTGTAATTATGTATGTGTTACAGTAGTATCCAAAAGCCCCAACAAAGATTGGACATGCTATAAACACATAGCAAGGGAAAGTTCTTGACTCAAAGAGATTACAGTCTAAATAGCTAAGATAAGCAATGATGAGTAGTTGAGTCAGAGAGAGTAAGTAACTTGCCCAAGTTCACATAGGAAGTCTGTGGTAGAGTTGAGATCTGAACCCAGATCTGCTAAATCTCCATCCAGCACTTTAACCACAAGACCATTCAAACAGTAAATAGCAATACATGATATTCCTGTTTGCAGTTTCAGCAAAAAGTCCTAAATGGATACAAAGCCTGAGCTAGCCTTTGACACCTAGACAAGCTCCAACGCTGAACTGGAAGGGTAAGTTTACATCTTTGCTGCTAAAACTGAATTTCTTTTGTGGCTAAAAATACTACTTTAGTTTCTGTGGGTTGTCAATCTGAAATCTTCCACAAGTGCCAAAGTCACTTAAAATTTCAGACAATATTTTCCTTTAGTCTAAGGAAGGTAAAATGTGTGATGTAGCCACAAGATCTGGATGGTTTGCCACAGTTTATTTTAACGTGGCCAAAAGTAAATTTCTCATTATTCTTCTGAAACTCTCCATTTCCCATCAATGCTGGTCACATATGATGACCACAAGTACTATAACTTGGGAGTTATCTTTGACTCCTCTGTAACTCTCACATGTACTAATTCTATCCAGACTTTTTCTCCTCAACATCTAAGCTCCACTCTTTTCTCTCTACTCCTTCAGCTAAAAATCTTCTTCAGGCCCTGATCATTTCAATGTCGTCCTATCTGACCTACCTGATGGTGTCCCTTCCAGTTCATACAAAGCACAGATTCTATAATCATGTTTTTGCCATTCTGATCATGTCACACTCCCGTGGTGCTTTGAATCCCTCTTACACTACATCAGTTTCAAGTAGGGCTGGCAAGTGATTAAAAAAATTAATTGTGTGATTAATCGCACTGCTAAACAATAATAGATTACCATTTATTTAAATATTTTTGGGAGTTTTCAAATATATTGATTTCAATTACAATACAGAATACAAAGTGTATTGTGCTCACTTTATACTTTTGATTACAAATAGTTGTGCTGTAAAAAACAAAAGAATTGTATTTTTCATTTCACCTCATACAAGTACTGTAATACAATCTCTTTATCATTAAAGTTGAACTAACAAATGTAGAATTATGTACAAAAATAAGTGCAAATAACAATGCAAAACTTTAGCGCCTACAAGTCCACTCAGTCCTATTTTTTATTCAGCCAATTGCTCAGACAAACAAGTTTGTTTACATTTGCAGGAGATAATACTGCCCGCTTCTTGTTCCCAGTGTCACCTGAAAGTGAGAACAGGTGTTTGCATGGCGTTGTTGTAGTCAGCATTGCAAGATATTTACATGCCAGATGCGCTAAAGATTCATATGTCCCTTCATGCTTAATCCACCATTCCAGAAGACGTGTCCATGCTGACGACGGGTTCTGCTTTATAACAATCCAAAGCAGCGTGGACCGACACACGTTCATTTTCATCATCCGAGTCAAATGCTACCAACAGAAGGTTGATTTTCTTTTTCGGTGGTTTGGATTCTCTAGTTTCCACATTGGAGTGTTGCTCTTTTAAGACTTCTGAAAGCATGCTCCACACCTCAACCCTCTCAGATATTGGAGAGCACTTCAGATTCTTAAACCTTGGGTTGAGTGCTGTAGTTATCTTTAGAAATCTCACATTGGTACCTTCTTTGTGTTTTGTCAAATCTGCAGTGAAAATGTTCTTAAAATGAACAACATGTGCTGAGTCATCATCCGAGACTGCTATAGCATGAAATATATGACAGAATGAGGGTAAAATAGAGCTGGAGACATGCAATTCTCTCTCAAGAAGTTCAGTCACAAATTTAATTAACACATTATTTTTTTAATGAGCATCATCAGCATGGAAGCATGTCCTCAAGAATGGTGTCCAAAGCATGAAGGGGCATACAAATGTTTAGTATATCTAGCACATAGATACCTTATAATGCTGGCTACAAAACTCACCATACAAACACCTGTTCTCTCTTTCTGGTGACATAAATAAGAAGTAGGCAGCATTATCTACTGTAAATGTAAACAAACTTGTTTGTCTGAGTGAATGGCTGAATAAGAAATAGGACTGAGTGGACTTGTAGGTTCTAAAGATTTGCATTGTTTTGTTTTTGAGTGCAGTTATGTAACAAACCAAATCTACATTTGTAAGTTGCACTTTCATGATAAAGAGATTGCACTACAGTACTTGTATGAGGTGAATTGGAAAAATACTGTTTCTTTTGGTTCTCATTTTTACAGTGCAAATATTTGTGTAAACCCTTTGGGGTTTAGAGAGCATGGCCCCTTTAAATCTTTTTCCTAGGGGGGAGCGGGAGAGTGAGGAAAAAGGAGGGAAACTCTAGGGGGTGCTCTGAAGCTCAAAGGGAGAGAGAGGCATCAGTCCGCAGGTCCTTGCAAAGGAAGCAGCAGAGAACCTGCCTGAAGCCTGGGAAGGACAGGGCTGCCAACTGGGGAGACCCCAGGAGAGGAGCCAGGAGGAGCACTGTGGCAGAGAGGAATCGCCCGAGAAGGACAGGCCAGATCTGGACCCAGTATCACGGCTGCCCAGAGTTGCATGGGGCTGTGAGTACTCTGCATTGGGAACAAGAAGGGAGGTTGCTAGAGAGTGGTTGCTCTGTGTGGCTTTGCAGAGAGCGGCAGAAGAGGGCACTGCAGGAGTTTGTTGGGGGAAAGTTCACTGGTGTTGAAGACGACCAGGAGTACCCAAGACTCACCACTGAACTGGAACTTTGCTCAGGACTCCTGAACTCTGTGTGCAGACACATTGCTCTGCCCTTCCAGACTGTGCCTCCACTGAGCCCGTGGGGCCTTGGCTTGGATGCAACTCTGTTTTACTGCTCCCCCTATATTTCCCTTTTTGTTTCTCTCCTCTCATCCCTCTATAAATAAATATTTCCATTTCTTATATCCATTGTACTTTTCCTATGGGTATGTGTGTTCACTCTTGAAGGTTTTGGAACAGGTGTCCCTGGGGTGGAAGAGATTTTTCCTGCTGCATTCCTGCACACACTTTCTCTTCGCCGGAGCTGCCTGCAGAGCAGACTCCATCTTGGCCATGAGGGCTCTAACGTTACATTTGTAATAAAAATAATATAAAGTGAGCAATGTACACTTTATATTGTGTTGTAATTGAAATAAATATATCTGAAAATGTAGAAAAACATCCAAAATATTTAATTTCAATTAAAAGCAGCAAAGAGTCCTGTGGCACCTTATAGACTAACACACATATTAGAGCATGAGTTTTCGTGGGTGAATACCCACTTCATCGCATGTGACAAGGTGCCACAGGACTCTTTGCTGCTTTTACAGATACAGACTAACACGGCTACCCCTCTGATACTTAATTTCAATTGGTATTCTATTGTTTAACAGCGTGATTAAAACTGTGATTAATTGCCAATAATTTTTTTGAGTTAATTGTGTGAGTTAACTGTGATTAATCAACAGCCCTAGTTTCCAGCTTCTTGTCTTTCCCTTTAGGTCTTTGCATGGCTTATGTCCCTTCTACTTATCCAGTCCAGCTTCTCACATAGTTCCATCAAAGATGAAAGGCTGAAGCATATTCCAGGAACTCATGTGATAATACAGTTGTTTGTCCACTTGGTAAGTGTGAAATGTCTTAACCAAACTGCATATCATGTTGTAGCAAGAGCCAACAGCATGGTAGATTTTTCACCATGTTGCTAAAGCCTAATAGGAATCTGCTGGTCAATATCTGCGAAAGCTCCTGTCTAGTCATCAGAAACCCAAAAGGAGAAGGACAGAGGAGTTGTTCATTCACCTTTCTGAGACTGAGTTGATTTAATTTCTTTCCCTTTCTTTTCTGTTCAGCCAGTTTCTTTTTGTCCCCATAACTGATTATAGATCTCTAGTAAATTGTGTTAATTGTTAAAATTTGTAAAGATTAAATACTTGTGAATTTCAACCACCAAATCCATGGCAAAAGAACTACGGACTTAACACCAATGGGATCTTTTCAAAAATCAGTTAATTTCCTCTATACAATGCAAATTCACTTATAAATATGGACATTACTCCCATTAAATAGCGAGGTTTTGCTAAAACAAGCAGGATGACTGACAAATGTATGAAATATGATATAGAACCTTGCAGGAGTTTGTTTTGTTTTGTGTTTTGGTTTTGGTTTTGGTTTTGGTTTTTTGTATGTGTCCCAACTTCAAATTCTACTTTTGGAGTGGGATTTAAAGTTAGAAACTGATTAGTCTTTTGCAGTATATAATGACCTGTAATTTTCCTTTCACCTCAACATAATGAATGTTATAATATATTTCCCTTCTTGTTGTTTCATAGTAGGTTCTTCATTTGTGAACCATTAGGTTTATTGTTATAAGCATTATTTTTCTTGTTGAAATCAGAGTTTTTGCTTGCCTTTTATAAAGAAACATATAATCATGTGCCGATAGCTAAAGCTAGAACCTTCTTTAAGCAATTTAGAATTACTTTATTCAGTAGCTGGGTTTGTTTAATATTGAAATCATGCATGCATACCTCAGAGAATTAGTGGGCCAGATCATCAGTTGGGATAAACATATATTAGCTGGGAATGTGAATCAACCACATTGTATTCCCCCCAAATTGTGATGTGTGTGTGTATCTTCTTTCAAAATAGTCAATAGTTGTTGTAAGGTCTCATCACATCCATTTTCCCCTGTTTTCAGGGTGAGAAGGCTTTTATCACCTGTTGTGAATTAGGTTTGCAGTGGACAGGCAACATGTTCCACCGCAGTGGCAAGTGAAATTTGTATGGCTATGCATACTACCGCAAAATGAGACATGAAAAATTGTTGGTGCAAAGAGCTAAAGGATCAGAATGTAATTTGTAACATGACTGGGAATATTTTGGGATAAAAGATGCTATGTTTAATGTAAGATACTGTTAGAATAATTATTGGCAAATGCTAATTGTTTATATTCATGGATCTCACCCATTGTGCTCAGTGTTGCACAAACACACATAAGGACACATCACTGCTGCATTACTCAACTGTATCATTAAATTGGGACAGTCTGAGGAATAAGGGCTAGATTATGAGTAGCCTACGGAGCTATGTTCAAAAAGCCTTCCCTCTGAGTGCTTGCCATGGGGTCAGTCAAAATTGCATCACTTACTTTCTCTGGTCACAAGGAATGCTGGAAACTAGTTCCAACCAAAGAGTGGGACTATGGCTTGTCATAAACAGATAGCTAAGGGTTAATGTCTCTTTCACCTGAAGCACCTGACCAGAGGACCAATCAGGAAACCGGATTTTTTCAACTTTGGGTGGAGGGAATTTAGTGTCTGAGTCTTTTGTCTGTCTGCCTGCTTTCTCTGAGCTTTGGAGAAGTAGTTTCTACTTTCTAGTCTTCGGTTTCTAAGTGTAAGGACAAAGAGATCAGATAGTAAGTTCTATGGTTTCTTTTCTTTGGTATTTGCATGAATATAAGTGCTGGAGTGCTTTGATTTGTATTCTTTTTGAATAAGGCTGTCTATTCAATATTCTTTTAAGCAATTGACCCTGTATTGCATCATCTTAATACAGAGAGCCCATTTGTATGTATTTTTCTTTCTTTTTATATAAAGCTTTCTTTTAAGACCGGTTGGAGTTTTTCTTTACTTCAGGGAAATTGAGTCTGTACTCACCAGGGAATTGGTGGGAGGAAGAAATCGGGGAGATCTGTGTGTTGGATTTGCTAGCCTGATTTTGCATTCCCTCTGGGGGAATAGGAAAGTACTTTTTGTTTCCAGGACTGGGAACAGAGGGGGGGGAAGGGAAAAAGGATTATTTCCCTTTGTTGTGAGACTCAAGGGATTTGGGTCTTGGGGTCCCCAGGGAAGGTTTTTCAGGGGGACCAGAGTGCCCCAAAACACTCTAATTTTTTGGGTGGTGGCAGCAGGTACCAGGTCCAAGCTAGTAACTAAGCTTGGAGGTTTTCATGCTAACCCCCATATTTTGGACGCTAAGGTCCAAATCTGGGACTAAGGTTATGATATGGCTATATATTTTGTTTGCAATAGCCTGGACAGCTGGGTCAATATAGAGAGGGGGGCACACTCTGCTCTTTCAAAATATGGTGGCAGCAACCTTGCTGGCTGGTGCAGAAGAGCTTGTTGGGCTGATTGACCTCTTTGGCTTCCTACCATGGCAATGGCTGAAGAGCCCTAATTTATCACTTAGCCTTTGGATTAGAGAAACCTGTAAGTATTTTTACATTTTATTTTGATTCAGGACAACAAAAATCCCTTGTACAGAGATTCTGGGCACCCTTCCAATTAATTAAAATAGCAAATCCAAATGCAAATTTTAATCATCTCACCATATCCTACTACGCAGTAGCTCTAAATACAAATAAAACTTAGCACACTGGCCAATACTTCAACCTCCCAAATTCTCCTCAAAGGCCAGGTGGGAAGAAGAAAATGTAGGCCTCTAGTGTCAACAAGTCTGGGTTATTTCAGACCAGAGGCAGGAAGGCATTCAAGAGCCCTGGAGCCATATGGAGAACAAGCTGCCAGGCATCTCCTTATTGTATCAAGTGGGATCTAATATCCATGCCCCCACTCACTGCAACTGTGGCAGTATATCATCAAATTATGAGTAAAGTAAGGATAAACTGAAAAAATATTTGTATGGCTTCCTATGTAAAAGTACAAATGGATACTTGAGATAAGATTTCATTTTTGTTAAGAAAAGTCATGGGGTAGAAGCATTCCCAGGTTGAAAACTTAATGCCGAAGCTGGGGCCAAACCAATATTTAAGTATAATTAACTATTTGTTACAGTAGCACCTGCAATTAGCTAGGCACTATCCAGACATACAAGAAGCGATGATCCATGCCCTGAGGTGCTCACAATCTAAGGATCAACAAAATGGTCAGGGAAAGGGGGCAACAAATAGATTCACTCTAGGCAGTGGGGCAGACATGAGATTTTAAGAGGAACTTAACAGTGGAGACGGTAGAGATCTTGAGGTGAGTTCAGGGAGATCATCCAGATGGCCTCTGTGCAAGCTATGAAGTCTTGGAGGCCACTGCAGGAGAGAATTGAATGAGCAGTGAAGGTAGGAACGTAAGTAAAGCAGAGGTAGTAGAGGCAATGTGAAACTTGACAAGGAAGGATAAGTAGGAAGGGGCAGATTAATATGATGCCTTGAAGGCAGGGCCGGCTCCAGGCACCAGCATAGGAAACAGGTGCTTGGGGCGGTCAATTCAAAGGGGCCACACTCTGTCCGGTATCAGGGCAGCACATCTGGGTCTTCGGCGGGAATTCGGCGACGGGTCCCTCATTTCCTCTCTTCCTCTTTGAGCTACCACCGAATTGCCGCTGAACACGAAGAGAGGGAGGACCCACCACCGAACTGCTGCAGAAGAAGTGTGAAGTGCCACCACTCTTTTTTTTTCCCTGCTTGGGGCAGCAGAAATGCTGGAGCTGGGCCCTGCTTGAAGGAGTTTGACTGAGATATACAATTCTTTCAAGAAGAACATATTCACTGGGAATACCAAGAGGAAACGCTTGCAGCAAACTGGAGATGGAGTGGATTTCATTCGTCAGCCCCACACAGGACACTCCAATAATCCTGGCTTTATCTGGGTTTTCTGAATTTCATATTGGCTTGCCTACTTTCAAGCTAAGGATGCATGATGTTTTAGAGCTTAAGTAATATGTTTATATTCTTTATTTCAGCTCAATAATGAAAACTACAGATGCAAAAAAAAATGCAAGTCAAGAATATTAATCTGGATTCTGGGTCTGATCTAACTTCATTAGTCAATGGGAAGACTCCTAATGTTGATTTTGATGGGCTTTGAATCAGGCTCCCTCCAGGACAAATATTTGTCCATTTGTTTAATTATTCTGTTTATGTATGACATTGAATGACTCCCTGTAACTCAGAGCAACTGTACAAAATGACTTCTAAACGTCAGTGTTTTAATTTGTAGCCATTGAAAGACTGCCCTCATGTGGTGAAAAGTTCTCTCTAACAATGCTGCTGGTATAGATAAATCTGAGTACATTTGAAAGCAACATTTTCAGTCATCTTTTTGTGATCTTATAGAGGGTGCAGGTTGCAGCTCCATATGTAACTCTGAAAATGACTTAAAATGGGCATATTTTTTGAGGGAGGGCGGGGGGTTGGATTTCCCTAAGGTAGGTAGTTTTTCAGTCTGAAATTTCATACAGTATTTGTTCTGTCCTTTGAATTTTCTGTTCAGTTATTGCATTTCTTTATGTAAATGTTTAATAACAAGTGTTTGAAAATAAACTGATGTATTGGGAGATTCAATTTAAGTTTGTCAATCAGACCTTCTTCTGTTAGTTGATACTGTTTTAAAAAATTGTCTAACTACTCAAAAAGTGAGAGAGGAGACTCTTGAGGAGGTTTGATGTAACAAATAAATCCTAAATGTATATCTTAGATAGATCATCCTTTTATCCATTAATCCTAATAACCGAGAGTTTGTGTAGCAGGCAATAAACTGATAAAATCTTCATCAATGGCTGCACTTTTTTGTAAGATTTTTATCCTACAGCAGCAAAGTTTTATATGCAGTTGCTGATGAAGCCTTTTCTGTCAGTAGCTGCACGTTAAGGACGGACCTCTTGGAACCAAAACACTGCATTCATACAGTGGGATTGAAGGTTTCAAACGTTCAACAAAAACACCTTTCCAGGATACTAACTTTGTCACCCCCTGTACCAAACGATCCCCTTCCTCTTACAACTGCTGCATCCATCACCCACTGCTAATAGTGGGGGGAAGGGTAGCTTGAAAAGGGACAGGTATAGAAAGGCAGCAAAGAGGGGCAGAGTTAAGGTTGTGGTATGTTGAATAGAGTTATTGTGGCAGTAATACCTAGAGGGCCTGCATGTGGAGAAGAGGACATGTTTTTAACGGCTAAACAACTAAGTGTGTATGTATGTATGAATGTGTGACAGCAGGATGGTTTGGTATCTTATCAGCGTTTGTCTGGGATGACTTAGCATCTGTAAATCCAAAAGTGCAGGTCATCCCAAATGAGTGTAAGAACAAATGGAATACTACAGCCCACCATCATATACAGGAAAACTAATCTAGAAATACTTTAGAATTTTTGAAAGTAGCATCTGCACTCATTTTCATGTTCCTCCACCTGCAGCATCAGGCTGTCTTATCACAAAGAGTCCATCTCTACAGGGCTCTAAGAGACAGAAACTGTAAATCATGACATTAATTATATGCATAAATGCAATTTTTGATCTCCAATATCTTGAGATTGAGCTGGGCTATACACAATTGCATTATATTACTGGGAAGACTGGGGGGCTGGGGGAGTCTGGTGTTCTTTTGTAGCTCTGATTAGTCATGAGATACCAAATCTTCAGCTCATCACTGGACCACAATTTACATAAGAAAATAAGAATGGCCATACTGGGTCAGACCAGTGATCCATCTAGCTTAGTGTCCTGTCTTCTGGCAGTAGCCAGTGTTGGATGTTTCAGAGGGAATGAATAGAACCGGATAACTTCAAGTGATCCATCCCTGTCCTCCAGTCCCAGCTTCAGGCAGTTGGAGGTTTAGGGACATCCAGAATATGGGGCTGTGTCCCTGATCATCTTGGCTAATAGCCATTGATGGATTTATTCTCCATGGACTTATATTATTTTTTTAACCCAGTTATACTTTTGGCCTTCACAACATCTTGTAGGAATGAGTTACATGGGTTGTTGTGCGTTGTGTGAAGAAGTACTTCCTTTTATTTTTTTTAAACCTGCTGCCTATTAATTTCATCAGATGACCCTTAGTTTTTGTGAATGAGTAAATAACATTTCCCTATTCACTTTCTCCACACCAGTCATGATTTTAGACCTCTATCATATCGCGCCTTGGCAGGGCTGGCTCCAGGCCCCAGCGCGCCAAGCGCGTGCTTGGGGCAGCATGCCGCGGAGGGCGCTCTGCCGGTTGCCGGGAGGGCGGCAGGTGGCTCCGGTAGACCTCCCGCAGGTGTGCCTGCAGAGGGTCTGCTGGTCCCGCGGCTCCAGTGGAGCATCCGCAGGCACGCCTGCGGGAGGTCCACCGGAGCCCCGGGATCAGCAGACTCTCCGCAGGGACGCCTGTGGGAGGTCCACTGGAGCCGCGGGACCGGCGAGCGGCAGAGCGCCCCCCGTGGCATGCCACCATGCTTGGGGCAGCGAAATGGCTAGAGCTGGCCCTGCTCCTCGGTCATCTCTTTTCAAAGCTGACCAGTCCTAGTCTTTTAATTTCTTCTCATATGAAAGCTGTTCCATGTCCCTAATCACTTTTGTTGCCCTTCTTTACAACTTTTCTCCAATTCTAATATCCCTTTTGAAATAGAGTGACAGGAACTGCATGCAGTATTCAATGTGTGCATGTACCAGGGATGTATGTAGTGGCAATATGATCTTTTCTGTTTTAGGAACCATTCAGAAAGTGATAGGTAATAACATTCTGATCTTCAAGTAGTGTCCCTGTGGGTGCTCCATTCTACTTGTGCATGTTCTCCCTGTGCCTTCAATTGGAGATTTCGCACAGCAGTGTCGTTCAGCCTGTGCACGCCGTGTTACTCAACCTCTTGCTCCATGCCATTGCTGTACAGCACTGTGTGAGCTAACTATCCTTACTTCCTTCTCAACCACCCTGGCTAGAGACAGAGCCTTAGCTTAGTTCGAGATGAGTTTTTTGCCTGAGCTGTGTTCTTAGCTTTTGTAAAAGCAGCAAAGAATCCTGTGGCACCTTATACACTAACACAGCTACCCCTGTGTTAGCATTAGCTGTGTTAGATTTTCTTCTTTAAAAAAAGGTGTACAGACATAGCTTTTAGTCTCCTCCTCCCCTCCCCCCCACACTACTCTAGGGAGGTATTGCTCTCTCTGAGGGTATGTCTGGTTCTCCTGGATTTAAGTGTTGCCTGTTGTGCTGGGAAGTGACCTCAGTAAGCGATGGCCACTCCTGTTGCATCTGCAACCTTGGAGAATCTCATATTTTCTCAAAGTGCAACTGCTGTCTGTTGTTAAAATATAGAGCCGGAAAGAACAGGGAAATAAAACTTTGATTCCTTATGATGGAGAACTTGCTGTGTCTAGCGTCTGACCCCATTCACTGGTCTCCAAGTAAATTGTCTATTTCTGCTATCTCTGAACCACACTCTGCAGGGGCATCTAAAAGGAAGACCCGAGATTCTTCTCATAAGTCTTCCAAAGACTCTGTCCTAAGTTCTCCAGGTTAGGGAATCTACCTCAAAAAAGTCAAAGATGTCAGCTCCCCCAGCTCCCTTCGATCTCTGACATGGTACCTGTGAGGCCGCTGGTGACTCAGACACTGAGACCCTAAGCATAGAGACCCTAAAATATTGGGCTCCAAGAGACCATTGATACCGACAGGAGACCGTGGCGGCAAGATGAGCTCTACTGCAAAAAAGACCACTCTGTCTGGATTCCCCCCGGTGTGTTAGAAAGATGTGGTAGTGTTGACTCCTTTGGTTACCGTTACTTCAGCAGGATGGGGTTGAAATAAGTGAGGATGGGGCAGGAGGCTTGGAAGAATCAGCCAATCAGTACAGGGGGGAGACTGTTTGTTGTGAAAACTGCAGAAAGCAGTCTGATATCAAGCAAGGACTGGCACTCAGTGATGAATTTTATGCAGCTGTGGCAGCAGCTTATAAAGCTTTTTTTTTTTTTTAACTGATTGTGCAACCAGGAGCCAACAACTGATTGGCTGGGTTCGGGGCCTGAGAGCCACTCATGCTCTCCGGCGGAAAATTCATAAAAAAGCAGCAACAAGTTACTTTAAAACTGGGACAAGCCCCAAACAAGTCAACAAGCAACCAACAGCAAGTACAGGCCAACTCCACTTAAAACAAAGCCAATTTCCACTTCTTGTAAGTGGATTTAGCAAATGGCCCTGTCAAGGTCTTTCCCCCACTTTGAACTTTAGCGTCCAAAAAGTGGGGACCTGCATGATGACTTTTAAGCTTAATTACTAGCTTAAATTTAGTATGCTGCCACCAGCCAAAATATAGTGTTTGGCACACTTCCTGCTCCCCCAAAAACCTTCCTTGGGGAACCCAAGACCCAAAACCCCTTGGGTCTTAAAACAAGGAGAAATAAACCATTCCCCCTCTTCTCCCCCCCCCCAGACTTTCCCCTCCCTGGGTTGCCTTGGGAAGCTATACAGATCCAAACTCCTTGGATCTTAAAACAAAGAGGAATTAACCATTCCCTTCCTCCTTTTCCCCCCACCAATCCCTGGTGAGTTTAGACTCAATCTCTTGGATTCCAAAACAAGGAAAAATCAATCAAGTTTTTAAAAAGAAAGCTTTTAATTAAAGAAAGAAAAAGTAAAAATTATCTCTGTAAAATCAGGATGGTAAATGCTTACAGGGTATTCAGATTCATATAGACTAGAGGGACTTCCCCTCCCACCCCCAGCCTGAGATTCAAAGTTACAACAAACAGAGGTAAAAATCCTTCCAGCAAAATACACATTTACAAGTTAAGAAAACAAACATAAGACTAATCCACCTTTCCTGGCTAGTACTTTCTATTTTGAAACATGAGAAACGGATTCAGAAAGATTGGAGGAAACCTGGGTGTACGTCTGGTCCCTCTTAGCCTCAAGAGCGAACAACGAACAGAACAAACAGCACAAACAAAGACTTCCCTCCACCAAGATTTGAAAGTATCTTGTCCCCTCATTGGTCCTCTGGTCAGGTGTCAGCCAGGTTCACTGAGCTTCTTAACCCTTTACAGGTAAAAGAGACATTAACTCTTAACCATCTGTTTATGACAGGCCCTTTCGGCTTCTTTCTCAAAGGCCATTTTGTTGCTGAGAGGAGGAATAGTACATAGGTCTTAATGTTTCCAGGGGAAGGCATCTCTCTTCACAGTTCACGCTACACCTTGAAGTGTAGTTGTCATAATACAAGGAATTAGAGTCCATCTGAAACTGGAGACATTTAAAGAAAGCAGCTGCAACTATAGACATAAACAAATAGACTACCACACAGCTTGAATTCCAGCTTTCTTTCCTTTGTTTACAAGGGACTACACTCTGTCTGGAACTCAAAACAGCACAGTGAAACATCTACTGGCTGTGAATGGTGTACTGCAAATAAGCATAAGAGCAAAGAGAGAACTATCTTCTCAAAACACACTATTAAATTATGTATAAGTTCTTATGCTGCACTTTATCACCATAGTATCTGATGAAGCAACCAAACCTTAACTCCTGTGAAGCCATGCAGCATAATTTCCAAATAAAAATATTTTTGTTTCAGGTTTTTTTTTTTGTTTGCTTGTTTGGTTTGGATGAACAGTTTCAATGGAAAATTTCCAATCAGCCCTATTAAAAATGGATCTTCCTGATGTATGATGCCTGTCTACACAGCTCTTCCAGCTTCTCCATTTCTGAGTATATTGAGGGCTGATATTGATATGATGGAAACTGTGGATCAGGTTCTCAGCTGCTGTAAACTGGTATAATCCCATTGATGTCAGTATAAATATACTCTTTTAGGATCTGGGCCATATCTTTCTTCGAAGTTTGAGTCTTGTCCTATAAAACATAGTTACTCTGAACTTCCATGATGAGTAACAGAACAATTGGTTCATCCTTATGACAAACATGCAATATCCAAATTATAGTCCATGGCAACTAGATATATTTGATTATCTAGCTGAGATGATGGGGCCCTGACAGGTAAGGTGGTATCATCAAAGGTTCTTTCCTTTCTCTTCAGAGAATTGGAAGTGATCTTAGGAGATCACCTAGTCCAACCCCCTGCTCAAAGCAGGACCAGTCCCCAGATGGATTTTTGCCCCAGATCGCTAAGTGGCCCCCTCAAGGATTAGGGCTCATCACCCTGGGTTTAGCAAGCTAATGCTCAAACCACTGAGCTATCCCTCCCATAGCCTCACAGTGCCTGCTGGTTGTCAGTACTGCCGGTATATATTTTCTTGTTCCTGACCATCACTTTGCTCATTCTCTGCATTTGCTAATGATAATTACGTATTCTTTTCAAAGTTTTCTTTCTCAATGTTGAAAGAATGTCACAGAATGGCAGACCTTTAACACTGTTAAGTAGTGTCTCTTTGCATAGAATATTCCAGAATTTCGAGGCACATCTTTTTCATATTGTGAGCATGTACCTCTGACATGTTTAGTACAAATAAAAACCTGCCACTCCTGCAGCTTTTCTGATCTCTGACAGTTTGTCACATAATATTGGCATATATATTTCTCTGTGTCCTACAAATGCTTCTACCTCTTTATCATTATCAGTTCCACTGTGGCTGCAACATTAACAGAGTGATGGATCACAGGTTAACAATCACATGCAGTATTGATTCTTCACTTTAAAGAAGAAATGAAAAGGGTCTCATTTTCATCTGAATCTGAGCATTAATGGGCATGTGAGAAACACTAATCACTGTTTTGGAAGTTTTCGTGAATCAGATGAGTACTCCAGTATGGATTGTCTTAGATGACTAGTTAATTGTTTGTTAATGTTTAGATCTATTTAGCCTGTACATGCAAAGGAGTCTACATTTGTGTAATGTGTTCCCAGAGGAACTAGAAGGAGCTGCAAGTTAATATAGCCCCTATTCCATTAATTTATTCCTCATACCTTTTCACTGGCTTCTCAGTGTGTAGGTACTTAGACTCCCTTACATATCAGTAAATGGGTGTAAGTAAATTGAAGGGAGTCTAAATTTGTGCTGGGTCAAACTTACATATACTTCTAAACTTAACCCATGATGATTATAGTTCTATGGCATTCCTTAGCTACATTTTCTTGCAGATTTGTAAGTCACTACAACTTTATGTATTGTGCCAATATCTGCAATCGGTTTGAAATGTACATTGTGTTTTTCACAGAAATCTGCTGGTTGGTAGATTTCAGTCACAGTATTTCTTTCCTTCTGCTTCATTAATATTTGAATTTGAGATACTATTTTCTGGAAAATTGAAAGCAATTTTACAATCTCATACCTACAAATATTTATTTTTTCCACAGAACACTGTCTCAAAAATTAGTGTATGATAGCTGTATTTTTGTTTTCTGGCCTCACGGTGGCACAGTAGGTTAAGAAATAACTGTCAAGTCCTGAAGTCCTATTTCTTTTCCTGTGTTTCAATATTGGTATGTAGGGAGTGTGCCATAGAATATGTAATCTTGCTAACTTTGTTCTCTGTGCAGAAAGGAAAATGTCCCAGGATTTAAATATTTGTGTTTGAGATGATTGTGAAAGTTATTCTTGATCATAAAGCTGCAGCATTGGGGAAAAAACAAACAAACAAACCTCTAACTGTACTTCTACTGCACAGATTTCTGCAAGGACAATGTGTGAAGAAGGGGCTGACTGACAATTTGGTCAGAATGAATGACAAAGAACCTAATATTTTGAAGCAGTATGTAAAACCAAAGCTGTCTTTTTGTGTATAGGGATTCTGAAGTAATGGACATGCAGGATGCTTGATATGCTAGTCATTGCGCAAAATGCTCTGTCAGCTCTGCCACTTCATAGCAGTTCTGGTGTTTCAGTTTTGGCCAGAAACTATACTTTGAGCATGCCCCTGAAAAACAGAGACAAGTCCCTGTCCCACTGCAGTCAAAGGCAAAGCTCTCATTGACTTTATGGGACAAGGATATGGCCCAAATTTTCTTATATATTCTGTGGAATGCAATCCTTCTGGGCATCTGCTGCAGGCAATCCCTTCTCTTGCAGGGCCCTGTGCTCACCATTGGGGCACCTCCTTGTAACTATGTCTGAGTAATAGCTCTGCCCAGTCTGGTGCCTCTTTCTGTCTCCTTTGCACTGTGACTCCTTTCATGCTCCAGGAGTTGCAGTGCTTCCACTTTGTGACCCAAGGAGCTCCACCTTCATGGCTTGGCCCTTTGGCCAGGTTACTATATCTTCCCTTTCTGGTGTACCAAAGTCTCACTCAGGTGACCATATGTCATTGCCAGCAGTCCTCCAATCCAAAGCAATGCCACTTCCCCAATTGCTGGTAGGGGAACCCAGGCCTGCCAACACCTGGGTTCCAGTTCAGGGACAGTTGAATCAGTGGCCAATGTCTGCCCCTTGCTGCTGTTTCTCTGAGTCTTTTCCTATTCTGCCTCTTTCAGGCTTCTGTTCCACCACCCCTCTGGATAAAACCTTCCCTCGGGCCAGGATCCCAGGGCTTCTGCTCTCCCCGTGGATTTCCTCCTTTCCTTCTCTCAACCCAAAGTGACTACAGGCTTCTGACTGCAGCCCCGCTTTCTGCTGCAAACTTTCTGGCTTTATGCTAGTCCCACTTGCTCTTGCTTTGCTGGGCTCCATCTTCAATCAGTGCTTGGTCATCAAGCCTAATTCTCTCTCACGTGTGTCCTATGAAGTTACTTAACCCTGCTTGGACTATATTAACTCTTTTTGGGCTAGCATGGGGTGAATATCCCATCACACCTACCCAATCCCAAATAACACCTGCACCCCCTATTTGAAAGTGATTTTTAAATCAAGGTTAATATGGTAATATGGTCTAATATGGTAGACTTTGGATCTGGCCCTATAGGATTCTCTGGCTTTGCTAAGTGATGCTGGTAGAGTTGGGTTTTACTCTTTGTGGGGCCAAATGATGGTTTTTACTCAGCCTGTACCCACATAGACTCCCATTGATCCTGATGCAAGTTTCCATGGGTTGAGTAAAACTGAGGTTCAAATCTTAAAAGGATTTATGTGGGCTACCCCAACTGACTTCAGAGAGTGTGGTGATTACTTTGCAGATTTCTTTGCATGACTGGAGTCCTACTGTCCAAAAACTCTTAAACATATAAAAGAGAACTTATTGTGGAAGTATGTCTGGAATCAGGCCTTCAGTGAATACCTTAGCATCTGACATGTTATGTTTTCCGTTACAGGCAGAATGTAAAGTGATGCCTATAGCTGGACTTGAACTTGTAGAGAGCCTTGACATGGTCCCTCACCAAAGGCTCTTAAGCAAACTAAGCAGTCATGGGATATAAGAAGGAAGGTCCTCTCATGGATCAGTAACTGGTTAAAGACAGGAAACAAAGGATAGGAATATTTGGTCAGTTTTCACAATGGAGAGAAGTAAATAGTGGTGTTCCCCAGGGATGTGTACTGGAACCAGTGTTGTTCAACATATAAATGATCTGGAAAAAGGGGTGAACAATGAGGTGGCAAAGTTTGCAGACAAAACTAAAATAATTAAAATAGTTAAGTCCAAAGCTGACTGCGAAGAGTTATAAAGGGATCTCATAAAATGAAGTGACTGGGCAACAAAATGGCCGATGAAATTCAGTGTTGATAAATGCAAAGTAATGTATATTGGAATACATAATCCCAACCGTACATACAAAATGACTGGATCTAAATTAGTTACCACTCAAGAAAGATCTTGGCATCATTGTGGATACTTCTCTAAAAATCATCCACTCCACATGCAGCAGGGTTCAAGCAGAATGTTGGGAACCATTAGGAAAGGGATAAGTAATAAAACAGGAAATTTAATGCCACTATATAAATCCATGGTATGCCCACACCTTGAATACTATGTGCAGTTCTGGTTGCCCCATCTCAAAAGGAGATCTATTAGAAATGGAAAAAGTACAGAGAAGGACAACACAAATCAATAAGGATGTGGAAAAAACTTCCATATGAGGAGAGATTTAAAAGACTGGGACTATTCAGCTTGGAAAAAGAGGTAACTAACGGGAGATATGATAGA
Organism: Gopherus flavomarginatus; assembly: GCF_025201925.1. Classification (NCBI taxonomy): domain Eukaryota; kingdom Metazoa; phylum Chordata; order Testudines; family Testudinidae; genus Gopherus; species Gopherus flavomarginatus. The sequence continues at coordinate 246,539,448 of NC_066618.1, read as the reverse complement.
AGTCTATAAAATCATGAATGGTGTGGAGAAAGTGAATAAAGAAGTGTTATTTATTCTTTCATGTAACATTAGAACCAGGCTCACCCAATTAAATTAATAAGCAGCGGGTTAAGAACAAAAAAAAGTAAATATTTCTTCACACAATGCACAGTTAACCTGTGAAACTCATTGCCAGGGGATGTTGTGAAGGTCAAAATTGTAACCGGATTAAAAAAGAATTGGATAAATTCATGGAGGATATGTCCATTAGTGGTTATTAGCCAAGATGGTCAGGGATGCAACACCATGCTCTGGGTGTTCCTCAGCCTCTTACTGACACATGCAAGGACTGAATGACAGGGGCTGGATCACTTGATGATTGCCTTGTTCTGCTCATTCCCTCTGAAGCACCTGGCATTGCCTACTGTCAGAAGACAGAATACTGGGCCACATGGACCATTGTTCTGAGCCAATATGGCTGTTCTTATGTTCTAGTTCAGATTGCTCAAGCTTTTTCACTTTTCCTTTCTAATGTGTCACTTTCACTTGCTTATAACTTTCTCAAAGTTTTGGCATGATTGCTGTCGGTTGGAGAGCAAGCTTTATTCTGAAAGCTTTACTAAAAATGGCTGAGTGGCTTTCAGCTGCAGAAAGAGGGCAAAAATGCCTTTTTGCTGAAGTAAAATTTTTTGCAACTTCTTAGAAGAGATTATTGAAATTTGGACCTACATTTTACATCATAGATGTAAGTTTTTTAATAGTCTGATGAAAATCTATTTTGATTTATCTGAGTTACAGTGGTTTAAAACAGGCACACGCATGCACACACACGCACACACTGTTTTTTGTTGTACAGTTACGCAGTTTGCCAACATTCTACTGAAGCTGCACATACGTGTGTACATGATGCTACTCACCCTACTTCTTTATGCACCATTACAGGTTGTATGTATAGAAAGGAAAGGCCCCAGCTTTATTAATGGCAGATATTGTGCTGATCAGAGCATTCTGTGCTGTCAAACAAATAATCACATGTGATAGCATTAGTGTTTTTTCTTTAAAAACACAAAACTGAAATATACACTTAGGTTATGTCTACACTTGGAGCTGAGGGTGTGATTCCCAGATCAAGTAGACATAGTCCACCTAGGTCTCAGAGATCTAGTGCCCTAAAGTGTAGCCACAGTAGCATGGCCATGCCTTAACTTTGTCATTTCCTATCATTCTTTGCGAATGCTTCAGTTTGCTATCTTAATGTTCCTTTAATGTAGTGTGATGGACTCAGGCCAGAAGGATATAAAAGGGTAGTCCTGTTGGTATCCAGGAAGTGGGCGGGCGAAGCCCACTGCTAAAGGATCTCTCCCCAGTCTAAGGGGAGGATCCACAGGTCTGTGAAACCAAATAAGTACGGGGGACAACCAATGAAAAAAAACAGGATCGGGAGTGAGGTCATAGGGATAAATGAGGGGAATCTGATGGGGACACTGAACAGAGAACCCCGGACAACGCCCACTGCTCCTCAAAGGCACTAAAGTAGCCAGCGGACGCTGCCCAGAGGAACTCTGCCCGGATATGTGAATGGATGAAAGAATGGAAAACAGCCCCACAGTCGCAGGCCTCCCCCTCTGCCAACCTCCCCTCTCTGGTGTTATGAATGGCCACAGCGAGGAGGAGGTTGAAGGTGGTCCCGCGACTTCATGGGGCCTCGGATTGGGTGTGCATAGAGAAATAAATGTGGGGAGAAGTGCAGCCAGAACCTCAATAAGAGGTTCTGGAGGAGCCGGAAAAGGGGCTGCAGCCTGGCGCACTGAAGGTACGCCTGAGCCAGGGTCTCCCTCATGCCACAGAAGGGACAGATGTCAGGGACAGTGGTAAACCACACCAAGTACACACCCGTGCTCACAGCTCCATGCAAGAGCCGCCAGCTGATATCCCCGGCAGGCCGTGGGACTAAGGTGGAATAGAAACTGGCCCACCGGGGTTCCCCACCTGCCACTGCTGGTAAAAGGTCCCACCACTTGGTGTCTGGGTGGGACATGAGGGTGGGGTAGTGAAGCGTGTGCAGCATGAGCGTGTACAGATGGTCCCATGGTGCGGTTTGGAAACGAACCGGCTGCATGACATGCAGCTGGCTAAATGTATGCATGTGGAAAGGCCGGGAAGGCTCACAGGGCAGGGGGCCGATGGAAAGGTCTGGAGGGCCTAGGGTGAGGAGCAGACAGGGCTCACCCTCTCACAGGACCTGCTCGAGGAAGAACCGAGTCCTGGGAGGCAGGGCTGCCTCCACCTCCTGGAGTACGCTCCGGGGGGTCGTAAGGGTGGAGAGCCCCATGTGCTGACCGAGCGCCTGGGGATCCACCCAACTCCCCAGGTCATAGTCCAGGAGGTCTCCGATCTTGGTGACTCCCACCAGGACCAACCTCTGGCACACCGAGGAGGACTCTGCCACCTGCACATGAAGATAGAGATTGTGTAACAGAGGCTTCACAAGGAGATCTACCCCCTCGGTGGCCACAAAGGACCTGGTTGCTGAAACCAGCCTCCAGGTCCGGAGGTGGTCCTGGTAGAAGAGCGGCAACTCAGAGAGGTCTTGCGGATGATCTCTCAGATGAAGAAAGCAGAGCTGCCGGTCGTATTGGAGCCCTCGCAGACGGTGGAGGAAGGCGTGCACCAATGTGCTCCATGCCGAGCCACATGCATTATAAAGGAGTCTCTGCAGAGCCTGGAGGCAGAAGACATGGACCTGCATGTGCATGCATATCAGGCCCTATCCCCCCTCCTCCAAGGGGAGATGGAGAACCCCCGCAGAGAACCAGTGCAGTCCTGGCCAAAAAAACCCCAGAACCAACCTCTGGAGATTGGCCAGGAACACCAGGGGCAGGCACAGGGTGTTGAGTCAACGTCAGAGCATGGACAGGACCAATTGGTTAAGCACCAGCGCTCTCCCCCGGAGGGAGAGGCACCGGAGCAGTCCTGCCCAGCTCCGCAACCGCCCAGTCACTCTGCTCTCTAAACCGTGCCAGTTATCCGGCGGAGACAGATGCGTGGCCAAGAAATAAATGCCAAGATAGAGCAGTGACCCGTGTCCCACCGAATAGCTTGAAGCGCAGGTGGGAGGGGGCTCGCCTGCCAGCCGGCCTCAACCACCAGGCCAGAGCTCTTGACCCAGTTGACCCGGGCGGACGAGGCCGCCGAATCAGCATCTTGACAAGCCTCCACCCGCACCAGGTCGTCCAGGTCCTGGACAACGAGGAGCACGTCGTCAGTATATGCTGCCAGAACCAGCTGCACCTCCGGCTCACGGAGCACCAACCCCATCAACCTCTTGTGAAGGAGACAAAGGAAGGGCTTAATGGCCAGAGTGTACAGCTGACCCGACAGCGGGCAGCCTTGATGCACCCCTCGCCCAAAGCTGACAGGTGCAATCAGGGTCCAACTGAGCTTGACCAAACACTCTGTTGAGGCATACAGCACCTGGAGAAACCCCACAAACCAGGGTCCAAAGCCAAAAGCCCGCAGAGTGCCCAGGAGATACCCGAGGTCCATCCAGTCGAACGCCTTCTCCTGATCCAGAGACAGGAGGGTGAATGACAGACCATCCCTACACCCAAGCTCCAAGAGATCCCGGACTAGATAAAGATTGTCAAAGATGGCACGGCCCAGGACAGTGTAGGTCTGGTCTGGATGGACCAGTCTGCAAGCACGGACCGCAGCCACAGCGAGATGGCCTTCGCCACGACCTTATAGTCCATGCTGAGGAGCGAGACGGGACACCAATTCCGGAGATCAGAGGTCCCCCTTCTTCGGCAATAAGGCGAGCACCGCTTGCCTGCACGAAAGAGGGAGGACCGCGCTCTCCAAGGACTCAGCCCAGACGATGGCAAGGTCTGGGCCGAGGACGTTCCAGAACACGCAGTAGAACTCCACGATCAGCCAGTCCATGCCCGGAGATTTATTAGTGGGCATGAGACGAAGGGCTTCCGAGAATTCGGCCAGAGTGAGAGGCAACTCCAGCCGGTCTTGGTTGCCCGTGCTGACCGTCGGGAGTCCGTCCCAAAGCGCTCCACAGGCATTGGCATCGGTTGGATCCAGGGAGAAAAGGCCAGCGTAGAAGGCCCTAGCCCTCTTGTGCATCTCCACCGGATCCATGAGGGGGGCGCCGTCCTCTGCTAAAAGGCAGAGGATTTGCTTTTTCGCTTCCCTCTTCTTCTCCAGGGAGTAGAAGAAGCGGGAGCTGCGGTCCATCTTCCGCAGGAGATGGATGCGGGATCGTACAAAGGCACCCCAGGCCCGAAGATTGTCAAGGGCCTGGACTTCCTCCCGCTTCTCCCAGTGTGCTCCACAGAGGAGTGGATCTCCAGGGCTGGTGGCCAGACACCTCTCCAGCTCCAATACCTCCTGCTCCAACTGCTCTATCACCACATCCCTGCGCCGGCTGGCGCCCCGGGTATGGCTGCGGCAGAAGAGCTGGGTGCGCACCTTCCACACATCTCACCACTGCCGCGCTGAGGAAAAGGCATGCCTCTGTTCCCACCCGGCCAGCCAAAACTTCCGGAAGGATGCCACAAACCCCACATCCTCCAGCAGGCTGTTATTGAAACGCCAATAGGCCGGCCCCGGCCTCTTCGAAGAAAGAGAGGCCATCACGGCCACCAAATGGTGGTTCGAGCACGGGGCTGGCCGAATGCTGGAGGAGTGGGCCTGTGAGAGATGACATTGAGAAAAGTAAATGCGATTCAACCGGGAGTGGCTTGACCGGTGTTCCTCCACCCGGACACAAGCGAACGTAGAGTCATCGTCCGGGTGGTGGTCATGCCAGACATCCCACCAGGGAGTGATGGACTACAATCTCTGCAGCGGCCGGGCTCAACTCGATCCCTTTGCAGTCCCGCTCCTTGAGGGTGCAGTTGAAGTCTCCACCCAGGACCAGGCACTCGCAAGGACCCAAGGTACCAAGGAAGGCGGACGCCTGCCGAAAAAAGCACGCTTTCACTGGGCCGGATGCTGGGACATAGACATTGACAAGATTCAACATTAGCCCCTCCATCCGAATCCAGAGGGGCAGCAGGCGACCTGGCACGACCTCGGTAAACCCCAGCACCTCGGGCTGTAGCTGCGGGGAGAACAGGGTTGCCATCCCGCCCTGATGGGCTGAAAGGTGGCTAAAATAGACCCTGTCCCCCTACTCCAGCCTCCAGCTTGCCTCGGCAGCTGGGTCCATGTGGGTCTCCTGAAGGAGAATAACCGAATATCCCTCCTCCCGAAGGAAGGAGAGCACCTGGCACCTGCCGAGACCCAACCTACAGTCATGGGTGTTCAAAGTGGCAAAGATGGACGGTGACATAAAGAGGGCTGGAGATGATCCTCGAGGTCTGGGGCACTAGCGGCGCCTATTGGACCCCGCAGCAAACTGTGACCAACCCCGAAAGCTAGCAGGGCGTCACGGAAGCAGCGGGTCCTCTGGTAAACCGCAGCATCCCGCTTTCCGGTCCCTATGCCCTCTCCCATAATGGCCCTCATGGTCTGGAGAACAAGATGAAAATCGCCCCAGCGCTGAAGAGCGAGATGCACTCTGTTCGTGGAGCCACGAGTGTCCTCCAAGAAAGAGTGCATCTTGCTTCTCTGCGCGACGGGGACTGGGGTCACGGACCCTGGGGCATCTCCCGATTGGACCCCCTCTGCCAGCCCTGTGTTCTATAGAAACAGGCATGCAGGGATCAAAGCCCCATCACGGTGCCCGTCCGTCCAGCACCGTGCCACCTGACACAACACTTGGCCTCAAGGACAACGGCAGAGGGAGAACTGCAGCCCCAGATGGGCCGGGAGAAGGAAAAACAAAGACCGCCTCCTGGGGGCCTGTATAAAAAGAAAATGAGGCAACCTTGGGGACGGCAACAACAGAAGGACGGGGGGAAGAGAGGTCAAGGACAGGAACAAGGGCGGGAACAGGGTCAGGGTCAGGGACAGGACACAGATCCAGGATGAGAACAGGGTCAGGGCAGGGAACAGGGGCAACATCTAGGGCCTGAACAGCAGAGCTACCGGAGCACGCTGCCTCTTGACCTGACACGGCAATTGAAGGGACAGCAAGGGAATGGAGTGACTCCACAGTGCTAGCCTCAGATGTCTCACTAAACGAGGCACCCTGAGTAACAGCACTGAGGGGAGGCGAAAACTACAGTCCCATCTCATGGGGCAGGGCACCCATGGGCTCAGAGCCTGGCCACTCAGTGTCGACTACCACCACAATGAGCACAGCGGCGTCAGCCAGATTACCAGTCACGGCCAGGCAGGTGGTCAGGGCCTGGGGCATTGCAGAGGCCAAATCAGGGGCAACCACCTGAGATGGAGGGAAAGGGAGGACGGTGGGGCGACAGATAGCAATCGCCTGGACCAAGGCCCTCCAACAGGGAGGCATCCACTCCCTCGGTGGTTGGGGTCAAGCCCAGAGCTTCAGTCTTGGCAAAAATAGAGGCAAAGTCCCTACCCCCCACTACAGATTCCCCCTCGACAGCAGCCAGGGCAGTAGCCATTGCGGCACCGACAGGGGGCACAGATGGCAATGGGGCAGTGGGGGGATTGTCTGGAACCCCATTAGGGAGAGAATCCATAGGAGAGATGGTACTACCCGCCTCCGCAGCTACAGCGACCTTGGCCGACTCCAAACAATGAACATCAGCAAGGGAGGCAACAGAACACCCAGCACCAGCGACCCCCTTCATAGTTTTACAGGGGGTCCCTTCCCACTCGCCAATGAGGGAGGGGTGCTGGGTCCGTGCTCCCCACTTGCGATGTCTCCCCCGCACAAGCTCCCAGCTCCGCGAAGAGGGGGGCTGGCCAGTTGGGTCAGGGCCAGAGAGCGAGAGCAATGACGGAAGTGCAAAGGAAGACAAGGGCTGGACAACAGGGAAAGGAACAAACTCCCTCAGGCAAGCCCTGCTCGAGTCCTGCTACCGGCCCTGCCGCCCTCTCCTCTGCGGGCCCCAGTCTACTACCCGCCTCAGCGGAGGGGGCCCGCACACTCATCTGGGCACGTCGGGGGGGGGCCTCCCCCAAGAGCCGAGCGCAGTTGACAAAGGTCAAGGATGGAGGAGGGGTGACCCCAGAGACTGGGCAATCAGGGACGCTGGCGATGATAGACCTGACGCCCTTCTGGGTATCGGGGGTCCCAGATGCCCCTCCAAGCCAGGTCAGGGGGCAGTCCCTCTGGACGTGCCCCACCACTCGGCAGAGAAAGCACTGGGCCACCTCCGACGAATAATAAACTCGGTACTGGGCCCCTCAATGGGGCACCAGAAAGGACCCCTCCAAAACCTCCCCATCACGTGCCACCAGCGGAACTTGAACCTGCACCTGCCGGCGGAACGACAAAATGTGGTGGAAGGTGGGGTCCTTACAGCCCAACAAAAGGGGGCTGAGGATGGACAGGGGCCTCCCCAGGGTGGAGAGGAATGGCAAAAGTGCAGCATTGGAGAGGAAGGGAGGAACAGAAGAGAGAACCACCCATACGCCCAGGTCCTCCAAAGGCTCGAAGGGGACGTGAATGCCCCCCCCCCCACTGCCAAGCCCCTCTCCACCGCCTCGTGGGCAGCGGCCTCCGACACCAGGAAGAACACCACCTTCCCAAACATCTTAGAGGCCACCATCATGGCCGTGGACCCCACCACCCGCACGTAGGTTTCCACGTGGGGCGAGGCTGGCACCAGGAGGCAATGCACCCCGTGCTCCGTGGTGAGAGTGGGAAAGGGGCCCTGGCCGCCAGGAATGGTATTCCGGGAGGCGGCTGGAGCAGACGGCGAGGTGGCGAACGGAGGGGTCGCAGCCACCTGGATGTACGTCCTGGGGGCCAAAGGAGTGGCATCCCCAGAGCTGGTGGAGGGAACAACGGGCAAGGGAGAAGGGGGAGCTGCAGCTGGTGATGGGGCCGCAGCAGGAGAAGGAACCACTGCCATGGGGGGAGTCACCTTCCGGGCAGGGCCCTTGCCCTTCTTCATCCCCTGGCCTTTCCCCCCGGCCAAGGGAGTGGTCTCAGAAGTGGAGGCAGCCGAGGTTGCGGCAGCAACAGCGGAGTCTCAGGAGCCCCCATCCATGCCTGCCAGTGCCTCAATGGTAGCAATGGCGGGCAGCCCGGCAGCGGCAGTCGAGGCAGCCATCACAAGGGAGGGTATGGGGAGGAGGACCGAAAAGGAACTGCAGGGGCATCCAGGGAAGTCCCACCCCCTGAATGACCCACCACAGAAAAGGAGGGAAGGGGACAGCCACTAGGGCAGGTAGATGGAAGGAAGAGGAGGGAGGAATGGGAGGAAAGGGAGGGGCAGGGGAGGGAGGGAAAGAATGGCTACCCCACCCCACTCGCTAGGCTGAAAGCAGGGTGGAGGGGCACCAACAGAAAGGAACAAAGGGAGACAAGGAACACAACTCCAGCACAAGATGAAAAAGAAACCGGCTCCCCCGGCTGCACTGAGGGAAAGAAGGGAGAACTAAGACATCATGGAGGAGAGTGCATCAGTGAAGGAAACAATTAAAAAAAGGGGGGATGGGGAGGAGGGAATCTCAAACGCCAACAGCGGAACGTGGGCACACAGGCAAGAAGGGCTGACCTGGAGGGAGGGCAAGAAACAAGGGGGCGGGATGCAGGGGAGGGCTAAAGCGGGTGTGCCTCAGGCACGGAGCAAAGAACAGGGTTGGTTCAAAAACAAACAACCAAACCAAAAAAAAAAAAAAGGGGAGGAATGCGGCTGGCAACCAGGCCTGCACCACGGGACAAGGGCAGGGCAAACAAACTAAGTAAGGATCAGAAAGCAAACCAGGACAAACCAGAGAAACAGAATGGCCAAAAGGGGGGCGGGCAGGGCAGGCAGCAAGGGGAAAGGGGGCAAGCAGCTGCAAGAATAGGGCAGTGGGCGAGGCAGAGGGAAAGGGGGCCCATTGGCCAAACACAGCAGGGGAGGGAGGACAAGACCAAAGGAAGGGAAGGGAAACGAGCACCCACGGGCATCTGAAAAACAAATGCCTGTTTGCTGCCGCTATGTTCTCTGGATGATTACAGGGGCAGAGCAAACTGCTAGGCTAGAGAACAGAGCCAGAAGGCAGGTAGAAAGGTAGAGGGGGCAGTGGTGCTGGCAGCAGAGGAGCAAGCGGCCCAAAGGGAGGGTCCAGGCCACTCCACACAGCAAAAGGCACCTACCACCACAGAAGCAGGGATGTAACAAACCCCCCTCCACGAAACAAAGCCTCCTCTACTCCCTCCTCAGTTCCAGCAGCAGCTGTAACAGCTCCCCAGCAGCAGTAAAGGCAGCAGCAACCTAGCCAGGGGGCCCCAAAAATGATGGCAAAAGTGGGGCCTTGCACTCCCCTCTGAGGGTCACACCAGCAGAGTCCTCCCCACAGCAGCAACAGCAGCTAGGGGGGCAACTAGCCAGCAGACCAGCCTCAAGAGAGTGGAAGCCAGGTAGATCAGCCTCAGAAGGAGCAGGGCCCTGTTCCCTAGATAGCCAAACAAGGGCTACTCCAGGCCAATCAAGACACCTGACGCCAATTTAACCAGTGAAGGTCGTTAGGCTAATGCCAGCACCTGACCTCAATTAACTGACAAAGGGTCAGTTAAGGCTGTTAGGCTAATGGAGACAGCTGGAACCAATTAAGGTCCCACTTATACTGCTTTAGAAGATCTCCTTTCCAGTCCTCTCAGAGGAGCTTAGATGAAAGGAGCTGGAGGTGAGGAAGCATTACTGAACCCTGAGATAAGGGTGAAGCTTGAAAAAGGGGAGCACAGGGGAGTGGCCCAGGGAATCAAAGCAGCATCAGTGGAGGAGGGAAGCTGCTAACAGCTGCTATCATTAAGGTCCCTGAGCTGGAACCTGGAGTAGAGAGTGGACCTGGGTTCCACCCTGCATGATCTACAGAGATCCCTTTGAAAGGAGAAACAGACTTTGGTCTAGGTGGGAGACCAAATGGTGCCTATGGAGCTCTAAGGAGCAATAGAGACTGTGGGTATTCTGTGTACTGTGTAGACCTTCCCACCTCCCATAAAGACCTGTGATGAAAATAGCTCACTAAGCTGTAACCTTTGCCACCATACTGGGAAAGGGAGGTCGTACTGAGGGCCTTAGTGAGCTTCTGAGGCCACTGTATCCACCAGGAAGCACGGGACCCACCAATACAGGCTTGGAGCTTTGTCACAGTAGTTTTTCTATGAAAGATTGTATGATGTTTTAACTCATGTTTATAAATATTTATTGTTACAATCTCATTTGAAATGGTTTGGGTAGAGCCCTGAGCCCCTTGATGCATGGGGAGTGAGCTTTATAGATAAAATAACTTATAATTAATAATAAATGCCATTTCATAGGTCTAGAAATTGGATCAAGTTAGAGTATTGTTGTCTCAAATGTCACAATTAATGAAAACCATCACAGTTGGGGATCTCTTCCTGAATGGGAAAGACATGTATTGTTTTTTGTTAATTATTATATACTTGATATATATTTTTTTCAGATCTTTGCCAAATCTCAAAGCTTTTTATAGTCAGTATAACTGAAGTCATAAAGTTGTAGAATTATAAAGTGATGAGTGTCTTAATAATTCAACTTGTCATGGCAACATATAATTATGATTTCCTCTGGGAATGGTGGGAATGAATCCCATGTGGAAATCCCTGTTCTCATAGAATTTTAGGCAATGTTTAATGAGGAGAATATTTCAGATAAATGCTATTGAGTTTCAGTGAGTTAAATCAAAGCAAAAGAAAAACAAAACTACACTCTCTTCCCAGAAAAAAAACAAATCTAGATTTGAGGAGCTATCTCAGATGTAACATAAGGGAAATTGTTTTGTTTATGATTTGCTTTCTGATTCCAGGTGGCCAAAAATAGCCAAATCTCATTTTGTTGTAAAATGAGATATTTTTATATACAGCAGGTATTCCATTCCATTAAATCCCTAGGCATTGTTCACAAATGACAGCAAAGGTGTGGCTATTGGTCCATTTCCAGACAAATCTTGTACTGGCTGATATTCACTCAACTTATGTAAACCCTTTAAAGATAGGATGCAGAATGTGAAATGTTCCATCAAAACACATATAGAATATTTCTCCCAGTGCCTCCAACTGTCATTACATCTGAGTTATCTGAATTTGCAACAGGAGGGAATTGTCTAAAAGATACACATTTCAGCCTCAGAAACTGCAGGGAAATAAAGGATAAAACACAAAGGAAAAACCTGTGCTTTTGGAGGAAACCTCTTTTAATTCATTCTATTTCCATTTTGTGTTGATGTCTTTCCTTTTAACCAAATTAATTTCTACGTGCTGTTGCAAGGAAATGTTACTGAAATCCAGGCAGTCCCTCCTTATCAGTCAACAGCTGTCTCCAGATGCTCTTATATTTTTTCCAAAATTCAAATGCTGCAATACATTTTCATTGACAACCGTGCAGCAAACAGCTCTCATTTTATAATATCTTGTCTAAGGTGTTTTATTCCTAGCTTTTTTTTTAAAATATATAACTGAATTTCTATATCCCCCTTTTTACATTGTTTAAAGAAGAACGTTGTCAGTCTGTTTATAATTTAAAAGCTCATTATTTTTTGCTGCCTTGTTTGTTGTGTTCCTTTTGTCCTGCCAGCAGGAATTCTATTGTAATCAGATTGGTGTGCTCAGTGTTCCTGCTGTTTGCCCACTTGAATTGCTATTATTATGTTTGCCCCTCCAGTCGGAGAATTGCTAAGTAAGATAGGACTCCAGCTAGATACTGTGCACCTTAATATTTGAATGAGAATCTTATAATGTGTAATAATAAGTCTGTTTTATAAAATCTTCTATAGACCCATAAAATGCTTCAGAACACATTCTAGTTACTCTACACATGGAGAACAAAAAGGGATTATTCAAATTGTTTGTAGGAAATTACAACCGTATTAACTAATTACTTCATCTTGATGTTATGGAAATGGTTTTCAAAGGGAATGGTCATGATGATGATGATTATTATTAGTCTCTTTAGCTGTCATTCAGGTGGTTTGTGCATTGATGTCAATGCATTTGGTTTTTCTAATTTTCTTCAGACAAATTAACTCGCAGGAAATAATTTCTCTAGGATAGGTAGTATTCCTGGCTATGGACTTGGACTGAGACTGCAGACTTTACATCTACATAATTCCCACTACAGTTAATGATGGGTGCAGAGCTGCCCAGAGGGGGTGCAAGTGGGGCAATTTGCCCCGGGCCCTGCAGGGGCCCCCACGAGAATATAGTATTCCATGGTATTGCAACTTTTTTATGGAAGGGGACCCAGAAATTGCTTTGCCCCAGACCTCCTGAATCCTCTGGGCGGCTCTGGTTGGCTGGACCTGAAATTCAGTGAATTATCAAGAACTAGGACTTCGACCACCATGTTCCATTTCAGTGGGAAGGAAATAGATTAATCTAGAGAGAGACCAGAGCTGAGGCGCTCAGACACAGTTCTGAACTTTCCCAAAGTTCAGATATGGTCAGGTCAGGGTTTGGCTGAGCCCAGTATGGAGACAGGGACCAGATACTTAGGTTGGATCTATATCCAAGTTCCCTTAAAGTTTTGGCATGTTTAAGTTAACAGTCAGGAGTATCTCCTGTCTGGGGCTAATGCTAAAATCCATATCAAGACTAACACTGGGAATGCAGACTGTTGGATTATTTGTGGGTATAGAATCACACAATGTCTGAATATTACCTATTAGGAAAACAATTAAATTAATTTGATTCAGTTCAGCTAATTTGAATAATGAATTTTTCATTTTAAAGAAGTAGTGTTTCGCAGGAAAAGTATGTCAAGACAGTGACTCAGTCATCAAAGAGAAGTTTCCTGTAAGTGCAGCTGCCTGGACCTGGAGAGCTGAGCGAGGGCTGCAGAAGCAGAGACAGCAATCAAGAGCTGACTTGTTTCAATGTATTCTGGGTGGATTGGCCTCTGTATTACAGTGGAGCAGTCGTGAAACCATAATTAAAGTTGACTCAGGCTTTTCAACTTCACGAGACGATGAATTGCTACATGCTAATCTTTTGAAAATGATAAAACCCGAAATATAAGGATTAGTTTTGAAGGAACTCTAATTTGCAAGATATTTGTAGTATAAAGGTAACTTGTGAAATATTTGTTTAAAAATAGGTAGAATATACATTTGAGTCTTCAGGTTTTTTAACCTTTTTCCTAAACATGTCATAGGAATGTGAGCCAAATAATATCGATGGTGAGATTTCCAATATTCCTCAACAAAATATTCTAGGGCATGGCTGTCCTGAATCCCAGACCCATGAAGGTGCATTCGTATGTTCAAACTGTTCTTTCTCCTTTCTGGTTTGATGTTTTAAACTTGTATTTGTTATATGGGCCTGAATTTCAATCAAGTTTGTTGTGCAATTACTAGTATGAAATGCCTGGACAACTGCAGATTTACTCTGAGTTCACTTAAGCTAATAATTATGCGCAAATATATCCTTGGAGCAGTTACCCAGTTTTATGTACAACTTTTCAGCAATTTGGTGCAGAAATTAGACCTGCATTTTACACATACCAGGTGTTCAATGGCAGAGAAGGACTGCAACTGGACCAACATGACTGTCTCTTCAATAGTTTGATTGCATGGGTCCAAACTCTACCTGGTGTCTCTATCCTTCTATTGTTAACATTCTACAACACACAAAGTATTAATGCAAAGTACATAGTGTGTGCTCACTAAAATCACATGCATAAGCATATCATGATTACATTCATTTATATAGCTTTAACAAAGGTTATTGCTACTCTAAACATTTTATACTTAGCTGCAATATCTGATTTGGTAAATGGATATTCAAGTGTATAATCTGTGCCTGTGCCCTTGGTCATTTACTTTAGGTAGCAGCATCTGCCTACAGGAATGTGTGGTACATAGACAGTTAAAAACATTGTGATAAATTTATTATCCAGAAGATTGTACCCTTTAATATGCTACCAGAATGGTTGCTAAAATGGTCCGGGCATTAGTGTACATTCTGCGTCAGAATATTTGCTCACTGTTTTGCAGCTGTTGCTCTTTGAAATTCAGTCAACAGACTGTGATAACAAAAATGTGCACTTTTGGTATCTCCAGGCCATCAAAATCTTACAGCTGTGTTTACTTTCAGTGCAAGGAATGAGTAAAAGGCTTTCAGACACATAGCACTTTAAAAAAAAAATAAAGGAACAGAGGAACGGCAGAGCATGGATTAGATACTGCAGTGTTCATGGTGCTTTCTTCACAATAGTAATATCCTATCTAGTTTTAGCTCCTCTTTTCATCTCGATCTGAAACAGAGATTCCAGTACCTCCATACATAATGGTTGGGACCCATGGGTACACTTCAGCAATCTAATCATTCCAGGTAATTTGCTATATGGATGATTGCATTAAGGCACTGTGGTCTAGAGACTTCAGTTCATTTCAACCCTTGCTCGTAGTCACAACTGAAGTGGAATGAGATTCATGCTTTAATCTTAGACTTTCGTCCATATGTGCTATTTCCCCACACATTCAGTTCAAAAGAAAACTCTATAAATTTGTTGTCCTAGATTCACTCTTGCTGTAGAAAAGAGGCACTGGAATCCAGCCGATTGGTGGAAGGAGGCACAGAAACCTGTCTAGACTGATTCACCTTTTTGAGTAAATGCCTGCATCCTGAAAGAGTATTTCCTGCAAATACTTGTCTGATCTTTTTTTAAGCTATGCTAGTTGTTGCTACAGCAGCTATAGATACCACATTTTTAATACATTAACTATTTTCTGTATGAAGAAATTCTACCTGCATTATTTTAGTACGCTACTTTTTTTGCTGCAGGATGGCCACCTTAAGGTCTGCTATAGTGTGGCCAGGGAGGTTGAAGTGTTCTCCTACAGGTTTTTGTATATTGCCATTCCTAATATCTGATTTTTGTCCATTTATCCTTTTCCGTAGCGACTGTCCAGTTTGGCCGATGGACATAGCAGAGGGCCTGTAGAATTTGGTGTTGGAGAGTTGTCTGGCAGCCTCCTTTTGGTAGTCAAACCTGTTCATGATGACAACAACACCTCCTTTATCAGCCTCTTTGATGATAATGTCTGGGTGGTTTCTGAGGTTGTGGATGGCATTGTGTTCTGCACGACTTAGGTTATGAGACAAGCGATGTTGTTTTTCCACAATTTCTGTCTGTGCACGTCGGCGGAAGCATTCAATGTAGAGGTCCAGACTGTCATTTCGACCCTCAGGAGGAATCCATGTGGAGTTCTTCTTCTTGTGCTGTTGGTGGGAGAGTACCTGTGTATCAGTGTGCTGTTCAGTGTTGTCCTGAACAGCGCACCATAGTAACTCTAGCTCAGGAACCAATCCATGCAACACACCTCGTTGCCAACTCTGCCCACATATCTACACCAGTGACACCATCACAGGACCTAACCAGATCAGCCACACCATCACCAGTTCATTCACCTGCACGTCCACCAATGTAATGTACGCCATCATATGCCAGCAGTGCCCCTCTGCTATGTATATCAGCCAAACTGGACAGTCGCTACGGAAAAGGATAAATGGCCACAAATCAGATATTAGGAATGGCAATATACAAAAACCTGTAGGAGAACACTTCAACCTCCCTGGCCACACTATAGCAGACCTTAAGGTGGCCATCCTGCAGCAAAAAAAACTTCAGGACCAGACTTCAAAGAGAAACTGCTGAGCTTCAGTTCATCTGCAAATTTGACATCATCAGCTCAGGATTAAACAAAGACTGTGAATGGCTTGTCAACTACAAAACCAGTTTCTCCTCCCTTGGTTTTCACACCTCAACTGCTAGAACAGGGCCTCATCCTCCCTGACTGAACTAACCTCATTATCTCTAGCTTGCCTGCATATATGTACCTGCCCCTGGAAATTTCCATTACATGCATCTGACGAAGTGGGTATTCACCCACGAAAGCTCATGCTCCAAAACGTCTGTTAGTCTATAAGGTGCCACAGGATTCTTTGCTGCTTTTACAGATCCAGACTAACACGGCTACCCCTCTGATATTGTGCCTCTGAAAATCTCTCTAAAAGGATAGTCAAGCAGCCAGTTGTCATTGAAAGTCAGAGGGAGTTGGATGACTTGCTATTCTGTCTTTAGGCTTGTAGCAGTGATAGAATAAATTTCTGTTTCAAATTAAGTCTCTGGAGAACATCTGCAGCTGGGATGGATCATCAGTCTTTTGTGTAGAGCTTCTGTTTGTAGCAAAGTCCCCCCACTCCTTTCAATGTTTTCCAACTGAGAAATTTGTTGTTGGTACATATTGATTGAAAATGTGCCAAGGTCAAATTCATTTCTCGTGTAATTCCACTGAAGGCAATGGAGGTGAATTTAGTCCACATTCTTACTTCTGGTCCCTTATTAGTACCATCACCAAATCCCTTTTTCTCTCTGCCACAGTCACTTGGAGAAAGAAACAGCAAACACAGCTCAATTTACTCCAGCTTAATCTATTATCAGGATTTGGAGAATTTTCAGAACACATCTTTTTCTGTTCATGAAAAATATTCTGTTTGCGATTTTTTTGGGGTGGTTTAGTTTTCATAATATTTCTGGAAAACTTTATCAATTTTTTAGACTTTTGGTTGTTTCACTTTTTTCATTATTTATTATTCCATTGCTGTATAATGTGATTGCTATCACTTGCACTCCGACGGGATGTCTGCTTTCATTCCAAAGCTAATTTTGTTCAACCTGAAATGAATTTCAGATTGCTTGTTGTATTTGTTCATGAACATTCATGCAAACAAAATGTCAATTAGTCATGATCTAGGACAGTGTTTCCCAAACTTGGGATGCCGCTTGTTCAGGGAAAGCCCCTGGCAGGCTGGGCCGGTTTGTTTACCTGCCGCGTCCACAAGTCAGGCCGATTGTGGCTCCCGCTGGCCACGGTTCACTGCTCCAGGCCAATGGAAGCTGCTGGAAGCGACATGGGCCGAGGGACATACTGGCCGTCACTTCCAGCAGCTCCCATTGGCCTGGAGCAGTGAACTGCAGCCAGTGGGAGCTGTGACTGGCCGGACTTGCACACGCGGCAGGTAAACAAACTGGCCTGGCCTGCCAGGGGCTTTCCCTACACAAGTGGTGTCCCAAGTTTGGGAAACACTGATCTAGGATATTACCCATCACCATAATGCCTCAGCAGTATTTATAAATGTATATATTTCATGGAAAAATGTCCCTGTTCTTCACGCAGCTGTAGTAGCAATATTTGGAACTAATTCCATCATACAGTTGTTTCAGGAAAACGAAGTACATTTCTAACTGCAAGGCAAAGTACGTACAAGGAGAGAGTACGTAAGTGAGGAGAGAGTGACTCTGGAATCTGCTGTATCTCCCAGTAGTGAGGCATGTTTTCTGGTGATTGAGTCATGATTTTTTAGATGTCTGAGATCTCCTTGAGCCACTTTTTCATACTGATACTACCTGGGATTTATCAGATTCTGAAAATGAGCGTCTAAATTTCTCAAGGAGGTTATTGCAGATGTCACTCAATTCAACACTGATATCTGGCCCAACATAAATTCCACACGTTTACTGCATGTGTATGAACGATCTTATGCTGAGTAGCTGCTGTTACCATCTCACACTTCATTCTGCACTACCACCTGCTGTTCTGGCACATTTTTGTCCATATTATTGTGATCTTTGCATCAGTTCTTCTAAATGGGACCTCTTTATCAAGTGTCATACTTCTTTAATCATATGGGGTGGCCTGCTAGAAATGATATCTGGGCAGGAAAATACTTTTGTCTGGAAGTCTCACACAACCAATCCAGTCCAGAAGGGTAAACTTGAATTACTTTCTTACCCCCTGAAACAAGCTGATGACTGCCCCTTTAAAAATCCTTTTAACCAGGGTGTCTGAACTGTGGTTGAAAATGAGAACTGCCGCTATATGGCAACAGAAATGAATGAATCGTATGGCTTTCCTGCTATTTAGATAAATGCCTTCTTTGTCTCCATAGCCTACATTCAGCCATTATGAGAAATCAGTTTGGGAATTGTACACAGGGCTAATTATTTGACTGAAATATATAGTTGCCCCCTCCCTTTTTTTTTGTCAGACAATCCAGTTTGAGGTTTTGGATAAGTCAGATTTTTTTTTTTGTTTAAAGTTCCTCACCAAAAGGACAGAAATCCATGTAGAACATTAGGCAGTGTAAGGATGGCTTCATTGCACTGACAATGAGGCTAACATAGTCAAAGGAATTACTGATCAGTACTTTGTTAGCTTCCACATATGGGTATTTTTCACACTTTTAGTCTTGTTGTTAGTGGTACTTTCTCAAAACCTTGATGCTGTGGGAAAAAATACACATTAGCACAGGCATCATCTCCATCAGTGGATATTTCCACTACTCTTCTCAAAGCAAGTAGCCAACTACACATAGCTGGACTGTCAGTATGAAAACAGTGGAAGCATGTGAGTTTGTTTCTGTGGATTGCAACAAACTGAGCAAAAATAAATGTCCATGTCAATATTTAAAGGGAGAAATTAATAGTCTAAACAAGTGTTTCTCAAACTTGGGACGCCGCTTGTTCAGGGAAAGCCCCTGGCAGGCCGGGCCAGTTTGTTTACCTGCCGCATCTGCAGGTCTGGCCAATCGCGGCTCCCACTGGCCACGGTTCACTGCTCCAGGCCAATGGAAGCTGCTGGAAGCGGCATGGCCGAGAGATGTACTGGCCGCTGCTTCCAGCAGCTCTCATTGGCCTGGAGCAGCAAACCGTGGCCAGTGGGAGCTGCGATCAGCTGGACCTGCGGATGCAGCAGGTAAACAAACTTGCCTGACCTGCCAGGAGCTTTCCCTGAACAAGCGGCGTCCCAAGTTTGGGAAACACTGGGCTAAACCATGTAGCTCTAAAAGTATAGCTCTTTAAGAAAGGAGTATCAGCCTTCAATAATTTCATGACTCGGGGTCACTGCTGTTACACACATGGACATTTTTTTGATTACCTCTAAGCCTATACTATGAATAGTTCTCTTCATGAGTGTGCTTGGGTTTATTTCTACAGGGAAACTGTATGTATTTTGTTTGAACAAGATGTGGTTCAGTGTAAGGGGAGAGAACAATAAGACAATGTTGAAAAGCAAAAACAAAATGCAAAGTTAGCCACATTTCCATATTGAGGAAACCAACCATAATGTACTCTGGGATGGTGCCAGCCAGCCCGTCATTGCTTCCAGTTTTAAGGGCTGAAGGTGGGAATAAAGAAAACTGATGTTCTCTTAAACTATCTAGCCTACTAATTAGCCCCAAGGGCCAATTTCTGCTGACTGATACCTATTCAACCCCTCTGACTTCAGCACAAGTTGCATAGGTGAAAATGACAACAGAATTAAGCCATGTGTATATAAGGAAAGTGGTTTGTTTTTTTTTTCTTCTCCATTAATTCAAATTCCAAAATGCAGTATCTTGCTTGGTTAAAGTCCAAAAATAGCAATTTTTCCAAAGACAGGCATCACTTTCTGTATCTGCAGTAACATGTTTGCAATATTTTAAGTTTATTGCACAGCTACCGAAACTTGAAACCTCAGTTTTGAGTGCCTGGGGCCAGATTTACACGAGTGTAAGGACTTGGCTCCAAAATTGTAAATGAGAGGAGAACTTAGATGTATGTTTGTCCCCTACAAATCACATTTTTCAGTTTAAAAAAAAAAAAAAAAAAAGCCAAGCCTGAAATCCAACTTGACTGAGAGGTTGCAGATATCCACAGTATTATCTTACTTGTCTACAAGCAAACTGGCTGGGTTACTATCTAAGAGTTTGACTGGGCTATCGTATGTTTATGCCTTCTGCTGAGAGATCCCAGTGCTTAATTTGTATAGAAAGAGGTGCCGGGGCTCAGGTAAAACAAAATTGCATCCTCCACACAGCGTGACCTCTCACACGCTGTACATGCAAGGTTACACCCTTACTACTTTGCTGCTGCTGCTGCTGGCAGTGGTGCTGCCTTCAAAGCAGGAAGCCCAGCCAGCAGTCACTGCTCTTCGGCCACCCAGCTCTGACACATCCAGCATCAGTATCGCTACTGGCCAGGAACCAGAGGTGCTGGGGCTCTGAACTACCAAGCTTAGAGGTGCTGTGGCTCAGCCCAAGCACAAATTAAGCACTAGAGATCCCTGAAATTCTGAGCCTTGGAGCCACTTAGCTCCATATTAAATCCTGAAGTGACACCTCTCAAGAACAACCACAGAGCCAGATGTTAAAAGAGAAACTATCCTGCAAGCTTAATTTTTTTCTACCTGCTCTTTCATATCTTCTCCCCTCCTGCTCACCATTGCCCCTCACTGTTTAAAAAAAAAATCAAACAAATATGGGGCAGAAGAAATAATACAGAATTGAACACCCTAATTTGGATGGAGGCAGGGAATATGATGAGGTATGCACATTAATCACTTTCCAAACTGGACTGGGTGGTCATGGTTATGTTATGGCTATCATCTATACATCTGGCAGCATGGATTGTTAATGACCGGAGATCAGAACTTTTGTTTGTTTATATGTACTGGTAGGTAGTGGTTTAGGTTTTTTATGTACATATTTTGCTTACCATGATGTGTATGAAATGGGATGTTGTAACAACCATTTTAGCTGCATCGAAGCTTTTTCCTTTTAATTGGGGGGGGGGGGGGAGGGAAGAAAGCAAAAGTATTTTTTCTTTAAATATATCCTGCTTTATTTTTTTTTAAAGACTGTGACCTTGCAGTGGATGTAATTACTTCCTAAACAATTAAACGTTCGCTTAAGAGAGGAGGTCTTCTCTGAGTTAACTGCTGGACACACATCAGGAAATATGATCACTGTTTGTTTTGGGTTTATACCACTTCTCTCAAGAGACTATTCTCAATTTCAGGGTGTTCTGCAGAGCTTCAGTCTAATTTTCCTTTTCTTGATTTTGTTCCATTGTCTCATTACAATACCCCAGGTATTACAATGGATTGTTCCCTTTCCCACTTGCTAATAACATCCTTCAACTATTTGTAGATTGCTGATTTGTTTCCCCACATTTATCACGTCATGAAACTCTATATATAAATACAGACAACTGCATGAAAAGAACATTACAGTTGCAAAGTCAAGCACTCAAAATTTAGAAAAAGCCAGAATTAAGATTGTCTGTGCAAACTTGATTCCACCCCCTTCCACTGCTTTGTGTGTATTTATTAAACAACCATTAATGACATGATTGCATATTATATTTTCCCACAGTGCTCACTTAACAAGCAGTTATTTGGTATTTTGTCTTTTCATTGTTCAGCCTGCAGCCCATGCCTTATTGTCTGCACAGTATTCAAAGACTGCTGTGAGTACAGAATTATTAATTTTCTCATGGGCTTTTCTACTGTAGCACTTGGTGTTTCATAAAAAATAATGAATCTATTTTCAAAATACCTCTGTGGGATGAATGGGTATTATCCCCATTCCACAGAAGGAGAACTGTGTGAGAGAGAGAGAGAGAGAGAGAGAGAGAGAGAGAGAGAGAGAGAGATCATGGTCAAATATTCTCTTATTTTGGGTGCCCAATTTGTAATGCCTTGGATTTGATTTTTCAGAGTCTGTAGCACTAGCTAGTACTTTATATGTACCAAACACAGCTCCCATTGACTTTCAGTTGCAGTTCAATGCTCACTAGTTCTGCAACCAGATCCCAGAGTCTCAGTTTAGGCACCCAGAAAATGATGAACACATAAATAGTGACCGCTTGTGAAAAGTTCAGGTTAAATTAATTGTCCAGCATCAAATAGGATTGTGTGGCTGAGACAGGGTAGAATCCAGTTCTCCTGGGCAGCATTCAACTGCCTTAACCATGAGGCCCTCCTTTCTCATTCTACAATTCCCTGCCTCACTGACTACATACTTCCAACTTCTCTAGTAAATGAGTCAGCGGGGCTAATGACAACAGCCTCCTTCACTACATAGCCCTGATTCATCCCCAGAATAGGTCCAATCAAGTTCTTTTAATGCAGTTATTTTATGTATAATTTCCTAGGCTTTTTACAAGCAAGCTGAAAAAATAGAAATTCCATCATGTGGCATTATATTGAAACCCTGTGAGTCATCAGCAGGCTGGAACCTTCAGATCCACCACATAGGCATCTGCCATTTGAGCTAATGGAGTAACTAACAGCAGCAGACAGTATGTGGACAGCACTTGAGGGGGATAAAATAATTTGTTAGTGGGTTTCACAGGTATCTGCTGGTAGCAGAAACTTGGGAATCTTGGGTTCCATTTCAGGCTCTAGAGGGGAGTATACCCAACTGGACACATACCCTTCTGTTGTTCCCAATCCTGTGTCTTTCCCATCTGTGGCTCCTCATCCCAGTCCAATTCTTTTTCACTCCACCAAGAGTGCTGTTGTGCTCCAGCAATCTCTAGCTGGCATAACCCCCCCTGGGAAGCTCTCACTAACACCCAGAAGCTAAAGCAGCCATTATATTTCAGCTGTCACCCATTCAAACTCTAGCAAACTTTCCTGAAAAGTCTGCCATAGATTTCTGGTCAACAGCACTTGTTTCATAATAGCATGTTCTGTTTCTGCAGGTACTCCCACCTATAGAAGGCAGCATTCTGTTAATGGCAGTAGTACCTTAATATACCACCAGGATGACTTGGCACTACTTCATACACAAATATAACTAGGCAGTATTCCACTGGCATGAACCACATCATCCCTAGACTCCAACAGTTATAACCAGTATGACTCCCAGTTGTCCTTGTGTCGGCTTTCCTTACTCTGCTATCAATTATTCAATGCCAGCAGCACATAGATTGTAGGAGCAGTGGGCCAAATTAATCTCTGGTGACTCATCTCATTGATGTCAGTGGAGTTGTCCCAGGGGAGAATTTGGCAGAATTTGCTGACTGGGAACAACACAGGAAGCAGGACTGCTGGCACTAGAAGGGTCTAGAAGCTATGTAGACTCAATCTGTTTTATATAGACATATTGTAGAGAACTTAATTTACCTTGGGAAGTGAGGCAGAACTAGTTTGGGTAGTTGGCAGAGCTAGGAATTTTTCTCTGGGCATCCAAAGGAAACCATCCATTCCCAATGGGAAAATGGAGATTACTTCATGGAGCGCAGCCCCGTTTTTTAACTTTCCTAAAACCACTCAAATTCTTAAACAAATACAGTGTGTACAGAATGAGTGTTAAGTGTTTGGTTGTTTCTTAATCTAGAAACAACCTTATACATAAGATAATGACTCACTTTTCTATGCCAATCAAAGCCTTTAATAAGCTTTTATCCATTAAAACAGCTCACCTAAAAATAATAAAAACACTGAAGAGTTTTTTCCAACATACAGTTGCCTATTTATTTTCTTTCAGTTATAATAGAATTCCCATGGGATTTCAGACAGGCAATATCATTCTGTCAATGTGTTCTCCTAACTTACACTTACACATTTTTTTTCATATAGGTGACATTTTAACATTGCATTTCATTTAGACAAAGACTACAATATTAAGAAACAATTTAATGTAATCATTTTCCTCATGTAAGTAAAAATCCAGATACCAGTCTGGAATGAGTTTTTTCCAGCAGTGTTAAAGATAATAATGGTTAGCTTTCTAGCTGCTGTTGCCTAGGTTTTGACCTTTTCCACTGGTAGTTATTTTGCTCCTTGAATAGCTTTGAGGTAGTTTGTTCTAGTCTCTGGTGTAGTCAGTTTAAGAGGCCCCAACCCAGCAAAGCATGTAAAAAAGAATGAAATGTAAAGCATGCAGGTAGCCCCATTGATTCAATTGCTTAAAGTTACATGTGCTTTAAATCCATTACTGGATCATGGTCTCTGTCTTAGCTAACTCGATTGTTTAGATCCCAGGCTGTGGGGAATTATTTTTAAGATGAAGTTAAATTCAGAAAGGTTTTTGTAGTTACAAATTTAAAGATTAAAAAATCCTTTCTAAGTATTCTGATCCACTCCTTTGCCAACACAGGATTGTTGCCTACAATATGCAGTCTGCTGCTTTGTCCTATCCACTTTTAAAAGTCTATATCAATGGAGTTTAGGCCATGACTACTATTAGACTATACTGAAATCTAGGAGTTCTCACCATTACTCATTTATAAATTTGTCAGAAAATGCACGGCATTATCATACATCCAATAGACCAATGACAGTATGTAGGACATATCTTTTTTTTTCCCTCTAGTTGGTGACTGACAACATGTATTAAAGAGTCTCTGTGAACTACCAGTTCAAGTCTTTGTCCATGTCAATTCTATCTGTTGCATGTGCATCATATGTGTTCCAACAGAATCTTTTGTACCAACAGGGTCAGCTGGGGCCATGCCTGTGCCCTTCATGGCCTCATGCATCCCCCATCCTAGGGCCCACAGGGCAGAGCAGCCTCAACCACCTCTTCTTTCCCCTTATACCAACCATAGCAGCAAGAGTAAACTTAGTAAAGTCTATAGCACCTTTCATTGCCTCAAACTGAAAAGAATTGTTCCTATGCTAAAGGGAAATCTACAACCGTCTGCTTTGCTGGAAGCCCGTTATCTGTTTCTCTTTTAAAATTTCTTCTGACTATACCTGGCACCAAGGCACCTACCCAATTAATAGCCACACCTAACCTCTCCATCTTCAAGTCAAGCCCATCATGTAACAGACTGATCTAATTGACTGATGGATGGTAATGTCTTTTCTCCTCAGGTAAGAGCCATCTTTCTCACCAATGCTCTGTGTGCTGGTATTTTTGCATTAGAACTCACTGCTCCAGAAATACCTGGCCCTAAAACTCTACCTACCAGAGCAATCCATGAGCCTCCATGCATCCAAATGAGCAAAAATCAAACAAAACAGTGAGTTACTTGCCCTTTTTTTGAGGAGAGACTTCTCAGCCCTGCAGGCTGTTTCCTATTCTCATTCTCTCTCTTGGGAGAAGGCAGGTTTATGTAGCCTCATGTACTAACATGCTTTGCTCTAACCCAAGTCTACAGCTGTCTGACAGCAAACTACATTCCGCAGAAATCCCTCAGTATTGAGGAGAATCCCAGACTACCCTATACCTGGAACTCTAGTGTCTGGCCTTAATGAGAGTCAGCAGTCTGGGTTCCTCCCTAATCACAAGTTATCACATTAAGACACCTTCTTCTCTTTCAGTTGCTGTGTCCCATATCCCACAGCTATATTCCCCAAGTAAAACCCACCAATGGAGTAGTGCTAGCCACAGAGGCTTCCCTCACCAGCCTTAAAGGGCCGATACACAGGGTTACACTTCACTATTAGTTATAGCACTCTTTTAACATCCACCAAAATTTCTCTACCTTGTTGGTGTTCGTTCATATATTATTTTTCACAAATCTATCAACCATCATGTGATTACAAAGAAATTATGTCTATTATGTGTATAAAAAGCTTAATTATTGAACTAGGTTTTAGATCTATCCAGCCAGATTCTATTATACATGATTCACTCGAAAGATGAATAACTCAGAACTTTCATGCCAGCTGGAGCAACAGAAAGAATATGTGCCTGACATGTATTCAATTGTAAGGTCATGTCAACAGCACATTTATGTTGTTTTAACTGTTGGAGTATTGCCCAGATGACACACCATGGGAGCTGTATGAAAATACTTGAATAGATTAAAGTAAATAGAATAACTAGAGTAGGAAGAATGCTCAGCAGTTTCTGAAAATCAGACTCTTTTAAAGTTATGTTAAATTGAGCGCACACAAATTTAGGCATGCAAAATCAGTAGTTACTTGAAAATCTTGGCCCATACATTTTTTTTTTAATGTAGGTATCCAAATATACATTGGTATGTTTAACTTTAGAGATCCACATTGGACAATGTTTTGGGCTAGCGCTTTGCTCAATATCATGCAGCTTTCAGTGGCAGAGCCACAAAAAGACTTCTGGGTATATCCCAATCCCTGGTGCTAATCACTATGCAATCCCAGCGGTATATTGCAGTTAAGCTATTTGAAATATTTTGCATAAGAAGGTTTTGTGTTCATCAAAGCCACAGTGGAGCTTCTTGGTTTTAGATTTCAAATATTTCTTTAAGCAGAGACAGCAGAAAACAGAAACAAAAGAGTTGACAATTTAACCTAAACAAATACCAGTTAGCTTTCATTTCGGCAAGTTATAGAGCCATCACACCTCCGTTTTGACTGGCTTGCTTGAAGGCAGTACATTTGCTAAGGAAGCCTCACGTCTTCATATTACATCCTTAGGGTAGCATTCTTGTTAAGAACTATAGCCTGTACTATTTTAACGTTACTTAAAAGGATTATAATAAACAGCACCCTTCTTTTGTTCTCTGATGGGTAATTTCGTATTTCCTACTGGAATGGCAACAAATGGTTACAATGCTGACATCAAATTCCAGTATAATGTGAATAGACAGAAAAGGGAATCAGCATTCTGAGTTCAAAATGCTGGCTCCATTTTAAATGGAGCTGATCATACTTTTTAAACTCTTTCTGGACACAGTTTGGTTCAGAAACATCTATTTTGTGGGTTTTGCATTCAGAGAATTTTTGTTTTTTAATGTTTCCTTATTTCTCTGTGCACATACTTAGCATATAGGAAAGATATTAAATAAATTCTGTTGATATGGTTCCATGCCCATTGAATCATAAAAAAAAAAAAACACCCTGTTACTACAGTGATTCAGCAGTGAGTGGATTCTGCAGTGCCTGATTTGTAAGCAACTACATGACATATCTCTATTTATATAATTATCTTATCCTTGTCATAGAAATTGACCACTGAAATCTCTTTCAGAATTTTTGCAAAATGTTGCACCCTCTTTTAAAATGATTCTGTTGGCCACTGTAACTTTGTAGCTTTGAAGTTTTGTTTAAGCTTCACTGCCCTCCAGTGGTGTGTGGTGTGAAATGCTCTTGGAAAAATACTTCAAAATCCTTATTTAAAACATTCACAGAAAACTATAAAAGAACCTGGGCAATACAAAAATATTAAACTATTATAGAAAAAGCTGTACAAAAACTCTCTTAAACTAGGGTAACATTTTCAAATGTTGTTCGTAAAGTTGTTCTTTGTACGACAGGGATGCCCTGTTGGGGCTACATTGTGCTAGACTCTGTACAATCATGCACTGAGAGACACGCCCTGTCCTGAACAGCTTTGTCTAAATCAGTGGTTGTCAACCTATTTATCATTGTGGGGCGCATATGCAGCTCTCTATGTGTTATGTGGGCCGCATCTATACAATAGATCGGGGTGGACAACCTGCGGCTCCAGAGCCACATGCGGCTCTTCATAAGTTAATATGTGGCTCCTTGTCAGGGCACCGATGCCGGGACTAGAGCTACAGGTGTCAAGTTTCCAATGTGCGGGGGGTGTGTGTGTGTGCTCACTGCTCAACCCTTGGCTCTGCCACAGGCCTTTCCCCCACTCCATCCCTTCCCACCCCCTCCCCTGAGCCTGCTGTGCCCTAGTTCCTCTCCCTCTGAGCCTCCTGCACGCCATCAAACAGCTGATCTGGAGGTGCAGGGAGGGAGGGGGAGGTGCTGATTGACGGGGCTTTCAGTGGGCGGGAGGTGCTGGGAGTGGCGGGGGAGTTGATGTATTACTGTGGTTCTTTGGCAATGTACACTGGTAAATTCTGGCTCCTTCTCAGGCTCAGATTGGCCAACCCGCAATAGATATACTACCTGTAAGGCCCTGAGGATGTCACATGGGCTGCAGCTGTGTGCTGATTGGATGGCAAGCAGCCCATGGGCTGCAGGTTGAGAACCACTGGTTTTAAATGGACAAAACAAAGCGTGGGAGGGGAAACTGGTATAGAGAGGTGAAGTAAAGTCATTTGTCCAAAGTATAACAATGAGTGAGTTGTAGAAACAGGATTAGAACCCTAGTTGCCTACCAAGCCAGGGTGCTAGCCACTGGGCCATGCTGCCATCCCTAAATTTAAGTTAGAAACCTAATTTCATATTTAGGTACTTAAAAGTGGCTTGATTTTCAAATATGCTGAGCACTCACAGGGCAGATTTGTAGTGACTGAAAATTTTAGTGACCCACATGAGAGGAACTGATGCCTGAGCCATTTCATAGTGGATATATGTCTGCATCACACAAAATGGCATGCAGAATGTGACACTCTTTCAGTGTTACAAGTAATTTCTCCAGCTCAAGGTTGAGACAAATATGAGAGTTAGTCTGGACAAAACAAGTCCCTTTTATTCCTTTTGTGTGGTTCAAGCAGAACTACATCATTATTACTGGTATAGCCAAAAAATTAGAGAATTTAAATGTAATGGGAAGAGAGACACAGGAAGAAACAAGCCATAAGAAATAAATGCTGGAGGTATACAGGAGTTATGCCATAGCAATTTGTGGTGACACTAAAGGGTTAATGTCAATTTAAATTGTCCAGGACAAAAGTGAATGTAGTTTTCAAGTTCTATGAACCTCTATCTATGTTTTGCAGTATAATTTATCTATCTCTGATGTACACCACTATTACTGGATGTTAGTATCCTATTAAATGGAAAAAAATACTGTGCCTTATCAATATGGGGTAATGTACTGGCCCCATTATAGTGAATGGCAAAACTTGCACTGATTTCAGTGAGAACAGGATTTCTTCCATCAACATTATTTTGACCAGTGTTTCCCAAACTTGGGATGCCGCTAGTGTAGGGAAAGCCCCTGGCGGGCTGAGCCGGTTTGTTTACCTGCTGCGTCCGCGGGTCCAGCCGATCACGGCTGCTACTGGCCGTGGTTCGCTGTTCCAGGCCAAAGGGAGCTGCGATCGGCCTGACCTGCGGACGTGGCAGGTAAGCAAACCGGCCTGGCCCGCCAGGGACTTTCCCTATACAAGCAGCATCCGAAGTTTGGGAAACACTGATTTAGACCAAAGTTACTGACATCATCCTTGTTGTTAAAAATAGATGGTGCATACAGTAATTTCAAAACGTGTTCAGTTTATGCTCTGGAATTCTGGCTGCTGAAAGCTGTGAGGCCTAAACAAACGTATATTTCCCCTCAGAATTTCCTGTACCTCCTATTTACCACCCATAGAGGAGGGATCACATTTCCACTCCACCTCTGTACAAAAGAGTATTTCAGAAGTCTTTTGAAAAACTTTTGACCTCACACATATGCAGCATTACACTGAAAGTTCTTGTAGTTTTTCTCTGATACCCAGCTCTGTGAAATCTCATATTCCGTTGTTGTTATTAGGATAAATAGAAAGCACTGTCATTAGATCGGTATTATTTTTCTTCAAATATTTTTTGTGAATTATTATTAACAAAGTGGTTTAAATAATGCTCCATCCCTTAATGTTCTATGGGTCAGCTCCAGCATTTGCAGTCACATCTAAGCAATGGCTTTGTACTCCTCCATGGCAGAGCTTTTTTTATTTTCCAACAGACAAACAATGTTTTAATGCATGTGTTTTTCAGTTAGCGTAGCCAGAGCTGTGTATTTAATAGTACTTCAACTTGGGTGGTGGCAGTGGGAATTTCATCCATCTCAGTTTCTCCTTAAATCATCGGAGTTGAAGAATCCCTTTGAGGGATCCAGCATTTAGCAAGCACCTGATGTTGATGAAGATTGTTGTTAACTGATTATCACTATTTGCTGCTTCCCAATGTATAAGGCTACAAAAAATACAAGTACAGTTCCCAGATAAAAACTAGGTTAAGATGGAGTTAAGAATGAGAGTACGTATCAATACTTTAGGGTAAAATACATTATAGGAATGCTGTAATTATCCTGAAAACAAGTGTTATAAGCCCAGGAAATTCTGAGTTAAGGTTAACATTAAATGAAATCCAAACATGTTAAGGGATGGAAATACACAGTGGGTGTGCTCACACAATACTGACTCCACCCTGTAGGAATACCATGAAATAGCGAGAGAATTATGCTAATATATAATAGAGATTGAGGTGCCACTTTAGATTAAATGGATTGTTAAAACACATTAGAGTTTGATTGTTTTCTCCCTGTCATATAAAGATAGTTAAGGGTTAATAGAACAGGAATACTTCATGTCTCTTCTGACTGTAAAGGGTTAACAAGTTCAGTGGGCCTGGCTGAAACCTGGTCAGAGGACCAATCGAGGAACAGGATACTTTCAAATCTTGAGGGAGGGAAGTTTTTGTGTGTGCTGTTAGTTTTTTGGTGGTTGTTCTCTCTGGGTTCTGAGAGTGACCAGATGTGCAACCAGGTTTCTCTCCAATCTCTCTGATACAGGCTCTTATGTGCTCAGAATAGTAAGTACTAGGTAGATAAGGCGAGTTAGGCTTATGATTGTTTTCTTTATTTGCAAATGTGTATT
This sequence comes from Gopherus flavomarginatus, assembly GCF_025201925.1. Lineage (NCBI taxonomy): Eukaryota > Metazoa > Chordata > Testudines > Testudinidae > Gopherus > Gopherus flavomarginatus. The sequence continues at coordinate 246,509,158 of NC_066618.1, read as the reverse complement.
TGGCTGGAAGGAGTTCAAATTTGTATTTTGCTGAAAGGATTTTAATTTGTACTTAGACTGGGAGGGTATTCCCAGTGTCTATAGCTGAAAGACCCTGCAACATATTCCATCTTAAATTTACAAAGATAATTTTTACTGTTTTTCCTTCTTTAATTAAAAGCTTTTCTTGTTTTGTTCTTTTATTCTGGTGAGACCCCAGGGGACTGGGTCTGGATCCACCAGGGAATTGGTGGGGAGAAAGGAAGGAAGGGAGAGAGAGAGAGAGAGGTTAATTCCTCTCTGTGTTAGGATTACTTTCTCTCAGGGAGAGTCTGGGAGGGGGAGAGAGAAGAAGGGGGGAAGGTGAATTTTCCTCTCTGTTTTAAGATTCAAGGAGTTTGAATCACAGTAATCTTCCAGGGTAACCCAGGGAGGGGAAGCCTGGGAGAGGCAACGGGGGGAAAGGGTTTACTTTCCTTGTGTCAGGATCCAGAGGGACTGGGTCTTGGGGGTCCCCGGGCAAGGTTTTGGGGGGACCAGAGTGTACCAGGCACTGGAATTCCTGGTTGGTGGCAGCGCTACAAGAACTAAGCTGGTAATTGAGCTTAGAGGAATCATGCTGGTACCTCATCTTTTGGACGCTAAGGTTCAGAGTGGGGAATTATACCATGACACTCCCCCTCCTCCAGTATCACTAAGGTTGTTTTTGTGTATCAACTGTATCTTCATACCTCAACACCTCTGGATTTCTTTTAAAGCTAACTTACCTTAACTCTACATTTCTTGACTTCATAATATGTATTTTTGGGATAATTATAGTACCTCTGTAGTACATTTATGCTGAATTTCTGATATGCTCTTAACCACAACTCCATTTTAACCTAACTTTAATGTGGGAATTTCCTTGTTGTTGGAAGTACAAATTTCATACATGAATACTAAACAAGAAACTGCAAAAGAATGTTACTCTGATATTTAGAATGATTTGAAGATAGCACCTATCAGTCTTAATTTTATTTTTATTTTTTTAATTGTAACTTTAGTGTTAGATTTTCCAGTACACTCTGGCCGCTTCACCCCAATCTGGAGCAATGCAAAGCAGCCAGAGCATACTGGCCAGTTTCCACTAGCTCCTGGTCTCAATCTGGATTAAAAACTGGTTAACTGACAGATCTCAAAGTATTTGTAAGTGGAGAATAATCTTCCTGTGGAGGTGTTTCTTGTGGGTCCTTCAGGGATCCATTTTTAGCCCAATGCTATTCAATATCTTTGTTACAGTCTGGTCCAGTTCCCCTCTGAACAGTCACCAGTCTGTTGTAAATGGACCTACCCACCAGCTCTCATGCCCATGTGTTTCTTAACTCAGACTTGGGTGACTTAGTCTAGTCACTGTTCCTAGCTTTGGGTCTGTAAGACACACACTCAGGCTAGGTCTACACTGGCGCGAATAGCGTAGCTGAAGTTGGAGTATCTTAGGTCGATTTACCTGGCCATGAGGACAGCAGTGAGTCAACCGCTGCTGTTCCCCTGTCCACTCCACTTCTGTCTCTTGCTGCGGTGGAGTTCCGGAGTCTATGGCAGAGCAATCGGGGATTGATTTTTATCGCATCTACACTAGATGCGATAAATCGATCCCCGATAGATCGATCACTACCCGCTGATTCGGTGGGTAGTGTAGACGTACCCTCAGGCTCAGACCCTTTGTCTGAACCATTTCTTGGGAAGTAAGACTCTGCAGTCCAGCCTCCCTAGACCCTGGAATCAGTGGCTCAGACCTCCTGAGCCCCCGTTTGCTTTCACATGCTCCCTTAGAGTTCTACCTACCTGTGGGTATTCTGGCTTCTAGTTTAACCCCTTTGGGGACAATGTGACAGGAAAGCCTTAGCCAAGGAATTTTTGAGCCACAGTCACTTTACTTTTAAAAAGTACTAAACAGTTACAGATTTTGAGGAATAACAAAAGTCCTTAGATACTATCCTGTTCCTATTCTGATCTCACCCCTTCTGTGAGTCCAAGGTCCTGTCAGAGTTTCAGGCTAGGCAGAGTATCAGAGGGGTAGCTGTGTTAGTCTGGATCTGTAAAAGCAGCAAAGAGTCCTATGGCACCTTATAGACTAACAGACGTTTTGGAGCATGAGCTTTCGTGGGTGAATACCCACTTCGTCAGATGCATGTGACATGCATCTGACGAAGTGGGTATTCACCCACGAAAGCTCATGCTCCAAAACGTCTGTTAGTCTATAAGGTGCCATAGGACTCTTTGCTGCTTTTACAGGCTAGGCAGAGTCTTTCCTGCCTTCTCTCTAGCCCAGTCTTCTTGCCTGTGGCAGTGGATGGTCACCCCTCACAGAGAAGCACTTTTAAAACAACAGTCTCAGTCCCTTTTAGCCATGTGCCAAGGGTGAAAAACATCAAACCCTTCTCTCAGTCAGGTTTCTGTGTACAGTCCCTGGATGCATGGGGATAGGCCAGTGGTTAAAACATACTTTGGAGTAAGTCACTCTGGATTGTTGGCTTAATGGCTCCCCAGGTATAGTCCTTCTATGAGATGTGAAGCAGCTATCCTGGGTAGGATAGCTGACTGAAATACACAGAATAACCTGGCCAGGACAGGGTTAGACATGTCTTCAGCTCTCAATACAAGATGGATTTCCTAATCCAAACTGATGGTTACAATACAAAATGGAGTTCATAGTATGACCCAGACGTACTCCCACACTGTCAAAATTTTGATCAATGATCTGGATGAAAATATTTAATCATTGCTGGTGAAATTTGCAGCTGATGCAAAAATTGATAGTGACAAATCATGATGGAGACAGGTCTGTTATATAGACCAATCTGGATCTCGTAATAAGGTGGATTCATTTGACATAATGAATTTTAGTACAACCAAATACAAGGTCATACATGTAGGAACAAAGAATTTAGGTCACACTTATAAGATGAAGGACTCTATCTTGGAACACAGTGACACTGAACAGGAGTTGGGTGTTATGGTAGATAAAGAATTGAACATGAGCTCCCAGTGTGATGGTATAGTGAAGAGGGTAAACACAATCTTTGGATGCATAAGCCTGGGGATCTCAAGTAGGATGTGGGAAGATGGTATTATCTCTGTATATGACATCAAATGTGTCCACATTTCAGAAAGGATGTCGATTAAATTGGAAAGAGCTACAACAAAAATTTGAGAACTAGAAAACATACCTATATAGTGAGAAAATTAAAAAATTATTTAGTTTATCAAAAGGAATGTTAAGAAGTGACTTAATCAAGTACCTACATAGGAAAGCAATTTCTGAGAATAGTTATCTCTTTAATCTAGCAGGAAAAAACATGAGATCTAATAGTTAGAAGCTGAAATTAGGCAAATTTGAACTAGAAATAAAATGCAATTTTTTAGCAGTGAGGGTAACCAATCATTGGAACAACTTAGCTAGAGACGTGGTGGAGCCTCTGTCACCTGAAGTCTTTAAATCAACACTGGATATCTTTCTTAAAGAATGTGTTGTAACTTGAGCACAAGTAATGGGTTTGATTCAGAAATTGTGTGAGATCCTCTAGCCTGTGTTATGCAGGAGGTTTGACTATAGGATCATAATGGTACCTTCTGGCCTTAAAGTCTATGAACAGCAAGTAAAGGCTGTATGAATATTATGATGTACATTCTCCATTTTCTGTCCTATTGTATCCTCTGTACATGCACATCTGATGGATCACTATTTTTCTTCTAATTCTCATGTGCAATCCAGGTATGTTTATGTATGTCATATGTTGCTATTCTTAAATTAAGAGCCATTTTAAGAGTTTAATTTCTGGATTTTCTGATATTTAGGTTTCTTGACTGCAGATAAAATATATTATTGCCTAACTTTCTAGCTTCTTTTTTTGAAAACCAACTCAATTTTTTGCCTTGTCTTCAGGGTTTTTTGTTAAGTGCAACATTTTAGTATCATTTTATATTCATAGTGCCACATCTAGAAACGACATCTATAAAGTATATTGAGAGAGAAGGCTCATGCTATTTACTTTATAGCTTTAATTCTTTTGGGTTAGTATATAACTTCCTTTTTCTGAACATTTATTTTTGAGAAAAAGCATTTGAAACCTGGTACTAATAAGAAACCTTCTGGCCTTTCTGACAGTATAACTGTCTAAACCCATCTCCCACTTTTTAAGGTTTTAAATGTCTTCAGTGTTTGCCTTACTTCTGGAGGGCAAATGACATAATGCCACAGGCTCTAATCATGTGCTGTGTATTTCCAGACAGGCAAGTTTCTATTTCGTAAGGTTATACTCTACTGAAAATAGTCTTAGAATTTCACAATAATTTGGAAATTTCTTGAGTTCCTTTGTTCCAGCATTGCCAATGTGACACTGATAACCTTCACCACCTGCTCAATGTTAGCCTATCTTCCAATGATAATTAAAGAGAATTCAACATCTTAGAAACTCAGACTGCTCATCTCATACCAAAAGGCTAGATTAGATCTTCACACTTCTACTCAATATTTTATCCTGGAGAGAGTCCATTGTATTTGAGAAACCTTTTTTCAGAGGCTCCCTTCTCTTTAAGAACTAACTCTACTAGATGGTTTGATGCCTTGAGGGCAAGACTGGGTAAGGTCCCTGTTAACATCTGTAATATAGCTTCTTGGTCTTGGGTCTCTTTTCGTACATAACAGGCATTACAAACTGCCTTTATCTTGTTTCTTATCTTCAGCCATTCTAAGATGAATCTTTTCTGCCTCTTAACTCTTTACTTAAGCCTCCTGTCACCAGCATTTGCTTCTTAGTAAATCGACTCTGCAATTCCAGGAATACTCTAGCATGTATTTCCAACATACAAAATAACATGAAAGATGCAGTATTTATGCAAAAATGAAGATTAAGTTACTAAAGCATCTTTACTCATGTTCAAGGAATAAAAGAAACAATCAAGAACTGGAAATATTGTTGAATGATAGAATTTATGTACTGTTCTAATATAAATGACTCAAACTCCATGGGATGGTTCTCATAAAAGAAGTATCATGTGTACAATCTGAAGCAGAAAGAAAGGAAAGAAGAGGTGGAATAATATATATAATGTGCACCATGCAAGAAATCCCACAATGAAGAACATAGTGGTGAAAATCTTTGGTTTGTTGATTCAAGCATGAAAAACCAAATGCGAAATATCAATGATATCTGTTACAGATTACCTAGATTCAAGAAGAAAGAGGATTAAATATTCCTGGACTACCACAAGGTTCTCCAAATCTAATACCATATTTGCAGAGAGGTTTTAATCTATCCAGATATTTGTTACCCAACAGGTATAACCATTATAGAGTTACCAAAATTCTCCATTATTTTTACAGTCTTGATCATCTTGTGTATTATTAAGATGTAGATTCAAGATGGCTTTTGCAGTATGTGGATAATCTGTTTTCTGAATCAGTTTTCTTCTGTATAATTTTGGAATTTGCTACTCAATGTGCTACTCAAATTCCAGTTTTAAATGTGCTAAATGGGTTCACTCTAGTACTAAATGGACTTGCAAATCACAGCAGTGCAAGTGTATTGAAGTTCAGGAATGAGAAAATGTAAGAAATTAAGAATTCTATGTCCAGATTCTGAAATATTTGTCAGTTTGTTTTTTTTTACTTTCTTTTGAAGTCAACAAGAGTTTTCCCTGACTAAGAACTTCATGGTTCAGGATTTGCCTCCTTGTAAGGCACAGGCAAGGAAATACTAAATTGGACCACTGAAAGAAGGTTGAAAATTAAGATCTCTTCAGTCATCTCTCATAGTAGTGCATTTTAATGATACCTTAACTGAGACTCAATGCAGTATACAGTTCACGTGCAAAAGAATGCAAGGAATAGTAAATGCCCACATTTGTGGTTTCACAAGGGACTGGTCAAAGTTATGAAGTAAAGAAATCCTGTATTGTAAAATGGAAAAGAGAAATACAACCAAATTTACAAAGAGTACATAGAATGAATTAAAAGTTGTAGTGGGAAAATAAGGTCAGTAGAAAAGCAGAGTTTTAGTTATTGTTTGCCAGAGGAATTAAGGGGAATAATTTTAAAAGCCTTTCTGATCTCAAGAAGAGAAAGTAGTGCCACAGCAAAAATATGCCCATCAAAAAAGGTAAGGGGAAGAAATTAATGATTGATTGAGAATTCCATTTTTAAAATCTGTCATGAATAAGAAGAGTATAAAATAAAATTTATTTAATTACAACATGGGAAAGACCTTACAGAATAGTTATTGCTAAAGAACAGGCACAGGAATACTTGAAAAAAATTGAATGTTTATGTCCAATCATCCAGTGAAAATAGTATTAAATGGAATTAGGAAATACTTTTTTTTAAAAAATCAGTGGCTATTTTTTAAGAGACATGGAAAACTGGGGAGTTATCACAACACTGGAGAAAAGCAAATGTAGCACTGAACTTCGAAAGAGAAAAAACAGTGATGCTGGTAATTACTCATCTAGGAGTGTAACTTCTATCTCCAGTACTTGGGGAGAAAAATCTCTAAAGTCTAGATTATTCAGCTGCATTGAGGAGTAGGAATCTTTCCTTACTCCCCAGATCAGCTACATTCAGATTAAAACTGTCAGATATAGTCACTTGACCCTTCTGTGAGCATGTGGACAGAGAGGGTGTCTGAGAGGTGTTGGCAGTGGGAGAAGCCAAGGCTCTACACCAGGCCTGCACAACTCGTAAAGCGGCGAGGGCCATATTACTCCAAAGAAAATAGCTGAGGGCCGAATTCCTCTGGCCCCGCAGAACGCCCCCAGCACCGCCAGGCCCTCCCAAAACACAACACACACCCCCAGCGCTGTCCAGCCCCCCGAAATACTCCCCCCCCCGAGCACCGCCCACCCGTGATAACAAACCCTCCTTCCTCAGTGCTGCCCCACTGAAACAGCGATATTGAACCTTGATAATATGTTATAGCAGGCCCCTAAGGTAGTATAATTAAGGTAAAAGAAAAAATGTCTTTTTGCTAGAAGTAGAATAAGATTTTTCCCCAACTTTGTAATCAATTGCCCTGTTGAATGAATGAGGTGTGAATGAGGAAGGCATGGCAGGCAGGCACCTCCAGACAGCTGCAACCCTTGGAGAGGGGATGGGAGCCAGACCAGATCAGTAGAACAGGTCAGCCACTGAATCCTTGCTTGCCTGCTCAGCCCCCCACCTCCCTGACTCGCCTCCTCACCCTCTGCCACTACCCGCCAGCCTCTTCAGCCCCCCTCCCTCACCCACCGCTTGCCTAATCACCCCCTGGGGGCCACACAGTGAGCCCACCTACTCACCCCACGTGGGCCGCACAATGAGCCCACGGGCCACATGTTGTGCAGGCCTGCTCTACACCATCGCTGGCCAGAGTTGCTACCAGGGGAGTAAGCTGCTGTAGGAAAAGGGACCGAATAACTTTCTCCTTTCACAATGCAAGAGAGAGCAGAGGAGGAAATTTGCCTCTGAGACAGTTGGTTCTCTGTTCTCCTCCTGGATCAATGTGACTATGTGCTGCCCCTTACTCAAGGCAGATGATAAAGGCAGAGTCCAGTCCTGAACATCTAGAAGAACAGTGGGCAAAAAGCACCAGGGGCTTTTAAAGATTACATCTCATCAGACAAAATATTGCTTCTTTGTGGTTGTTGATAGATTTAAAAAAATAGTGGATGAAAGGAAAGTGGTAGTTGTTCAGTTTTTAGTTAAACATTTTGGTATGGTGTCTCATGAAATCGCACTCTCAAAATTTAATTCCAATTGGCCTAAATATGAACATTGCAGCATATTCTGAGTAGGCATTACAGGAACAGAAAGCAAGGATGATGAATTGCACTATATTGTATTACAGGGAGGGGCTGAGTGCTGTTGGTGTTAAGTTCTACTTCATTTAACATCATTCATTAATTATTTGGCAATGGAGGCAACAGGCATGTTGATATTCACACATGGCACAAAATAGGAAGGTGCTGTAAACACCAGTGAGAACAGAGAAATGCTACGGAAGGAGCTGAAGGGCTTAGAAAAATGCACAGAGAATAAGTAAATGTGATTCAATGTGGAAAAAATGCACTTGAGTATATTGGGGGAAAATATAATTCAAAATTCAGGTATTCAATGTGGGGGGAGAAGCCTGGGACGCAGTAATGCTGAAAAAGAGCTTTGGAATGATAGTGGAAAGAAAATTAAGCATGAATTTGCAATGCAGTGTGACAGCAATAAGGGTCAATGCAGTTCTGGGCAGAACCTGCAGAAGTGTTGCATCACAGATTGAGGAAATAATAACCCCTCTATATAACTATCTGGTGTAGCCACCACAGGCATATTTCATTTGCTTCTGGGGACTTCTCATTACCAGAAAGTTTTCGACTAATTGGAGGGAGTTCAGAGAAGAGCAACAAAAGTGACTAGAGGCATGCCCTCCATCTCTTTTTCTCAAGATAACAGGGATGATAGAAGTCCTTATTTTGCCAGAATTTACTCACATGAACAGTTCCATTGAACTCCCCCAAATACTTACGCATGTGAGTTACTTTATGGTCATATGACTATTAATGTGTACAAAGTTAATCATATGTAAGGGTTTGCAGGATTGGGGCCTGCAACAGCTTTAACCCTGCTGAGCTGTAGAGATCCAGTGGAGATATGAATGTCCGGGGTGGGGTGTGATAATGCTATAAGCCCTGCAGCACAACCTCACTTCCATCACCCTAGGTGGGGTCCCCTAGAATTGAGTCACCACCATTTGTGGAAGTGGAAAAGAGGACTCAGTCCCAGGTAGTCCCTGCCACTTGGAGATAATGACGACACTGTAAAAGGGTGCGTTCTGTATAAACATAGAGGCAGCTATTTTATGAAAATATGAGAAACATTAAGAAGTGATGAACAGATCATTTATTGTGAGATTCAAAACTCTGAGTAATTTCACAATTTTATAAAATAGGAAGGAGCTAATTTAAGAATAATTTAAAACACATGCATAGATATGTGATAAATTTGTTTGTGTGAAATATGGAAACTATGCGCAATTGTAAGGAAATAACACTCATAACTCATAGAATACAACAGGCCAAAGCAGTATTACAGAGCCAGCAAAACCACTCACCAGGGGGAGAAGAGAAATTCCAGTAACAGTTAAATGAAGAATTTTTATTCATTTATGGTTTAAAAAAAAAAAGACAAATGACATCCAGGCAACAGAATAGCTCCCAATACTAAAGAAAATGATCCACAATGTAGGTGATTTTCTGTAACTTCTCCTGAAAGAATTGGCTTAAAAGGAAATCAGAATAATTTCCTCCTCTGCCCCCACTGCAGCAGAAATTATATAAATTGTAAAAAGGCCCCTCAAAGCAGTACATTTATTCATACCAATCTCCATCAGAAAAATTTGTAAGTCTTTCAATACCAAGTAACATGAGATTTGTGGAGATAATACTAATGTCAGCATATCAAAATAATTCTCTTACTTTTGATATGTTTCTTTAAATTATGCAAATGATTCACAGTATTTTCCGTTTCTTTAAAGAAACAAACAAACATGAGGTAGAATATAAAATGACTGAAATTAGACTGAATTTCAATTTAAGCTTATTCCATAACCATAGTCACAAAAGTCCATTACCTGTATTTATAGTCTAGGTTTACAGTCCAGAATGCAAACTAGGACTCTAAGCTCCCTGGCGCAACTCATTAGAGAAAAATTCTCTGAGCAGTTGATTTTATATATATATAATATAGTATATGTAATCAGCTGCTCAGAGAATATATAGTTATTTTATTCATTTCAGTTCTGCCTTAGTATCAGAGCAGGATGCCCTGGAAACACAGGATGCCCTCAAAGCCCACATACATCTCCAGTTTAATCATCTGCAACTTGAAATGGCTGACAAATTAAATTACTGGCACAGAAGCATTTGTGAAATTCCACAGAGAATTCTGCATGATCATGGATGGGTTTCTCAAAAAAAACCCCAAAAATTAAAAAAACAACCCTCCCCTCTTTTTAGCATTTGCCATTTTTCCTAAATACATCACTCTAAAAACTTGTTCTTTCAAAAGTGACTTCAGCAAATCAGCAGTCCAATCATTGTTTCCAGTGTTTGACACCATTCCCAAAAGTACTGCTTTCTCAGTTAATATAGAACACAAAAACATGCCTGTGATCTTTAGAAGAGAAAATAGGTATCTTACTCACTGATAACTGAGGCTGACCACAAGAATCCTTGCACTTGAATCTTTGCATGGAAACTCTTCCCATTTTTAAACTCAAGTGCCAGATTCATTCCTAGAGTTACACCATTGAAGCCGATGGTCAAGGATGAATGGCCATCTTTGTGACAAGATCAAGAATCTTTTAGTTACAAACGGGCTGGCAAACCAATGACTAGATTAATGTGATGAACATTGGTATCTGTATCTAAAACAGCTTGGCTTGTTTAGCCCAGCAAAACAAAAGTTAAGAGGGTTATGATTGCTCTCTATAAATATTTCAGGAGAGTAAAATAGCCCTGGTGTTAAGTTTAAGGACAGTGTCAGCACAAGAACAAATAGGTATAAAATGGCCATGAATATACTTAGTCTGAAAATTAGAACAAAGTCTCTGCCCATTAGAGGTGTGAAGTTCTGGAATTACCTTCCAACAGGAGCAGTGGGTACCAATGACTTAAGTAGGTTTAAGATGGATCTTGAAATTTATGACTAGGATTATGTGACAGATTTACCTGTGAGAGCAGGAGACTAGAGTTGATGATCTTGCGGTCATTTCCAATCCTACATCCTATGTTACTGGGTCGCTGTCATAACATTTCTTCCCAGATCTGGACCTTAGCGTCCAAAATATGGGTGTTAGCATGAAAACCTCCAAGCTTAGTTACCAGCTTGGACCTGGTATCGCTGCCACCAGCTAGGGATTATACAGTGCCTAGCTCACTGTGGTCTCCCCAAAACCTTCCCTGAGGGACCCCCAGACTCAGATGCCTTGAGTCTTACAACAAAGGGGAATAACCCCCTCCCCTTGTTTCCTTGTTACTTCCTCCCAGGCTCCCCTCCCTGGACGACCCTAGGAGATTCCCTGCTTCCAGTCCTGGAAACACAAGTACCGAGTGATGTAATCTTTCTTCCCCCTCACCCAGAGGGTATGCAAAGTCAGACTTAGTAAATCTAACACAAAGAGATTTTCCCCCTGACTTCTTCCTCCCACCAATTCCCTGGTGATCTGCAGACTCAGTTCCCTGGAGTCCCCACTAAAGAAAGCTTTATATTATAAGAAAGGAAAAAGGACATAAAATGATCTCTGTAATAAGGTGACAATATACAGGGTCAATTGCTTAAAGGAAAAAAATGAATAAACAGCCTTATTCAAAAAGAATACAATTTAACACATTCCAGCAACTACACACATGTAAATACAAAAGAAAACAATATAAACCTATTGTCTTACTATCCTTGTACTTACAACTTGGAAACAGAAGATTAGAAAGCCAGGAGATAGAAAGATCACTCTCAGAGACGAGAAAAGGAACAGACCAAGAACAAAGGACTCACACCCAAAACTTCCCTCCACCCAGATTTGAAAAAGTCTTGTTTCCTGATTGGTCCTCTGGTCAGGTGTTTCAGGTTACTGTTTGTTAACCCTTTTATAGGTGAAAGAGACATTAACCCTTAGTTATCTGTTTGACAGTCACACTGCTTGCCTACAAAATTTTGGACAATATATTCACATTTGGCTATTTTGGTTTGGGATAAACATAGACATTTGGGGGGGAAAAAAGGCTCATATACTATGTGACTTGTATTAGTGTGTCCATTAATGACATATATCTCTGATACAGAACATATTCAAATGTGTGAAATTCAGATAGGTGAAATTTGGATAAGAGAAGAAAAGGTGAAACAACTTAGTCACTAAATCCTGAATAAAATTTTGTCCCCATATATAACCACTCTTCCCAGGGCCAGCGCTTCCACTTAGTCAACCTAGGTGGTCGCCTAGGGCACCAGGATTTGAGAGGGCAGCATTTTGCCGCCCGCGGCGGCGGGAGGTCCTTCTGCGCTCTGGGTCGTCATCAGCAATTCTGCGGCGGGTCCTTCACTCGCTCCGGGACCCGCCGCCAAAGTGCCCTGAGGACCGGGAGCGCAGAAGGACCCCCCCACCGCAGAATTGCCACCAACGACCGGGAGTACAGAAGGACCCCTGCCTAGGGCGCCAAATATCCTGGCGCCGCTCCTGACTGTTCCAGTGTGGGATGCTGATGGAAGATTGTATTCTCTAGTTCTATCTATAATGTCACTTTCTTCTGTAAGATTACAAGAAAAAAATGGTGGAGATGCATTAATATAAAATATTTTTAGCCATAGGTGCTCAGAGAAATGTTGTAAGAACTTGTTTTTCATCCATCACATCATTTGTTTTTTTTATTCACGTTGCCTTCTGCTGGTGAATTCCAGCTGTGCCACCTGTGCTCTGGACAAAGATACAGCTTCTATCACTGGATGGGAAAAGAAGGGATTCCTACTTAGTCTAAGGGAAGAGGAAAAAATATAAAAGCAAAAGCAGCAGCTAAACTAGGCATACCAATCCTGGGAGAAGGTCCTTGGATCTTCTACAGTTATGATGATTGATAATCTGACCTACAAAATGTGGATCGCTTGGCAGGTAGAAATACAGTGACTGGTCTATTTTAATGCAATAAATTAAATCACTTTCAAACACTATTGTAATAAATTAAACCCACATATCTGTAGTAGTTTGTATAAACTATGTAAATAAATGCTGTGACTTACGTGTTGCTGTGTGGGCATAAATTCAGGCTACTCCTTTTAAAAGGCTGAGGTTGGATATGGATATTTAAAATGACTTGTGCAATCATATTAATCTTTCTACTTCATATTTCACTTTTTTATGAGAACTTTATTACTAAATAATATATCTCCATGTTCCCTTCTGTAGCTCTGCTGTCCATTACTTGCCTAAACTACTTGCTGTCATTAGTTATAGCAGTTTTATGCTTCATATACTACACAGTCTCTGATGGCTGTCTCCGTAATAAATTCTTTATCACCTTCAACATGATCATCTTCACTGCAGCTTCGTTAATATTCCTTCATTCAAATATCCAGGTAAGCAACACTCTGTGTAGTTAAAGCTATTTGCAAATTATTTATGATTGAAACCAAGAAACCCACTCCTTGGCTTTTGCCAGTGTCATGAAACAGCAATGTCACCAATATTACAAAAGTATAATTCAGACTGCTGCCTTTGGATTTTAGACTAATGATGATCACTCCATCCCATAGATCTCTCCCATAGAACTTGCTGCATCCTGAACTTAGGGTTTTCGTGTACTAGCATAACCAAGTCCCAGGAAGAAAAAGCAGATGGAGAGCAAGTTTTCAGTAGCAAAGCAGATGAAGTAGAGACAGAGCAATCCTGAGACCAAAAAGAAACTGGATCAAAAAGAAACTGGATCAGAACTATCAAAAATGAAAAAGCGACTAACTAGACTGCTAGGTTCATCATAACAGCACCCTAGGTCGCAGGGAGCTAGTGATCCAGTGCAAGGGATTAAACCAGCTCCTCCACTCCAGACAGACGCCAAAGCTTGGAGCACTTCCAGTTATCCCTAAGCTATCTAGTACAGGTTTACTTGACCTTTTAAGTAAAGACTGCTTCAATTATTTGACTAACTTTTGCTGGCCTATAGGGTGGTAGCTTAATACAGGTTTCACCAGATTGAATGTATTCATTTATTTTGTTTGTTTTTTTGTAATGAAATAAACCTATTCAGCACACACCCAAAACCAAGTCTGCTTCTCTTAAGTGTTCTTTATGTTTTCCTCTAGTTTTCTTGTTTTTCCATAATGCTAATCCATGTTATAGACAGACTGTAGGGCCCACCTACTGTGGAAACCTTTTCTGCAATATAATTGTTAACAGAGGCTCCAGCAGTTAGAGAGAAACGAAAACAAAATCTTATTATCCAATAAAGGATCATTAAAAATTCAGCAGCTAATGGTTTTTGGCTGACAAAATTGTAGAGACAAAGTGAAACTGGCTACTTTCTGATCACAAGGCTAATTAGAAATGAACGGCTTCACTGTACTATAATGTGCCAATGACTGTGAGCTATATGGTATTTTTATTTCTGAATCTCTATATAGAAAGAATTTCCTGTGATATTTGGTTACCCTCTAAATGCTGCTGCATGGTATTGAATAAAATTGAGGGCCAGATTCAGTTTTAAAAAAAAAGTCTGGCTTCAATAGCGTGGAAGCAGAATGTATTATTTTATTGGGTTGGGCTCTAAAACTGGATATCCCAAAGCCCCAGTCTTGTGGGGGCTGGGGGGTTACAAATGTGTTTTTACAGCTTACAGCAGCCAGTTGAAAATAAGATGATAAAGGTTATGTGAAAATAGCAAAGTTATAGGACTTCCTGCAGTTCACTTTATGGGGTAAATATTGGCTTGGCATACACTCCATGCAGCCCAATTGCCTCATTGAGATTGTACTGGGTGCAATTCAGGGCAGAATTGGGTTTTATGGGCTAGATTCCTCCCTGGTGTAATTCCTCTGAAGGCAATGGAGTTGCATCAGGGATGAATTTGAAACTGTCTTTCTCTATTGCTGCTCAGCAGGCCTACAGATATTGTACTTTCACAGTCAACTGCCCCATTTCCCCTGCCTATGTGAGCCTGGGAGAGAAGGCTCTTGCTAAAGCATAAAGGCTTCATTACATCACAGAGATATCATAAATAATTTAGCATAGTTTGTCATAACGGACAGTTTCTGCTCAGGAGAGACTTAAGCCAACCCGGGGGCAGAATTAATTCTCGCCTCAGGAGAAAAGCAACTGCCAGATCACGCTCAAGGTCTTTAGAGAGGATAAATTCTAGAGCTGTATCATATTGGAGTCTTTCATTGCTATATTCAGAATTCCAACCTTACCAGGAGGACTTGCATGTGAAATGAGGGCTATGTAAATCACCTCTCCTCACGTAACTTACACAGATATGGTATATTCCCACTGGGAAAATATCAGCCTTAAGCAGATGGAATGCAAAGACTATTTATACTTAAATTAAATAGCACATTTATATATTTAACAGACAGTGCTGTATAAATATATGAATATGGCAGTTACAACAAATATGATATTCTTATTAATATTAAAAAATGAGCAATGGTCAGTTTCTCCTCTGATCCATATGGGTGTAAATCAAAAGCAATTCCATTAAAGCCGGTGGGTTCACTCTAGATTTATATCAGGAAAACAAAAAGGATTTGGCTGATTCTTTTAATTCATCCTGGGTCAGATTCATCGAAAATATTGAACATATTATGGAGTTCTATATATAATCACACAACTAGAGAATGAATTTCCTTATTCTAGCATAGTGTCACCAAATCACTGCAGAGCTCCTTGGTGTGGGAAAAGCAGACATTTAAATTTTTCATGTTCATGATATAAAATATTGTACATATTAAGACCCAGTCCTACAAGTACTTCAGCACATGAGTAGCTTTACCCATGTGAAGTAGCCTGTTGACTTCCATGGGACTACTCATTAGTAACTATATGATCAAGCCTCATGCACAGCCCTGGTAGACAGTTGCTCTTTTTAAGACTACCTTTGTTCCTTTCCAAAACTAGTATGTGTTATGTTTAGTCGCTGTGTAGACATTACTGCTTCTTACCTTTTGCAGCAATGCAAGATGCACACTTGTTATGAGACTGTTCATTACCTCAACAGAGGTAAAAATTACACTAAATGGGTCATGTATCATTGTTCATATCCAGTCAAGGTGACATGAAACTATTTATAATATTGTGATATGCTTTTTGCATTAAAAACATGCTACATTCTGAAGCTAGCTATATGGGCTAATGAGCATACACTTTTACTGTGGGGAATCCTGGCAGACAACTGATGAAAATGCTTCTTTTTTATTTAAACAACTAAACTGAATTTTTTTCTTTGCTCCCCTTTAAACATGCATTTTGCTTGAAAAATCAGAGTAAAGAGGGGAAAGAATCTATTGGTTATTGAGCTCATATTGCCAGCACAGGTAGCTTGGATGTAGCCCTTATGTCTTCTGATGTTACTTCAGAAAGATTGTAGCAGGAAAATGGTGTTTTTTGTTTTTTGTTTTTTTTCAAAGATATTCTCCTTTACCAAAGGGGTGTCACGAGATGTTAAGCTCATTAGGAAATCAGAAGAAAATCCAGCAGAACTTTGTCTTTTTTTTTTTCCCGCTTTTGGTTATTAAGAAAGCAAAAAGGAACTTAGCTTTTTGAGCAGCTCAAGGGAAAGAGGAGGAGGGAAAAATGTTGAGATCTTATGACTATAGTTGTTAATGCATAGTAATGGTGCCATTCATGCTGCGATAGTTAAGGGTCTATTAGCACTTCCATTTGAATCCCCATCTTTTAAGGTTTATTTTTCCAAAAAAGAAGTCCAGTGTTGGTTGATGTTTAGCATACAAGGCTTCGTTCTGGGAGAAAACTCTTTGTAACATTTCAAAGAAATGGTTTTTGCATTTGTACATGTATAAGAAATAATTCAAAGTGTCTCAGTCTCAGACACATTTCTAAATTTATATCCCACTGCCACCCATTTATATATCTACAAACTTCAATTGACTTCAATGGGACTTCTTACATGCCTAAATGCCTTGCTTGGTCAGGGCTGGAGCACTCAGCATCTTGCAGGATGAAGCTCCTCACACCTGTGTAACAAACAGCAGAGTTAGGGCCTTCGTGTTAGAATGAATATCAGCTGCTGTATTGCAGTTAAGGCAAGCAGAATGTCTGTTCTACAGAAACCCAAATTTAAGGCTAAATCCTGCTTTGTGTAGTGCAGGTGCACTAAGCAACAAGAGGGTTCAGGGAACTTCTTTGTCATGTATCCACATGGCAATAGAGTGGGATTCCTTCAGGAGGAGAGAGAGCTGACCCAATCTTAACAGTGCAGGCATGAGTGGTGAGTAGGATTAAATAACAATACTTAGAATTTCTTAAGCTTTACACTTTCAAAGTACTTTCATTCACAAGTCAATCCTCATAACACCACAATGTGGTAGACAGGTAAGATTTTTTTTTTATGATTCCCATTTGGCATATTGGGGAGACTGAGGCAGAGATATTAAATGGTGTACCGAATGCCACACAGTAATTCAGAGGCAGAGCCAGGACCTTCTCACTCCCACCCCCATGTTAATTCCTCCACATCTGTTGGATGATTTGTCAAGGATAGTGCAAGTGATACTTAGTAATGCTGATGGCTAGTAGCAATGTTTCAAGGCTGTTTTATTTGCAGCTCAAGGACCATATGTAAATTTGTGCCTTGGGCAGCTAAAAGATGTGCTGTGATATGAGATGTGATATTCTCTAATTTTTAAAGAACATGGCATCTTGTGATACATGTCACTCCTCATGGGTTGTCTGATATCTGACAAATTGCTCTGTAGTCCCAGAAATCTGTTAGATTTGTCACAGAAATTTGTGTCCAGGTTTCTTTCCTGTGGAGTTGTGGCTGATCACTTGCCATAGTGAGGTATCAACTGGAGCTTTCTTTAGTTTTTTGTCTTGTCATTTACTTTCTTGGATAATAATCAGTTCCAGATCTTTTTTCCTTTTGTGCCAGGGAAGGGGAATTCAGGCTGCATTTGCTTTTATGTTGTGAGAATGTAGCAGGGCACTGATCCCTTAAGGGCCTTGCTAGCCCAGCACTATTGTTAGTGGCTCTGGGCTAGTAACTGAGAACAGGGCCTACTGGGAGAGGAAGCAGGATCTAAAGGCCAAGCCATCTTCTAAGGTGATAAACATTAGTTGGTTGGCAGGCTCTCCAGAAAGGAACAGACTTGAGGGAATAGCGGTGGATGCAGGTGCTCCTCATGCAACAAGCCTACGGAGGGACTTTTCTGAGCCATGGTAGGAACCTGGGCTGTTTCAAGAAGCTGTTGAGGGGCCAAGAGGCTAGTTGGAACTTTTGTGGACCCTTGCAGCCAAGGAAAGACAGGGCTATTTGCACACCCTAGGGAGTGGGCTGTGCATGAAAAGACAGCTGTGATTCCTGATACATGGGAAGAGGGACGATTCACAGATCCTAGTGAAGGAGCTATGGAAGTCTGAGGACAAGGTGTGGATAGGAGGGTGTTTTTCTGTGCCAGGATTGGGTTATATATTTGATTATATATTAATAAACCAGACCCCGGGGAGAACATTCCTTTCTGGAGCAGTAGTTGTGTGGCAAAGAAATGAGTGGAACAGAACAAGATCTGGGCACCTGATGATGGCAGGGTAAAGCTGGGGATAGTTAATTCCAATGGTTAATCACCCTCACTGTTAAATTGTGTCTAATTCCTAATTTAAATTTGTCTGGCTTCAGCTTCCAGTCATTGATTCTTGTCATGTCATTTTTCAGATAAATTGAAGAGTCCTTTAGTACCTGGTATTTTCTCCCCATGATGGCACTTGTACACCATAACTAAGTCATATTTCAATCTTCTTTCTGATAGACAGATGGAACACTTTAAGTCTCTCACTCTATAGCATTTTCTCCAGTGCTTAAATCATTTTTGTGGCCCTTTTCTGCACCTTCTTCAATTTTTCAATATCTTTTAAAAACGTGGAGCCTAAAACCGTGTGCAATATTCCAGTACTGGTCTCACTAATGCTGTATGTAGAGGCAAACTTGGCACAATAGAAAATGTGATACTTGAAAATTGCACCCATTTTCTTTGTAATCAGCCTTATTGACATCCATTTTCATGGGCTGTAACCTGGACAGGAGAGCTTTTCTGTCTAACATTCATGGAACAGGTCACCTGGATTTTTCACCATACATTATAGTGTGCAGGTGTCACACTATAATGTATGTGTGTTGGGGATGTGAAATACTTAAATAGGTTGGAAAACAATGCAAAATGGGAATATCTCTTGCAAACAAGCTTAATAAATGCACAATAGCATAACAGAGGTATCAAGATGTCTGGTTATCAGAAAGGGCAGTACGAAATGCATTAGCATAAGCGGACTCTAGTAAGGCAGCTTTCTAACCCTGTGTACTGAAACCAATCAACTCCATGTGCACTACACACTGATGCAGGCTGTTCTTTTTTTGCTATTACATTCAGAGGGGAAGTCTTTTAGACTTGGTGTTCCTCGCTTGCTTCAGATGCTGGAGAAGCTCATTGTGGGAGGTAACTTATAGAACACTGCTTTCAGGTTTTTAAGTAGGAACACTGTGAAAGTGAAATCACAGAAACAGTGCAAAAGTTATGACTACACTGCTTGACTCTAGAGGAATTTAAGCATATGCTTGCCCAGAAGCAGGTGCTTAAATGTTTTGCTGATCAATAGTGGAGTTAAGCGCATACAGAAGTGCTTTGCTGAACTGGAGCCTAAGTGAATGATGGAAACAGTAGGCAACAAAAATGTAACTGCAGCACACATTCTCTACTGGTGCAAACTGATATAGCTCATTGGCTTCCATGGAGCTATATTGACTTATACCAGCTAGGGGTCTGACTCTCCATCTCTAACACATGGAACTAAGGCAAAGAACCTCTCTAGCTATCCTACTACTTGTCATAACTAAAAAGACACCATTAAATCCTTCTGTATGATGGCACAGGGACTTGAGCTCCAGGGAAAGAAATGTAGGCAATAAATATAATTGTTTTCTAGATGAGTTTCCTTTAGTTCTTTCTGTTCCATTGACACTGGTGCCTGTTTCATAAGGGGCTATTTGCCTGTCCTCCCAGCTAAGGGAAGAGAAAGAAGCGTAAAGTGCTGAATGAATGAGAAACTAATAGATTTAGTAGGTGAAACATAGAAGTTTATATGTCTACTGCTCCTTTCTATGTCTGAATGTTTTGAGGCTCTCTTTCCTGTGACATGCTAGGCTAGGCTGTCCTCCCAACCAATGACCTCTGTTAGACGAGGAAACATCTCCTAACTTGATTGCATCCTTCTCCTTCCAGCACCCTATCCTGTCAAGTGTGGGGGGAGAAAAAGAAGCCCACTTCTCCAAGGCAGAAGGTCCTCTTTGGCTATTCTTTGTTGGGTGGCCAGATGACCCACTGCTTCTTTCTCTCTCCCAGCTGGTTGTCTTGATCAAAGAAGTGGAAGAAGACCAGCTGGTCCTTACCCTTCCAATGGCAGCAGGAATGGAGGGAGCGATCCCAAACACTTTGGAATTTCAGGAATGCACAGGGCATGCTGGAGATTAAGCTACTTGAAAACTCCAGAATGCCAGTTTATTTTAATAAAGCATTAGCAAAAGCACCCACTGTAGTCAATTGGGCCTGCATTATAACTGCTGCTGTTCTGATTGATGGACAGGTCTCTTTGTCATACACTGAAAACTAGCTCCCAGAGCTGTAACTAAGGCATGGTGTGAGGTGCTGGGAAGACAGTCAATCCTTTAAAAGTTTTGGTTTGGGTTCAGTTGAAAGGATAGGTGAAGTTTCAGCCTGGTTCTTATTTTGTCCCGAACACTTCTCACAGCCCTAGATGAGAAGTAAAGTCTGATGTTGTTCCTTTTCTTCCCCACAGCAGCATATTTTAAGGATGGAAATTCAGCCATCTAAATTTCCATACCTTTGTCAGTTTGGGTCACAGCCTTAATGTTATTTAAACAGTTTCTTTAAAGTTAATGGAGCCCTTAATATAGACTTGATAAAGCAATGCAAGGCGGTTTGGATTTCCTTCTGCTTAAGGTTCAGAGGCCTTTATCTGAATAATACATTAGATACTTTTATTCACTGGTGAGGTTTCATAACAGGAAAAACTTTGAAAAGAACGTCTGTCCTATCCTTAAACTGATAATAGACATGTTCTTTATTTTTTATCTCTTTTGTAGCACATCTATTACCTTTGACAGGTTTCTCTAGGAGTTACACAGTGACTGTAGGATACTTTTACTGGCATCTAACAATGTGGTCTCTTAACTTGTTGCAGGCACAAATATCTACAGTGAGGTGGTCTATACAAAAAGGGATCTTTGATACTTTTATATGATTTATGATAAAATATTTTATTGTAACATGACTAATGTCTTAATAGGCTCTCTGCAGCATAGAAGGAATACATACATATAATTCCATATTAAAGTATTTTAAAGCAAATACAAATTGACATGAGTATCACAGGTTCAGCTTCAATAAAACCAATACAATTAATCTATCCCCCACACCTCCCCGAGTTGAATATCTGTGCACCTTGATTTGAAAGTGGGAGAGTTCTAAAGGTTCTACAATGTGGCAAAATCTGATAGTGTTTCCATATCATGTACATCAGTAAGATTGCAAATATAACTTGTCAGGAACAGAATGACATTGCCTATCTTATATTTTCTTTCAGATGCTAAATGTAATCCTAGATTCAGATATTTTGCAAAGATCCACCAAACAGAGCTATTTGCTAATAACAAAACCATCAGACAATAAAATGGGATGGATTGGCCAAAGCATTACCTGTCTGTTTGTATCATGCTTTCCCTGTCTTACATATTACCCTGCTTTTCTACTCCATGAGAGAATCCTCCAGCAAAGATGCTTGAACCCAAAAGCTGCAAAAACTTTATAAAAAGTTAGAGTAAATCACTAACATATTTTTTTAAAACTAAACACACAGAGCCAAATCTTCAACTGGTGTAAATCAACATAACTCCATTAAATTAGATTGAGTTACACTGACTTATATCAGCTTAGGATCTGACCTATGGAACAAAATTCAATACTGGTGAAAGAAGGTAAAACAGAATATTTGGCCAATAGGAATGTCGTCTGTGCATGTTTATGCATTAGTCAGTGGGAATAATATAGTGTTGGATGAAAGGAGAAAGTGAGAACCATCCCAGTCTTCACAAATTTCTGGAGCCAGCTTTGAATATCTTTGGATACTTGCAGTTTCAAGATGGGACTGGAACAGAGAGGGTCTAAATACTATGAGATGCTGTTCTTTCAGCACTTTCAGTTGGAAACAAACTTCCCAAGAACTCCATCTTGTGAAATTCTTTGTTCAAAGAGGCTAAATTCTGTGCTTAGTTACCTCAGTGTAAATCCAAAATTACCTACTTAAAACTAATGGAATTACTCTGGATTTACAACTCAAAATTTGGAACAAAGTTTCATATAATTAATAAAATAACCAGTGGAACTTTTGTATCTTTATCCAAACCAAATCTGAACTTTGAGGGGTAGATTCTGATCTCAGTTACACTTTGTGTAAATCAAAATAAATTATTTTGAAATAAATGGAGTTACTTTGGTTTATGTCAAAGTTCAGATTAGAATTCCTGGACATACTTCATATAACCCCAGTTTAAAGTTGAAAGTAAGTGACAGTAATTTAAAGCTAAGGAAATTTGCAAA
Organism: Gopherus flavomarginatus; assembly: GCF_025201925.1. NCBI lineage: Eukaryota > Metazoa > Chordata > Testudines > Testudinidae > Gopherus > Gopherus flavomarginatus. Next base: position 246,486,786 of record NC_066618.1, on the reverse strand, counting down.
AATATTTTACTTATCCCCCAAACAAGCAGTACAAACCCAGGATATTCAAAGTTAAGGTTAAACTTAAAAAGGGAATCAAATATATTAAAATATAGAATTGCTCAGTTAAGTCATTCAGATAACCTTAATTCTGTACAATTTCAGCTATATAATGAGTTAAATAATACTGTTGATTACAAACTACTAGTCCCAAAAAGTAATGCTCCATTTTCATTACTACTTGCATCTAGTAGCATTCTGTTCTGGAACTCAGTCTTCATCAGCTTCGGTTCCATATTTAAATGAGGGTAGCAGCACTTTTTTTTTTTGAGATTACAAGTAGGGCTGTCAGTTAATCAGTCAAATCATGCGATTAACTCAAAAAATTAATCATGATTAAAAAAATTAAGCATGATTATTTGCAGTTTTAATCACATTGTTAAACAATAGAATACCAATTGAAATATATTAAATATTTTTGAATGTTTTTCTACATTTTCAAATATGTTGATTTCAATTACAACACAGAATAGAAAGTGTATACTGCTCACTTTATATTATTATTATTATTTATTACATACTTGCACTTTAAAAATAATAAACGAAATAGTATTTTTCAATTCACCTCATACCATACTGTAATGCAATCTCTTTATTGTGAAATATCAGAGGGTAGCCGTGTTAGTCTGGATCTGTAAAAGCAGCAAAGAATCCTGTGGCACCTTATAGACTAACAGACGTTTGGGAGCATGAGCTTTCGTGGGTGAATACCCACTTCCTCAGATGCATGTCATGCATCTGAGGAAGTGGGTATTCACCCACGAAAGCTCATGCTCCCAAACGTCTGTTAGTCTATAAGGTGCCACAGGATTCTTTGCTGCTTTTATTGTGAAAGTGCAACTTACAAATGTAGAATTATGTACAAAAATAACTACATTGAAACATAAAACAATGAAAAACTTTAGAGCCTACAAGTCCACTCAGTCCAACTTCTTCTTCAGTCAGTGACTCAGACAAACAAGTTTGTTTACCTTTGCAGGAGATAATACTGCCCGCTTCTTGTTCACAATGTCACCCGAAAGTGAGAACAGGTGTTCATATTGCACTGTTGTAGCCGGTGTCACAAGATATTTCTGTGCCAGATGTGTTAAAGATTCATATGTTCCTTCATGCTTCAACCACCATTCCAGAAGACATGCGTCCATGCTGATGATGGGTTCCACTTGATAGTGATCCAAATCAGTGCAGATCAACACATGTTCACTTTCATCATCTGAGTCAGATGCCACCAGCAGAAGGTTTATTTTCTTTTTCGTTGGTTTGAGTTCTGTAGTTTCCGTGAAAGAGTGTTGCTCTTTTAAGACTTCTAAAAGCATGCTCCCTATCTTGTCCCTCTCAGATTTTGAAAGGCACTTCAGATTCTTAAACCTTGGGTCGAGTGCTCTAGCTATCTTTAGAAATCTCACATTGGTACCTTCTTTGTGTTTTTGTCAAATCTGCAGTGAAAGTATTCTTAAAACAAACGTGCTGGGTCATCATCTCAGATTGCTATAACATGAAATATGTGACAGAATGCGGGTAAAACAGAGCAGCCCTAATTACAAGTTTAGCTGATAAAAGGTAATAGCGTTGTCCAATATACTTGGACGTCTGTAAGGTATTTGACTTAGTACTGTGACATTTTGATTTAAAAACTAGTATGATATAAAATTAACATGCACACAAATATATTAAAAACTAACTAACTGATAAGTCTCAAATGTAATTGTAAATGGGGAACCATTACTGAGCAAGTTTGTTTCCAGAGGGATCCTGCAATGATCAGGTTTTGGCCCCTCATTATTTAATGTTTTTGCCAATGAACTGGAAGAAAACATTACATCATCACTGGTAAAGTTTGCAGAGGACACAAAAATTGGGGGAGTGGTAAATAATAAAGAGGGCACGGATTCAGAGTGATTTGAATCCCCTGGAAAAATGGGCACAAGTATACGTTTTTATACAGCTAAATGTAAATGTATCTATCTAGGAACAACAAATGTAGGCCATACATACAGGTTGGGGGGGATTCTATCCTGGGAAACAGTGACTCTGAAAGATTTGCGGGTTGTGGCAGTGTGCTGGGAGAGTGGCTGAGCCCTGATTAGGGGGCGGGGCTTCTCTGACTAGGGGTCCTATAAAGATAGCCAGCCAGTCAGGCAGTGGCATAGACAGCTGGAGCAGCACAGGAGCCAGCAAACAGAGCTGTAAACAGGGGAGTTTGAATGGAAGTTTACAGGTGGAGTTTGGGGGAAGACTAAGAGAGGGAGGCAGAGGAACACAAAGGCTACTGAAGGGAGTGTGCAGTGTTCTAGCAGTGTCTTGGTGCTTGTTGGGGGTTTGTTTTGCTGTGAGTGGTGGTGTTTTGGGTTGGTTTCTGTTTCCCAGATTTACAGGATTTAGGTGGGAAGCCTATGACAGATACAGAGGAAGCAGTTTTAGTGACCCAAGCAGTGGAAGACACAATGAAGATGACTGGATGTGGAAGCTGCGGCATGCACATGATCCTGGAGGGGGTACCTGAAAAGAGTTTTGTCTGCATGAAGTGCCGTCTGATAGAGCTGATGGAAGAAAAGATCTGAGGATTGGAGATGTAGGTGGAAACTCTGGTCGAATTTAGAAGGGGGTTTGAGTGGATGATGGAGCAACGACATGATGAGGCTGAAGGGAAAAGCTCAGACTTGTAGATGGAAGCAGGACCAAAGAACTCTGAGGGGAGACTGCTGGGTGAGGAAGGTGGACGGTGGAATCATGTGACTAAGCGAACCAGGAGAGGAAAAGATGGGCTAGTGAGGGCGCAACAGAGCTCAGGAACAGGTTTGTGGAGTTGGAAAATGAAGAAAGGGCACAGTGGGTGGTCGCTGAAAGTGGGAGGGCAAGGAAGAAGAGAAGAGCAGCTAGCCCTATAAGGAGAGAGGAAGAGTCAATGGAGATGACACCAACATGAGCCCCAGGAGGATACAGGATGGGTTGCAGAGTATTGCAAGGGTGAATAGGAATTGAGAGGACTTGCAGCCAGAGGGAACAGGGGATAGAACGGAGAATTGCACCATCACCAGGAAAAGGCAGGTCTACATGATTGGGTACGCCTTACTGAGAAGAATAGATAGGCCTGTAATCAGAGCTGATCCAGAGAACAGAAGGGTGTGCTGTCTGCTGGGTGCTAAAATACAAGGTGTGGACCTGAATCTGAAGAGGATCCTAACGGGAGTGGGAAAGAATCCCCTGATTGTCCTTCATGTGGGAACAAATGATATGGCTAGATTCTTGCTGGAATGTATCATGGGAGACTATGCCAGGCTAGGGAAGACACTTAAGGAAATCGAGGCTCAGGTGATCTTCAGTGGGATTCTGCCTGTTCCTAGAGAAGGGCAACAAAGGCGTGAAAAGATTATGATGATCAACAGATGGCTCAGGCAATGGTGCTATAAGGAGGGCTTTGGGATGTATGGCCACTGGGAGGCATTCATGGACAGAGGACTGTGTTCTCTCAGGAGGGAAATAGAATTCTAGAATGGAGGCTGGCACAACTGATTAGGAGAGCTTTAAACTAGGAATTGGGGGAAGATGGTTGGGAGATGTCCAGGAAATCTGCATGCCGGATTTTAACATTGAGAGGGAAGAAAATGAAGCAAGAAAGGATACTGTCGTGGGTAGGAGAATGGACATACGGAGGAAGGGTACTGTAGATGCAATTCTAAAAGGTGATACTGGCGGTAGAATGTCTGAGACTAATCGGGTAAAGAATGTGAGTGAAGCCAAACAGCAAGAATTAAGGTGTTCGTACACCAATGCGAGAAGCCTACGTAACAAAATCGAGGAACTAGAGTTAGTGCTGCAGGAAGTGAAACTGGGTATTATAGGGATAACAGAAACATGGTGGAATAGTAGTCATGACTGGAGTAGAGGTATTGAAGGGTATGTGCTGTTTAGGAAAGACAGAAATAAAGGCAAAGATGGTGTAGCATTGTATATCAATGATGAGGTAGACTGTAAAGATATAAGACAGGATGGAATGGATAAGACAGTCTGTCTGGGCAAAAATCACATTGGGGAAGAAAGCTACAAGATCCTCCCCTGAGATAGTGCTTGGGGTGTGCCATAGACCGCCGGGATCTGATTTCAATATGCATAGAGACCTTTTTAATGTTTTTAATGAAGTAAATACTAATGGGAATTGTGTGATCATGGGAGACTTTAACTTCCCGGATATAGACTGGAGGACAAGTGCTAGTAATAATAGGGCTCAGATTTTTCTGGATGTGATAGCTGATGGATTTCTTCACCAAGTAGTTGAAGAACCAACAAGAGGGGATGCCATTTTAGATTTGGTTTTGGTGAGTAGTGAGGACCTCATAGAAAAAATGGTTGTAGGGGACAACCTTGGTTTGAGCGATCATGAGCTAATTCAGTTTAAACTAAATGGAAGGCTAAACAAAAATAGATCTGTGACTAGGGTTTTTGATTTCAAAAGGGCTAATTTTAAAGAATTAAGGAAATTAGTTAGGGAAGTGGATTGGACTGAAGAACTTGGGGATCTAAAGGTGGAGAAAGTTTCTGCAACTTTGACTTGAAGTAATTCCAGGCTATCAGAAGCCTGCATCCCAAGAAAGGAAAAAAAATCATAGGCAGGAGTTGTAGACTATGCTGGATGAGGAAGCATCTCAGAGAGGTGATTAAGAAAAAGCAGAAAGCCTACAAGGAATGGAAGATGGGAGTGATCAGCAAGGAAAGCTACCTTATTAAGGTCAGAACATGTAAGGATAAAGTGAGAAGCCAAAAACCATGTAGAGTTGGACCTTGCAAAGGGAATTAAAACCAATAGTAAAAGGTTCTATAGCCATATAAATAAGAAGAAAACAAAGAAAGAAGTGGGACTACTAAACACTGAGGATGGAGAGGAGGTTAAGGAATAATCTAGGCATAGCTAAACAAATACTTTGCCTCAGTCTTTAATGAGGCTAATGAGGAGCTTAGGGATAATTAGGATGACAAATAGGAATGAGGATATGGAGGTAGATATTACCACATCCAAGGTAGAAGCCAAACTCGGACAGCTTAATGGGATGAAATCAGGGGGTCCAGATAATCTTCATCCAAGAATATTAAAGGAACTGGCACATGAAATTGCAAGCCCGTTAGCAAGAATTTTTAATGAATCTGTAAACTCAGTCAAACCATATGACTGGAGAATTGCTAACATAGTTCCTATCTTTAAGAAAGGAGAAAAAAAATGTGATCTGGGCAACTACAGGCCTGTCAGTTTGACATCTGTAGTATGCAAGGTCTTGGAAAAAATTTTGAAGGAAAAAAGTAGTCAAGGACATTGAGGTCAACGGTAACTGGGACAAAATACGGCACGGTTTTACAAAAGGTAGATTGTGCCAAACCAACCTGATCTCCTTCTTTGAGAAGGTAACAGATTTTTTAGACAAAGGAAATGCAATGGATCTAATTTACCTCAGTTTCAATAAGGCATTTGATATGGTTCCACATGGGGAATTATTAGCTAAATTGGAAAAGATAGGGATCAATATGAAAATTGAAAGGTGGATAAGGAACTGGTTAAAGGGGAGACTACAATGGGTCGTACTGAAAGGTGAACTGTCAGGCTGGAGGGAGATTACTAGTGGAGTTCCTCAGGGATCGGTTTTGGGATCAATCTTATTTAATCTTTTTATTACTGATCTTGGCAGAAAAAGTGGGAATGTGCTAATAAAGTTTGCGGATGACACAAAGCTGGGAGGTATTGCCAATACAGAGAAGGACCGGGATATCCTACAGGAAGATCTGGATGACCTTGTAAACTGGAGTAATAGTAAAAGTGCAAGGTCATGCATTTAGGGATTGATAACAAGAACTATTGTTACAAGCTGGGGAGGCATCAGTTGGATGTAAAAGAGGAGGAGAAGGACCACGGAGTATTAGTTGATCACAGGATGACTATAAGCTGCCAATGTGATATGGCCATGAAAAAAGCTAATACAGTCTTGGGATGCATCAGGCGAGGTATTTCCAGTAGAGATAAGGACGTGTTAGTACCGTTATATAAGGCACTGGTGAGATCTCATCTGGAATACTGTGTGCAGTTCTGGTCTCCCATGTTTAAGAAGGATGAATTCAAATGGAACAGGTTCAGAGAAGGGCTACTAGGATGATCCGAGGAATGGAAAACCTGTCCTGTGAAAGACTCAAAGAGCTTGGCTTGTTTGGCCTAACCAAAAGAAGGCTGAGGGGAGATATGATTGCTCTCTATAAATATATCAAAGGAATAAATACCAGAGGGAGAGGAATTATTTAAGTGCAGTACCAATGTGGACACAAGAACAAATGGATATAAACTGGCTACCAGGAAGTTTAGACTTGAAATTAGACGAAGGTTTCTAACCATCAGAGGAGTGAAGTTCTGGAACAGCCTTCCAAGGGGAGTAGTGGAGGCAAAAGACATATCTGTCTTCAAGACTAAGCTTGATAAGTTTGTGGAGGGGATAGTATAAGAGGATAGCCTAATTTGGGCAATTAATTTGTCTTTGACTACTAGCAGTAAAAATGCCCAATGGCATGTGATGGGATGTTAGTTGGGGTGGGATCTGAGTTACTACAGAGAATTCTTTCCTGGGTGTCTGGCTGGTGACTCTTGTCCACATGCTCAGGGTTTAGCTGATTGCCATATTTGGGGTCGGGAAGGAATTTTCCTCCAGGGCAGATTTACAGAAGCCCTGGGGATTTTTCGCCTTCCTCTGCAGCGTGGGCCGACGAAGGAGGTGAGTGGGAACCAGTTCAAATTACTGTGGCCCTGTTTAACCGGTCCTCCCTTGCTGAGGGGCCCGAAATTTTTTTTTCACAGGGGCCCGAACCCACTCTCGGTGGCCCTGGCACATGGGTCACTTGCTGGAAGATTCTCTGCACTTTGAAGTCTTTAAACCATGATTTGAGGACTTCAATGGCTCAGACACAGGTGTGATACAAGAGTGGGTGGGTGAGATTCTGTGACCTCCATTGTGCAGGAGGTCAGACTAGATGATCATAATGGTCCTTTCTAACCTTAAAGTCTATGATTCTATGATTCAGTCATTCTCATGCCTACAGACATACATTCTTAGCATAGCTTTTAAATCAGAGATCAGCAACCTTTCAGCAGTGGTGTGCTGGGTCTTCATTTATTCATCCTAATTTAAGGTTGCGTGACAGTAATACATTTTAATGTTTTTAGAAGGTCTCTTTCTATAAGTCTATAATATATAACTGAACTGTTGTTGTATGTAAAGTAAATAAAGTTTTTTTTTAAATGTTTAAGAAGCTTCATTTAACATTAAATTAAAATGCATAGCGCCCCGGACCGGTGGCCAGGACCCAGGCAGTGTGAGTGTCACTGAAGATCAGCCCACGTGCCACCTTTGGCACATGTGCCATAGGTTGCCTATCCTTATTTTAAATCTTTCCACAAGCCCATGAGTTTCTGAGTGATGGGAAGCAGCCTTTATATGCTTTACCCTGGCCTAGGGGCTGGCCTGGACAGGGAGGTAGAGCAGGATTGGGGGCTGAATGGGGTTGGTGGGGGAGCGAGGCTGGGCCTGGAGCTGGTCTGGGGGGGAATGGGGCTGGATGCATGGTGCTTCCTCCCCCTAGGGTGGCTGGCCCAGGCCCCACCATATTACCCTGAACATTTCTTCTGTGCCCTCTCACAGGACATGCCACAAAGTCTGGGGATGACTGTTTTAATCCCATACACTTTGACATAAATCACAGTTCTTGCAGTAATCTTTTACTGTCCCAAAAATGTAGTCTGTTTCAGTCTGCCACAAATTGTTTTTGTTTTTGTTTTTGTTTTTTTACTCCTAAATGTCCTGCAAAAGTACAATCATGAGCTTCTTGGAGCAGTTCTCTGTTGTATTTCTCAGGCATAACCACCTGCTTGCAAACCTCATCAGGATGACTCTTTTTCCCTCTCAGAGCCTGTCAAGGTTCCTTCCCCACTCTGAACTTTAGGGTACAAATGTGGGGACCTGCATGGACACTTCTAAGCTTAATTATTAGCTTAGATCTGGTAACTCTGCCACCATCCAGAAGATTCAGTGTCTGGAGCACTTGTTGTCCCCTACAAAACCTTCTCCTCCCTGGGCAGTCTTGAGAGACTTCACCAATTTCCTGGTGAACACAGATCCAAACCCCTTGGATCTTAAAACAAGGAAAAATCAGTCAGGTTCTTGAAAAAAAGCTTTTAATTAAAGAAGAAAGGTAAAAATCATCTCTGTAAAATCAGGATGGAAAATACTTTAAAGGGTAATCAATTTCGTATAGCCCAGAGGAACCCCCTCTAGCCTTAGGTTCAAAGTTACAGCAAACAGAGGTAAAATCCTCTCTGCAAAAAAGGACATTTACAAATTGAGAAAACAAAAATAAAACTAATCCGCCTTGCCTGGCTGTTACTTACAATTTTGAAACATGAGAGACTGGTTTAGAAAGATTTGGAGAGCCTGGATGGACATCTGGTCCTTCTTAGTCCCAAGAGCGAACAACACCCAAAACAACGAGCACAAACAAAGACTTTCCTCCACCAAGGTTTGAAAGTATCTTTTCCCCTTATTGGTCCTCTGGTCAGGTGTCAGCCAGGTTTACTGAGCTTCTTAATCCTTTACAGGTAAAAGAGACATTAACCTTTAACTATCTGTTTATGACAGAGCCTCTCTATGCAACAAACCTTCTTGAATAAAAAACTCTACCTGTTCCTTCCCCAGCCAGGGCATCATTCTGAGCTGTAACCAGTGGTGCAACTAATCCGGTACGGTCAGATACACCATACCATTAAGACATTTATTGCCGGTACACCATACTGCAAAGACACACTTTCAAGAATGAATTGTAGTGCCCTGCGTAGAATGAAATTTCTATCTGTGGATAGAAATTGGTAGCGCTAAACTGCAGCGCTCTCCCGGGAGCCACAGCAGTGAAAGGAGCAGAATGTGGGGCCACCACTCCCAGGAGCCAGCGCCCCGTGCTGGCATCTCCTCCAGTGCGGTTGTGCTGCTTCCAGTTCTGCCCCCAACTCTGTCCTCTGGTGGGGCTGTTCAGACAAGAGAGGTAGCTGCGTGGAAGGGCTTGGGATGGGGCTGAGAGTGGTATAGCTGCATAGGAGGAGCTACCAGCGCGGAGCACTGACTTCTGGGGGTTGCAGCCCCATTTTCTACTCCTTTCACTGCTGTGGTTCCCGGGAGAGCTCTGCGGTTCAGCGGATACCAATTTCTATCTGCGGATTTCTGCGTCCATGGGTATAAATTTGTATCCATGCAGGGCTCTAGTCACTGAACATTTTTTGTGAGGGGGGTGGGAGTCAGGGGGTTGGTACCATATCGGTAAGAGTTAAAATCTACTTGTACCATTGCCTGTAACTTTCTTGTTCCAAAGAAGGGTCAGTGTGTTAGGCAGTTACAAACTCCTTTTGTATTTCACTTAAGCTCAGAGCAGACTCTGGCACCACAGAAGAATTTTCAAATTCCGCCTTAGAAGGCAAACTGTTACTCTCAACAGACAAAGGACTGAGGGCATTTCCCTACCCTTCACAGCCTTTCTTGCTGACCACAGACAAAGCAGGTGAATCAGATCCAATTTCCCTGGGACCTGATTATAACATTAATAAACTTAGACATGGCTAAAATGTTATTACCTATCTAAATATCAGTGGGTAGAAAATTCCTGATTCCTGATGCATTCACACTCAAGGTAGACTTGAGGTAGAGATACAGTGACAAAAAATTCAGCCAAAGCTAAAATATTTAGGCATGTCTCCACTACAAAGGTAAGTTGGCCTATGTTAGGTTGACTTACAGCCACCACATTAATTACTGTGGTGGCTGATGTCCATATTACCCTCCTTCCGTTGGTGGTGTGCATCCTCCCCAGGAGCACTTCCACTGACTGAAGAGGGGCAGTGTGGGGGACTGAAAGCCAGGGATCTCAACTCTGCCCAGCTCCCCGCTAGGAACCCAGCTGCCCCCTGAGGATTCTCACCACTGGGCTTCCAGCTGAACAGCAGAGCAGGGGAAAGACTCCTGGGGCTTCTCACTTTCAGCAGGGAGATCCACACCTGGAGTCCTGTTGGTTGTCATGCTCAAGGCAGGGAGCTGGGACCTGGTGGTGAGGTAGCAGGGCTCCCTGTGTGGGGTGGGGAGCCCAGGTAACAGCCCAAGCTGGGAGCCTGGGTAACAACTTGGCTTGGAGCAGAGCCTGAGCAGCAGCCTGGGAGCTGGTTTTCTTGTCAATTTCATGGCTTCCAGAGCCATGAAATTGACGACAATAATGATGGCCAACAATTCATGTAAGGAACTCAGTGTCTACACAGACACTGTGTAATCCTAACAATGCCGACATAAGCCCTATGCCTCTCGTTGAGGTAGCTTTATTATGTCTGCATAGCAGGGAACTTACATCACTGGGAGAAGAATTTCAGTGTATATACCTCCATTGTTTTGTCCACAAAAGACCTTAGACTTTTGCCAGGAAGTCTGTCCTTTTCCCTTACCAAACTTTCCTTAACCAAAGTGACTTGTGCTGCAATATCTCTCCACCCTATATATTCAATGCTATTCAGTCTCACACTCTTAAGAAATTCTTCACTACTTTTCCAAGACTCAGTCCTGATACAGTTTATGAGGCCATTCTCCTCCTCTATAATTTCCTCTGGGATCAAGATGGTAGCACTATTACTCATGGTGGTAGCATTGGCACGCACAGTGAGGGTAGGTGCAGATTGTAGGATAACCTTAAGTTTTGGCCAGTTTGGTTTTATATGACCAGGAGCCCCGCAGGGATGGCAGATTACCTGCCTTTCCTTAGGGTAAGAGGTTTTAAAATCCGGGCTTCCTTGAGGGTTTTTTTTTAACAAAGTTGGGATTAGGTTTATTCCTAGACCTCTCATTCCTTTTAACCTGGGGAACAGAGGGTTTACCTTCCCCTGGGGTTTGCGGTCCTCACGAACCCTTGACTCCATGTATTCATCAGTAATTTCTATTGCCTCCAAAACAGTGGAAGGTGGTTATTTTTTTGTCACATATGGCTGCTTTTACCTCATCATTGACTGTCCACAATAATTGCTCTTGTGCCACTAAATCAAGCAGCTTGACATAGCTACCTTCAGGTCCTGCCCCTACTACCCATTCTTTCATATGATTACACATCTTATGCACATATTCCCTGAGTGATATCGTCAAACATTTAAAGATTCCTATACTTCAGCTGATAGACTTGGGGTGATTCTTAATCTTTTTCAATACATTTTCTTTAAATTTCTTATACACCATAGCATCACCCACCTCCATATCATGAAAAGCTTCTCTGGCTTTCCCAGTTTACCAGGTAAAGAGGATAGGCATCCATTTATCCTCTGGAATCTTATGGATCCCACACAGTCTTTCAAAGGTGGATAGGAACTCCTTAATGCAGTCAGTCTCTTGATAAATTGGGTAGGCTTTCTCCCACTCCCTTCTGTTGAGAAGAGATGTACTCTGCTGCTCCAGGAGTCTGAGCTGCAGTGTGTGAGCTTCCTTCTCAGCATTGGCTTTGTGTCTTCTCAGCTTCCTTGATTTCTGTCTTCTCCTTGATCCAGAGTTCCACCATCCTCAGTTCATGTTCATGTTCTTTCTTGGCTTCCAGGAGCCTGAGCCAAACCAATTCTGCTGCAGAAGTCTCTGTGACATCTTGGATATGGGGATGCTCAGAGCCTGCTCTTTGGTCAAAGTCTATGAACAAAGCTCTTGGGTCCTGATTTGAGGCTTTCTTTTTACTGGCAATTCCCCTATTTTTACATACTTTTTTCAAGGTCTTTTGTGACAGAACCCTCAGGTGACTGTTATTCACACATTGTGGCTAAACTTGATATTGAGAATTTTAAGAGATAAAGATTAAACCAGGAGTTGGCAACCTCTGTCACGTGGCTCACCAGGGTAAGCACCCTAGTGGGCCAGGCCAGTTTGTTTATCTGCCTCATCGGCAGGTTTGGCGGACCGCGGCTCCCACTGGCCATGGTTTGCCGTCTCAGGCCAATAGGGTGGCAGGAAGCTGTGGCCAGCACATCCCTCACCCGTGCCGCTTCCTGCCACCCCCATTGGCCTGAGACGGCAAACCATGGCCAGTGGGAGCCGCGGTCCACCGAACCTGGTGACACGGCAGGTAAACAAACTGGCCCGGCCTGTCAGGGTGCTTACCCTGGCGAGCCGCGTACCAGAGGTTGTCGACTCCTGAATTAAACTTTTAATAGCGCTGGGTTATGATCTTTAAGCCTAATGGACCTGTGGCATGTGAATCCTGTCAAGACTACGCCAATTGTCATACTGTATGGAATAGCTCACAACTGTTGAGTGCCCGAGGGCTGACTGTCAGAAAACAGGGCAGACACCCCAAACTGGTGGTATGGTCTATAATTAGGTTTCACCAACCCAGTACCAAATGTGAACACCTGGATCACTATATATCAATCTTACCATGGAGTCATAGACAGTCCTCTTAGATGCTCCAGTATATCCTGTCACCCAGATGAACTGGACTTTCTGATAAAAGGTCACTTAAACCAAAAACCACATCACATCAGTTTGCTCCCAGTCCCAAGAGACCAGTCTCTTACCCCTGATCAATTGGAACTCTAGGTCTTACACCAAAGACAATGCTGGTAGCCAATTCTATAGTAAACCAACTGAAGGTTTATTAGCTAAGAAAAGGAAGTGAGAGTTACTGAAATGTTAAAGCAGGTAAAATATATGCGCAGGTGAGTCAGTCTATAAGTCCAAATCGTAGCAGAGATATAGTAAGTTGCCAGTTTCCCAAAAGGCTCTCAGGACTACCCACGATATCTCGGAGGAATCGGTCTTCTCGTTCAGTTGTTCTGCCCTGTTGTTTTAAACACCAAATACATGCTTATACATTTAACAATTACTTTGATCTATATTAATACAAAAGTAAATTGATCTGGGGCTTTGGCTTGAGCTCGAACCAGGTTTGCCAGCATCACACATGGATCTCTTTCTGAGCAAGGTTTGTCCAGGTTGAATAATACTGCTTGCATACATCATATGATCTCTTGAGGTCCCTTCCAACCCTAATAATCTATCATACATATGATACATATTGTTAGAGACTCGGGGAATGGCTGACACCATCCGGTTACAAACCAATTAGCTTTTGAGAAAGAAGCCCTCAAAGACTAAGCACTCAGACTATCCCTTAAACCTAGATCTGTGTGCACGTCAACTATAATTGCTTTCAGCTTTTAAAAATTATCTTTGAACTTTAAATTATATAATTTGCTGGATATTACAACATGCTCCTATAAATTAATCATTTCATGCTTTCATTGTGTTCAGCTCTATTCTTTTAACACAACACTTGTCTAATTCAAATAGAAACATTTCTAAAAGTAATGTTATCATACACTTAAAAATTAACTTCCTCTAGGCTATGAGGAAAGGGGCAAAATGTGCTAGTATTTCATTTCAAAGCTAATAAACCTGATTGTTTGTTTTTAGTCCTATATTAGGGGCAGTTGGATTAATAATGGCACTAGCTTCATTGCAGATTCCATGCACGTGGGTGGAAGGAGTTCCAATTATTCAATTTTTATATACTTTTCAAATATACTTGCCAGGTGGCTAGATAACATTTACTCTTTATTGGTCCAAGTCCAAACACAAAGCTTTCAGAAAAGCTGTGGATGACTATGTTGGAGTACCTAAAGCATTATGTCGAACTGGGAAAACTTGCAGGTGTTGAATGAGAACAATAGAGAGGGAAGGAAAGGAAATTAGCTGTAAACTCCTTCAATCAAACCAAGCTCAGCTCAGCTTGAGACACCAAAAAGAGACATCAGTGGAGCTCTAGAGAGTTATACCAGCTGAGGAATTTTGTTTTTTAGAATGACGACAACATGGCAAAACAAGATGGTAGCCTCTTAAAGAACTAGCTCACCAAGCAAAAACTAGCAGCCTAATTCAATCCCTAGTGTAAGAGTTATGCACTTGTAAAGTGGAAAGGATAGCTCTACAGTGCAGTACTGTACTGGACTATATCTCTTTTCATGAGACTGTTGTTCTGGAGGTTCATCACCAGTAGGTGGCTTCCTTGGCTGATAGAGGCATTTTTTGTTGAAAATTCATATTCTGAAGTGAGACAAAGTTGGCCAGCTAAAGCTTTGCTAAGCAGTACAGGAATGTTACTTGAAGATGAGTGCTGACAAGAGCTAGTGGACACCCAGCGCATCTGGGGAAGAGCATATTTATCCAAGAGAAAAGCGAAGATTTGGCATTTTGGAAGATTTATGTATGCAGAGTCTTTGTTTTGTACAATTGAGGTTCTCCAGCTAAGCCTGCTTTTAACCCTATGCTGAAGACTAACCTATCAATTGAGTTCTGGAACAGTGGACTCTCTAAGCCTAGTGAACATAGCAATACCACAACAGATAACAAGACTTATGATGTATGATAAAACAGGGAGAAATATTACCCATATAATCATTGTTCAGTGCCCAGAGACAGTGATGAGAAATTTTACAGGCAAAGAGTGTAAGCATATAAAAATTTATGTTAAAAATGTTTGGCTTGCAAAGTCAAGCACTGCTAGGAAACGCCACAATTTAATTATGCCTCCATGTGCATAGGAAAGGGGGGATGGGTGATGTGCAGGCTCCTGGCTGGGCGGGAAGGGAGTACCAGCCTTGTATTTGAATGTCATATTCAGTTATTTGGCACCCTGCTATACTTTTGCTGACTATGCAAGTGGCAGAAGTAATTTTCAACAGTTTCCATCTCAGCTAAACTTGAATGAAATTTCATAAGACAAAGGCACTTCTCTGGCCCTAAGACTTTCTTCCTGTTAAATTTTAAAGGCCTGCTGCTCCCCCTATTATAATCCCATTTTTTCTGTGTTCTATCATTGTATTAGTGAGTCACAAATATTAGGATCTCATAGCAGTGTAATTTTATGTACAGTTCAGACTTTTAGAGATTAAACTTTACATATTTTTTCTTGGACCAAATGCTAACTCTTTTTTATTGGGCAAAATAGTCATCCATTTTTTAGTTGAGCTGAAGACATTGGCGAAAATGCACTTGATTTTAAATTTGGCTTTCCATTTTAAATTTGTTTTGACTTTCCGTCTGTAAAGACAGAAAAATAAGCTCAAATTTAAAGAAAACTGTTTTTTTCCATGTTTATAATCATCTACATTTTTGCATATTTGTGTTAACCTGCTATGCCTTTATCGAAGTGTTTTAAGTGATGTCTTTGAAATTATTCTCCCACTTAAATGCAACATTTATTACAAACACTTTTGTTACTTAGTGTTGGAGGCATTGATTAAGAATTGCCTTGTTAAAGGAAGCCACAGTTAAGGACGTATTTGTTACTGATACTTCGGTTATAGATGGCTGTGTTAAGGATATATCACTTAATGATGGCTTAGGTAAGGACACCTCAGTAAGGCTTCCCTTTTTGCGCTATCCTATAAGCCACAGAGATCTGCCTTGAGGAGCTTCCTTATTCTCAAAGACACTTGAATTAAGGCACCTCCGAAAAGGCACTTTCACATTGGGATCAGTTTTTTCTCTATACTACAATTTAACAGCACTTCTGTGGGCAAGGGAAAAATAAGCAAAAGTCATTTTAGGGCTCACTGTACATTTTGGATATATGAAGAATACAACATTAGGTCATAAATATACTATAAAGCATACAGGATAGGAATCCTGTAAAGCATACAGGATTCTTGGAGCTCTGTCCTTCTGTCAGTGGATACAAGTAACTCCCCTTGACTCTGATGGGAATTACTGGTATCCTGCATTGTGAGAACAGCACCTTGGCTTTTTTTTTTCCCCCTAGACTCTGCTGTGTAATCTAGGGCAAGTCACTTAACTTTTCTGTGCTTCTAGTGGAAGACTTGTCTGTATGGTGATTTGGTGCACAGCAAGGCAGGGTGTCGAATCTACAGTGCTCTAGTTTATAGCACCCTAACTGGCTGTGTGGAGCTTATTACGGTGCACTAACATTCTGTTGTGCTTGTTGATGTACTCCCATTTGAAATGGTTGGTTAGTGTGTGGCAAAGTAAGTTGCATTTAGTGCACCCTGGCTCTCTGCAGACTGTGAAGACATGCCCTTACTCATCTGTAGAATGAGTAAAACAGTACTTCCTCAACAAAGACTCACACTCGCCCTGTGAGTTAATATTGATGGTGAAGTGAATCTTTGAAGTTCTTTGATGTCCTCAGATGTGAAGTGTTATTAAAAGTGTAAAATATTATTTCATATTTGGGCAAAACAATTGAAAACTAAAGTGGAGCTGCATAAAACTGTAAGAACGAAAATTATACACACGAAATATTTGTATGCAGTTGTTAAGCCTCAGGTTGCCCACAGTGTGCCCTGTGAATGTGCATCCAAGTCATGCAAATAACTCACGGCTTTGTTCTTGCTGAGTCTGGTTGTTCTGCCTGCAGGCTTTATATTAATTGGACCTAAGGGTGTGTCTACACTACTGATGGGAGTGTGCCTCTCAGCTTGGGTAGATAGCTTCGTGCTATCTCTCTGCTCAAGCTAGCATGCTAAAAATAGCAGCACAGATGGCAGCTTGCACTAGCCACACAAGTCCAATCCCACTTGACCCTTGGGGTCCGAGCTAGCCCAAGCCACCTGTGCTGCAAATTCCCGTGCCTCTATTTTTATTACACTATGTCAAGCAGAGCTAGCACAAGCCTGTCTACCCAAGCTGGGAGGCAGTCTTCCAGCTGCAGTGTAGACATTGAGTAAAATCGGGCCGATACATATTTTGTTTCTCATCATTGATTTTCTTTAGCAGACTTTCAATGTATCCTACAGTACTTGGAAATAGACCCCATCTCCCAGTGGGGTGAATGGGCAGTACTGGCTGTGAGGGGGTGGTGGAGAGTAGTATTAAGTGAACATTTTGAGCAGGAGTGCCTCCAGCTTTTTTCCACCCTAGGCAGCGAAAGATCCCACCCCCAAAATACTGACGACGACCGGGGCGGCCGAAGATCCGGCTGCTGCGGTCGCCGCCCCCCAAATGTTAGTGCCTTAGGCGACCACCCAGGTCACCTAATGGGTTGCGCCAGCCCTGATTTTGAGAAATGTTAACCCCTTGCCGAGGGTGGCCTGGAAGAACAATAAGATGTTCTGCTGACAACAGCCTGTTCCATTCCTCCTACTGCTGCAGCTTAAAGCCGTCCTCACCTCTTCTTTATTCTGATGCACACTCAGACAGAAAGGAGGGAGGGATGGGAAAGAGGCAGGGTTTCAACTTGTGCACTCAGGCTGAGAAGGGGGGAGCAGCTGACTGTCATTAAAATGGTTAGAGCTCAAGTATTACTAACCTACAGTCCTAACATGGCAACTGAGGCACATCCCTTCAGTCCTTCCCCTACCACATCAATAAATAATATTCTTATTAAACCATAGACAACAACCATTTTTCCATCTTTCTGAACAAATCAGTATGGTAGGAATCTGTTTATAGTATGGAGCTTATGGATAAATATTAAAATTAAGATGGTGTAAGGCATGTTCAGATTTCCTTTCAAATGATCTTTCTGTCTCAACAATTTATTGTTATCTCTCTTATGGTTTTACAAAAGAAACCTATTTTCTCTAACATATTGGGACATGTTAGCAAATACTGTAAATGTTAGTAGCAAGTAAACAATTTACAAGAAATAATGTATTCGATGCGTGTAATCCATTTTCATTTGGGTTGTCCCCAAATAGAATGTGATTGGTTATTCTTCACTTAATGTTTTGTTTAAGTGGGTGGGAGTCAAGCAGATGTTAAAGTCCTTACGTCCATCCCTATTTCAGCTAGAACTTTCAAGTCCTGCTTTCAACACTTGCCTGAATTAAGGCCTGGATGAACATAACTTTTAGACTTTGGTATTGGTGAATATTCATGATTATGAATTGGAAATTCACTTTAAATGGCTAGTCTAGACTATTGATGGAAATGGTGTAGTTGGTAAACATTCCTGCCAGAAAACTTGTTCCGTTGGAATATGCCACAACAGTGGCATAAACTTAGTCCAAAGTAGACTTGTGAATGCATTTAATGTCCACAAATAGAATTTTGGAGCATTTTCCCAACTCTATAAAGTTTAGTCTTTATGAAATAGTATTTGGCATTTTTAGGGGAAAGAAGGATGGACTAGTGGTCTTGGGACTTGGGAGACAAAACTATGCTTGGAGAAATAGATGGCTATCTTTGAAAGGGCAATGTTCAGAGTTGGGGACAAAGCTGAGTAACCAAAACATCGTGCAACCAGGAAACCAAAGAATTCTATGGTCATGTTTCTTCTTGCTGAATTTGCTAGAGATAGGCTTAAAACATAACACTCTCTAACCCCTGAATCCTACCCATCTCACAGGAGTACTGTGAAGCTCAGATAAAACCTAATCTTGCTCTTACTGGGGTTTAGTAAGGGTTTTGCCACAGACTTCAGTGTGAGCTGGATCAGACCCCTAATTTGGGTGAATCATTATATGAAAGAATGAATGCAGGATTAGGAAAGAGGAGAGAAGGTAGGACTCCCTGCCTGACACTGAATCTTTCTATGACTCTGGGAGTCAGTTTGCCTCTGCCTCAGAAATTAAAAATATCTGTAAATTGGAGATACTTCCCTAAAGATACCATCTGGACAGGATTCTCAACTCCACACTGTGAGGGAGGTGGACCTCCCTAAGCACTCTCAGCTTTTCCTCCCTAGGGGCAGAAAAAGCTGATAAGAGCACATGCCACCTCATCTTAGTAGTAGTTGAGCATTGCCTCCAAGCTTAACTGACACCTTTTTACCTTCCAGTCAGTTCCTTCTTGACTGCAGACTGTGAAGGAACTCCCAGAGGGAGTGCATCTCTTGAGCAGCTATTCTAGATCCCTAACCTGTGTACTTCAAGAGAGAAATCCTTCATGTGTAAGCCTGAGTCTGCTTTTAACTGTGCCAGCACAGATCTAGCTTCCTTATAGGACTAGCTTCACTGCTGATGTATCTTGTCTTGTCCCCTTCAAAGCTGGAGCCTCTGCCACATGCTAAGTCCCAGTGCTTGAAGCTGGTAGAACACAGAGGCTTGGTCTACACTACGCATTTAAACCGATTTTAGCAGCATTAAACCGATTTAATGCTGTAACCGTCCACACTACGAGGCCCTTTATATCGATTATAAAGGGCTCTTTAAATCAGTTTCTGTACTCCTCCCCTACAAGAGGAGTAGCGCTAAAATCGGTATTACCATATCAGATTAGGGTTAGTATGGCCGCAAATGGACGGTATTGGCCTCCGGGCGGTATCCTACAGTGCACCACTGTGACCGCTCTGGATAGCAATCTCAGCTCGGATGCAGTGGCCAGGTAAACAGGAAAAGCCCGGCAAAATTTTGATTTTCATTTCCTGTTTGCCCAGTGCGGAGCTCTGATCAGCATGGGTGGCAATGCAATCCCAAATCCAAAAAGAGCTCCAGCATGGACCGTACGGGAGATACTGGATCTGATCGCTGTATGGGAAAACAAATCTGTTCTATCAAAGCTCCGTTACAGAAGACGAAATGCCAAAGCGTTTGAAAAAAAAAATCTACAGGCTACGCAGTGCTGCGTGACAAGCGTAAAGGGAAGCCAGAGACTCAAATGGAAGCTCATGGAGGGAGGGAGGGGGTACTGAGGACTCCAGCTATCCCACGGTCCCCAGCAGTCTCCGAAAAGTATTTGCATTCTTGGCTGAGCTCCCAATGCCTGTAGGTTCAAACACATTGTCCGGCGTGGTTCAGGGAATAGCTCGTCAATTTACTCCCCTCCCCACCTGTGAAAGAAAAGGGAAAGAAATCGTTTCTTGACTTCTTTCAATGTCACCCTATGTCTACTGAATGCTGCTGGTAGACGCGATGCTGCAGCAGTGAAGAGCAGTATCCATTCCTCTCCCCTGCCCAGTGGCAGATAACCACCCTTGTTATCAACCCCTGAGTACTCCTGGTTGGCTTCAGGTGAGGCTGGCCGGGGGCGCCTGGGTGAAAATAAGAATGATTCTCGGTCATTCCCAGTAGATGGTACAGAACGGCTGGTAACCGTCTTCATCATAGCAACTGGGGGCTGAGCTCCATCAGTCCCCTCCCTTTCCTGTGTAAAGAAAAGATTCTGTCCTGCCTGGACTATCATAGCAGCAGCAGCATGCTGGGCTCCTCTCCCCTGCTCCACTTAATGTCCTGCCTGGACTGTCATAGCACCGGGAGGCTGCCTCCCCCTCATTTTATCTCACTAACAAGTCATTGTTTCATATTCCTGCATTCTTTATAACTTCATGACACAAATGGAGGGGACACTGCCACGGTAGCCCAGGAAGGTTGGGGGAGGAGGGAAGCAATGGGTGGGGTTGTTGCAGAGGCACCCCCCGTGAATGGCATGTAGCTCATCATTTCTGCGGGATCTGACACAGAGCAGCTGTGCTCTCTGATACACTGGTTCTCTAGTACACTTGCCCCATATTCTAGGCAGGACTGACTCTATTTTTAGAAACCATAAAGGAGGGATTGATTCTGGGAGTCATTCCCAGTTTTGCCTTTGCGCCCCTGGCGATCTCAGCCAGGGGCACCCATGATAGCAGCAGACAGTACAGAAGGACAGTTAACCGTTATCTCATTGCCAATTTACACTGGCAGCAGATGGTACAGAACGACTGGTAACCGTCTTTGCTATCATGCAAAAGCAAATGAATACTGCTGTGTAGCGCTGGAGTATCGCCTCTGTCCGCGGCATCCAGTACACATACGGTGACTGTTAAAAAGAAAAAAAGCTGAACGGGCTCCATGGTTGCCGTGCTATGGCATCTGCCAGGGCAATCCAGGGAAAAAGGGCGAGAAATGATTGTCTGCCGCTGCTTTCCCGGAGGAAGGAATGACTGACGACATTTACCCAGAACCACCCGCGACAATGATTTTTTGCCCCATCAGCCACTGGGCTCTCAACCCAGAATTCTAAGGAGCAGGGGAGACTGCGGGAACTATGGGATAGCTACGGAATAGCTACCCACAGTGCAACGCTCTGGAAATCGACGCCAGCCTCGGACCATGGACGCACACTGCCAAATTAATGTGCTTAGTGTGGCCGCGTGCACTTGACTTTATACAATCTGTTTTATAAAACCGGTTTATGTAAAATCGGAATAATCCCATAGTGTAGATGTACCCTAAGGGGTCAGTGCCTTGTCATAAAGGCATCAGTAGGAGACAAGCCCTGACTGCAACCAGCTTTTTATTAAGGCCTTTGCAGTTGCCTTTCCATTAAAATCCATGGCTAGGAGCTGAAGCGATCCTGGATCTCAGGAGCTTTAAACAGTATCTGGTCAAAGAAAGTGTTCTTTGGACTCCTCAGATATTCCTCTCTAAAGTGGCGATTAGAGCTAATGATACATGAGGCTGTTATCCTGCCAATATACTTCCCATTCAGACATGACCCTCCCAGTGGGGTTGTTCTCCATACGTTCAATATTAAACAGTCATGGCATTTCTACTTGGCTCTCAACACTCGTTTCATTTAACATGTCTCTGGTCAGTACTATTGCTAAAAGGGCTCATTAAAAATGGCTGCCATCTGTATTTCTCACTGGTCTTACAGAGGTCAAGTTCATGCTCTTTAAGTCCACTGCAGGGAAACCTTGGGGATTGTAACAGACAGGCTGGACCTTTAAGGCAAATTGGGTTTAGCTTTGCTGGAGATCTGGCATCTATCTGCTGACCAAATGTGATATGGAGACTTAATTATAATGACTGACCCAAGCTGTGTGGGGAGAGGAAGGGATCAGAGATGACTACATAAAGAGAGTCGAGAACTCAGTTAGGAGGGACCTACAAGAGACAAGAAGTTCCTTTCTGCCTAACAAAAACTATAGAAGAGAAAAGACGGCTCAGAGTAAGCTGGGAAAAGAGCCTGGACAAAGGCTCTGTAATGAGCGGTAGCTATGTGAAGCAGCATGAAGTGCTTCAGAGAGAAGCTAGACCCAGAGAGGACAGAAAAGCTGCACAAAACTCTCTTGAGGGAAGGTAGAAATAGAATCAGTGGCCAGCTGTGGGAAGTGGCAGGAATAGCTCAAGAGGCGCAGAAGCACAATTTGTTTGCTTGTTTAACTGGGCTTCATAACCCCATAAGGGGACTGAACTTAAACATGACCTGGCTGGAGGGCTGGGCCACAGAAGACGTACACAGAGTCAGGCCATCATCAGGCCAAAATAGTGGTCACTAGGGGGCATTAGACTAGGACTTTTGTCTGTTGTCAGGAAGTGCTAGAGCAGAGAGTGAAACTGCTTACAGGGATGTTTCCATTTTGGTTTTAAGCAGGGCAGCAATACTGCCCTCTCTGAGCATTTGCAAAACACTTTTGTATTTGGTCTTTTGGGAGTAATCCCTATTTGGTCCCGCAGTCTTCAAAACCTGCTTGGGAAGCAGGGGAGCCCATACTTCAAGTGTCTTCAACAAACCAAGTCGGGCACTGCTAAGCCTGTTATTCCTTATTGCTAAAATAGAGCAAGTGGTTTTTCTAGCCTACATTTAGTTGATGCATCTGCTGGGTTTAAAATAAAACTTAGTTTGTACTTTGAATATAGTGCTACTTCTCATAACCTCTCATAAGGTTGGGGAAATAGCTTACTGATATTACCATATGGCTAGTGCATTTTTAATTTCTTAAAAAAAACCCTAAAGCATGTAAGGAAAAAAAGTTAGGATGTACAAGGTTTTGCAACATATTCTTCCCCAGTGAAAAAATAGTTCCCACTAAAAAGAACAGATGGAAGAAAGATTCTAAATAGCATTTCTCACGCATTTTGAATACATCTTTCATTTCTTAAAGGCTTCCTGGTCTACTTGAACCTTACTTTCCATTTCTGTCCCCAAAAACAATGTTACCCTTTCAACAGCAGTTTGTCCTAATAGCCGCTCTCAATTCACTTTTCTTTTATTAAAGGAATTTGGGCTATTAGCTTCCAGATTAGCTTTTATATTAGAAAATGTAATTAAGAGGAGTCAAAAGGTCAGTTTGGAGGAGGGGGCAACTAAAGCTGTCACTTTTTCTCTCCAGCTCTTCATTTTTGTCCCCCACCTTCATGTACAACTGCCTCTTCACGTCCCATCCCGACATGGTGTTTGTCTCTACATTAACCCCTCCCTCACCTACCCTCTCAACAACCCCACTCACTGAATGTAATAGATGTAAAGATTTTTTGTAGAAGTAATGGGATTCTAGCTATGCATCACTAGGAGTCAGTTCATAGCCGTGACATCAACAAATTTTGACAATTGGAATGCTGTTTTGGGTTGGGATGGATTGTCCATACTGTAAGGTGGAATGATGCTTTGGCTATTGTCAGTGGGCATCATTCAGAAAGATAGCATGACACTATCTCGAATAGCTCACAGCTGTAAATGCCAATCTCCGGTCAAGACTGTCAGAAAACAGGGCAGACATCCTAGACTGGTGGTATGGTATGTTCTATAATTTGATTTCTCCAAGACAGCAATAAATGTGAACTCCTGGATCACTACATTAGCCTTACCATGGAGCCATGGAGAGCCTTCTTAGGCTCTACCGACTACCTTACACCCAGACAACTGGACTTTGTGATATTGGTTGCTATACCAAATATCACATTACGTCATCCCAAAGGGTCAGTCACTTACCCCAGGTCAATGGATACTCTCAATCTCACACCAAAGGCAATGCTGGCAGCCAATTTCTCTAGTAAACTAATTAAAGATTTATTAGTTAAGAAAAAGAAATGTGAGTTATTGAGAGCTTGAAGCAGGTAAAATACGTTAACAAGTGAGTCAAAGTTTGTAAGTCCAAAGTGCTAGCAGAGATGTAGTAATCTTACAGTCTCCAAAAGTCTCTTAGGGTTACCCAAAATAACTTTGGGGATCTCTGTCTTGCAGCTTGAACACTTTCCCGTGAGTTTCCAAATCGTTCAGAGATGAAGGATTTTCCTTGAATCCATATTTTATCTCTTTTTCACACACAAAGTTAGCTGACAGATTCTGTACCAATGTGGGCCTTCCTTGGTTGACTTTGCATAAGGAATGCAGACTGAGTCTGTGAATTCCCATTGTGAACTCAATGGCCTTTGCTTTGAAGTTAGCAATTGTCTTCATTTACATTTCCAAAGCTCCAGTCATGTTTGATGGGTAAAAGTAATTACCAGGATATATGCTATGTAAATTGTAATGTAACAGAATACAACAATCCTTCATTAGTTTTCATAAGGTTTACATATCAAGTCAATTCTCATTTTAATACTAACACATGCTTTTGATGTAGGGTTAATTAAGTACAGGGATAGACAGAATGCAGTGGATAGCAATCAGTGAATTATAGATAAGTGAATACAATATCACTCACATTTTCTTTGAACTAAATTAATATTTGAGTGAATTAGTACACTTAACATCTCTTTGATATTCACACACCAGTGAATTGTCCTGAGACTCTGGCATGCGCTGGCATCTGGCTTGTCAGCGTCATAGACACTATCTCCTGCAGAACCCATTGTCAGCAAAACAGAGAGGCGAACCCAAGGTATGGGTAGTCAAACCATTTTATTTTTTTGGATAGAAGTTAGTAGAAAAAAAATATTGGGATCATCCCGTACTTCGTCACTGAAAAGAACTCTCTCAATATCAACTGGCTTGAATGATCACAAATGCCAGTTTTCTATAAAAGGCTCCATAGTTAAATCAGAGCTGTTACTCTTACTAGTCTCCCTCCAAGTATAATTGCTAAAATCTGTCCTAGGATGCAGCTCCCATTAGTCCATAGTCAACCAAGTGCTTGATGGCTGAGAGTTAGGACCAAAACCGGTGAGTGAAAATACATATTAGCTAGACCTTTTTTATCAATCCTTGATTGACATAGCTGGAAGACAATGATTAGTTTGAAGAATACCTCTTTCTTTGGCATTCTCAACCTGAGGTTGCCCCCTGATTTTACCCTGATTTATTTGGGCATAAGCTTCTTCAGATGCATGGAGCAAAAATTACAGAAACAGATATAAATATATTGGCACATGAAGAGAAGGGAGTTACCTACCTTACAAGTGGAGAATCAGTGTTGAAGGCCAATTAATTCAGAGTGGATGTAGTCCACTCCCAATAATTGATGAGGAGGTGTCAATACCAAGAGAGGGAAAATTTGCTTTTATAGTGAGCCAACCATTCCCAGTCCCTATTCAAGCCCAAATTGATGGTATTAAGTTTGCAAATGAATTGTAGGCCACATTCGTTTGTATTGGTGATCTTCCTGAAAACACCATCCTGGCCACCATGGATGTATAAGATCTTTACACCAATATTCCACATGAGAATGGACTACAAGCTGTCAGGAACAGTATCACTCATGAGGCCACTGCACACCTGGGGGCTGAGCTTTGTGTCTTTGTCCTCACCCAGTACCATCTCAGATTTGGGGACAACTTACACCTTCAATTCAGCGGCACTTGCATGGCCCCACAGTATGCCAACATTTTTATGGCTGACTTTAGAACAACGCTTCCTCACTCTCGTCCCCTAGTCCCCCTCCTCTATTACATTACATTAATGACATCTTCATCATATGGACCCACGGAAAGGAGGCCATTGAAGAATTCCACCTTGATTTCAACGATTTCTACCCAGCCATCAGCCTGGATCAGTCCACATAAGAAATCAATTTCCTGGACACTATGTGACCATCACTTATTTGCAATGTAAATACCACCCTATACCAGAAATCTACTGACTGCTATACTTACCTACACACCTCCAGCTTCCAGGCCACATCACATGATCCATTGTCTACAGCCAAGCTCTAAGATACAACTGCATTTGCTCCAATCCCTCAGACAGAGACAAACACCTACAAGATCTCTATCAAGCATTCTGAAAACTATAATAAGCACCTGGGGAAGTGAGGAAACAGAGTGACAGAATGAGATGGGTACCTAGAAGTCACCTTCTACAGGAAAGGCCCAACAAGGAAAATAACAGAACACCACTGGCCATCATGTACAGCCCCCAGCTACAACCTCTCCAGCGCATCATCAACAATCTACAGCTTATCCTGGAAAATGATCACCCACTCTCACAGGCCTTGGGAGGCAGGCCAACCGTCTCTTACAAACAACCCCCCAACCTGTAGTAAACATTCACAAGCAACTACACACCACACCACAGAAACACGAACCCAGGAACCAATTCCTGTATAACAAATCCCATTGCCTTGTCTGTCCCCATATCTACTCTAGTGACACCATCATAGGACCCAACTACACCAGCCACACCATCAGAGGCTCAATCACCTGCACATCTACTAATGTGATATATGCCATCTTGTGCCAGCAATGCCCCTCTGCCATGTACATTGGCCAAACTGGACAGTCTCTACATAAAAGGATAAATGGACACAAACCAGAAATCAGGAATGGTAACATACAAAAGCCAGGAGAACACTTCAATCTCCCTGGACAGTCAATAACAGATTTTAAAGTAGCCATTCTTCAACAAAAAAAACTTCAAAAACAGACTTCAAAGAGAAACTGCAGACTTAACACCATCAATTCGGGCTTGAATAAGGACTAGGAGGGGTTGGCTCACTACAAAAGCAATTTTCCCTCTCTTGGTATTGACACCTCCTCATCAATTATTGGGAGTAGACTACATCCACCCTGACTTAATTGGCCTTCAAAATCGGTTCTCCACTTGTAAAGTAGGTAACTCCCTTCTCTTCATGTGCCAATATATATTAATCCCTGTTTCTGTAATTTTCGCTCCATGAATCTGAAGTTTTATTTTTTTTTACCCACGAAAGCTTATGACCAAATAAATCTGTTAGTCTTTAAGGTGCCACCAGACTCCTGTTTTTGTGGATACAGACTAATGTGGCTACCTCTCTGATACTTACTTCCACCCTGAACCACTTGTCCTTCCTGGAAGTCTTTGTGAGAGCCTGTCTATGATCATGAGGGTTACCTTCAGAGCCATACTGTATGTTAACAAACTGTTCACCGACAGCCACAGTTAACTTATATATATATAAGTTATTATGGTCTGCAATGCGCAACTTTTGTGTTTGATGTATTTCTGTCCAGGACAGGTTAATTTGGTTAAACCTATCTCTCCCTCTTAAACTATGTTCCCTAAACTACTTCCTGGATCATTATATTATACCTATGGATTTCAGAATCTGATGGTATCACCTCCCTTGCATATGTCTACAACACTTTTATACCCATGAAAGACTGGAGATTCATGCTGTCTGCCATTTTCTTGATATGATTTTTTTTTTACTAACAATGGACTCATTTTCATGATGACGGACTGCTCTTCATCCACCTCATGTTTTGTACAATAATAACCCATGCATCTTGTAGGTCTGCTATGCTAGCTATACCTTATTGTGACATTGCCTCACTCCTGCGTCCATATTATTAAAACAATGCTTCCTTAACAACTGGCCTTTCAGTTTACTCATAAGAGGAGCAAGGGTCAGTCACCCATTGGTTTCTGGTATTATGATCAATGGTATCACTAGAGAGAGCAAACTCAAGTACAGTTAAAATACATAATAAAGCTGTTGCAGAAGTCCTGGAGCCCTAGTTTCTTTATTTTCAGGGATATGGTTTGGCCTGAGGTTGATTAAAGGGTGATTTATATTTTGAACGTTGTGGTTGGCTTTTAAAGGAGGGTTAAATCTTTATTTATGGCTGTTTTCCCACTTTATTTGTATCATTTAATATTTACACAAGCATCTAGATCATAAGAGAGGTTCTTTTTAAAGCAAATTGAACTAAATAAAAAATTCCTTTTCCTCCCCATTGCTTTCCATTATTTTCCTTGTTGTCTATTCCTCTGTGTGTATATCTGTCTCCCTTGTTATAACAGTGGTGCTAAAGACCAACAAAGGAGAAACTGGGTGTCACTCCAGGCAGGGAGATGAATTAATAAATTTGGTCATCAAAACTCAAACTTCTCATTTTGGGGCTTAACCTAAGTCCAGTCACTGTTTTGTTTTTCTTCCTTGTACCTAGGCAAGTTTGTTACATCAATGCCTGCCTAACTATAAAGCTTCATTATTTTCTGTACCCATATATCTGCTTTTTTGTTTTCATGAAAACTTGGCAAATGCCAAGAACAATACCATTAGTCCTTGGGTAATGACCAATGGAAGCAGCAGGACATCAAGACTGAACTCATCCAGCAATCTTTCCACCTCTTGCGCTGAGTTGTACAGTCCTCTTTTGCTTGGTTGTCTGATCCCTCCACCCTTGATGAGGACTAGCATATCTGGTTTAGTACTTTCTATACCATTGTAAAGACTAAAAGTGAATGCGTCCAGTTAACCCAAAGAATCAGATGCATACGTTTTAACCTAACTTTTTGCAAATTTGAGACAAATGTAATATAAACAAAAGCTGTTTTTCCACCCCTTTTCAGCACCGAATAGCATTTTGTGAATGGAAAGTTTAAAATGCATAGTCTTCCAAGCAGCACAACCACAAAGTAATTTATTTCTGTTGCAACTATTTTTGGAAATAGAGCCCTTCCCATTGACATTCCTCATGCTAATGTTCTTTAAATACCAGGGTTATATATTCCCACTGGCTCCTTCTCTTAATTAAACTTTCAGAGTTTCTGGACAAAGTCCTACACTTCTCTTGCTCTGGTTTGCATGTATGCCTGTATCTGGAATTTGTAGCATCATTACTAGAGCTCAAGAATTAACCAGCAATGCTGCATCAGTCTATTTATTCCATCACATGATCATTTTAGTGTTGTTTGAAGCACTATTTTGGAGCCAGACATAATCACATTGTACAGTTCCTCACCTTATTAACTGACAGAGAACTGTTCCCCATTAGACAATTGATCCTGGGCAGATGAAGCCATTAAAAACAGTACTAATTAGCTGAAGAGAGGAGACAGTAATACAGGCTGCATCACTTCCTTTCATGCTTAGGGAAGTTCATGTTCCAGACAAATAATAATTGATATGTAGTCATCCTTAATTGTGGTTCTTAACAGCCAGTATTATAATGACAGGCTGACAATCTCTGTCTAGCCTATTGTATGTTTATTTCTGAATCCAAGAACCACTGAGTAACATTTTTGGTTTAACTTGAATTTCATAGAATGCTCTTATAATTCCACTGTAATCGGAGTTGGGTAGCTAACCTTAACTTATGAGTTATATGTTATACGTCTCCAGGTGTCAACTGTTGATCTTGGAAGACTGGGTACCCATAATTATGTAGAATTATGGTGCGATACCTTAGAATAAGAAAACAGATGGGTTGAATGGGAATCCAAAAAACACTATTATATCCATAAGCAGAAATGTTAGGTATCAAACTGAAGTTACAGTGTATTAACAGTAGCCTACAGAGCAGGGATAGGCAACCTATGGCACACATGCCAAAGGCAGCACGTGAGCTGATTTTCAGTGGCACTCACACTGCCCGGATCCTGGCCACTGGTCTGAGGGGCTCTGCATTTTAATTTAATTTTAAATGAAGTTTCTTAAACATTTTAAAAACTTTATTTACTTTACATACAACCATACTTTAGTTATATATTATAGACTTATAGAAAGAGACCTTCTAAAAATGTTAAAATGTATTACTGGCACGCCAAACCTTTAAAGTAGAGTGAATAAATGAAGATTCGGCACACCACTTCTGAAAGGTTGCCGACTCCTGCTATAGGGTTAGGAAATCATAGTCTTTAAACAAAAGAAGACTTTGATTTCTTTCTCCAAGGAATGTATTCTATTTTGTATATGTATACACATATGTATATACTATGCTATAACAGGCAGTAGGGAGATTGTAATCTCCTGTTTTCGCTCATAGCTCTCCACATTATTTTCATTTTGGGATGAAAATTTCCATGCTGAAGATGACTTTTTCCCCAGGTAGTTCAAAATCTTCAACTGTCCTAGATTAAAACAAGGGGTGTGTGTGTTTCCTGTGTGTGTAATTAGAGAGAGAGAGAGTATATATTTTGCAGTAAAAAAAATTAACCATTTTTTTTTAAACAGAGCTACAGCAAAACAACTGGAATTTGAAACCTGTCATAGACCTTGTCCTCACTGAGGACTAGTACTTGATTTGATACAAACTGCATATTGAGCGTCATTCTGCCCCTATTAAAAAAAATCTGAAATAAAATTCAATGCAAAATATCATTAATAAAATATTACATTTGAGAAACTAAGAGATCATAAGAAATTCCAGACCTCATAGTGCTGACAATAATTCTGCTACTGTGCCTGTGCTATTTTTTTGCCTCTTCTTCATTGTTCTTATACTACTTATTCTTTGTTATCCTCTGTGTTGGTCTTGGGGAAGAGGTATAGTGCAGTAGTTTTGGATCAGGACTGTGGACTAGTAGATTTGGATTTTATTATTGACTCTGTGATCATGTATAAATCATTGAGGGTCAAAGCCTCTTTGCTTTAGTCACAGATGAATAGTCCCACTCAGAGCTGACAGAAGAGAGGGGGAGACAAAAGGGCAGTTTGAGAGGACCTTCAATCTAAGTGGTATTGTAACCTGATGTACAGTGTCATAGCATCACCCAGGTTTCCTGCAGCTGGCCCTCCATTGAGATGCAGCTAGGCCAAACCTGTGTGGTGCTATGACTGAGTGTGCCAGGTTGCAACACCAAGAGAGGAGAGCTGAGCCCAGCTCTTCAGGACTGGAGCCACCAGGATGAACACAGGATGGGCTTGTGCTACAGCTACTACCACCATGCCCGGGGCCTGCCCTCAGTGGTAGTTTTTTTGGGGGGGAGGTGAGTAGTGGATGAGGGCTCAGTTTCAGGTTTTGCCCCAGCCACAGAAATACTCTGCGGTCCTGGTCCCACTGAATTCAAGGGTTGAAATCCTGGCCACATTAAAGTCAATAGCAAAACTCTTATTGACTCCGATGAGACCAGGAAATCACCTAAAGAATTTGCTTTCTTTGTGACTCAGGTTTTTTCCATATATCAGATGAAGAAAACATTTCTTTCCCTCTCTACATACAAGCAACGTAATCAAGTTAACATTTTTCTGGGTGTCTTTTAACTCTTGCATTTCCTGACTTTTGTGTGTTTTTGTCTTTGGTTTTCTTTTTTGAGCCAAATCCTGTTCTTTGTAATCATGCAAAACCATAACTGAATTCAATGGGAATCTTGCACGAGTAAGGTAAGCAGGATTTGGCCATTCAATTGAGCAAACTTAGTACAATATTGTCTGAGGTTCATGGGCCTGATCCGAAACCCACTGAGATCATTGGAAAGTCTTATTGACTTCAGTGCATTTTGGATCAGGCCCATATGCACTGCTTTAGCACAGTGCATGATGTACAGAGGAGGAAATCTGCCGGGAAAAAAACATAGTGGGCCAATATTGCACTATAGAGTCCATCAGCACAGCTAGTCAGAATCCAAAGTGTGGTAGGCTTCAAGAGCCCTGTTGTCTACTAACACTGCCGTCATTGCTCTCTCAGACTTGGAAGGGAGAAAGCGCCACAGAGGTTTACCTTTATATTTTCCCCTTCTGCACACTTTTATACAGTAGCAGGCCATATAGGACAAAGTATTTTGTGGTGTGTGTGCATGTATGTATGCATGTAGTAGGCATACTTCAATTTCCTTCCATTCAGACTTTAGGACTTGGTCCAAAGCTCATTGAAGTGTAAGCAGAGTCAGGATGAGCTCTACCCTGACATCTGGTGGTGAATTATGAGGAGTGTGGAAAGGAATTTCAGGTATTTGTATTGGCAAACCCACCTCACCTAGCATATCCCATGGCAGCCTGGGATGGTTATTTTGACAGCTCTGGGATCCCCAATTTCTTTGTTATTGGGGCAGGGAGAATAAAGTGTTGTCACTCTGATTATGTGAATGAGGAACTATGAGACTGCTTTATGACAGAAATGACTCAACCTCAATTAAATAGTACTTGCTAAATAAGGGACATGGATTCCAAAACCCAGTGAAATGAGAGAAGTTGGGGGACTGGTGTGTGTACCTGATGGTATGGGCCCCCTTTGAGGGCCTGGAACACCAATTGCACATCCTCCTCTTTCCACTGTTAAAGAGTAGAGCTAATTTTGATTCCATTAGGAGTCCATCTAAAGGCTGCTGAGCTGAATTCATTTTGGGCCAATGGTTCACCAGCACCAGGGCTCCCCTACTACAAGCTGAAATTGCTAAGAGCTGAAATCACTAAAAGAGCTGAGCTGAGATCACTGAGTGCTGTGTTAGCTGGTGCGGGAGCCTGAAGATCTATCGCTAAGTGGCTGGCAGAGTGGAGCAGTTTGCAGCATGTTGGAGCAGCCCATGGAACAGTGAGTGGAGTGGAGTGGTTTGTGGGGATGGCTGGAGTGGCTCGCGGGCTGGCTGGAGGAGCGGCACAGCTGGTGTAGTGGAGCTGGTTGTGGTGAAGGCTGCAGCAGAACTCCATGGAGAGGCGGAGCAGTTGGCCTTGGACCACGTAAGGTGCCCCTTACCATGCAGTGTGGCCCCACCACGCTGTATGCCCCCCCCCCCATTTCCACCCAGGCTGAGGGGGGTAAAACTCTGCAGATAAACTTTTGAACTCTGGGGTGGCACTGACCAGAGTCTTTTGGGTTGTTGGACTTTGGGGTGATTGGACTTAAGACCCTAAGGGGGAAAGGACATTGCCAAACATACTTGGAGGTGGGTTTTTTGCTTATGGTTTGTGTTATAATCCTGTTTGTGCTGTTTCTCCAATGGGATGCCACATTGTTTCCCTCCTTTATGAAAAGAATTTTGCTACACTCAGACTCCGTGCTTGCGAGGGGGAAAGTATTGCCTCCTAGAGGCACCTGGGGGGGTGGTATGTAAGTGTCCCAGGTCACTGGATGGGGGCTCAAGCCGGTTATGCATTGTGTTATTGAAATGGAACCCCTGGATACTGAACCTGGCCCTTGTTGCTGCCAACTCAGAGGGGCAGAAGGGTTACAGAAGATTCCCATTGACTCTGAAAAGCTTTTAATTTGGCCTTTAGAAAGATCCTCTGTATTTGAAATGGCAAAATAGGACAAGAGCTGGCAAGTATGTCCACTTTGTGTGTGTGTGTGTATTTAACATATATTTGTTGTGTGACAAACTGAGTGTTGTATATTTTTAGAATAGTGTAAGAATTATTCTTCTTTTACTTACACTAGATTTTATTAAACTATTAAAATTAGGCCAAATAACATAACAATCTGTATCTGGCTTAAAGCACTTCACAAGTTTTACCAGACTAGTACAAACTCCACAAAGGTCAAAGCACAGGGACCTTCTGATCCAGAGAAATGGAAGATAATTGGAATCTCTCCTGATGTATGTTCAAATTAGGAAATTCTCCTGGCTATTATTGAAACAGGAAATTTAGTGTCAAATATCAGCATTCAGCAATTCTGCAGAACTAATGAGTTAAGTTGTTAAAACATGAAGGCCCCTGTTTACCAATGTGGGGGGGAAGGAGAAAGGGAAGAAGATTACTGAAGCATAGGAAGAAAGGTAGTGTGGCTGCCGTGAAGAGTACTCACCTATATTAATGCTCAGTTGCCATGAGCAGATGTTACCCAGCTGTGCTGGGCACATTTTTAGGAGTCAGTATACAGATTAATAAAGTATAGTAAGAATATCTGACTACAAGAGAGGCAGGAAATCACAACTGTACCTAAAATGCTAGTACAATAATTTTTACCATTCAAGAAATACAATTAATCCTGTAAAGTGACCAAGCAAAGGGGTAGCAAAAAATTGTTACCTAGTAAACTACATGGGCTTTAAACATCACATAAAATTGTTGGGCCAGAACACCAGCATAGCTCCACTGAGGTCAAGGGAGCTACTGTGTTTTATGCCAGCTGAGAATCTGGCCCATGATAAGGCTTGTCTATTAGAAGAGGTCCTGGTGTAGCTTTCACTATCTATCTTCCTTCCCTTTGTCCTTACATTAATTCTGAAATTAAAAACAGAGAGGAATGAACCTGAAGAACTTTTTTGTTTTGACAAAAATCCTTTGGAACTTACAAAAAAAAAAAAAGAAAAAAAGGGAGAAATGACTCAGAATGCAATTAAAATGTTTCCCCAATGACAAGGGTCACAAAAACCTCAGGCTTGTGTATAATATGCAGTCCCACTGTCTGAATATAACTTTTAGGTTTAGTTAGAAATGAAGCTCAATGATTTTGACTTTCTACTCTAGATGTTCTCTCACACTCTCCCCTGTTCTTTGCTGTGCTATGTGATGCTCTGAAACCCTCCATTATGTGACACTCTCTCCCCATGTAAACCAATTGAAACCAATTAAAAGACTCCTATTTATATTTTAAGTGAGCACTGTATTGAGCACTTTCACTCTTCAGGTGCTATTGTTGCCAAGGTGGCTATCAGCCCAGTCTGAGTCCTGTAACACACTTTTCTTTCTCTTTCCAACTTACAGGAGCTCATTTCTCTTAGCTGTCATTCAAGTAGTCTCATGAGGAGAACAAATAAAAGTACGCCATGAAATGTAGCACAATGACATAATGAATGAGGTACTGTAAATGCCCCTAGCATAAAACAATTATGTACCTGCTGTTGTCAAAAACACTTAACGTTCCCTTTGTTGAAAGCTATCGATTATTCGCTAACACTGAAATGGGTGTTTTTTCAGTTGTTCCCAATTAATTCTTCCTTGAACATCCCTAGATATTTAGCCGAGAACAGAAATTTACATACAGAGATTTTGGTTATTTCATGGGATCATCAAGAATGTCCAAATTAAAAAAAAAAGAGAGCTAGACTATTGATGTGCAGAGTCCTGAAGTCAATTAGTGTGGGTGGCAGTTCATCTGCACAAAAACAGCTGCAGGGCCAAAATCGGGCACACGTTTCCTTTATTTTCAAAAGAAAAGAGCATGAGTTGTTCACTGAAGTAATTCAGAAGACTCATATGGAACCCAGCTCATTTCAGGTTTTCAATTTTTTTCCAAAGATGGGCCAAATAAATGTGACATTTGACCAATCGCTATTGTAATGGTGCTGTTTTATAGGATCAAGCTGCAAAAGCATAAATACTCAGGTGCTCTGCATCTGCTAAAGGAGACAGAAAAGGCATAAAAAACATGGCTTCTATGTTTCCTCCGTGTCTGCACACAGAGTCAGTGCTGCAGAAAGAGGCATTTCTATCTAAATGTTAGATTCAGAGGTTTTTAGGACAGAAGGGGCTATTGTGAATATCTAATCTGACCTTCTAAATAACGCAGGCCAAAGAATTTCACTAAGTGACTCTCACATTGAGCACATAACTTCTGGCTGAACTGGAATATGTATTTTAGAAAAAACATCCAGTCTTGATTAAAAGGCTCCCAACTTTACCTGGTGCCCTGAGAGCCCCTTGACAGAAGCTAGAAGTTGCAGTAAGTAAGACCTATATGCTCCTCCTAGACTATGTGTGTGGAACAGAAAGAGGAAATCCACAGAAATTTGTAGTGGGAACAAAATGAAGAGATACATGCAGTGCCTGGTCTCATATTTCCCATGTTTTCCCTGAAGTCCTATCTTTTGGAGTCATATGATCACGTGAGACTCTCAGATTTCATTTTAAAAATGAAGGCAATATATAAAATTTCATATAGGACCAAATCTATTGCACATAATGGACTTGATTCTATATGAAAATGCCAAGGAACTGAGGAACCAAATCCTGAGCCCCAACTGGCTGACCTGTCTATACAGACAGGCATTGTCCAGTATGGAAGGACGTGGGGAGGAGTCTCCAATGTGGACCCAGACTCCATTCCATATGGCTTTGATCTGCTCATACACACCACTGGGGACAGAGTTAACTTTAACCGCTCAGGGAAAAGATCTGTGCATTACTGAGGACAGGTCAGTTAAAATCTGTGTTCAGTGTGCAGCACAATCAAAAAAGTAAACCAAATAGTAAAAAATAAAAAGAATGGAACAGACAGTAATGAATCAGTGGTAGACACTCACCTGGAATAGTGTTTTCCAATCCTCAATTGCCAAAAAAGCAAAAATAGAAGAGGTTATATTAATACATAGAACAAGAGGAAATTCAATGAAATTGAAACGTAACCCATTTACAAGTGATAAGATGTATATTTTTAAGGGAACATACAATGAACTTGTGGGTCTTGCTGTCACATGGTGTCACTGAGACCAAAAACTTAGCAGGATTCAGAAAAGGATTAGACACTCATGAGGATAATGAGAACACTTATCTGTATGAAATGTTTGCAAATCATGGATATAAACCCTCATATTTTAAGGTAATAACCAGCCATTGATTGACAGGATTTCTTATACTTTCCTTTGAATCATCTGGTATAAATCCTGTCAGAGATAGGATACTGGAGTTGATGGACCAATTGTCTGATTTGGTATAACAATTCCTATATTTCCAGTGAACAGATCTGCATGATGGATGGATTCATTGCCTGTGCCTTCAGCATATCCCTGCTGCAGTGCACAGGGTTCCCATGGACCTCTCCTCCATGGAAAGCCTGGAATTCACCATAACTTAATGAGTTAAATGTTGACTCAACAGAAGTCAATTGCAAAACTCCCAGTGAATTTAGTGGGGCCAGGATTTCACTGAGTGTCTCAATTTAATTTTGGCCCATGTGGGTGGAGGGCAGGACTCTTCCCTTCATGTAAAAAAAACAGGTCAGGAGTCCATCCTTTATTTTTTCCCCTTCCAGGGCTGGGTCCAGGGGTTTTGCCACCCCAAGCAACCAAAAAAAAAAAACCGCAATCACGATCTGTGGCAATTCAGCGGGAGATCCTTCACTCCAAGCAGGAGTGAGGGACCCTCCGCCGAATTGCTGTCGAATACCTGAAAGTGCTGCCGTGCTCCGGACTTGCCGCCCCAAGCACCTGCTTGATAAGCTGGTGCCTGGAGCTGGCCCTGTCCCCTCCAGACTGACAGTTTAATAAAAATTCTTATAGCCTTAGTTCAGATTGGAGTATCTCGTCCAGTTCTTGGATGAAAACTATTTGTATTTAGGCCTGTTTTGTTCTTAAACACGTGGTTTGTACTAGTGAGACATGACATTAACCATCGGGATACAGAATGAGAAGTATGGTTTGGCAACAAAAGAACAAAGGAGAAAAAGCCATCTACATGAAATGTTAATAGTTTTTTGCTTGCAATCACTTTCATTTGTCTAAATGTAACTGATTATGATTATAAAACATACACAAATGTGCTACTTAATAATTTAGATTAAAATGTTGCTTAAAAATAATTCTCCTTCCAGAAATCAGTGTTTAATTATTAGTTTCTTAAACAAATACCCAGAGCTCAGAATAAGCATTTATAGTAACAACTATCAAGCAAATAACTATAAAATGAACAGCACATCAAGTCTAATCTACTGAGATTCTCCAATATTTGTGTATGGCTATATAGTAAAACAAACTATAAAACATTGCAGAAGCTGTCTTCCTTTCTGAGTCTCTGAAGGTAGTGTGTGGGGAGGGAGACTGAATTAAAATGTTCTTTTGACAGTTATGCAAGATTTTCATGAACTTGTTAATACAAAAGCTTTATTTATCAAATGTTTCTTCCTGATGTTCTCTTTAACCTGGTTTTGGGTTCTTGACCCTTCACTTTTTTATTTCTTCTTTGGGATGCGTGCATGTGAGTTTTGTAACCGTTAAGTGTAATTAATAGCAGCACACTGGTAGAAAGTCAGACGTAATTGATTTTCTTATTTTTACTGTGCTACAGATCAAGGGGCTATATCCTTCATTCACCATTATGCACACATAGCGATAGGAGAATACCCTTTGGGAGAGTTTTAACATCCAGTACAGTGCTGTCTACCGGATCCTTATTATGAAAAGCTTTCTAGCCTTGCCCAGCCACGGAAAAGCTCCTGCTGAAGTTACTGCAAAATTTGCAACTCTGATTCCACATTACCAGGGTCGGCTCCAGGCACTAGCTGAGCAAGCTTGTGCTTGGGGCGGCAGATTCCAAAGGCCGGCATTCCAGACGCCCTTTTTTTTTTCCTTTTTCTTTTTGGATCCCTGCTCTGGCCACCCTGTAGAGGGTGGTGGTGCGGAAGAGAGGAGCGCCCTGCAGCAAACTCGGCAGGGCAGCCCACGTCCTTCCCTCCCAGCTGACTGGAGCGGCACAAAGCCATCCTGGCAGGCGGCGCGGTGGGAGGGGCTGCGTGGCGAGCGCTCCACTGAAGGCTGCCACATTTCTCTCTCTTCCCCCACTCCTCTTGCTAGACCGGGCGCACACTCCGCTGCATGTCTGCAGCACAGGGAGTCCCCTTGGCTCCAACCGCCCAGTGGTTTTGTTTTATTTCTTTTCTACTTCGCTGCTCCGGCCCCCCTGTTTTTTTTTTTTTTTTTGCTTGAGGCCGCAAAAAAGCCAGTGTACTGGGATTACACATCCAGGATTATTCAACACACAATTTTGAATATCAAATGAATGAAAGAAAATCCAAGACTGTCTGTGTACAATTTCAAGTATCAGAGGGTAGCCGTGTTAGTCTGGATCTGTAAAAGCAGCAAAGAATCCTGTGGCACCTTATAGACTAACAGACGTTTTGGAGCATGAGCTTTCATGGGTGAATACCCACTTCCTCAGATGCATGTAATGGAAATATCCAGGGGCAGGTATATATATGTGTGCTAGCAAGCAAGCTAGAGATAACGAGGTCAGTTCAATCAGGGAGGATGAGGCCCTGTTCTAGCAGTTGAGGTGTGAAAACCAAGAGAGGAGAAACTGGTTCTGTAATTGGCAAGCCATTCACAGTCTTTGTTCAATCCTGAGCTGATGGTGTCAAATTTGCAGATGAACTGAAGCTCAGCAGTTTCTCTTTGAAGTCTGGTCCTGAAGTTTTTTTGCTGCAGGATGGCCACCTTAAGGTCTGCTATAGTGTGGCCAGGGAGGTTGAAGTGCTCTCCTACAGGTTTTTGTATATTGCCATTCCTAATGTCTGATTTGTGTCCATTTATCCTTTTCCGTAGAGACTGTCCAGTTTGGCCGATGTACATAGCAGAGGGGCATTGCTGGCATATGATGGCGTATATTACACTGGTGGATGTGCAGGTGAATGAACCAGTGATGGTGTGGCTGATCTGGTTAGGTCCTGTGATGGTGTCGCTGGTGTAGATATGTGGGCAGAGTTGGCATCGAGGTTTGTTGCATGGATTGGTTCCAGAGCTAGAGTTATTATGGTGTGGTGTGCAGTTACTGGTGAGAATATGTTTCAGGTTGGCAGGTTGTCTGTGGGCAAGGATTGGCCTGCCACCCAAGGCCTGTGAAAGTGTGGGATCATTGTCCAGGATGGGTTGTAGATCCTTGATGATGCGTTGGAGGGGTTTTAGCTGGGGGCTGTATGTGATGGCCAGTGGAGTCCTGTTGGTTTCTCTCTTGGGTTTGTCTTGCAGTAGGAGGCTTCTGGGTACACGTCTGGCTCTGTTGATCTGTTTCCTTATTTCCTCGTGCGGGTATTGTAGTTTTGAGAATGCTTGGTGGAGGTTTTGTAGGTGTTGGTCTCTGTCTGAGGGGTCAGAGCAGATGCGGTTGTACCTCAGTGCTTGGCTGTAGACAATGGATCGTGTGATGTGCCCGGGATGGAAGCTGGAGGCATGAAGGTAGGCATAGCGGTCGGTGGGTTTTCGATATAGGGTGGTGTTAATGTGACCATCACTTATTTGCACCGTGGTGTCAAGAAAGTGGACCTCCCGTGTAGATTGGTCCAGGCTGAGGTTGATGGTGGGGTGGAAGCTGTTGAAATCATGGTGGAATTTTTCCAGAGTCTCCTTCCCATGGGTCCAGATGATGAAGATGTCATCAATGTAGCGTAGGTAGAGAAGGGGTGTGAGTGGACGAGAGCTGAGGAAGCGTTGTTCCAGGTCGGCCATGAAGATATTGGCATATTGTGGGGCCATGCGGGTGCCCATAGCAGTGCCACTGATCTGGAGATATATATTGTCATCAAATTTGAAATAGTTGTGTGTAAGTATAAAGGCACAGAGCTCAGCAGCCAGTTGTGCTGTGGCATCATCAGGGATAGTGTTCCTGACAGCTTGTATTCCATCTGTGTGTGGGATGTTTGTGTAGAGAGCCTCTACATCCATGGTGGCTAGGATGGTGTTTTCTGGGAGGTCACCAACGCATTGTAGTTTCCTCAGGAAATCAGTGGTGGCGCGGAGATAGCTGGGAGTGCTGGTGGCATAGGGTCTGAGTAGAGAGTCCATATATCCAGACAGTCCTTCAGTGAGAGTGCCAATGCCCGAGATGATGGGGCGTCCAGGATTTCCGGGTTTGTGGATCTTGGGTAGTAGATAGAATAACCCTGGTCGGGGCTCTAGGGGTATGTTGATTTCTTCTGGTGTTAGTGTAGGGAGTGTCCTGAGTAGACAAGACAAACCCAAGAGAGAAACCAACAGGACTCCACTGGCCATCACATACAGCCCCCAGCTAAAACCCCTCCAACGCATCATCAAGGATCTACAACCCATCCTGGACAATGATCCCACACTTTCACAGGCCTTGGGTGGCAGGCCAATCCTTGCCCACAGACAACCTGCCAACCTGAAACGGAAAAGGATAAATGGACACACATCAGACATTAGGAATGGCAATATACAAAAACCTGTAGGAGAGCACTTCAACCTCCCTGGCCACACTATAGCAGACCTTAAGGTGGCCATCCTGCAGCAAAAAAACTTCAGGACCAGACTTCAAAGAGAAACTGCTGAGCTTCAGTTCATCTGCAAATTTGACACCATCAGCTCAGGATTGAACAAAGACTGTGAATGGCTTACCAATTACAGAACCAGTTTCTCCTCTCTTGGTTTTCACACCTCAACTGCTAGAACAGGGCCTCATCCTCCCTGA
The DNA here is from genome assembly GCF_025201925.1 of Gopherus flavomarginatus. Taxonomy (NCBI): domain Eukaryota; kingdom Metazoa; phylum Chordata; order Testudines; family Testudinidae; genus Gopherus; species Gopherus flavomarginatus. Next base: position 246,445,848 of record NC_066618.1, on the reverse strand, counting down.
TTGAACTGACCTCGTTATCTCTAGCTTGCTTGCTAGCACACATATATATACCTGCCCCTGGATATTTCCATTACATGCATCTGAGGAAGTGGGTATTCACCCACGAAAGCTCATGCTCCAAAACGTCTGTTAGTCTATAAGGTGCCACAGGATTCTTTGCTGTGTACAATTTGTGAACTGTGACCATACAGATTAATTGGATTACTTATTTACTGTTGATTACTGAGTCAACTGTATTTGTCACCATTCTTACTCTTGTATGCCACAATCCTGCTGCAAGCCTACATTTCCCAAAAGGTCATAGGCCTAACATCAAAGTGCACAATATACTTCCTAGTATAAAGAGACTCAGATGCATCTTTGTATTAGGGAGCCCCAGGCTACAGAGGACACCCAAGGTAACTGATAGCTCATTATCTGACTGCCCATTAAGAAAATCCAGGATTTTTTAAAAAGGTATCTTTAAAAATACATAATTATAAAATTTATACATCTTCTTTTCTGGGTTACACAATCTGATTTCAATTTTATAATCAGCCTCTTATTTATTCATTCTCTCATATAGAAGGAACAACTGTTCTCTAAGTGCAGAGGCTTTTAAAGCATCATCTTAGAATCATAAGGTTAGAAGGCACTGAAAGGGTCATTTAGCCAGTATAGGCTGCACCGAAAGGTAAAATGTACATATTAGAGGATTTCTTCAGAACATGCAAAACAAATAGTTACATTAAATGGACTAAAAACTGGTTATATCAAAATGTAATTGTAAATAGGGCAGCATCATGAAGCACGTGTTTTTTCTAATGGGGTCCCATGTTTATCAGTTGTTGGCCCTACACTATTTAATATTTTTTATCAGTGCCTTGGAAGAAAACATAAAACAACTTAGTTTATAGGTAGCACAAAGATTGGAGGAGGGGTAAATAGAGAAGGGGATGGGCCGCCGAGATAGAGCCATCTGGATTACTTGGTAAATTGGGTGCAAGCAACAATGCATTTCAATTCAGCCAAATGTAAAGTGTCACATCTAGGAATGAAGACAAGAGACCATACTTATAGGCATACCTCTATTCTGGGAAGCAGTGACTCTGAAAAAGACATGGGGATCATGGTCGACAGTCAGGTGAACACGACGTCCCAGCATGATGCTGTGGCCAAAGGGGCAAATGTGATTCTTGGATTTATAAACGGGCCTATGTTGTGTAGCAGGTCAGACTAGATGATCACAATGGTCCCTTCTGTGCTTATAATCTATTAATCTATAAACTAAACTGAAATAACTGGTCTGAACTAAACTAAGACTGTCCACACAATCTTCAGCACCAATTTAATTAAACTGGTTTAAAATATCACTGTTATTTACACTGCATTGGTTCAATTATCTCATGTAGACAAAGCCTTAGACTTTTCTGTCTGATGGAAAGACCACCTGTTGGACATTGGGGAAGGCTTTTTATAACCACATTAACTATGACCTAAAAGCTCATTAAACTCTTAATTAAATCCAGTTTATAATATGAAAATCTCTTTTCACTGCTGAAGCTACCAGATGGAATTCTACAGTCTATAAGAATGCTGCTTTCAGATTAAGAATGTCTAATAATTGAATGCATCCTTTACAGGGGCATCGGGGAGGACACAGTTCTTCACTCTGTCCGTCCAGTGGAGTATACTGGAGGGAACATTTGTTTCAGATCTTAAAGTCTTTTGATTACCACCAGAGAGGTAAGTACTGAAATAAACATCAAATCAAATTATTCTTGCAGCAACTGAGCCACCTATTAACTAAAATATTCTGGTAATTTGAGATAGTGGGTTTTGCAAATGGTCCCTAACTGATATATTGAAGCAAGGTAGATGAGCTCATGGTTGATAATTTAGCCCTTTCTTCCTAGCATCATAGGGGGCAGGGTGGGATATTGTGGTTTCTTTTCTGTCAGATTTGCCCATGGAGCTTTTGGAGCTTACCAGAGGGAGAACTAACTGTGTGGAGCTTGCTTCCAAGCCATGTCTCCAAGAAGGTAAAAGGATTGTGTGAGAGTAATAGTGGATGTAGGCTTAGATGGATATGTCTGAACCTCCTGCAGATGATGTGGAAATTTCATTGTTTATGGGACTGCTTAGTAGCCCTGTGATAGGTTAAGAAAACCCATCTTAAATGGGCATCTGCTTGTATTTTGAATATCTATGGGTTTTCTATTGTATGCAGCATTGTAGAAGGTAAGTGCTCACTTTTGTTGACAAAATTGTGTATTAGTTTGGCTTGGTTATTAAACTCTTGCACAGAGTACATTGCTTTGCACTGAAGATTTAGGCCTCTGATTGTGGTGTTAACAAGAACATCATACCAGTTCAATTCCACTTCTATGTATGCAGATAAGATGAGGGAAAAACTCTGATTTTAGCGTGGCCCCTCCTCACGCTGACGGAGGGGGATTAATAAACATAAACTTTTTAAAATTTTAATTATTAACTTTCAGGGTTATTTTCCTTTTTTTCTCCTGAATGTCTGTGTTGAGCAGCCATGGGTGAATGAGCCAAAGTGCTATACAGAAATCATGAGTTAAATACTGGTAGTGCAGATGTGGCACTATTGCAAACTGGCCAATTGCCCGCCAGCAGCATTAGTCGCTAGAGTGGCAGATTGGGAGAGAGAATGCTGGGGATGTGAAAGTATTCCCTGCTCTCTCTGAAAATACTATTTAAGACATTTAACTGCCATCAGGACTAACGTGAGAGAGGCAGAGTAGAAAGTGTACTGGGCTTAACATCTCAACTGCAGTATGACACCTCTTACAGTACAGCATACATCCCATCCCTCAGTACTGCAGTAAAGTGTCTGCAGAGGGTATGAAACTCATTAACCTCAATGATCCTACTCTTAGAAATGCATACTACTCCACATGCATCATGGGTTAATGTATGTGGCCCGTAGAGGGTAGAATTTAGACTTTTGGAATGGGGTCGAAAAATGAAATGTTATGACCATCCACTGCAGCACTCACTAGCGGCTGACTCAAACCCTGGTGTTTGGTCTAAGAGGAAGCTACTTGACTACTCTTCTGGTTGGATGAAATCCACCATGTCTGTATTACTTTCCATTTAAAAAGAAAACGGAAATTCTGGAGGTGTGTGTAGAAAACAATCCCAGAATGAAAAGGTAGAGAAAACAAAAGATCCAGTCTGAACTGACTTTCAGGTTGGAGCAAGGCATGAAGGATGAAGACATCAGATTTCTGATAATATAGGCAGCCACAAAATACTGTATGTGTCCAGATTCTTATGCCACATTGTTCCATTGACTGCCTTGGAGGGATGAATTTGGTCCATTGAGTTTAAAAAGAGATATGAAGACTATGTAGATACCAACAAGAAATGAATAATAAAATTAATGTCAATCTATGAAAAAGACCTTGATGTTTTCTTTTAAAATTCATGAAGTAATATGAAAAATTTTATTCCCTGACAGCTGAATATCCATAGGGAGAGTGGTGCTAGTTCGGACAAAATACAGTTTCAGGTTTAGATTTTAATGCATTTCAGACAAATACATCAAATATCGTGTTTTATTTGAAAATATAAAATGTTATGGTATTTCTGATGTGATGTCTAATGAGTTTTAGCCATCACAGTACAGCTCATATAATTGAAAATGATGACGTCAAGACACATCAACCATACAAACTATAGTCTCTAATCTGCTTTCCTTTTTGTAACCTGAAATATACACTTAGAATAACAGTTCTGTCAGCTAAAAAATGTGCCAGAGTTGCAAATATTTAGATTGTGAGCTGTGCAAAATAGATGTGTTTCTATATGACTGCTTAAAATGTTCTAAGATTTTACAATCTGCAACATGATAAATGCACAATATCTATTTTAGCTAATTCACTTGTTGGCAGAGGATGCATATTTTTGGAACACACCTTTCAGCTTGTTGCCGTGGTAGAAGAATCTGGGGTGCTGAGCGCTTTGAAGTAATAAAGTAAAGTAAAGACCAAAGCAATAGTGTCTGTTAATTTTAATGTAATCAGATATTTCTAGTAAAAAAATTATTTGCATGCAGAAAATAATTACGAACATTGTGTTAAACTCCGCCCTCATTTACATCTGTGCCACTCCGTTGATATTAACAATAGAGTTTCAGGTTTGTAACAGGTAAATCTGGCCCATTTTTTCCCTTCCTGATGATTAATGGAGTGCTCATTTGGAAAAGTTTACAATCATTTCTGAAATTCGGACAAATTTTTAGTCTCCATTTTGCCATGAAGAAATCCACAGACATCGTTCTGCCTCCGTGCTGACTTATTCGTGTAGCAATTGCTCTATATAATGTAGTGGGCCTGATTCTCTGGACTACTCACTAATGTAAATGAGGAGTAACTCCATAAAAGGCAGTGGGGTTGGACAGGTGAATACCAGGAGAAACAGAGAAGTGCATATAATCTTTTTGATGACTAGTAACCAATAGTTCATGTAATTTGAAGGCCAATTTCATAATTGAATTACTTACTATTAGTCCTTTTTGTCATTCTTAATAAATGAATGTTTAGAACGTAGGTACAATAATTTCTACACTGAAATTTTCTTGAGTGGTTCTTCAGATTATAAATTAGCAGGACTACCAGCATCAAAAGCATGACCACAGTGTAATTGCATTGCAACTGTAGTCTAACACTGTCTTATACAGAGTAATAATACTGTAATACAAAGTGCAGTAGGCTATTTTTGCAGAGTTAGAAGTGGACAACAGAAGGGTTGATAATTTGCTGGGGCTCTTAGTATCTGGAACTCCACCTGATTCAAAGCCATCACTCATGTAAAGTGCCTTTGGAAGGTTTGGGGTCTGATTCTGTAAACGTGGCACTGTCAGAGCACTGTGAAGAGGTGTTAGTGAAAATAAGAATCAGGATTCAGGATCCTTTTGTAATTTCAGAAAGTTCATTTGGTACAAATCCCATAATCTGTGCTAGGACCAAGTGTAGCATGGCCCTAGCATAAGTGCATGGGGAAAGGATGGGGTGGGTGGAGAAGAGAATATGGTTAGCAGCTACAAAGACGCCTGCATCTCCCTTTGCTTTCTTCATACAGGCCAACAGAACAGCAGTTCCTGCAGTTAGGAATGACGGGGCCATCTCTTTCTTTGTCTCTCCTAGCACTTCCGGGGATGCAAATCACTCCTGAGAGGCAGGGAGGGAATGTGACCGTGGTTCTCTCTCTTTTGTTTTCATGAAGCTACCCAGCTTGCTGGGGGAGCATAATGACCCATACCAAGTGATGTTTCAGCAGGCGTTCTACCTCTGCACCCCAGGGGGTTCAGGGAAGGATTGTGCACACCCCATCCCTCTACCCGGGGCAGTCCATAAATGGCAATGCTCAGTGCCTGGGTTGCCAGTATTCACAAACTGAGTGTTTGGGTCTTTTTAATTAATAAGACAGAAGGCCTGAGCAGTGGCCTCTATGACACAGCTGGGACCTTGAGCTGAGGTTTTCTCATTATAAAGAGGATAGGTAGAGAATTCTCCATGAGGGCCTCTTCTCTTTGGAACTCACTTCCCCTCCCTTTGTCCACTAGAGCCCTGATTTGTGAAACCTTGTGGCCATGCTGCAAGGCCAATCTTTTCCTCCCAGACACTTGAGAAGACAGTAGTCTGACATGCCTGGGTAGTGTGTTTATTCCTCTAGACCTTTACTGGTGTCTTTGGGGAAGTGAGGTTTTTATGGAGGGATGAGTAGTTTATTACTATTATGTTGATGAATTGGTTATTTTAAGGGCACAGGACAAATGCATCTTGAATTGTGCACATTTTACCTGGCATACCACTCCACTGACACAGGTAATGCTCACCCAATTAGAACCCCACCCTACCGGGTGTCTCCTCACGCCCAAGCTGCTATAGAATGGGAGATCCAGAACATGCTACACATGGGTATACTACGCTCATCTACCAGTGCATGGGCATCTCCAGTGGTTCTGGTACCCAAACCAGATAGGGAAATACGCTTTTGCGTGGACTACTGTAAGCTAAATGCGGTAACTCGTCCAGACAACTATCCAATGCCACGCACCGATGAGCTATTGGAAAAGTTGGGACGTGCCCAGTTCATCTCTACAATAGACTTAACCAAAGGGTACTGGCAGGTACCGCTAGATGAACCTGCCAAGGAAAGGTCAGCATTCGTCACCCATGCGGGGGTTTATGAATTTAATGTCCTTCCTTTCGGGCTGCAAAATGCACCCGCCACCTTCCAGAGGCTGGTAGATGGTCTACTGGCAGGACTGGGTGAATATGCAGTTGCCTACCTCGATGATGTGGCCATTTTTTCTGACTCCTGGCCCGAACACCTACTACACCTGGAAAAGGTCTTTGAGCGCATCAGGCAGGCCGGACTAACTGTTAAGGCCAAAAAGTGTCAAATAGGCCAAAACAGAGTGACTTACCTGGGACACCAGGTGGGTCGAGGAACCATAAACCCCCTACAGGCCAAGGTGGATGCTATCCAAAAGTGGCCTGTCCCAAAATCAAAGAAACAGGTCCAATACTTCTTAGGTTTGGCCGGGTATTACAGGTGATTTGTACCACACTACAGCCAGATCGCTGTCCCACTGACCGACCTGACCAAAAAGACCCAGCCGAATGCAGTTAAGTGGACTGATGAGTGTCAAAAGGCCTTTACCCAACTTAAGGCAACGCTCATGTCTGACCCTGTGCTAATGGCCCTGGACTTTGACAAGCCATTCCTAGTAACCACAGATGCATCTGAGCGTGGTATAGGAGCAGTTCTCATGCAGGAAGCAACGGATCACAACTTCCATCCTGTCGTGTTTCTCAGCAAGAAACTGTCTGAGAGGGAAAGTCACTGGTCAGTCAGTGAAAAGGAATGCTATGCCATTGTGTATGCCCTGGAAAAGCTACGCCCATATGTTTGGGGACGGCGGTTCCAGCTACAAACTGACCGTGCTGCGCTAAAGTGGCTTCATACTGCCAAGGGGAACAACAAGAAACTTCTTCATTGGAGTTTAGCTCTCCAAGATTTTGATTTTGAAATTCAGCACATCTCAGGAGCTTCTGACAAAGTAGCTGATGCACTCTCTCATGAAAGTTTCCTAGAATCCAGTAGTTAAAAAGTGTTCTTAAAATGTAAAAGCCTGTTAGTTATATACTTAGTGGTATATGTAAAGGTGCATGTGTTGTATTAATCTGTTTATTTTAAAGTTCTAGGAAGAATCACCGCCAGTGAGGTTCCCCACTGTCTGCAATTTGGGGGGGAGGTGTCATAAACAGATAGCTAAGGGTTAATGTCTCTTTCACCTATAAAAGGGTTAACAAACAGTAACCTGAAACACCTGACCAGAGGACCAATCAGGAAACAAGACTTTTTCAAATCTGGGTGGAGGGAAGTTTTGGGTGTGAGTCCTTTGTTCTTGGTCTGTTCTTTTCTCAGTTCTGAGAGTGACCACAGGAATCTCCAGGCTTCCTAATCTTCTGTTTCTAAGTTGTAAGTACAAGGATAGTAAGACAATAGGTTTATATTGTTTTTTTTTTTTTGTATTTACATGTGTGTAGTTGCTGGAGTGTATTCTTTTTGGATAAGGCTGTTTATTCATTTTTCTTTTAAGCAATTGACCCTGTATACTGTCACCTTAATATAGAGACCATTTTATGTCCTTTTTCTTTCTTTTTATATAAAACTTTCTTTTTAAGACCTGTTGGAGTTTTTCTTTAGTGGGGACTCCAGGGAATTGAGTCTGCAGCTCACCAGGGAATTGGTGGGAGGAAGAAGTCAGCGGGAAACTCTCTTTGTGTTAGATTTACTAAGCCTGACTTTGCATACCCTGTGGGTGAGGGGAGAGGGAAATTTGATCTCTCAGTATTTGTGTTTCAAGGACTTGAAGCAGGGAATCTCCTAGGGTTGTCCAGGGAGGGGAGCCTGGGAGGAAGTAACAAGGAAACAAGGGGAGGGGATTATTCCCCTTTGTTGTGAGACTCAAGGAATCTGAGTCTTGGGGTCCCCCAGGGAAGGTTTTGGGGAGACCACTGTGATCTAGGCACTGTATAATTCCTGGCTGGTGGCAGCAATTACCAGGTCCAAGCTGGTAACTAAGCTTGGAGCTTTTCATGCTAACATCCATATTTTGGACGCTAAGGTCCAGATCTGGGAAGAAATGTTATGACAGGGGAAGTGAGGTTTTTATGGAGGGATGAGTAGTTTATTACTATTATGTTGATGAATTGGTTATTTTAAGGGCACAGGACAAATGCATCTTGAATTGTGCACATTTTACCTAAATCTAAATAAGTACAATGAAGAAAGCCCAAACCTGTCTCTCCACACTTACAGAAAATCCCTCAGGCATGCTTTAGGTCTGAAGATTTAAGGCAAAACAACTTTATTTCAATGATACACTTTAAGAATAACCATCAAGAACATGAAAAAGACTGTGAGAGTAACTTTGTTATGGTATATTATTTACTAATTACTTGTTATTATGCATAATTACAATATATATAATTTGTCACTACAGCCCAAAGTTATAAATTACAGCTCTAAATAATTAGTTATGAAACTGGAAACAAATTAGTCTTGGAAAAGAGAGAAACTGATTTGATGTTTTTATTTTATTGTTATCATTTAAGTGCTTGGATAGATTAATTGAATACCAAAGATATTTTAATTTATCGCTAAATTGATTACTATTACTTAATAGTTTGCCATGTTTATCTCACTGAGATGTTTGAGAAACAGTTGCTGGTAATTTAAAATCAATTAGTTGAATAAGAAGGCATTATCCTTTCTTCCTGTCTGATGACTTGAAAAGTTAGGGCAACCTAGGAAATAAAAATCTTTTGGATGTTGAAGGGGCTGGAAGGCTTTGTGATGTGTGCTCTGAAATGGAATGTGAGCACTTTCTGGAATATGGTTTTCTAAACAGTGTATTAGTCCTTCAGAAGGGATAGTTTGCAGAGGACCACTCAGGATTTTTAGCAAAAGGTAATGGTTGAAATGATGTCCATTCAGGCTATGGTGACAGAGAGGCCATTTGTATGTATACAGATTTGACTTCTCTGGTGTCTTCAGCCATGTTGCATGAAATCAGATGAATATTTTTCATCCAACTCCAGTGGTTTCACATGTGTACTCTGAATATGCATGGCATGTGGCTTGTATTTGGCCAGAGAGAGGCATCTCATAGACTCATAGACTCATAGACTCTAGGACTGGAAGGGACCTCGAGAGGTCATCGAGTCCAGTCCCCTGCCCTCATGGCAGGACCAAATACTGTCTAGACCATCCCTGATAGACATTTATCTAACCTACTCTTAAATAGCTCCAGAGATGGAGATTCCACAACTTCCCTAGGCAATCTATTCCAGTGTTTAACTACCCTGACAGTTAGGAACTTTTTCCTAATGTCCAACCTAAATCTCCCTTGCTGCAGTTTAAGCCCATTGTTTCTTGTTCTATCATTGGAGGCTTAGGTGAACAAGTTTTCTCCCTCCTCCTGATGACACCCTTTAGATACCTGAAAACTGCTATCATGTCCCCTCTCAGTCTTCTCTTTTCCAAACTAAACAAACCCAATTCCTTCAGCCTTCCTTCATAGGTCATGTTCTCAAGACCTTTAATCATTCTTGTTGCTCTTCTCTGGACCCTCTCCAATTTCTCCACATCTTTCTTGAAATGCGGTGCCCAGAACTGGACACAATACTCCAGCTGAGGCCTAACCAGTGCAGAGTAAAGCGGAAGAATGACTTCTCGTGTCTCAGGAATAGCTAAGATGAACAGATAGGTGGATGTATAGATGTACAGACATATATCAGTCCATTCCAGGTGAAGGCTGAGCGAGCTGCTGTAGGTAAAATAACAAGTCCCTCAAACCTTTGCCTATTTTTAGAGCCAAACTCAAAGGGAACCTTTTAGGTTATAAAATTAAACTTTCTCTTTGCTCTTCTGGCTTATGTTGCACTAGTGAGGATATTTGACAAATTTCTGTCCAGTGCCAGATTCTAGAAATCTCATCAGAAAGTCTGTTTTTATGACATTTTTTACTCAAAATATTTGGATAAGCTAGGAATAAGCATTCAAATACTTATTCAAAACAAATCCAAACTCTCCTGGTTTACCTGTCCCTGTTCTTTATGCACTTTGGTTCAGATTCTGATAAAGTGTATGTTACATAGTTGATAAGTTATGTTTTTGAGGAAACTATTCCAGTCTATTATTTCTGATTTAATAAATTCTCATGGTATTTTATAACTGGGAAACAACTGTAATCAGTTACACCAAGCAATTAATATTTCCAGTATTGGAGGAAAAATATGAAATAAAAGAAGAAATCAGTGCTCTGTAGTCAAAAGTGGATGGCTGTTTTGACATTCCTTTGACTATATACCAGTGCTACCAAGTGTCATGACCTAGCTGTGTTTTTCCACTGTATGTAGAAGGACTGGCTCAAGATAAAGAGTGAAACATCATGAGATATGCTGCACTTCATACCGGGAAAGGGGTTATTCAGAACTGTGCTGCACTTTCTGAAAATCTGAATATAAGCAGAGTTTGGTTTCCTAAAAAGGTTTGATATTTCCTTTTTAAAAATAGATTTTTAAAAAAGTTCATACCTTCTGCCCCCCCTCAAAAAGATTTGGGTCATGTTATTCCATGATTCAATTTTTCTTAGGCAGTTGTAATCAAAAAAGTGGGAAGGTTTGGACGCCTCCTATCAACTGTTCAGGTTTTATATATTAAGGTGCCAAACGATAGATTTAAATGTACCTAAAAACTCTGAAGCCAATGTCTTTGTGTACAATCCTTCTTTACTGGCCACAAAGAAAACAACACTTCAGTTTTGTTATAAATTAATAGATGATCTCCAGGTTCTTGCTGTTAAAAAAATAAATAAATTATAATCTAAAGAAACTATTTTTATTTCTTAAACCTTGAACCCATTGGGAATTTAATTGGTTTCTTGAGGTAATTCTAGCTTAATTTGAAAGCAATGTGTCTTGAGAACAACAAGGAGGCAGGTGGCACCTTAAAGACTAACAGATTTATTTGGGCATAAGCGTTCAGGGGCAAAAACCCCACTTCTTCAGATGCAGATGTCCCCCTGGTTATCCTGGGGATCCCACATACCCTTTCTGCCATGGCTTATGAAACCATATCCGGATCTCAGAAGCCCTGGCAAAAGAAGGTTTAATTACTCTCTATGTGGGTGTAGAGTGGGAGGTTTAATGTGCGTTTAGCAGATTGAAATCCCACTGGTACTGCCTACCGACCTGTTCTGATTCCATTGTCATCAGTGCTGCCCACATTACTGGGGCTTGCTGTGTTCTTCACAACCTTTGTGAATCCAAAGGTGAGCCATTTCCCCCTGAATGGGGCTGCGGCAGTGATGGATTGCTGAACCAGTACATTAGTCCAGAAAGTGAACCTGTCACAGCTGGAGCAGGAGACATATGTGCAACAGAAATCAGGGATTTTCACATAGATTTCACAGAATTTAGAGGCCAGAAGGGACCATTAGATCATCTACTCTGACCTCCTGGGTATTACAGGCCATTAAATTTAATCCAGATCCCCCTACAGTGAGCACAATGACTTTTTAGTTAAGGTGAAGCATTTTACTCCTTAGGAGAGCAAACTGTTGGGGGTCATAGGGAGAGAATAGGAGAGATAGAAGTGACACCAATGCCCAAGGCCTGTGTAACAAGAAGAAACAAATTAGGTTAGGAGATTCCCTGATGATTCTAGCCAGTGATTCACACCGTATGCTGCAAAAGAAGGTGAAAAGACCCCAAAGATCCCTGCCAATCTGACATGGGAGAAAATTCCTTACCAGCACCAAAACTGATAATCAGCTGGACCTTGAGCATGTGAGCAAGACACACTAGCCAGAAATCTAAGAAAGAGGATTCTTGGTGTCACATCAGAACCCTGGTCCATATCATCCAGTGTCTCAGCTCCAGATGTGGCCGCCTTTGATGCTTCAGAGCAATGAGAAAATAACCTCAGATTGCACCTGGGCAATTGTGTATCAAGAATAAAGTTCCTCCTTGACCCCTGCAGGTGACAGGTTGAACTGCTGATCTGATCTGTTTTAAGGCAGAGCTGCAAGGGTTATGAACATAGTGAGGGCAATGCAAGCAATCCCATTGTCATTGTGATGCCTCTATAAACTAGACTGAGAAGCTAGCCCACTATCAGATATCATGTCCATGTGAAAGTATTTAAACACAGTGACTAACTGACTTGTTAACTAGAGCTGTGCACGGGACTATTTTTTTAATCCCACTCCTGTCCTGTCTTGCAATACCCACTTCCACTCCCACCCAATCCCATGTTGTTTCTTGCATTTTTATCCCACTCCCACCTGCACAAACTTTAGATCCCACAAATCCCACCAGAGACAGATTTCCTCATGCTACTTAAAATAAAATAAATAAAAAAGTTAGTTAATGTATTTATATATAAACTAAATTCAGATACAAATTTTACAATGAAAAGAATAAAACAATTCTCACTTAAACCATGTAAAAATACTTTCACTCCTGTTTAAAAGATATCAAATCTCTTTCTATCCCTCGCTTAAATTTGAGTATTAAAACTTTTATTTAAAAAGAAAAAAGAAAACCTTGCTCTGCGTTGCTGAAATTCTGTTTATGACAAACTGCTGCCATGTATATATCACATGGAACATCAAAACAAATTGCACCACAATTTTACCTTAGAAGGTGCAGATTTTTTAATGAATATAAAAAGTGAATTGTTTAAAAAAACTGGATATTTTTTAAACAGCTTAAGCTGTTTAGAACTTCGAAATGTACCATTCAAGTGATTTATATATGAGGGTTATTACTTCTTTTTGAACAACATTTAACAGAAAAACTGCTCGCAGCACTGACAGCAAGCTGATACAAGAGTGACAGTCTGTGCATATGTGATGTCACAGAACAACACAACCTGTGAGTGTGATTCTCTGCCCTCACTTGAGCCAGTGTACTTCACCGGATTCACAGCAAGGGAGATAAACCCATATAGGAAAGAGAAGCTCAAACAAAATAATTAGCAATTTTTCCCGAAAATTGCTGCAATCTGTTCTTTTTGCCCACTCAATCCCACCTGCAACAAAGCACATTTTATCTGCTCCCACTATTATGGGAGTGGGTCCTGTGGGACCCGTGGGCTCCCAATCCTGGTGCAGGGCTCTACTTTCAACTTTCTCTTCGATAAACTCAATACGTTGAGCTCCTTAAGCATCATATGGTAAATCTTGTTTTTCAGCACCATGATAATTTCTGTGGCCCTTCTTTGAACTCTATCTTCCTTGAAGTGTGGGCACAAGAACTACACACAGGCTTCTAGAAGTAGTTTTACCAATACTGTGTACAAGGAAAAGATTACTTTCCAACTTCTATTTGATATTGCCCTTTTAATATAGCCAAGGATCATATTAGCCATTTTTGCCATAGCATTGCAGGGAGACCTCATGTTGTGGCAATTATTTATGATGACCCCTATGTCTTGCTCTGAGTCACTGCTTTCCAAGACTGAGGCTACACTAGAAAGCTTACAAAGCCCACTGTGTAACTGGTCTAAGCTGATGGGAGAGAGATCTCCCGTCGGCTTAGTTATTCTAGCCCGCAGGAGCAGTGGTAGAAGGGAGAAGCTCTCCTGCCAACATAGCGCTGTGCACACTGGTGCTTAAATTGGCATAAATTATGTTGCTCAAGGGAGTGGCTAATTCACACCCCCAAGTGACATATTTATGTCGACTGAAGATGTAATGTAGCTGTAGCCTGACTCTTCCATCCTGTCAATATCACTGATTGGAATGATTTATCCAATCTCATGTAACTGGTCTGTGGCAGTGCCAGGAACTGAACTGAGATCTCTTGGCTCTCTGAACAGTGCTTAACTCAAGACCATCCATTCGTCCACCACATGCTTTGTGCACCTAGATTGTGGACTTGCATGGAGCAATGGAAGAGGGAGAATATTACATTTATGGATGAATTTGCACAACACTTTTTACAGTAAATGAAGTACTCTTGCTGTATGCTATGAATGGAGGTGGTGAGTGATTGTCATGAATTGCTAATTGTGGGTGAGATGACTGCTCATACAAAGTAGAAGGGAACAGTAGTTTGTGGGATGTGAATTGTGGATTTTCATTACAAATTTATCTCAACAGGCACATTGAAGAATTGTGTTTGGATACAACTTCCCCAGTTGTACCTTATCATGTCTTTACTATATTCTTTGAAATAAATTATATGATGTGATGCAGTAATGGTAATATTTTTAATAAAATAAAAGCCTTTATTTGTGAATATAACTATTACAAAAAAGATATTAAAGCATTGTCAGGCAGGCCAGATGTCATTATAACACCAAAACACCAGTAATAAACCATCAGGGCTGCTCAGAGGATTCTGGGCCTGTGTCCCGGCGGAAGGACTCCTGCCGCGGGTCTTCGGGGTCCCGGAGCATAAGAACCCCCCGCCACCGAATTGCCACCAAAGACCCGGAGCGGAAGAAGCTCTGGGGACCCAGGCCCCGTGAGAGTTTTCCAGGGCCCCTGGAGCAAGTGAAGGACTGTGCTCCAGGGCCTCCAAAAAACTCTCATGGGGGCCCCTGCAGGGCCTGGGGCAAATTGCCCCACTTGCCTCCCCCACGTCTGGGTGGCCCTGTAAGCCATCACAGACCCAATAATAAAATAAAGTGCATAACACAAACATTGAACAGTGAAACCAATGCAAACAAATAAATTCCCTACTCTTACATATCTACAGCCCCCTCATTCTCCTTTTCCTTTCTAGCATATTTAGCATGCGCACCACTGCACTGAGATAAAGGACCTCTGTGGGTGCATTTGTCCTGTCCAACTATGTTCTGTCTTGGTTGCATGGGTCACCCAACCATGTTACTGCCCAATGCATTCCTAGTCTGCATGGAGGGAGCTCAGATCGCAGTGTGGGTGGAGCAGAAGCTTGAAGTCTTGTGGCCATTAGCCCAAGCAGCCTCTCAGACAAGTCTTTCAGGTGCATTCTGTGATGTTGCACTCTATATGATTTTATGAAAATATGCTAATGAGTGTGAACATAATGTAACTGGAATGTGCTTCCTACAAAAGATCTCTAGTAAGGTATCATTACAGAGCTTATAATCTACTGAGTGTGGTCATCCTATTTGTATAAAAGTATCACTCTTGTATCTGAAACTAGAAATATGAAATATAACTCTGAGGTCCTATTGTAGTGATGCAAAGTGTGGGCCATTAATGGTGGTTTGGAATCTTGATGGCTCCCATCAACCAGGACAATTGATTGTGGATGGCTCTGTTTGCTTGCAGGCCTTCCTCTGAGCCAGGTTGGGAGGAATGAGGGCTTTAAGTCTTTTAGTGACATGTGATCATGTCCCCTGAACTGGAATTCATCTTTAACCTGGTGCTTTTCCATTTAGAAGGAGGGGTGGGAACACAGAGAGGGACAAAGGATTCTCACCTTGTGTAAAAACTGTATAAGGGGGTGGAACAGAACAAAGGGGGCGGTAGTCATGAGGAATCCCCTAGCTACCACCTGAGTTGGAACAAAGGCTGTGCCAGGGGAAAGAATTGTGCCCAGACTATGAAGGCATCCAGTCTGTGATAGAAGCTTATTGAAACATCTCTGAGAGTGAGATTGTATCTGTATTCAGCTTTCTTACTGCATTAGGCATAGACTTGAATGTTTTATTTTATTTTGTACGGTAATTCACTTTGTTCTGTCTGTTACTACTTGGAACCACTTAAATCCTACTTTTTGTATTTAATAAAATCACTTTTTACTTATTAATTAACCGAGAGTATGTATTAATACCTGGGTGGTGGTGGTGGCTGTGCATATCTCTCTATCAGTGTTATAGAGGGTAAACAATTTATGAGCTTATCCTGTATAAGCTTTATATAGGGGAAAACAGATTTATTTGGGGTTTGGACCCCATTGGGAGCTGAGCATCTCAGTGTTAGAGACAGGAGCACTTCTTTAAGCTGTTTTCAGTTAAGCCTGCAGCTGTTGGGGGACGTGGTTCAGACCTGGATCCGGGTTTGCAGTGGACAAGCGTGTCTGGCTCAAACTGACAAGGTTCTGGAGTCCTAGGCTGGCAGGAAAAATGGGTTAGAAGTAGTCTCAGCACATCAGCTGGCAGTTCCCAAGGTGGTTTCTGTGATCCAACCCATCACACGTTCTATCTTTGACCCTCAAGTAATGTTCCTGCTCCAGAAACTGCATTACAAGTCTCTTCTCATGTGCTGCAATTCTCTCCTCACGCTTTGCTGCCTGTCTGTGCACTAGCTCTGAATCCTTTTCCCTGTGGTATTTTATGTGCTCTTTGGCCCTGTCTAGGATGTCCACCATGAGTTCATCACAGAAACTGCTTTAACCAATCTCAGACAGTTTGAAGTCCCAGGCTGCTTTTGGATTGTGGCTGGGTTGCTGAGGTAGATGGGCCTGCAGAAGTGGAAGGGCCTGAAAGCAGACAAAAGATCAATGCATTATTGTCTCTGTACTTCAAAAAAGTAAGGTTCAGTGCATCCTCAGAGAAAAGGGCCTGTGGAATCTCATGGACAAAAAATGATACTTTGTAAAACTCAGCTTCAGTGTAGTCACAGAGGAAAGCCTTGGTCCCCAGAAGCTCTGCGGACACAGTTGAGTTAAGCAGAGTAAAAAGAGTGCACACTCAATGGTATATTGAAATTTACAAATTTTATTTGTTTAAAATTTGCAGATCATTAAAGCAGGAGTGGAGGTGAGTGAGTGTGCATGCTGTGGTTTACCACTTAAAGCTTGTCAATCCTGTCAGGCATTCCACTGATTATACTCAATCCTCCAAGTTTCTGTGATGCCTATTATATCACTGTCCTCATTTAATGACAGGCACTCTAGTTCACCCATCTTAGTATTAAGACTTCTAGCACTTCTGTACAAGCACTTGTGCATTTTGTCAATGTTCAGTTTGTCAGTGTTGCCTTTGTGTTGTTTTTAAATGGGACTCTTTCATTTGACTGTTCCTCATTAGTACCTACCTGTACTTTACCAACTTCTTTCTTATCCTCTTTACAAGGATACAGAGTTCCTTCTTTCATTGATTCATCCCAAAGATATGTCTCTGCCTGAACTGTGTGTTCCTCCACATCCGTTGACTTTCCCCCAGCCCTTCGTTTAAAAAAATCCCAGTTTAATTCTATATGCCAGCAGTCTGGTTCCATTTTGGTTTAGGTGGAGTCCATCCCTCCTGTTTAGGACACTTCTTCCCGAAAAGCTGCCCCAGTTCTAATAAACCTAAATCTCTCCTCCTTATACCATTGTCTCATCCATGCATTGAGACCTTGCAGTTCTGCCTGTCTTACTGTCTCTGCACATAAAACTGGAAGCATTTCAGAGAAAGCTACCATGGAGGTCTTGGACTTTCCTCTTTTACCTAGCAGCCTAAATTTGTCCTCTAGGACCTGTCTCCTAACTTTCCCAATGTCATTGGTATCTACATGTACCACAACCACCAGCTCCTCCCCAGTACTATCTATAAGTAGAGCTCCATGGAGCTTGTCATGGAGGTTGTGGAAGTCACGGATTCCATGACTTCCTGTGACCTCTGTGACTTCTGCAGTGTCCAGTGTGGTTGACCCCAGGGCTGTCCAAGAAGCTGGCTCCAAGGACAGCTGTTAAGGTGGCCCCAGGGACAGCCACACTGGCCGCTGCTGGAATGACTCTGCAGCCAGCTGCCTGGCAGGGGTGGCTCCAGGCACCAGCGATCCAAGCACGTGCCTGGGGTGACAAGCCGTGGGGGGCGCTCTGCTGGTCACCACTAGGGTGGCAGGCAGGCTGCCTTCAGCGGCTTCCCTGCAGAGGGTCTGCTGGTCCAGTGGGACCAGAAGACCCTCTGTGCTTGGGGCAGTAAAATATCTAGAGCTGCCCCTGCTCCCTGGGCAGCCCCAGCCCCAGGCCAGCCATACTGGCCGCTGCTCTGGTGACTTGAGACAGCTGAACCCAGGAACTGCCCAAGCAGCCTATGCAGCTGGCCCTGGGGACCACATGATCAGTGGTCCTGGGAGCGGACGGATCCACTGCAGCTCAGCAGCTCCTGGCAGCAGTCCTGGGTGGCTGGAGCAGTCGCTGCCTCCCTCCCATCAGCAGGCCCCCCCGGGGTTCCTCCCCAGCAGCGGGCCTCCCGGGATCCCCCACATAGATGGTGCTGTGGGCCCCCAGGGGTCCCCCACACAGCAGTGCCCCCCCAACATTCAATCAGGGGTATTTATGGTATAAGTCATGGACAGGTCACAGGTTGTGATTTTTTGTTTCTTGCCCGTGACCTGTCCATGAGTTTTACGAAAAATACCCATGATTAAATTGTAGCCTTTCCTATAAGGCTATCGAGAATTCTTGTGAGATCTGTTACCCAGCAGGCAATTTGCCAGGTGATTCTCCCCGTATCACAACACAACTATCTATATTTCTAATAATTGATTCCCCACTACTATTCCCTATCTGTCCCTAATAACTGGAGTCCTCCCTGCACCTCCAGAGGGATATCCTCTTGCATTGAGGGTATCAAGGCATCTGGAAGGTGGGTCCCACCTGTAGGATCCTTCCTTCTATCTAGCTTGATGCTCCCCTGACCCAAGACTTTCATCCTTCTTAACAGCACAGAAGCTGTCGGACAGGAGGTAGGACTGATCTACTATATACTTGGAAGTCTCCTCAATGTACTTCTGTTTCCCTTTGCTCCTCCAGTTTAGTCACTATGACCTCTAGTGTCATTACTTTGTCCCTGAGGGCTGTGAATTGCTTGCACTGGATGCACACACATTACCTGCTGACATGGCACATAATCACAGATATGGTACTCATTGAAATAAACTGGGTAACCGCTCCCGCCCTACGTTGCTGGTCTTCTGCCTGCATTTTTACTCTTACGGCTTTTTTATTTAGCCTAAGTGAAGGGTATGTTTGTTAAATATATTGGGTTTTCTTTATTCTGTCAGTTGTTTTTCTTGGGGACTTGGTACCTTTCTCATTGTTAAATCCCTCAGACTTCTCTCCCTGCAGTTGAACACTCCTTATCTTGGCCAGGGCCGACGCTTCCATTTAGGCAACGTAGGCGGTTGCCTAGGGCACCAGGATTTGGGGGGGCCGCATTTTGCCGCCCGCGGCGGTAATTCGGCGGCGGGGGGTCCTTCCGCGCTCTGTGTCTTTGGCGGCAATTCTGTGGCGGGTCCTTCACTTGCTCCAGGACCCGCCGCTGAAGTGCCCCGAAGACCGGGAGCTCAGAAGGCCCCCGCACCCGCTGCTGAATTGCCGCCGACCGGGAGTGCTGAAGGACCCCCGCTTAGGGCGCCAAAAACCCTGGCACCGCTCCTGATCTTGGCAGCTCATTGAGTCACTTTGATGCGGGCTTTCTGTGCTTGAGAAGGAGCTCTCGCAGAAGGTCTCTAAAATTTATAGCTAGGCCACACCTCCTGGCACCTCCTGTTGATTACTTGGGTCCTGGCCTTTACAGCATATCCCTTTGATCAAGGAGCATCACTGACTGATTTACTCAGTTGCCATCTCCAAAGGGACTTTAAGTCACTGGTGAAGGCTCTTTGACCACGTGTGGAAGTTAAGCAAACATTTTTTAGTTATTAACATTGATATTTTGACAGATGAAATTAAAAACTAGGACATTTTAGGTGTCCAAAAGAAGTTCCTGGGACACAGAGACATCATATAAAAAAGCAAGTAAGTAAAACTGGGACATATTACTTTAAATGCCCTAGATTTTTTCTTACATCAAATTAAAGGCCTCATCTACACTAGAAAATGAAGTTGGCATAACTACGTCACTCAGGGATGTGTAAAAGATCCACACAGTAGCCAACTTTCATGCGATAAATAAGCACCCTGACTTTCACAATAAGCCAAAAATCAAGCTAATCCCATTTCAAAACAAGGCCAAAACAAGCCTGTCCCTAAGAACCCCAACATTCTATGTGACTAGATTCCCCCGGCATGCCGTCTGGGACACTGGAGGGCCCACTGTGCACTCCTGGCTCTCTCTTCCCCTCTTGACCTTGCTTGCCCCCCTTACTCCTGCTTGTCCCCCTTACCCCTGCTTGCTTCTCTACCCCTGCTTGCCAGGAGCTGATCAAAAAGAAGAAGCAACAAGCTACAATCCAAAAACCAGCCAACAAGCAACTCACAAGCCAATTAAGCCAAAAACAAGCCCAATTTCAGTGTTTTTTTCACAGGTTTGGCATGTCTGCTGTGAGTGGTATAGTTAAGACAACCTAAATCTAAATGCTTGTGTAGACAGTGCTAGGTCAATGGAAGAATTCATCCATAGACCTAGCTACTGCGTCTCAGGGAAGTCGAATTATGTATGCCAACAGAAGAATCCCTCCCAACAGCATAAGTAGTGAGTAAATTCCTCCTGCCGCTGTAGTGTTTTAAGTGTAGACAAGCCCTAAAATATATATTTTGACACAGATAGACAAGAAGGACTATTTGCAGAAGCAACAGCCAGTGATGTGTATTTCTGGCCACATAGATTCTTAAAACAAAAGTTATGAGAGATTACGAAATATGCAACAAATATTTGTACAACCATACAAAGAAAAGGCTTAGACTCAGGAACTTTTTACTTGATCTGAGAGCGAATATTTATAGTAAAAGGTCACTTTGTCCCTCTCTGCCTTGGTTTCCCCATCTGTAAAATGGGAAAATCATATTTACCTCTTTGTAAAGCACTTTGAGATCTATACTGATAAAAATGCCACGCAAGAGCTAGGTATTGCTTGTGACTTCTGGATGTTCTCTGCTCTGAGGAATAAGATTACAGTTGTTGAGTAAAGCAGTGTAGCTAAAACTCTGTTTTATTTGCAGCTCTGATCATTCTTTAGCTCCTTGATTAGAATACTCAATTGATTTCCAATGACACTGAATTTTTTGGTGCCTGCTGTTTATTTCAAGACCTTTGGCTGCTGTAGCTTGATGGCTGTTGAGTTCAAAGATGTTTCACTATTAGCATTAGAAAAGCTGTTTGTGCCTTCTGATTGTGTGATTCTGAAGACTTCACCAGTCCAGTAAAGCATTCAAAGGACTTTTGCCATCATTCTTGGCTTTCTTTAGTAGTCATTTATCTGTTCTGACTGCTGGCTTGGCCTTTCCATGTGATTCACTCTGACTGTATCAGGAATGCCATGGCATCTAAAATACTCTGTACTCTTTATTTGTGCTGTTGTCTTAAAGGGAATAGAACTTCCAGAGTAATAATCAACTGCTTTAAATTCTTTATCTCTTCTACTATAAACAGTTCCAGGGCAGCTTTGCTCTTGGGTCATGTAAGATATTCATGTGTCAAAAGCTGCTCTTTCATTTGCTCACACAGAAATTTTATTGTAAGTCTCTTGCAACATCTTTAATTTCCAAACCCAAGGGGCAAGAATAATCTTTGGCTTTGCAGAGATATGTATTTGCAAGTGGGTGACTAGCAGGAATTTTTGCTGACATCTCATGTCTCAGAAATTTGGACACAATAACTCTGGATCCCTTTTATTGGCTTCTATTTTGTATACTTGTCTCCTCACAGTATGCTTAATATTCCCTAATGCTGGCACAGGGAATCCTGAATTTCACATCTGGTCATATAGTTACGATTGTTGTTTTTTGTATATCTTTATTTGGGACATAGTGAAATTCAGCATAATTACTTTGCTCAATTTCTTTGATTCCAAATAATTTCAGTAAAAAAGAAGTTATCCGGGACTTGGTATTTGATTTCCAGTGCTTTGACTTACTGTTGTGAGTGCAGCAATATATAATAAAGGGCTACCACAGGTGAACAGAATGGGTCCTCAAAAGATATCTTAAAGGACTTTATTATCTAAATAGATTTTGACCTTTCTTTCTTCCTTGCCTGTGAAGTGTGGACATTGTGATAGTGGTGATGTGTTTGTTGGAGATTATGTAGCAAGGTCAACTATTTATTGTTTATATAGTTGCTGGGTTATTTGATTTGATTGGACTTAATAGATTCATGTTTGTAAGTATATTTTTTCAAGATTGTCAGACACCTAGAGCATGAGATGGGGTTTTTGTTATAGTTTGTAAAAATCCAAAATTTGACTATGATTAGGTACTGATCATGTCTCTTTCCCGGAAATAGTATGGTACAGTACTCCTTTTCCACTTAGTTATAGTGTAGGTCTGTCGGTGAAAGATCCCGAGGCACAGATTGCAGGCTACTCTGGCAATAGCAGGTTACACCTAGTCCCGTCTTCTTCACGTTGCAGTGAATTTGATTTGACCTTATACTAGGAACTTAGGTGCAAAGTGATTTTTTTTGATCAATGGATTTAGCATGTAGTGACTTATTTTTCTCCACCAGGCACTCTCACAACTAGTTCTAAAGCTCTTAAAATAGAGGACTTCACTGGGAACGCCAAGCCAGCATGACGTATAGCTACATTTGCAGGCAGCATAAAAGGAGACAATAAAACCTATAAATCATTTGTTTCCGAGAGTTTGGGCATCATGCTTATATTCAAATAACACTCACTGGGACAAATTCAGACCTCATGTAAACAGATGCAGCTCATTCATTGATGTCAGTGCTGATTTCACCAGGCCTTGATTTGGCCCAACATGTCTGCATGCATGTCACCAAAATGAGATTAAATGTGCAGAAACTTGAAGTAAGGTACGGCATTCACAGTTCATCAGTCTTCTGCTATTTGCCTTAGACAATATCAATTGCTAGATTCTACCCAACCCTAAGCTCATTTCTGTAATATTTATATTGTCAATTTGTCCACAACACTGGTGTACTAGAGCATAACTGCCAGAACTAGCAGTTACTTTACTCTGAAAATTGCATATTTTTTTTTCATTCTGGCACTTAACAGGCAATGCCATTAAACACAAAATCAAGAGCATTTTCGTAAACAAGTGCTGTAAAATAAATGCTGTGCTAACAAAGGGAGAGGTGGGGAAAGTCCTAACCAAAGTTTTCACTCAGAAGGATTCTCAAATTTTCTTCTTAGGAAGCAAGATCTTTGTAGCAGGTGAAACATTATTAGAATTTTTTAGAAAGATCAGAATGGCACACGTTTGTCTTGGAATAATACAGTTCGCATTTCTATTTCGTTTGACCTGAGGAATTAAAAAAAATATAAAAGTAGTCTTCTGATTTTAATATTTAGCTCTGTTTACTATAGGTCACTTTTTTTCATTTAGCCCAAACTGTACTAAAAAAAAATATTGTATGATTAATGCATTGATTTAGCTTCCCAATGTGCACTGCTGCTAGGCAGATTCAGATATTATTTATTTTTATTAGTTTATAATATGTCAATTTTTCTTGCTTATCTGTCAGCTCCCACAAAAATACATAAATCAAAAATATAGCATTGTGGACACTAACAAGGTATAATTATTGTAGGGTCTGTCCCCTTTTAAAGAAAAATACAATTACCTCCCAATATGTTGCTGGGATTAGGTCAGAATTTGCATAATACTGACTCATATTTTCTTAACAAATTTAACATCAGACAAGAGGTTTTGCAAATCTATATTCCCTTCCTGTTTTCCAGTTTTATATTTCAGGCTAAAATAATAAGAAGCTCAGTCAAAACAAGATAATTATTGCAGTCTATCCCCACAGAAAACTTTAATTACTCCATGGCATGTTTCTAGCATTAGGTCAGATTTTTATATAGCTGATAATTTTTTTTATAAATAACAATAGGCAATTAAGTCTGCCAAACTCTAATTTATTACAGTTAAATTTATTCATTTTTTCCACAGATAAATATTTAATAGAAAATAACTCAATCACTGCAGGAGATTAAAAAAGAATTTTACTCCCAGTACAATCTTAGAAAAACAGCAGACAGTTTTCTGTTCTTGGTTGTAATACCAAATAGCACCAAGTTAAATGACAAGATGAAAATAGTGGAAATTTTAAATCCAGTAAAATAATAGCTGCTAATTTAGAGGGTTATGAAACCCCCAGTAGCAGAATATGTAACAGAAAAGATCCCTCCTGAAATACTGAAAACTAGGGTTGGGATCTAGGGTTAAATAACTGTGATATATTTATAGAGGGCAAGGGATCACCATAAAATAAAGCAGCAAATAGTAAAGAAGTCAATGTAAAAGAGAGGCCAGGGATTTAGGGTATAGAGATCATAAATTTCCATCGATATAAACAGTCCGTGTACCTCAGGAGTGGAGGTTTAGTTATAATTTCAGGTCTGACCTATAGGCTTTTGGTGTTCACAGTGCATACACGATCAAGATGCCATCTGAGGAGGTAAAAAAAATGTTTCAGATGTGTGTGATTTACTCCTTTAATCACCCCCAAATCCACCCCAAACACAACGGTTCTGTGTCGAATATCAGTACTTGAGAGGATCTTATTGTCCCACTAAATTACATTTAAGTCTTACTATAACATCTCATATAAACCAGAATAGTGAATGATTTCCCCCTCCCCATGTGTTCTGTGGGGGGAGAGAAAAGATTCATAAATGGAATGCATAGATCTGTAGGTCGCCATTTCTGTATCACTCAGCTCTCCAAAATATGCAGAGATACTTCCACTCGTGATTAATGGTTTTCTTTTTCCTACTAAAGGTGATATTTTCTTAAAAAAAAAAAAAAAAGAAAAAAAGAAACTACCACAGGAACCATTTGAGGCTTTTAGCTTTTTACGTAATGCCCTTAAAGAGAATTCTAAATTATTTCCAAATTACTTAAATGGTCTCGCTAAAGTCCTTATGTCTTATTTTCTGTAGGTTTGAGTCAAAAACTTTGGGTCATTATTAGATGAGTTTCTTGTTCTAATCTAGGCAGATTACAGCATGTGAAGCCCCCCCACCACACCCATTCTCTTCTCTTATGTAGATACTCATTTAGATCCTGATCCAAAGTCCTTTAAAGTAAAACGAAAGACTTGAAATGGGCTTTGGATCAGGCCTTTACTGTGGACAGCATGCTTTCTAAAATGGAGTGTACCAGCTGTGATATTTGCCTTTACTCCAGTACTTGCAGTACTTCCTATATGTAGACTGGGAAATACTGTGGTTACCATGGCAAATTTAACTGGCCAGAAGAAAATAATTCAATTTTGTGAAAAATTTCAAGGGATTGAAATTTATTTTTTATTTTCTGTGGGAAAAAACCAAGACCTTTCAAAATTTCTTGCAAAATACCAAACCAAACCAAACCAACCAACATAGTGTGACCAGATAACAAATGTGAAAAATAGGGACGGGGGTGAGAGTGGGGGTAATAGGTGCCTATATAAGAAAAAGCCTGGAAAATCGGGACTGTCCCTATAAAATGGGGACATCTGGTCCCCCTAAACCACCAAACAGAAAAACAGTTAATAAAACAAACCCTGAAAGAGAGAGGACTTGTCTCTACAGAGAGTTAGTGTGCAGCAAGTTGGGGTATGAATCTACAGCAAACCAACCTGCCACATACGAACTGGCTGTGAACCCTGCTTGTGCTCACTACAAGTTCTGTAGAACGATCTGACACACTGCAATCTGAATAAGCAAAGGGCACAACAGAACTTTTAAAGCACAGTGACAGGGTCCAAATGAGCAGCGGGTTGGTGCAGTGTAGATTTATACCCCAGCTTGCTGCACATTAACTCTCCATATCGACAAGCCCAGATAAACCATCCCAGTTTGGAATAGCCTGGAGCAGGGACTTGAACCTGGGTCTCCCACATAGGCAGGACATTTGTATGGTTTTAAGAGAGACAGTGTTCTTTTTCTATGGTTTTGTTCCCTGTTTGGTACTGTGACAAAACTGAATATGGTTTTGCCAGTATCACAGATGGGGAATGCTGTTTTGAAGAGTGCACTGCTCTCACACAAGTAATGTGCATGTGAGGTCACGCTGGCAGAATTGGGGTGCTCTTCAAAATGGCATCTTCTGAGCGGCATGACCTCACGCACATGGTGGATGTGAGGTCATTCCAGTGGGAGCATGTCAGTGCAGTTTTCAAAATGGTATCCTCTCTGTGGCATGACTTCACATGCACCATGTGTGTGGGGTCACGCCATTGTCAGAAAAACTGGAATGTCCAGTATTCCATGGATGCAGCAGTAGCCTTCTTAGTCCCACATCCCAGGTGAATGCCCTAACCATCAGTCTATAGATTCAGGCTCTCAGTCTCTCTTCTTGGAGTGGGTCTACTTTGTATAAATAATTATTTGCCGAGCTAGTGAAAGACTTTATAGCACAGGAGTTAGTGTACTCACATGGATGTGGGAGATCCAAACTAAGTCCCTGCTCCAGGTTATGCTGGGTCTCTCTCTCTCTCTCGTTTCAACCAGAAATTCCATCCTGGAAAAGAGAAACATTCCCTGTAAACATTTAATCAGAACTGTTACATTTCTGCGCCAAGTTTCAGTTTCGACTATTTGGCATTTTCTGACCAAAAGCCCCCAAAACATATAGTTGAAAAATTCCTGACCAGCTCTAGTCCACTCAGAATAGTTAGAGATGACTTCAAGAATGGAATGTGCCCTTGTTTTGATGCTGATAATTGCTTGCTGAGGGCTTTGTAATTTAGGGTCTAGTCCTGTAATCCTTCATCAGGAGAGAAATCCTTACTAGTGTGAGTAGTCCCATTCTTTTAATTGAGGACCACTTGTGTAGGTATTGCTCAGCCTGAGTAAAGGTTGCTGGGGTAGCATAACCCAATACCCTTTTGTCATTTAGCCTCCCAAAATTAATTGCTCATATTAAATAAACTTTTTCTAAATGGTTTGTAGTTAATGAAATGTACTGATCCTAATGAGATCAATGACTTTTAAAAGAGGAGGGTTTGATGGCAGTGCTGTTTTTCAAATAATGAACTGCCTAGAAGAGAGGGCTGGCAGCGGGCTTAGAAATGATAAGCGGGCTTTTGTCTGCAGCCACTAGATTGCACTGTTGTATAGTGAACAAGCTGTCTGCTTTGCAGAGCTGCATAAGAATGGTTTCATGCTGTGCAGAATCTTGTAAATACTGTTCTACTGTTTTCACTAACAGAAGCATATGAGATCAAGAGAGGAAGAATGGCATTTGGAAATCTTTGCTTTCTCCTCAAACGCAGGCTCAGGTCCTGGTTTTAGTTAGGTGTGTTTATTCTGTGAAGAAAACTCCATTTTGGAACTGGGTTTTTTTTGAGGGGTGTGGGGACCAACTTGTTTCTCTTGAAGAATTCTTGACTTGATGCAGACATTCCAGAAGACCCTTTCAAAGCTGTCATGGACCACCTTATATACATAAACTTACAGCACATGCTCCCTATTCCCTCCCTGTTTTGGCACCATTCAGTGGTCCAGACAGTGCAAAAGAACCACATCAATTGCTTCCCTGTGTATGTTACTGATGCTGGGCAATCACAAACTCTATATACTGTTCACGTGTGAACAATTAATTACAGTTACATTATTTAGTCACATTTTCCACTCCCATTGTCCAAAGCAAATTTTCCTTTAACTGTAATGTGGTTTTAATTTGGGAAGCAGGGTTTCTTTAACCTATTTGACATTATGCAAACCATCTTAAAGGAGGTTTCATGCTATTTCCACTCCGTCTGCTAGCATAGCTCTCCGCCAGAATATGAGCTGTGTTTTATCAAGCAAATTACTTACAGAGGATTTTGTTCAAAAAGACTGTGGGTTCATTTCTTTGCCTATATTGACTCAGCTCTGGTGTAAATCTTTTTGTATTTTGCTTCATGGATTAGCACCTCTCTCATCCTCCCACTGCCCCTCTCTTTAGGGCAGTAAGCTGAGACAATAATAATGAGGAGCAGAGCTAGTGGCTCTCTCCATACCAAAGCTGTGGGAGGGAATAGGTCATCCCAAAGGACCTGAGTCTGCAATTGGTTAGTTTAGTTGGCCTGGTATAAGCCTTACATTTGGGAACTATCTGCCTCTGGTTTTGAATCTTTCAGTAACAACTTTTCTGCCTGCTAATTAAATTTCTTACTGCTGCAGCACTGGGGAAGACAAACAACTTTCCTTCAAAAGGGCACATAGGCAAAAACAAACTCCACTGATTACATGAACGTGCATTGCATACAATTAACCTGTAAGTGAGTCCTGGCGCCATGCACTGGACAAGAGAAATGTGATCTGAGACAAACAAGAAGAGACACTTAGCAGAGTGGAACAGAATTTTATCAGTTGGTCACTAAATCTTTTAATATTGGGGTAGGAAACTTTTTTGCCACTGATTAAATCCAGGTGATCCTTCCATCTGCTCAAAGTAAGCTGGTGATTCTACTTCATTTCAGAGTAATGTCTATTATTAATGTGTATAAATGCTATTTGTATAGCATCAGATATGTACCTAACACCTTACTGCAGTAAAAATTAGAGCTGAGCAAATACTGCAAATTGTCCCACATTCATTTAAAAATGTGAGTGAACTACAGTTTGCTTTGGCCAGACACCTTTTTGTGTTTGGTCTTCATGGGCATTTGTTCCATCAGGTTGTACTGCATGAACACTCACAGAAAGTGAATTTGAAGTCAGATTGGCAGGTATTCACAGAAACGAACATTTAACTTCAAATGTGTGAATACTGGTGCTTGTAAGTCCTTGCACTCTAATCCATTCAGAGAACAGATAGATCACATTCATCTGTTTCTGACCAGTTGCAACTAACCAGCTGCAGTAGAATGGTGAATACTTGCCGAAAATGATTTGTGAAAACATTTTTCAGAAAAATATTTCTAGATTTTTTTAATAACAAATTAAAGAACAGGATGTGCTTGAAAAATAAGGTTACATTGTCCATTGTGAATGATGTGCTTTCTACGGAACTAAAAGTGTGCATAAGACAGTATCTCTGCCCCCCCAAAGAAATGGCAGTCTAAAAACCTGTGTGTGCGGGTGGTACAGGCAACACCCAGAAAAGACAGTGGGATTGCAAAAGCAGCAAAGAATCCTGTAGCACCTTATAGACTAACAGACATTTTGGAGCATGAGCTTTCGTAGGTGAATACCCACTTTGTCAGATGCATGTCTGGTGGGATTGCAGTTGGACAGTTTCTGAATGGAAAAAGTTTTTAGGCCCTGATTCTGAAATAACTGTGCACTGAGTCCTATTTATTTCAGCGAGATTCTCCCTTGTTAGTGTCAGCCTGCATAGTTCCCTGTGCAGGAATAGGGCCTTAGTTTTAAATGAGCTCAGTGGTTTTGTCAACTGTGACCTTCCCCTCTACATCTATGTTGTACTTTGTAAATATCCAGGAGTTTTACACTTTCTGTTTTAAAATGTGCTGTAATAAAATAGTTATATTTTCTCCTAGGACAGTACTAGCTGTTTCTGGATTCTGTATATACAGTAAATACACTATTATTTTTATTCTATCTGCTGACTTCATATCTAACTTAGATACCTACTGTTCCTACTCTTCCTTAAACAAAAATTGGGAATCCTAAAGCAGGAAACATTTTGGTGGTTGTGCCATTTTTGTAGCACTTTAAAAATGAAGCCTTGAGTAATTTGTGCCTAATACAGATGCAGAAACAAAAATAGCATATGTGTTCACAAAAATGTTTCCTCCAGGGTTACACAAGACGTTGTGACACTGTCTTTTGTCTAAATTTTGCTGTACTTCAGGAATCAGTGGTTAGAGGAAGAACATTGGAGGAAACCTCTTCACACATGCAGATAAACCTTGTTAATAAGTGAATTTGTGGGGCTTAAACCTTGTGCTTTTTCTCTCTCTACTCAGAGCATATAAAGAGACTATTTATGCTATAGTGCTGTGTACATACACACACAAATAAAATCTGGTCTCTCTCTTTTTTGTAGTCTTTAAACTGGTCTGATGAATGAGAGAGCTTTGCCACTCCACATTTGTTTAGAATTAATTCTCTTTGACATTTACAAGCTAATACAGTACCAACAATATATGAGAAAAAACATCTCTGCAGAGCATATAATTGCTATTAGATAGGACAACAACTACTGTGTTTAGCATCAAACACTTTTTATATAAAAAGTCAAATATGCAGTTATGAGAAGTGGATACCGGATATATGTAACTAATTATATTGCAATTACTACAACAGATCATGTGCTTTCCCCTCCCCGCCACCCTTCCCAATCTCCCTGGTATAATTTCCTCTGGCTGAAGCCAGTCTGTATTTATTATAATAACTCTCTCTCTCTCTCTTTTATTCTCTTTTAGTGGGAACAATAAGCTGACTGATGGCTAGAAAATTAGCCCAGGGAACTCTCTCTATTTTGTGCTCTCTCTTTCTCTCTCCCTCCCCTTGTTAGACTGGTGAGCAAATTTAACCTGTGACTCTCTCACACACTCATCATTAGACCAGGATATTTCAGTCTCATTTTTTTACTTCACATTGTATGTAAGATGTGATTGCAATTTCTCATTAGAATTCAAGGGGGGTACAAGTGTGTGTATAGAGCACTGTGTATATTATGCATACAAAGTTATTGTTCAAAAGATTTCTGCAGTCTTTTCCATTGTAACACCTCTGTATTTGAAACCTGGTGCTGTAACGTGCTTGTGCCAATCAGAAAATTGAGTGATCATAACCTCCTGCTTACATCTAAGCAAAAATATTTCAGCTGTTGCATCAACAGAGTAAATCCCATTTTACTGAGTATACTCAGCATTTAAAAATAATAAATATTAACAATTAGATGTGATCATGTATGTTTTGCAAGGCTTTAGAGTCTGAGCATTTGGGACTATAGTCTGCCATTGTATCTCAGGCTTAGAAAAAGAAGAAGCAAATAGGCATGTTTTGGTAATTAACCCATTTCAAGATGACCAGCCAAATGAATGCCTCCTGTACCTACTGCATAAATGGGAAGTCTATAGCACCTAGATATTTATTCTGCTTCTATAGAAAACAGACTTCGAGAAATTTTGCAGTTCCAGAAATTCCACCTACATTGTTTGAGGGCAAATAGTTTGGAAGTGGACAAAAAACAGGACCCCATTCCAGCTACAAAATCTGGTATTTATTTATGTGTGCACATGGAACACCTTCTACCTAATCCATTCCCTTTGAATATCAGAATGTGGAACTGCAGAGCTAGTGCATCTTTGGCATGCAACATTACCGAATAAAGGCACTTATCAAGTAATTTACATGCCATTATGGCCCTGCACCGAAACCTAGTTATAAAACCAAAAAAACACCACCAAACCCTTCAGGTCTACTAGGCCTTCCCAAGAGGAGCTGAGTTCCTGCCATCTTTCCAATGGCCTCCCCCAAAGCTAGCCCACCCCGATAGTGAGCACAGAGGGGAAACCACAGGATAAATGTAACCCATCGTAGGTGCTGGGCTGGAAACATTTACTAGGCACCTGAGAACTAAACCTTCTAGCCTGAGGCGGATCTGAAAGAAGGGGTTGTTGGGGAAGGCACAGAGGTATCACCCTGGTGAGAAACACTGCCATCTTGCCATCAGATATGGGAAAGGGTGAGGGTGACAGGATTTCTATCAGGGTGATGTCCATGAATCCTGTTTAGGATTCCCTCTTTCATAATAGCCTCTGGCTAATGCTATAGATATTTTATAAACTGAAGCTCCACCCTCACTGCTCAGCTGGCTGCTGCAAGAGGGATGGTCTCTACCATACTAGGCTACCCCAACTCCTTGGTTTGCAGCAAGTGAGGCAGGGGAAATAAGTCACTGGTATTCTCCCTTTCCCTTCATCTCTGGTTTTTGGATCTTCTCCCTTGTGAATAATGCAAGTGCCTGCTCATGTAATCCACAGGTCACTGTGTCCCTGTCTGTGCTTTGCCTTGGTGAAGATATAGGAGTCTGTTAAAGGCCCATGCTACAGAGACTAGCTGTTTATCTCAAGCAGAGGGACTTGTGGTTTCTGTTCTGGAGGATCCTAGAGTTGGCTTGAATGGCATCTGTCACATAAGTGCATCAACAAAACTTAGGAGAGTCTCTAATTTCACTCAGTGCTGCTCTGCAGATGAGTGGCTGCTGAGGCACTGGTGCACTCTCTCTTCAGTCAGAGAAAGATGACGCTGCATTGGTTGACAGTCAGTTCACAGCTGGAAGGTGATCTTAGCAATCCTAAGAGCTAGAGACTTTTAATTTTATTTTACAATGAGAGCTTAGATTCTGCAAAAGCAGCTGATGTGGTCCCCTCACTTACCCAGGCGAAAGCAGCAAAAAGTCCTGTGACACCTTGTAAACTAACAGACGTTTTGGAGCATGAACACGAAAGTTCATGCTCCAAAACGTCTGTTAGTCTATAAGGTGCCATAGGACTCTTTGCTGCTTTTACAGATCCAGACTAACACAGCTACCCCTCTGATACTTACCCAGGCAAGCTACAACTCATGATCAGTAAGTGGATGCATGGACTCTTCAAGCCCTGCATGTGTGCAAACAGTTATGTGGTCTCACAGATGCTTTCTTGATGTGTTTGCGCAGCCACTCAGAGTCCCCAGAATAATGGCACAAGGGTGACCTCAGTAAGCAGCAGAGCCAGATCTATTTATTACTGGTGGAGGGTACAAAGGCAGTGTCCAGCCTGCTGCTGGTGTTGCTGTAAAAAATGGTTTCCCTTCCCTCCAC
The DNA here is from genome assembly GCF_025201925.1 of Gopherus flavomarginatus. NCBI lineage: Eukaryota > Metazoa > Chordata > Testudines > Testudinidae > Gopherus > Gopherus flavomarginatus. Next base: position 246,413,230 of record NC_066618.1, on the reverse strand, counting down.
CTCTGAAGCACATCCCACCCTGAACTTGCTCAGGGAGTTACTTCCTGAAATAGGGGTCCTTCCCTCATTCTGTGAGAAACCACACTCGTTAAGGTTGGCTGTGGGAGTGCCAAGAAAGACTCCTTCACCCAGCCATCAGAGTACCTCAGATAGAATATATACCACATCTTTATTAGCAGAACCTTGCTGGACAGATGTTTTCTCATCTCCCATTTATAGAGCAAATGCCCTCAGACCCTGCAAAATAATTACTAAATCTATAAATTATCACCCCATTCCTAAATAAGAAAGATTCTACAGTACAGTGCCCACAACTAATATCTGAACATGTTTCATATTCCTGGACAATTATGACACAAGGGTAGTTGGACTGATAATAGGAGGTTTTGGTGTTGCGAGCCAGGCTGTGGGGAAGAAGGGAGTTAGTGCAAACAGTAGAAGACCCATGAAAGAGTGGGTTTAAGATTAATAGAAAACTTGATGCAGAGTACTGTTTTCACTTCACAGTAGTGATGGACATATCTTTTTTATTAATAGTTACATGTGAGTTAACAGCGTCCCCCTTGCAGATGCCCCTTACTCCAACATGCTCTACCAATGAATATAAATGACTAATCTAATCAGTTTCCCTTAACCACCTCAACATCTCTTCTCCTGAAATTGAAATGCCTCCAGCCAAATTTATTTCAGTGCTCGCACTTACCCCCTCTGACATACCTTATTTTGAATCCTAATACTCCTGCTCGCCTGGCTTTTATTTATTGGCTTTATTTTCTATCATGTTCATCCCCATAATATCTGAGCATCTCGTTTAAGTTAATGAATTTCCTTTCACAGCCCCACCTATAAGGTAAGCCATGTCATTTTATGGATAGGGATTTGAGACCCAGAGGGAGGACATGGTATGACCAAAGTCACACAGGGAGTCTGGATCTCCACCCAGGTCTAAGAAGTGCCAGTCCAGTGCCTTAAGCACAGTTCATGCTGTCTTTGCTTTCAGGTTTTTCTCTAATTGGTAAGTAGGCATGTAATAGCACTGAATATACAAGCTTATGGGGAAGGTCAAGACGTGAAAGACGTCCTGAATCCTAAGAGCATATATAAAAAGAAAGAATACAGCTAGGGAAAATAGCAAGATGAAGTGATCCATATTGGCGCACCTCCATCTCATAGAAAAAGCATTGAAGGGGCAAGGCACACCTGGAAAGGACATCAGACAAGGGGAAATTGTACCAAAATGAAGGCTGTCTCTGATAGCAGCATGTCCGGCTCAAACCTTGTCAAAATAACCTTGTCAAACATGCAGTGATAAATGGGAATGTTGTGATTAAAAAGGTGCTGGGTAGTGAGGATAAATGAAAGGTGTTCATTATTTTCTATAAACCATACATTGTAGAATTATGTGTATTATTCATATACTATAAATTATATTATATTAACACAGTTACCTTTATTAACCAAACTTGTAATCTCATAAAAAAATGCCTCTGAGGTCTAAAACACATTTTTAAGAAAAATGCTTTCAGAAGCTTCAGAATTTTTTTTTCTAGGCTCAGATTGTGACTTCAAGTTTGTGGGGCCTACAAGACTATACCAAATCCAGCACTTGGTAATGAGTGTCTGCCAGCCTTAGATTTCACACTGTATGCTCAATCCCTGTGATTGTAGGTGTCTATAGGATAAAAAGCATATCTGAGAACTGGAGCGAGAGCTTGGAGAAAAACAGAATTTTGATTTTCTGCCCATTTCAATAAATTAGAAAAAAATTATCTTGGGTCAGACCAAAAATGAAATTTTTTGATATATGGTGAAAACATTGTGAAACAATTCATTTTGGATCAAATGAAACACTTCATTTCAACAAAATTGAACTGATGTGAAGCAATTTTAACCAATTTTGGGTATTTTAACAATGAAATTAAAAGGAAGTTTGAAATGAAAAGCCATTTCAAATAGAAGCATTGAAACATTTCATTTTTAAAATCTAAAACTGGCCATTTTGATTTTTTTTTTCAGATTTTCTTTCTCCTAAACAAAATATTTCTTTCTCCTAAACATCAACACATGTGAGAAACATTTCAGTGTCACTGAAGCTGCATGTTTCATCAAAAAAAGGTTCATGTGAAAAATGTCTCCCAGCTCTAACCACAGACTTTAACAAATGTTCTCTCAGGTGAAGTTTTTTTGTTCCTCCAATTCATGTGCCACTAATTCAAGTATTAGAAGTTTCTAAGTGAAAATCCCATAGCTACACCTAAGAGGTTTAGATATTTTATCTAGTTTTATTTTCCTAAGTGAAACCCTGCAAGAATCTGGCTCTGAGAACAGACAAATATGAATTTTACTGTACTGTTTGATACTGCAGACCCTCTTCCAGAACCTAAACCTTTCCTGGCTTTGTCCAGTGTGGTGTGGATCAGTAATCAGACACTGAATTATAGTTATCACTGTTCACTGGGTTTCTTTATCTTCATTCACTCCAAACACTTTCAGTGCATTATTAAATAAGTCCCTTCATATGCCTGAAAGCAATTTGGAAAAGCTCATACATCATTCATCTGAACAGGAGAAATAAAATAAGAAAGGGAAGGTGTGGCTTAATTTCTTCACAAGGACTGACAACATGATGCTAAGAGACTGATAATAAGGTTAACATTTAGAAAGAGGCATTATTACAAATACAAATTCACAACAGCAAATGCAGAGTATCTCTCAGTTTGGAAAGTCACTCATGCTAGATTTACTTACACGTATATTATAAATGTAATCCCATTAATGAAGATACTGCTTCTAATGAATTGGAGGAGCACAAAACAGAAAAGAGCTGCAGTCCTTTTTCAATGCACAGCCATCTTTTCATCCACGTATTCAGAACTGTCATTCAGAAAAGATGCATTTATAACATCATGTGGCAGAGCCTTGGCAATAATAACATCTCAATCGCCAGAATACACTTACAGTGGGTGGGTGGATGGGTGGCTCTGGCTCTAAACACTCAATTAAGTGCATTTTTTCTTACACAGTCCCTGTGGTACATTAAGTTTTACTGATATATAATAGCTTCAGCATCTCTAAGGGAACTGGCCTTGATTTTATTAACCTAAGAGATTGAAGAACAAAAGGCATATATTGCTGACAGGTTAAAAATTCCTTAACAAAGGTATCTTTAATGGCTTTCTTTTTTTCTCCTCGGTACATGCTGTGGTAACCTACAATGCTCACTCAAAGAAAGATTATTTTTGGACTCGGTAATTTTCCATGAAGGATTTTTTTTAGTTTTTATGGGTTTTATGTCATGAAAGATTTGAACAAAAAGTTGTCGACTGTGTTAAAGGTTAGAACCTTTCCCTCCCCTTCCTAAAATCATTTATCTATCTGCCTTGTTCCTTCTCTCTCTGAGTGACTATTATAGCTAAAGTAGTGTAAAGTGATACATACGTGATAACCAACAACTTTGGCCTGAGAGCTTATCTGTTAACAGTGTCAAATGCTATCTGATAATCAATATCGCTGCTCTCGTGTTATGGGCACATGTTTCTGGAGGCATGACTGTTTGTTTGCAAAAGCATGTTGTGTTTTCTGTCCTTTTGCCTCTTGGTGGTTGTCAGCCTCAGACTCTGTGTCTGTCAGTAAGTTGATTTTTTTATTTTTATTTTTATTTTTATTTTTTTTTAAACCTATCCGCAGCCACTGGGAAGTAACCCACAGCTTTTGGGGCTGTAGATGCTCACACAGATGTTGTAAATCTATGGAGGAACAAGGTCATGAAAGGTCCCATGTAAAATCCCAATCCTGTGGGCTAGGGAGTTGTAGAACAGAGAGCTTGTGAGATCCCTAGTTTAAAACCACCTCTCTGTTCAACCCTCACCTGTCCCTGGCCACACACCTGTTGTTTGGAATTCCCTAGAATTGGAAGTAACGTTCAGACAATGCCCCAAGAAAAGGGACAGGTCTCAGCTAGTCAATGGGTTATTTTTAAAGATCACACTGATCTAGTGCATGTCTGGAGGGAGAGAGACATTTCTCTTTCCCTCAGTGCAGTTTCAGGGTTGGGAGAGGGCATCCAATGGGCTAAATATGTTTATGTATATTCATGGAGGGGAAGGTGTAGGAAGCTTATTATGTATTGGTGTTCAATAGCTTTTCGTAGAACAAATATTTCCACCTTAAAGAGTTAACACTTTCAGCTACTGCATCTGCCTGTGAGTCTTCCTGCCAATTTTAAAGTTAGGTTGTTTAAAGTTACATTTTTCTTGTTTGGTATTTAATGTTTCTTCTCTTTTCTTCCTGTGGGAAAGACCCACACATACAACAGGGATGAATGACTGACTCCCTATGAAGGGGAAACAATAAAACCTGAAGTGCTGTCAGATTCACAAAATAACTTGAAAACATAAAGAAATAATTTCCCCTTGTCTGAGTTGTAGTGATTCTAGGCTCTGATTCTGTGTTGTGTAGTGTGTCAGCAGACTGCAGCACCTGGAGGAATGTTGAATGCACAAAGCAGTTTGCCTGAATGCTACACAGTGCAGGATCATGACCAAAGAACAATAGGTTAAAAATGTTAGATGTGGGAGTGAATTTTAAGTTGACAGTGTCCCTTAACAATGCATCTTAAAGGTTATGGAATGACACTGACCATTTTAAGCAGGAATGTGAGTGTTTTGTTACTGACCTGTAGCTAATCTGTATATACTTCACTGCAGTGTGACCATTTATTTGGTATTTTAAGGGACATCCCTTGTTTGGTTCTTACTGTCCCATATCCTGCATCCCAGAAGATGCTACTAAGAAACACTTCCTTAGAAACAAGTTTTAAAACAATCATGCAAAGGACATAAACTGATAAAAATGTATGATTTGCCCCATGAACAAAACATTGTGGGCTAGTGTCTCATAAAATTAACTTTATCCATTATTTTTCATACAGTTTTCCTTTGTTTCCCTGAATTCTGCAGGAGTTTGATATCTACAACTGAGAGTAAATTTCCAAAACTTAACTCAGCTCCCACACCCCCAGCCATCATTTGGTTTGAGGGAGAGATGCTAGCATTAGTAGGCATAAATTTAATGAACCCTATTCTTTTCCCTGGCTGAGCTCTTCTAAATTCCTTTCATAACTGACGGTAAGAACCTGCTCCCCAAACTGGGATATTAATACAGTGCTCATGTTGGATATAATCCATAACTCTTTCTTTGGGTAGCAGGCATTCTTGGGCACCAGCATGATGCCGGTGTGATTGTTACTGAAATAAAAGTGCCCCAGTAGAATAAGTGTCAGGTGCTGCTGCTGCAGCATAACCGAGGAGACTTCCAGTGCTCCTATGATTAGTGTGGTAGTCTTTTAACATTGACCTCTATTTAATTCTTAGCGTAACATGTTCGTCTTTGGTGAGACAGAAGTTAATTCTAGAATAAACTCATTAACCTGTTCATTTTAATTCACTCCCGCTGCTGTACTTATTCTGGGCCTGATCCTCCTCTCTTCGAAGTCAATATGAGTGTTGTCATTGACTTGAATGGGAACAAAACTGGGCCCACTCTGTATCATGTTCTGTTTCCTGGGTGTAATCTCTGGGAAGGATATTTCAGCAGTGCTAATTAAAATGCCCGCTTCATGTACAGAAAAATGGATTAAGGAAGTGAGAGTTATTTTTAGCTACCCAACGATTAGCCCAAACCTTACTCTTTCCCTAAACTGAACCCAACCCTTCTCGCTGGTCACTTAAGGAACAATCCAATAGAACTTAATAGAAAATTGTAATTTTTCAATAAGTTTTTGACATAATCTATAGAATTTAATAGAGGTTATCTATCCAGATGCTATAGAATTCAATGGAATTGATTACAAATGTATAGAAAATATATAACTATCTCTTAAAATCTGTCCTATAGGGTTTTTAGAGTAATTTCTATAGAATGTAGCTTCTTTCGCCACCTAGCAAATAAGGGGTTTTAAAAAGATTTGTTTGGAAGACCTTGCCAGTCACCAGCACTCCAGCAAAAACCTGCTGTCTGTGCAGCTCCCTGCCCTTTTCTTTAGGTGAGGGTCCACTTCCTGCAGGGCTGGTAAACTCCCTGCTGGATTCTATGCCACTCCTCTCTGCACTTTTTTCTCTGCTTGGTCACATTGTCTGGAGCATCTAAATTAGTGTCACGATGCTCTATGACACCAATGAAAGATGCGCACTTCTGCATCGGTGTGTGCAGATTGAAACCCCAAAGTGCATGGAAAGATTTTAAAAATCTCTTTGCCTTTTTCTGGCCCAGCTGAAAGTAGGAAGCACTGGAAATCAATTTGCTAGCCTCAGAATTGTTTATCTAAACAAAACCATGCAAACCTTTGGAAGTATTCACATCACTATTTGGGATCAAGGATACATTAAAACAAAACCTCATCCATTTCACCTCATTTTCTTGAAATTAACCTTTTCAGTGTCTGAAAATGTTTGGATAAAGGAGGTCTCTCTCTCTCTGATACCCTGCCAAACCATAAACAAATTACCTTACACTTTGCAACCTCCAACAGACATTCTATTCTTTTTCAAGTGCCCCACTCTGAAAACCCCAGCCATTGTAAAGCATTACAGTTCCCAGCAGCCACACAGGATGGAGGAAATTGTGAGCATAAAAAGATTTCACTGCAAAATGGGTGGGCAAAATGTAATAAATTTGACAGAGTGATGCAAAATTTTCATTATGGAGCCCCAAAGGAATATTTGGTTTGTTTTAGGTTTTGGTTTAGAATTAAAATCTTAAACATAGGTTCATCAAAAAACTTTTTCAGGCTTGCTTTTGAACAGAACTTAGGCCCACTTTTGAGCAATAGGCTAATTTTAACATAAACCAGATAATACTTAGTTGATTGAGCTGAATATCACTTTGAACTTGTAAATCAGTTTGAAACTGAATAAAAGGTTTGCAAGCTGTTGTCAACTAAAACTGCAGAATTTCAAACATCTGCATTTGGCATTCAAACTAAGCAATATTTTGACTTTTTAAATGATTAAATATTTTTAAATGATTTTGTGTCATATAAAAAGAACAACCACTACAAACAACAAGCAAATTGTGAAATTCAACATCCAATTATTTGTTGTAATATCTGGTATAATTGAAAGGGGAAGGAGAATGGCATGTAAAACCTTTAGGTTTGGATTTTCAAAAGCTGTCAGCATTGGTTAACTTAGCTGCCTTTGAAGTCAATGGAAGTTTTTACCTCTGACATCACTGGAAACAGTTAGACCAATGCTGGGCATTTTTGAAAATCTCACTCATAATTAAGGCTAAGATTTTGTCAGGGTTATTTTTAGTGAAAGTCACGGACATGTCACAGGCAATGAACAAAAATTCATGGAAGCCATGATCTGTCTGTGACTTTTGCTGCTGTAGCTCCATGGTTTCCCCCACCACCATCGTGGCTGGCAGCTGTGAGGTTCCCCCTCTGCCCATGGCAGCTGGAAGCTGCAGGTTGACCATGTTTCCCAAAGAGAAAATGGGATACTCCCAGTTGCTTGTGCAAGGCGTCTCCTTCCCCCCACCTCCTGCGTAAGGCTGTTGCCTGTCGCTGGAACCCTGAGGAGGATCCCCTCAGGAGTCTGTCACCTGTTATTGGAATCTTGTAGGGAGCCCCCTTTCGCTGGAACTCTGCCAGGTCCCCACTGGCTGCCAACTCCAGAGTCCTGCAGCCTTTGGAGCTGAAGTGGAGAAT